>NC_134697.1:48024184-49224184 GCF_050947455.1 Rhinoderma darwinii | reverse complement strand
TGCCACACAAGCTCCCCCTCCCTGGTAGTGCCACACAGCCCCCCTCCCTGGTAGTGCCACACAGCCCCCCTCCCTGTAGGTAGCGCCTTTGGAGCTCTCTCTGAGTGGAATCCCCAGCAAGAGCTTTGCCTACGCTCTGGCCGGGCATTACGCTCTAGGAGCAGCCACTGACTTCACTGTCCATATAGGTCAGGGGCTCCTCCTGGAGCGGAATCCCCGGTCAGAGAGTTGGCAAAGCTCTGGCTGGGGATTCTGTTCCAGGAGAAGTCCCTGACGTCACTGTCCATATATGGACAGTCATGTCAGTGGGTCCCTCTAGGAGTGGAATCCCCGGCCAGAGCTTCGGCAACGCTGCGGCTGGGGATTCTGCTCTAGCAGGAGGACCTGAAGTCACGGTTTATGTATAGACAGTGACGTCTCTGGCTTGTCCAGAAGCAGAAACACTGTCAAGAGCATCGGCAATGCTCTGGCCAGGGATTCCACTCCAGAAGGAGCCATGACGGCTGACACCGACCCTGAATATAGGTACAAACGTCAGAATACTAAAATGAACACATAAGCAGCATTTAGTCTGCAGGCAGAATACAATATTGCTTCAAGGCTACATCAGCATTAAGGACTCTCAAGGATCAGTAGTTTGCATCTTGGTAGATGAAGCAGTAGTATAGAAGAGCTATAAGAAAGCACAGTGCCTCATAGGGTAAAAACTTATAGATAGGGGTGAGGGATTAAAAGGTGTCACCTAAATAGTTGTGCTATTGTGTAGGCACAACACTTTTATTTGAGCCTTTAATAAAGAGATGCGGTTGGCGTCCGTAATTCCGCTAATGGACTGTATCCAAGATGTGTATAGAAAATGGAAATCAGGTAAGAGACCATAAAAACCAAGGGGACCACCAAAGCACGAGGTGAAGAGCAGCTTGTTTTGGAGAAAACTTTGTCTCAAGTAGTAGTGTTTAGGGGTACCTGGGACCCCCTCATCTGACTTGAAACAAGCATGCAATTTTTCTTCAATACAAACTTTTCCTCTTCCATTGGCGGTAGCCCCATACAGGTGTCCTTGCTTTTTACAGCCCTATACGGTCCCTCACCTGTCTCTGGTAATTAAAGCAATACATTTCCTTTAGAGATAGTACTGGGTAGTTTCTACTTGCTCTCTTGTAGTATTGTGGTGACGCCCCCAGTAAAAAAAAAACAAGATTTATTTTTTTGGGCCTCAAATCAAGTGGTATATAAATCTTAGGTAAAACGTATCCACTCCCAAAAAAGTCTGTGACGCTACGACCCCTGGGAGGCTGAAATTTAACTGCATAAGAATTTAAGAGAATGTCTAGATCATTTTTCGTTTATCTATATCGGACACATACATTTTTTTTTTACTTTTATCATTCTTTATCTCCACATATCTAAAAAAAACAAAACAATCTTGAGATAAACGTTAAAACTTTTGTTTTTCTTAGAAACAAAATATTTTTTTGTTCCATCACTCAAACATAAGTTAAAAACTGTTGTAAAAAAAGTTAGTAGCTTAGGAAATAGAGTGTGCAATGTTTTTGAACTGCATGAGAACATTTTCTTTCCCTACGTTGCTTTATGGGATTAATGCCAACACTTATGAATTATAAATGCAGCAACATACCTTCCAAATGAAGTTGTTGGATTTCTGCCATAAAAAGGAGGTGCTCAAATTACAGAGTGCCAGCAAATTTTAGTTTGTTTAATGGAAACTGGACCCATAAATCACTTCTCATTTTAGGGAAAATGTTAGGAAAACTTCTATTACCCATATAAAAGCTGTTACATAACCTGTTATTAAAGAGCACAGCAGAGCATTGCCAGCACTAAGACATGTAAAATTACATTTCTTCACCAAGCAATCCATGCTGTAAAAAAAGAAATTGTGGGTTAATGGTCTTACCTCTCTTGCTGAATTTGTAATTAAATTGTCGGTAATAATTTTCATTCAGTGCACTTTTAAAAAAAAAAAAAGAAAGAATATATGTGTGTATACAGGTTGTTGAACTCTATTTATAGAATTCAGACTTTCTCTTCTTGACGTCTCAACTGATGCTCTAATATTTGAACAAAAACACAATGATTGAGTACCTTGAGTTGCAATACCTGCTACTGGACTTGATAAAAAAAAT
Source organism: Rhinoderma darwinii (assembly GCF_050947455.1). Lineage (NCBI taxonomy): Eukaryota > Metazoa > Chordata > Amphibia > Anura > Rhinodermatidae > Rhinoderma > Rhinoderma darwinii. The sequence goes on along the minus strand of NC_134697.1, from coordinate 49,222,037 downwards.
AAAAAATAACAATACTCATAAGTGTAATGTCCAGTTGGGATGTAGACCCACTGGGCTACTCCGCTGTAATGGAATAGCTGCTGACCAGACACATATAGGACAGTCACCGGTATATATATTGCAGGTAGTGGAAGCAGGATGGTGCTGGATTACTGGGAGCAGGATTACTGGAAGCAGGCTGGTGCCGGATCACTGGAAGGCTGGTCACGGACACTGGACTCAGGATGTAGAACTGGACATGGATACAGGACTGGTCACGGACACTGGACTCAGGATAATCACGGGCACAGGTTTCTGGATACAGAACTTAGTCACTGACACAGGATACAGAACCTTCGCAGACTAACACTGGGTTAGTAACAATATTGCTCAGGCACTGGGGAAGCGGGCAGATTACTTTAAGTAGTCCAGAGTATGCAGGGATAAGCTGGGGCAATATTCCTGGTGCAGGTGCACAGGCTGGGGGCACAGGCCGCGGGGGAGGGGAGAGAGCAGAGCCACACTGAGGTACAACATGGTCTTATACAAAGCCATAATTTTGCACCCATCTAAATTTATAACTTTGAGCTTATTATACAGCCATGTATGCATTTTTGCCATGAAACCGCCGTGTGTGAATATTACCCCAAGAAAAGGTGTCTCATGATGGAAACACCTGGCCATATGCCTTATTATGTCATATGGACGTCAGAGTATTGTCCTCCCCTTGAGACCCCCGTCTTTTAGTCGTGGTGAAAGCTATCAAAGAGTGTCTCTCTCGTTCTGGTCTATGCAACCCATTTATGTATTACATTTGAATGACGTAATACTGAGGTATGACTAGCGGTAACCGCTGTTCAGCTAGAACCACAGTAATCAGCTGACTGCCGTGGCCGAACTCAGTTAAAAAAAACAAAACAAAAAAAAAGTTGTCTTTTTGAAACAACCTCTCTAAAGGGGTTCTAAACACTAAGGGTCTTTTTACACGGCCAGATTCCCTTTCGGTAACTAGCGCCAGACAACAGGTTCAGCTTGTTGATCGGTGCTTGTTTGCTCCATTTACATGGAGCAATGATGGTAAGTATGGCAACGAAAAATCATCCCCATACTTGCGATCTTGTCGGCAGTACATCCCCATATTTACACATTGAGATGTTCCTCCAACAAGCAATAATTTTTTTTGGCCGAATAAGAGACGTGATCAGCCGATGAACAAACGTTTGCTCCTTCATTGGCCGATTACTGCCCTGTTTAGACAGGGCAACGATCAGTAACAATCGTACGTAGGAGCACTCGTCATCATTAAAAAGGCCTTAAAGAGGCTCTCTCACCAGATTATAAAAGTGTCCTATCTCCTACATTATCTGATCTGCGCTGTAATGTAGATAACAGTGGTTTTTATTTTGAAAAACGATCATTTTTTAGCAAGTTATGAACAATTTTAGAGTTATGCTAATTAGTTTCTTAATAGACAACTGGGCGTGTTTTACTTTTTGACCAAGTGGGCGTTGTACAGAGGAGTGTATGACGCTGACCAATCAGTGACCAATCAGCATCATACACTTCTCATTGTTCCAGCCCATTGTGCAGTGAAAGAAGCTGGGCTGGAACAATGAGAAGTGTATGACGCTGATTGGTCTCACACTCCTCTGTACAACGCCCACTTGGTCAAAAAGTAAAAACACGCCCAGTTGTTCATTAAGAAACAAATTAGCATAAATCGAAAATTGTTCATAACTTGCTCAAAAATGATCGTTTATCTACATTATAGCGCCGATCAGATTATGCAGGAGATAGGGCACTTATAATCTGGTGACATAGCCTCTAACTGGTTGCCGACACAGGACGAGTATGCTCGTCCTGAGCGGCGAGCACTTCGCGCATTAGGATGAGCATACTCGTCCTGTGTGACAGCCGTCCCTGCGCGCGTCTGTGAGCGCGATCGAGAGCGGGGCAACGGCTGTAATACACAGCCACGGCCCCGCTCTGACAGCGGAGAGGAGAGAAACATCTTCTCTCCGCTGTTAACCCTTTGAACGCCGCAATGACAGCTGATCGCGGCATTCAAGGAGAGGGGACTACACATTGATCGCGTCACAGAAAATAACTGTGACGCGATCAAAGCCCACAACTCGTATGGCCAGACAGCCCAGGGTCCATTGAAGGACCCCAGGGCTGTCTGAACATATTTCCTGTTGTTAGGGCATACTGAGGTATGCCCTAACAACTGCCTGTGTACAATCAGTAACAGGCTAATGTACTGGCATATAGATCTATGCCAGTACATTGCAGTTACAAAATAAAAATCAAAATGATAAATCCCTTTATGGGATTAAAAAAAAAAAGTTAAATGAATGTAAAAAAAAAATAATGGTAAATAAATAAATAAAAAGTAAATAAAATACACAGACACACACATTTTTTATAATAAACTTTTTCAAATATAAGTCCCAAAACATGAAATAATATAGACATATTTGGTATAGCCACGACCGTAACAACCTGTACTACAAATGTATAACATTATTTATTATGATCGGTGTATGGTGTAAAAAAAAAAATATTAAAACTGCTGCGCAACTGCTTTTTTTAAGCATTTTAATCTAATTAAAAATGTATAGAAATTAAACGATAATGTATTTGTACCAAAAAATGGTACGTACATAAAGTACAACTCGTCCCGCAAAAAACAAAGTCTCCTACAACTACGTCGTACAAAAAATAAAAGCGTTATGAGCGTCGGGATGCAAAGAGGGAAATGTAAAAAAAATTGCTCTGTCCTCAAGGCCAAAATTGGCCGTGTCCTTAAGGGGTTAAGCAAAAATACTGAAATAAAACAGAACCGAGAGTGCTCGCCATTTAGAATATATCCCTTTAAAGCCTTATTTACACGAACGTGTTATACGTCCGAGCTGCGCGCTTGATTTTCACGCGCGTCGCACGGACCTATGTAAGTGAATGGGGCCGTTCAGACTGTCAGTGATTTTCACGTAGTGTATGAGCGCTGTGTAAAACTCACGACGTCCTATACTTGCCCGTGTTTCGCGCAGCAATTGAAGTCAATGGGTGCGTGCAAATCGCGCTCGGCACACGGAAGCACTTCCGGGTGCCGCGTGTGATTCGCGCAACAGTAGTAAAAAGAATGAATGAAAACAGAAAAGCACCTCTGTTTGTAAACATAAAAACAGAGTGTCATAATGATGCCGGCTGCACGACAATCACGCAGCCACGCATCATATGCAAATGACACACTGACCTTTTGCGCACGCAAAACGCAGCATTTTTTGCCCGCGAAAAACAGACACGTCCGTGTGAATAAGGCCTAAAACTGTTGCCGCTGAGAGAAGTTATACAGCAGTAAGTGCAGTCCATGTCCAGCTGCGTCAGTACGATCAGCTCTTTATGCCCAAGAACGCCCCACCAGCCATTAGGACAGACACAGCTGGAGACCCTCTGCATGCTGCTTTTTTTTATACCCTCAACTGTGAAGCCACTTTCAGCAACAACATAAGGGTGTACCGAAAATTTTTCAAAAAAACTCGGCAAAACGCACCGTGTGAATACACCCCAAGTCAACCTCCTCTAAAAAATAAAGGACCTGAGGGCAGTTAATATTAATCTACCACTTTTCTTAGGCTCTTTTCACATCTGCTCTAGAATTTGCATTATTCTGTTTCATCATGGGACAGAACAAAAATAACGGAAGTGCCGGATCCCTCAAATGACGGACACCAAAAACCCATTGACTTTAATGGGTTCTGTCTGCTTTCTTTCATGGTTTTCATCATTTTGGCAGACAAAATAGCACTGCATTCTACGATATTTTGTTTAGAAAATATGACGGCATGCGAATAGATCTTAATATAATCACTGTAGTTCAAGAAGCTGAGATTTGTGGTGCTGTTTGCAGGGCTCCCACATTAAACAGCTGCTTTAGCTAGTCCCATAGAGGGAACAGGTCTATTTTACCTCCATGACCACAGTGTTCACACCCTATCAGTTGTGTCAGGCAGCTGTTTTAAAAATTGTCTATTATAAGGGAATAAACTCTTAGAACAAAATAAATTATGAGACTACAAAAACAATCAGTGGGTGCATTATGTGAGTAAGTTATATTCCGAAGACATTTCACTGTATATACTAACAAAATTGTCTCCATTATCACATCTGTGATACATAACCTGTAGGAAGAAGAGTTTGTAAAACACTTTGCTAAAATGTTATGGTGGTAAACATGTGGTTCACAATGGTGTAGGTGAATCCGAACAGCAACTTCACAACATTAAAAGTTGAGAGAGATGCAAAAACATATTGGGGCAATTTATTAAGACTGGGCGCATCATACGCCAGTCTTAATCTAAATTAGGCGCATCTCTGGACATCCGTACTTCACTCACAGTCTTGTCCTGGTCTGCCGAGAACTGTGAATGCGCGCACAGCTCCGAGCTGCGCGTGCACACACTCGTGTCTCTCCAGCTCTTGCTGTGGTCCTGTCCGTAGCTGATCGGACAGTGTCACAGCGATGCCCCATTGACAGTTTAGGGGGTTATTTAAATATTGGGCGCCAAATATAACGGCATCGATATTTAAATAACGGAGGAGGGTAGGAATTTTTTTTAAAGTGCCCCAGGATTTGTGCCACGCTACCTATTACACGCTGCATGTGAAAGGGTCTCTTTAAGATTGTGTCTCTTTGCTGGACTTTTAAAGAGACAAATATCCCTTGCTTCACAATCAACGGTTATCCCTTTTTGGCAGCACCTACAAGCAACTATTTTCAAGAATGAACCACATGAAGAGTAAAATTAGAACCAAAATATCTGATGAAAACCTTGAGAACGCACTGAGAATTGCAACGACTTCAAACCCGATATTGATGCATTTGTTTCTCAAATACAATGTCAAATATCCCTCTAGTTTTATGTTGCCCTTTTTTCTTATATTTCTTATGACGTTTTATTGCTTAGAAATGTACATTTTCTATATTAGCGATCACAAACTTGGGACCTACTGAACAATTTTAAAAGACTCTCCGAACGGACCGCTGCATAATTAGGATTATTATGTGAGGACTTTTTTTGCTTATCTGTTGTGGATATCACGAAAATTATGCACAGACTTTTTTTTTTTTGCTCATGAGCTTTCCTTAGTCTGTGTATTTAATGTGTGGCCCAAGACAACTCTTCTTCTTCCAATGTGGCCCAGATACGCCAAAAGGTTGGACACCGCTGCTATAGATTGTCATGGTATATAGTAGGGGTACACAACCTGTGGCCGGCACTTCCTCCATTTGCAGCCCCCGTCCTGCTAAACAGAGACATGGGTGATCACACAGGCAGACGATCAGATGTGTCGGACAATCGCTGGGCCCCCGAAAGGACTACAATGAGTACCCCAAGTACAGAGGAAAGCACTTATTGGTTAATGCGGGTATTTGTCAAACAGTTACAAGTTAAGTCTGTGTGACATGCATCGTTTAGTAACAAATGAGCAGTTTTCTTTCAGAGGAAAGCGCTCATGGGTAATGTAGGCTACGGTCACACAGTTCCAGGTTATGTCTGTGTGCTCAATAACATAATCCCTTTATTCTGCGGGTGATTACTATTACAGTGATACTAACTTTATATTATTTATGCTTTTCTACTTTTGAGGTATATACAACCTTTTAAAAGCTTCTCATTGCGTATTTTGGAAGGTGGGTTGAACAGAAACCAATTCTGGTATTGATTTTTTTTTTCTTTACAGTGTTCAATAGTCGAATTTAATAACGTGATAGTCTTAGGCCGGATTCACACGAGCGTACTTGGTCCGTGATCTACGGTCCGCATGTCGGACGCGTTTCCCGGACCGAACACACTGCAGGGAGCCGGACTCCTAGCATCATAATTATGTACGACGCTAGGAGTCCCTGCCTCGCTGCGGGAAATCTGTCCCGTACTGTAATCATGTTTTCAGCACAGGACAGTAGTTTGTTTAATCTTCTGTGTTATGCCCGTTAGTGTAAAACTGCCTCTGCCGAATAGGCATACAGTTGGCAGACCTGGGGGCCGTAGTTAAGCCCCTGGCTGCCATGGAAACCATCGCCCCCTCCCTCCAAAACCATTTTGATGCCATGGTTGTTATTGACCGTGGCATCTAAAGGGTTAAAGAGCCGGGATCGGAGGTACCTCCGATCCAGTCTGTTATAGCAGGAACTCGGCTGTCTTTACACAGCCCGGAACCCGACACCTGTGCCAGGCTTATGACACAGTGCCTTTAAAGAGCGGCGCTGTGGAATAAGTACCCTTACAGGGAACCTGTCACTAGGTTTGGAGCCACTAAACCGCAAGAATGCCGTTATGCAGCTGGGGTTTAGTGTTCCAAACCTGCCGACGTCAAAAACCGAAGTTTTGGGAATAGTAAGTAAAGTTAATTCCAACTTACCAAAAGGGGAATGGCAACATTGGGCATACCCTGGGCTCATCTTGGTAAATTGTTAAAACGTTACTTTACTATTACCGAAACTGCAGTTTTTGACCTGGGCAAGTATAGAACACTAAACCCCAGCTGCATAACGGCATGCTGGCGGTCTAGTGGCTCCAAACCTAGTGACTTCTTTTTAATGACCCCTGTAAAAAGGCATTTTGGCGGTCATTAAGGGGCTAAAAACCATAAATTACATATAAATATACCTGAACTGTGACATCATTATTTGTATTTTTCCTGTGCCATGATGTCACATTGTGCATGGTAACATTTTTGTATGAATCATCTCTGTACCATGATATATTTACATGATCCCTGTATTATGATGATGTGTTAGGTGACAGCACTCAGTATCACGGTCACATGAGAGAAAATCAAAAGTTTTTTTTTTTTTCAACATGCAACGTTTCGGCTAACATTAAAGGGGTTGTCCGAGGACTTTGTTAATGCTTGTAATTTATAAATGTAAATACATTTGTAATATACTTAAATTTTCCAAAGTGGCCCCGTTTCCAGATCCTGCTGTGGGGAACTTGACGGGTGACGTCACTCTCTGCACTGGCTCTAGCCGCTTTGTTGATCTTGAATTCTTTGCCGGGTATCAGACACGTCACTTGAGACGTGCCGTGTATGGGCTGTTCTGCTTGACAGCCCGTAATGCGCATGCGCTGTCACTGCTGTTCTCGCGGTCTCTGCTGTTGTCGAGATAACAGAAGGGGCCGCGCATGCACGTTACAACAGAACAAGCCGATATACACCACGTCACAAGTGACGTGTCGTATACCCGGCAAAGAATTCAAGATCAACAAAGCGGCCAGAGCCAGTGCAGAGAGTGACGTCACCCGTTAAGTACCCCACCAGGATCTGGAAACGGGGCCACTTTGGAAAATGTAAGTATATTACAAATGTATTTACATTTATAAATTACAAGCATTAACACAAAGTCATTAAATCTCGGACAACCCCTTTAAGCTTTTCTCAAGATAAAGAAATGCTTAATGTTAGCAGAAACGTCGAATGTTGGAATAAAGAACACTTTTTTCTCATCTGATCAGGATAGTGTGTGGAGTCTCATGTTGGCGTGGGCGAGTTGGACGAAAATACCCGGGTGACATGTACCAGACGAATATCCACTAAGGTGCTGACTCTACTACCCTCCTTTTTTGTATCCTTGAACTGTGACATCACTTTGTATATTAGTCTTGTGCTGTGATATCGCTGTGTGCATTATCCCTGGTCTGTTAAATCCCTATGTGCATTATCCCTGCACAGTAATATCGCTGTGTGCATAATTCCTGTACTGTGACATCATTATCCTTGTATCGTGACATCACCGTGCACATTATCCCACTACTGTAACATCATTATGCACATGATTTCTGTGCTGAGACTTCATTGAGTAAATTTTCTCTTTATTGTGACATTACCATGTGTATGATCCATGTGATGCTGGAAAATGTGGTCACAAAAAAAAAAAATATTATCGAACTATTTGGGAACTAGGAAACAAGGGCTAATGATTTGAAAATAAAACACAAATACACAGGTATAATACCAACAATCCAGTTTTATATTAGAGTAAACTGTTTAGATAGATGTTAAGCTGTTGAAGACTATTTACAAAATGTGCCATTTCTTATAAAATCCATTTCAATTTGAGCATCGTTACAAAATTTCAATCTGAAAGGAAATGAGAGAATATGCGACAACCTCACTTCTTTAACAGGTACAAAATACAATTTTAACTGAAAATAACTTAGAAAAATATACTTCCTGACATCAAGTCCCTTCTTCAGACGGGGTAGTGCAAGGAATTTGGTCATGAAACTATCCTTTATAATAGAGATTCTCCTCTGTAGTCTTACAGTTATTTTGGTTACATTTTTTAAAGGCATTTGAAACATTTTATAGCATATTTGTCAGCAAGTTATAATAACTACAATTCCTCTTCAAAGAAACAAATGTAAGAAAATATACCCAGCTTACCACACAGGGGATAGAACAGTATCTTTCCTAAACGCTCACAGTGCATATACACATTTCTATGTATTTTTCATATATAAACCAGACTCTATTGTATTATATCATTCTACAATGAGGCACACAGTTTTCTATAATACTAGTAAGTGCTACCAAACTTATTCTTTTAAAATGCTTACCTACAGATTGTATGAGACGCACTAATATAGAACGTGTATAAATAAAAATTTGCAATACATTACCATTAATATATGAAGGAATTATAGACCACACATATTACTATGTCACTTTTGACCAGAACATTTTTACACGGAATTTTCATGGATTTCTTGCATTAAATCTACAATTAATAAATTATTTAAAAAACAAAGTGGAAGACTAATGGAAATTAAACATTTGGCAAGGAAGAAGAACAGAAGAGGTATATGGAACTCTGGACACATGAGAATGATGGGTGGTCAATCTAGCGGTCAATGCTTTATGGGAAATATAACCTAGACACGACAGAAATGCCGGAGGTTGCCCATTGCTTATAATGCGCTAGAACAATGCTGGAATAATGTAAAAAAAAGGAGGATTTTTACCTCTCTCAACATCTCAGTTTGAAGACGTTGTCCAGCTACGATCAGAAGTCTCAATACATAAACACCTGCCATTTCTAATTTACAAAAGGTTTTCCTCAATCAACTTTCATGACATGTCAACCAGATGCATCAAAAGAAGATGACTAAGTTCAGTAGAGGTTTTGGAGAGGAGACCCCCACCAGTCAGAAGGGATCCACGTCCCCTTGTTCAGTGGAGAGGTGACCACAAACATATGGCTCATCTCCAGTGAACATAATGGGAATTATATTTACCCACTGAGAGGGGTCAGCACTTGCATATCCTCCTCTTTTCTGAAAAAGTGGACTCTAACCATTTCTTGAGATTGAGAGTCCCAGCTGCTGGTGACTTAAAGGATATATCTCACATTTCATAAAAGTCAGTTGTGGGAAGAGTGAAAAACAACAAAAAAACAGAGGCACCCATTTGGCCTTCGGGCCCCCCTGTGGACCACCTTACTTTAAGGACCATTTACATGAAATGATCATTGGTCCAATGTAAAAGAAAATGTGTGATTGTAATGATTATTACATAATTAAATAAAATTTTTATTTATCATTTTGTAAATTTATCATACATAAAAATAATACAATTACTAGACTACTTGAAGAGGACCGGTCAGTTTTTTTCTCCCTCGCAGTGATAAGGTTCAATCAATGAAGACAGCTTCACAGCGATGTAGAAGACTTGATCTCGCGAGATTTACCTATTCTCGCGAGACCAGCCTCTGTAACATAGTCATTAGGGAGCCACCTCCATTTAAAATGGAGGTTTGACTGGACGTCGTCACGTCGAGGGAGAAGGCAACTCTCACTGAAGAGATCTTAGGTCTCCTCCTCCCTGTACCGATGCTAGTAATTAGCATATTGGGCACCAAAATGGAGCACCAGCTATAGGGAGACAATGGAGGGGACAATTTAAAAAAACAAAACAAAAACACAAAAAATACTAATGACAGGTCCTTATTAGGTGAAATTGGTATAACAGTTACGTATTATAATAGTAGAAATTCCTTATTAATTTTTTTTTCTTAAACTAAGAAAATACTAAAGGGGTATTGCTGCCAGAAACGTTTATCCCCTTTCCACTGGATAAATGACAAATGTTAGGTCGGTGGATGACACCCACCGATCAGTAGAATGGGGGGCTAATGTCCCTCTTACCTCGGTGAGAGGGAGTTACAGAAACATCCTAGTGCAGACAACACGCTCGACCGCTGGTCCATACAAAAGCCTGCTCACTGCGGTTGTGCAGGATGGGTGACTGTGGTCCCCACTTATAGGATTCGTAAAGGTCAGACCTGATCTAACATTTAGTACCTACCCAGTGGACACGAAATAAAGGCTTCTGGCTCCGACCCCTTTAGATGAGGACATTATACAAATCAGATTCCAAATCATGTCGTTTCTAGTTATTGTCGGTCATAACTATGCATGGGGAAACCAGAATACATTTAACTATTTAATCAACAATAAATACTATACCAAGGACTTGGTAACAGTAAAACCACATGGGGTTGAAGTAGCAGTAATGCAAAAATGTTGGCTCTAACCAGATATCAACAAAATGTGTGTGTGTACACGATTACATCCACCACAGTTAGGTTTTGCAGCATGTGGATAGCATACCTATAAGTCAGTCCGATGTTGCACAGCAGACTGGCACTTGGTTTAATAACAATAGCTACAAATGACACTACCGGCAGGTTGGAAAGAGACCACATCCATATTTGCATGCTGTAAAGTACAGAGTGTCCTTTTAGTCCATGTAATTAGGCACATCCATTCATTGTGCAATCTGTCGATGAGTAAACGTATAGTGCAGGATTCTTCTCAGTGTTGCCGACCAATTAACCAAAGTCTATTCTTGGTCGATATTGCAATACCATGGGATAAGACTAAATAGAAAAAAGAAAACAGAACAAAAGAAATTGGGTAAAACACAAACAATGATTCTAAAGTTCACTTCTAACTATTTCTATATCCAACTGCTAATCATACTAAAAAAAATGACAGGGGCGCCTATGGCTCCTAAACTGAAAAACGTAGGAGCCAACTAATTTTTTTAGTTGCCATATATAATGTTATAATAAAAAAAAGACTTGCAGTCTCCAGTGCCTCGCACATCTCTCCTCATATGGATTCCTTCTTTTCTGATCCATACAGCCAACTTTGAACTTGAAAATTATTCATAGTCTAAAAAATAAAACTACTGCCCCCTATGAACAAGAATATTGCTACTATAAAATGCATATAAAGTGTTCACATCTGCGTTGGAGGCTGGGTTAAGTGCCTCCGTCACAGATTCCATCCAAAATCCTGGACAAAAAAATAACAAAATACCACACTATTTTGTCTTGTAAAATGACGGAAATCTGACGGACCACATTATAGTCAATGGAGTTTGTTGGTGTCCTTCATGTGACAGATCAGACAATGCCGTCATTTTTGTTGTTCCTATGACGGAGGAGAACCACGGAAATAAACAACACAGATGTGAAAATATTAGCAATACACAAACTCTCATAGCATTTATATCTTTGGCTAGGTACGGTTTAAAAAAAACGCCCTCCCATCCTTACTGGACAACTCCATAAATACTTAAACCATACCAGAAAAAAAAAAGGAGTATATAGCTAAATATAAATAAATATATATATATATATAATGAAATGAATGAAAAAAAATGAAATTGAAGAGGCAGCACTCCAAGGAAATTGGTGAAAAAAAGTGGTGTGTTTATTCACCACAGGCAGGCAACGTTTCGATCCGTCTCTATTGGATCTTTGGAAACAATGTGATAAATTTCATGAAGTAGTAGCAGGGAATTAATGCTATGTACATGGTCTCACAAGTAATCGTAAATTACGAACATGATTCAAAATAAATATCATGTAACAATAGCATGAAATTCATATATAAGCACCAAATTTCTATAACCATAATAAATGGAGGACATAATTATAAAGTTTACACTTTAAACATGTAAAATTGTAAAATGTGTAAACAACAACCCTCAATCAATTCTCCATAAAGTACTCTCATTCCTGACAAATCACTGCATATAGGGCATGCGCCGCGGACTCAGTGATGCTGCTCAGCTATTGACAACACCTGATAGGTACACGATTTAAGGATTTTGCAGCATGCAAGACACTATGCACCCCCTGAGGAAACAGGTTATCTCGAAACGCGTGTTGGGGTACACAGTGGTCACGTAGGACGACTGTACTGCTGAGATGGGTAAGACTGGCTATTAATTCGAACTCTAAAATATCTATATGCACTTTCAATCTCCCCTATTCCACATACAGTGATTTGTCAGGAAGGAGAGTACTTTATGGAGAATTGATTGAGGGTTGTTGTTTAAACATGTAAAATTGTACACAGCCATCTCTGCATAAATGTTATTTTTCTATTCTATTCTATAGATAGGTTTTGACCAGCATGTATAGTCTATTCTACTACACCATGACCTAACCTAGAGTCTCTATTGCCCTGAACTATTACTGTTTTTTAAAAACTATGCTTGTCATATATTTGCAATAAAATTTGTTATACATTTATTTATATGTATGGCTATATACTCCTTTTTTCTGGTATGGTTTACAGATGTGAAAATAGCCTTACTCAAAGGTGATGGAAACGGAAACCTCTGGTTCCGTCGGTGTCTGCTCAGGGTCCCGTTCTGACTGAAACCTCAGACGGAATGTTAGAACGGGACCCCAACGCAGATGTGAACGAAGCCTAATGATTACAAAAATTACCAATTAGTGAAAATCTCTCTACTTTTCTTCTGCCCGGACTACTTAAAGAGGCTCTGTCACCACATTATAAGTGCCCTACCTCCTACATAAGGAGATCGGCGCTATAATGTAGGTGATAGCAGTGCTTTTTATTTAAGAAAACGATAGGTTTTAAACCACTTTATGAGCGATTTTAGATTTATACTAATGAGTTGTTTAATGCCCAAGTGGGCATGTTTTTACTTTAGACCAAGTGGGCGTTGTACAGAGGAGTGTATGACGCTGACCAAACAGTGACCAATCAGCGTCATGCACTTCTCTCCATTCATTTAGGCAGCGCATAGGGATCCTTTTAGATCCTTATGTGCTGTCTTATACTGACATATTAACGATACTGAAGTGTTTAGACAGTGAATATCCAAAGCAGAAAATTACCACAGCACTGGACCACAAGTGGGTGCACACCTCAATAGGACCGGATCCACGGTCCCCAATATCAGATAGACAGAATAGACGAGGAGGCTTGAGAAAGGTCCTGCTGGACTGAAACGTTGCACGGGTGATTAAAAAGCTGACATATATTGGAAGTGCTGTCTCCTCGTCTATTCTGTCTAGACAGTGAATAGACATTCCACCGGATGTCTATTCACAATCTCTGCATTTCGTTACTCTGTCTGTGGTAGTTACAGCAGAGGAAGCGTAATCTCACGAGATTACTCTGTAGATGACAGGTTACAACGAGATTAAGCGGTAAATGACAGGTTACAACGAGATTACGCGGTAAATGACAGGTTACAACGAGATTACGCTTCCTCTGCTGTAACTACCACAGAAACAGTAACGAAGTGCAGAGATTGTGAATAGACATCCCGTGGAATGTCTATTCACTGTCTAAACACTTCAGTATTATTAATGTGTTAGTATAAGACAGCGCATAAGGATCTAACAGGATCCCTATGCGCTGCCTAAATGAATGGAGAGGAGTGCATGATGCTGATTGGTCAGCGTCATACACTCCTCTGTAAAACGCCCACTTGGTCTAAAGTAAAAACACGCCCACTTGGGCATTAAGCAACTCATTAGCATAAATCTAAAATCGCTAATAAAGTGGTGAAAACAGATCCTTATGTAGGAGATAGGCCACTTATAATGTGGTGACAGAGCCTCTTTAAAGACAAAGGTTTGTGGAGCACTGAGACCCCCACCAATTTCTAAAACAAAGCGGCAGAAGGGCTCGTGTTAGCGTTGAGCCGCTTTGTTTCTGTTCGACTTTTTCCGGAAATCAATGTATCGGAGTACGGGCTCAATAGAAAGTCTATAAGCCCATACACCGATACATCTTTCCGGAAAAAGTCGAAAAGAAACAAAGTGGCTAATCGGTCACACGAGCCCTTCTGCCGCTTTGTTCTAGCAATTGGTGGGGGTCTCAGTGCTCAGACCCCCAACAATCAAAACTTCTGACATGTCACTATGACATGTCAGAAGTTTGTCAAAAGTTTAGCTACCATTTAAGCTATTAAATATTGATATTAGCCCGTGAGCCCATTTTACATGACTGTGTACAATAAAATTCTTTAGATCTGGCATATTATGGTTTATCCGATGGACATAGTAAAGTATATAAAATTAACATTTCAGGATAGAGAAAATAAAAAAAAAAAATAATTTCAAGATGTTAAGACAAGACAAAATATACTACTATTAATTTGTTAACCTGAAGATCACCTGTCGATTCTTTAAAGAGGCCTCCTCTGTCACCAGTTTATTAATTCCCCATCTCCTGACTAATCTAATAGTTGCTTTGCTGCTGATAACTACAATGTGATTTGTTTTTAAAAAAAAAAATATTATTTGCAAAGTTATGAGCATTTTTCTAAATATTATAATGTGGCTCTAATAGCCAAATAGGAGGCGACTCTTTCTTTTCACTCTGGTCGGTGTAATGTTTTCTGTATGTCGCTGTCCAATCAGCATACAGCTTCTTCCCGTTCCCTGCCCAGCAACACAGCCTGATCTTATAGCATACAGCTTCCATTCGCAACTGTGTATTTAACTGGTGATATCTCTGGTTGTGTCACAGCTGGAACTGCGATCCTGGTGCCCGAGATATGGCTGTTTGAAAGGATCCCCCTTTGAAGTGATCCCCCTTCCCTCCAGCCTCAGTCTCTCACACTGTGTGAAGCAGCTTGATGCTGATAGGACAGCATCAGAGGCTGTGAGGAGGCTCCACCTCAGGTAAATCGTTTATGTTACCTCCCTGTTGTCTAATAAAGGTTCATTTACATATTTAGAAAAATGCTCATAATTTTGCAAATAATAATTTTTTTTTTAGAACAAATCACACTGTAGTTATCAGCAGCAACGCGCTTATTAGATTAGTTAGAAGATAGGGAATTGATAAACTGGTGACAGAGCCTCTTTAAACTACCACATTATACTGCAGTTACATGCTGGAAACAAGTGCCAGATTAGCAGATTTGCCAGATTAGCATACTTGAATAGATTAACGGCAATCAGCGAATATTACCAGGGATATCTGCGTTGTAGCATGTAACATTACATGTCGGCCATTCAAATGAAGGGCCGACCATGTAATGCTTGGGTGGCTGGGTCTGCCAGAGCAGCTCTTTATTCTGGCCCATAGAGCGGGTAACCACCTCTATGACACCTATGTGACCTGATAGGGCATATGGACGAGGTTGTGTTTATGAGACAGGGGCAGGGGCACCACAGAATGTATGATAGAACAGTCTGAAGTATAAAATATTACAGAATTGCTATAAAAAGTGTACACAGATTACAAGTGTGTTGTATTAAAAAAACAAAACTAGATTTATACATACGGTTGAGGATGTCTCGGAAACAACAGGAGCAATATCACTGAGAGACATATGTAGTGCAGTCGAATTGTTCTGACATTGAAACTGTGAAGGAGATTATGTGTTTATTAGAACAAGACATCCACAACTGCATGTAGAAATGAATGATCTGTAAAAAATGTTCTACAAATATGACTTTCATAGCAGAAGGAGAATAGATCAATATTTTGTACATTTCACCAAATACATAAAACAACTGCCAGAAATAATGACTGTGACATCTACAGAATACGTCTCAATGTATGATTCATGAATCCAGGAAAGATCGTGCATGTACCAGTCTAATGACTGGATGGATATGCATAAAAGACCTAATAAAAAGATCTTCTTTTTATACAGCCCTTCCCTTCTACATTATCGTGGCCGCCGTACAGAGTGTGTTATTCATAATCCGAGCTCTAGCATACAAATGGAGGTCCGGCAGCTGAGACTTCCACTGATCTAGAGACATATGGTCGGCTGAGCTCCAAATCTCCTGCTTCTCCCAACACAGCCATAGAGTTAAATGATAAAATTCTGTCTGCCTGCAGCCACAAATAGAGAACGCTTAGGAACTTACTGCATACGGATTTACTATGGAGTTCAATAGGATCTGTATAACGCTGTATGTAGTAAACTCCCCCTAGTGGTGGCTGCAGCAGACAGAATTTTTTCATTTAAAGAGGTTTTCCGAGAAATCCTTTAAAAAGTTGTTTCCAATAATGGGCATTGACCCTCTCCGATTACTAGAAAGGGGGTCCTGAGCCCCTTGTTCTTCCTCACTGAATGACCTCAGTAAGAACTTTGAATGGAGTGGTGTTTGAGCTTTCAAGGTGCTGCTCCATTCAAAGCCTTTCAGACTGACAGCCAGCAGAGTATAGTGCTCGGGTGTTTCCATCAGCCCCATAGACAATGAATTGAGCAGCAGGGCACAAGCTTGAACACCGCTCCATTTAAGTTCACTGTGTGGGGTGGAGTGAGGCGTAACAGGTAGTTTAGGTTTACCGTTCTAGAGATCAGTAGGGCCCCCACCAATCAGATATTTATCACCTATCCTGTGGATAGATAATAAATGTCAATTGTAGCAAAACCCGTTAAGATATCCATTCAATATGTGACCTGTTTGAATCTAACCCCAAATAGCAGCACCCAACACAGTGCTGTCTAAGTCCATACAGCTGTGCTGGTAATGGAGCTGAGCTGCAGTACCAAATACTGCCATATGGACAAGAGCAGTGCTGTCACTGGTACTGCAGTGAAGAAACAGTTTTCTTTAGACAGATGTCATCTGTCATTTCGAAATTTTGAATGGCTAACTATTCGCCACCCTTCTGGTTCAGCAGCACAAACCCATATTTTCATGCAAATCCAAACAATTCTAGGTATTCCCAATAATAACCATCCTTTGTCAGGCCCCTATCACACGGCCGTAGCCATAATCAGGGTCCGTTATTATTGGCATCGACAGCCACGGACAGTCACCTGCATGTGCAGGCCGTGCTCTCATTATAAAGTATAGAAGTATGGTCCATAAATTTAAAAAAATAGGACATGTCCTATTTTTCTGCGGATCCTTTCTATGGCCCGGACACCTTCCCGTAAATATACGGGAAGGTATCCGTGAGCAATAGAAATTAATGGATTCGTACTATGATCAGCAATTACGGGCCTGTGATAGAGGATCAAAATTACGATTGTGTGCATGGGGCCTTATTGTGAAAGCGTTGAACGTTCAAATATCGTTTATTCATTCATTTAGGTGTAAATGTTTTATAGCTGCGCCTTCAAGTTCTATGATCTTACTCTAGCACTTATCTGAACCATTGAAGTTGGACATCCCTCTCTCCCAATAACATAGTTATGTACCATTAAGAGTCTAAACGAATGTAGTAAAAAGATATGTCAATGTATTCTAGTACAATGGTGTTTAAAAGAATTACATTTCCTTTACCATTTTCAAGACATCTGCTTGCGGTCAGTGAATGTTAGAAAATTAGCTTTTTGCGCAGATGCATGACTCATTACAGTGTATCTGATATGTCTCTTCTAATGAAACCTTTGGCTGTGTGAGCAAGACAGGATTCCAGCAATGGGCAATGTTTCCACTCACTAACACCATAAGAATTGACAACCCTAGCCAGTGAAAAAACATAATATCAATTTTACTTCAAAGTGCTGTTGAGCAGTGCGATGTTAAGAAATTGTTTTTTTTTGTTAAATTATGAGTTTTATTGTTCCTGTTCACCAATGTGTATTCTTGTAAACGTAATAAATATAACTCTACAAGTTCCTCTTTTCTAACACCTCTACCAGCTTCCTTTTTAAGGCTCTGACGTATCTTGTCAAAGCTTCGATTCAGTATTGTCCTGGCACAGAACAGGCAATCTCTCAGATGACATAAAGATTCTATTCACACTGAGTTTTTTGCAGGCAGAAAAAAATCTGCCTCAGAATTCCTTCAGGAATTTTGAGGCAGATTTTAAACTGCCTGTGTTTTTTTTTTCGCGGTCTTCACGTCGTTTTTAGCCACAGCCGTTGAAGCTAATGCAAGGACTGCTGGCAAAAACACTCGTAAACAAGCGGCACAGGTTTTTTCTGCCTCCGATTGATTCAATGGGAGGTCAGAGGCGTGAAACCGTGGCGAGTAAGGACATGCTGCTTTTTTTTCCCGCGAGCGGCCAAAAGCCGTCTGGGGAGAAAAAATGCTCCTGCCTCCCATTGAAATCAATGGGGGCGATTTCGGACATCTTTTTGGCGCAGATTCTGTGCCAAAAAACTCGTGTGTACAAGGTCAAAAGCTTAATCTCACCCTCACCTTCGGGGGGAAAAAATACTTTATTGTGATAACCTCAATGGTATTTACTGTTAAAAATTGCACAGCATCCTAATTCTGCGACCAGAGCCTCAATGACTTTACTGCTCTCTCCTAGAGGCAGACATAATAAACTTCCTTCCTATTTTTACCACATCCTTTAGTGATTTTTTTTTGTGAAAGAAAAACTAAAAATAAAAAGGGCCAGCAAGATCAGAACGACGAGTGTTAAAGAGGCTCTGTCACCAGATTTTGCAACCCCTATCTGCTATTGCAGCAGATAGACGCTGCAATGTAGATTACAGTAACGTTTTTATTTTTAAAAAACGAGCATTTTTGGCCAAGTTATGACCATTTTTGTAGTTATGCAAATGAGGCTTGCAAAAGTCCAAGTGGGCGTGTTTAAAGTAAAAGTCCAAGTGGGCGTGTATTATGTGCGTACATCGGGACGTTTTTACTACTTTTACTAGCTGGGCGTTCTGACGAGAAGTATCATCCACTTCTCTTCAGAACGCCCAGCTTCTGGCAGTGCAGACACAGAGCGTGTTCTCGAGAGATCACGCTGTGTCGTCACTCACAGGTCCTGCATCGTGTCAGACGAGCGAGGACACATCGGCACCAGAAGCTACAGTTGATTCTGCAGCAGCATCGGCTTTAGCAGGTAAGTCGATGTAGCTACTTACCTGCAAACGCTGATGCTGCTGCAGAATCATCTGTAGCCTCTGGTGCCGATGTGTCCTCGCTCGTCTGACACGATGCAGGACCTGTGAGTGACGTCACAGCGTGATCTGGCAGAAGCTGGGCGTTCTGAAGAGAAGTGGATGATACTTCTCGTCAGAGCGCCCAGCTAGTAAAAGTATTAAAAACGCCCCGATGTACGCACATAATACACGCCCAGTTGGACTTTTACTTTTAAACACACCCACTTGGACTTTTGCAAGCCTCATTTGCATAACTACAAAAATGGTCATAACTTGGCCAAAAATGCTCGTTTTTTAAAAATAAAAACGTTACTGTAATCTACATTGCAGCGCCTATCTGCTGCAATAGGAGATAGGGGTTGCAAAATCTGGTGACAGAGCCTCTTTAAGGCCGTTTACATGTAACAATTGTTAATTACCCAATATAAATACACAAAACAAATAGATGATAAAAATAACATCTTAGGCCCTGTTCACATCACGTTTTTGGTATTTGTGTCCTGGTGTACACACTAAACGTGTCCATAGGGCTTTATTGTCATTATAGCCTATCCGGTTTGGAAACTTGACACGGATGCCTAACAGTGACATCGATCACTCAGACCATAATGATATCGGTTTAATGGATACGTCATAAAAAGGGTGATGAGAGTTCATGACATATCCGTTAAACAAATAGCATTATGGCCTACGGCATCCATCACAGCCTACGTTTAACGTATACTTTGGTAGTTTTACCCACCGTATACATCAAATGTACAGTAGTCCAAACGGGATGTGAACAGGGCCTTACATAAAAATTATCATCATCTAATGGTTACATGTAAATGGTGGTCCTCTGAGATTTCCTACAGACAACGTTACTAGTAGGATTGAATTTTGTGCAAAACAGTTTCTAGTAGAATAGTTGTAATCATATTAAGGCCCATCTTATGTTCGTAACAAATTTGGGAGCGTTAATTGGTGGCATAGAAAAAGTGAAAAGTGTTAACGGCCTTTAGAAAGGATTCTGAGAGGAAATTCCATGTGGCAGCCCATCCCCCACTGACTACAGCATTCTGTAGTCAGACACTCACTGATAAATGCGGTCTGTCAGAAGGCGTTTGTAGCAACCTATGGATGAGATTTACTAAATTGTGCAGCTGCCAACTCTCATTTATAACTTTTTTGTTCAAGTATCTGAGGACTAGTTGAAGTTTTGCTAGATAAACTGGATTTAATGTATATTCATTTATTATGGCGGAAACGCAATGCCGACATTTTTTTATTTTATTACACCATTCATCATAAACATTGTATGGTAACGGTTATGGGGATAAGAAATGTGTGTGTTGTTTACTGATTTGGGACCTTTATGTAATAAAGTTTGTTCATATTGTCATGTTTATTATTACATGATCGGTGCCCCACCCGCTTACTAGATAAATCAGCATGGGAACTCCCTCCAACCCGTGACGTGTACACATACATACAGATGCTCCAACAACCCACAATACATTTTTTAATAGTAAGGCCTCATGCACACGACCGTAGCCATGTCCACAACCGTGATTTTCGGGTCGGCCGGCCGCGGAGTGTCACCCGCAAGCCGCCCGCAAATCGTAGGCCGTGCACATGGCCGCGTCCATTATTTCCTATGAGCCTGGACCGCAGAACACGGCCGTAATAAGACATGTCCGTTCTTTCTGCGGTCCAGGCTCCTGGGCCATGCACGGACCGTGGAAACCACGGTCGTGTGCATGGGCCCATAAGAATGAATGGGGCTGCAATTCTCCTGTGGATTTTCGGGGGAATTGCGGCCGCAAAAGCACGTCCGTGTACATGGGGCCTAAGTGTAGAGTAAAACTTTAAAGGGTTAATCAGACATATTTTTGTAAAAAGAACCTTGTATCTGTAAAGAATATAAAATGCTTCACAATATAGTTCTCATCTCTTATCTACTTGTGTACTCCGCCACTGGTGTCTGCTGCTCCTGTGTCGTAACCAGGCCACTGCTTCCATAGTGACGTAACTTCACACGAACTTGTTGTACAAACATAGAAGGCTGCGGTTATGTTTTGTCTGTAGTAATATCTCGTGGCAACCAATGACACAATTACAGGTTGTTAGGTCACTATGGACGCAAAGTCACTGCAGCCTAGAAAACGCGCAGGAGACATTGGTGGCAGGGGACACAATAATTCAAATAGTATTTTACAATGTCCTTTTATTCTATGTTTTTACAGATACACATAAAAAGAAACAGAAGTTAACAAGAGAACATATTTACATTTTCACCCCTTAGTCGCCATCTCGTCATATATATGAACTCCATCGTGTGGTCCTTTCCCATGATTTCTCCATTGCATAGTACATCCAGCTGCAAAATAAAAGCTAATGTAAGTAGCGCAACAATGGAGCACCCTCACCTCTCACTCATCCTGGATGCACATTACACGTCTTATCTCTAGGTTCCTCCCCAAATCTATTTTTTCCTCTGATACCCCATCCGCCGCTACATTCACTCTCTATGGGGCCTCCAGTGACGGCGCTTGGCTATCTCCGGCAGCCCTTTAGAAAATGAATGAAGCGGTGGTAAAGCATACGCAGTACCGCTCCATTTAAACGGTGCACACAGGGACTCGGGATTGGTGGGGGTCCCAGTCCAGTGGTCGGACCCCCACTGATCAGATATTGATCACCTGTCCTGTGGATAAGTGATAAATTTAATTTGTAGCAAATCCCCTATAACTAGACAGATTTGCTATTCAGAAGTCTGGGACAGCTGGAAGACAACTTTTTAAAAAATATTTTTTTTTTTAACAACTTGGTGAAGAGCACAACTCGTGGACTTTAATTTACAACTATTACTGATACCACAAAGCTTGTCCTGTAAAAACAGGAGTAGGCAGAAGCTAAGATATCATCTATGTATGTCAACTGTCTTTGTTTCTGAGACAAGAACGGTGTTGTGTACTGAAACCTGATGCCCCTGAGACATCGCCTAAAAACAGACAGTGGGTAGGCAGACCTGCGAAATGTTATAAAAGCCAGACTTTAGGTAAGTAAGCTTTGGGTAGTGGGTGTAAATTGTTATATTCCACATAAATGCCATTATTTGTTTAGAATGATTCCTTAAAGAATAGTAAAAAAGGTTTATTTAAGTAAGTATATAACCTGGCTGCTGAATCTGCTCATCTGAGGTCTCTACACACAACTGTACAATTCTGCACACTACGGCTCAAGCTCGCAAGTCACAGCAGTCTTATGTAAGGCAAAATGATAATAAGACAATGGATCAACTGTGCATTGGTATCTCAACATACTAGGGACCCCACAAACAAGTTTCAGCTGTGCAGTAGAATACCCAAGCATGCTCAAGAACAGAGATAGAAATGGTGGGCTGGGAGATACAGGAGATTCATTTTAATCTTTATATTAGAACAGGATATGCCATAAACGTCCAATAGACACCCACCTCTGAGACCCGCCCCTATCTCTAGAATAGGGTGCCCTGACCCCCCCCCCCTACTCCCGCTGTCGTTGCTCTCCGGCTGACTGACAAGGTAGACGGGAGTACATAAACTCCTATTCACTTATAAGGCAGTTACGGAAACAGCGTAACCCAGCAAGCTCGGCTGCTTCCGTACTCCCGGCCACCTCATAACTCAGTGGTCGGAGCCCAGTGGCAGTGGGAGAAAGTAGGAGCGAGATCAGGAGGCCCTGTTCTAGAGGTAGCTGTGGGTCACAGAGCCGGGACCCACATCTATTAGACATTTATGGCATATCCTGTGGATATGCCATAAATGTCCTAGATGGGAATACCCCTTTAAACAGTTCAGGACCAGGCTATTTTGAGCCTTCGGGACCAGACACCGTTTAGCCATTTTTAGCTTGCGTTAACCTGTTCCCGCACCACTACGTAATAGCACATTGTGGTGCGGGGGGTGATATTTGGAGCGGGCTCATCCGCTAAGCCCGCTTCGTACGCAGCGGGTGTCATCTATGTGTTAAAGCTGACACCCGGGACTAACTGCCAGGAACAGTGATTGCGTTGTTCCTGGCAGTTTAACTCCTTAAATGCTGTGATCAATCACAATCGCAGCATCTAAGATGTTAGAAAGAGAGGGCGTCCCCTCAGACAGTGATCGTGGGGTGCCGATGGTTGTCATGGCAGCCCAGGAGCCTATTGAAGGCCCTCAGGACTGCCTCTGGCAAGGCTTAACAGGAGCCTGTAAAAAAGACAACATACTGCAATACATTAATATTGCAGTGTATTGTACCAGGGATCTAACGATCGTTGGTTCAAGTCACCCACAGGGACTAATAAAATGTGGAATAAAAAGTATAATGGAGTTTTTAGTAGTGAAAAAAAAAAAATTAAAAAAATATATATATTTATGTATATATTTCAAAAAATGCAAAAAAACCTTTTCCCATTTTTCCTAAAATTGGTAACGCCGCATCCGTAAAAGTCAGAATTATTACAATATACCATTATTTAGCCCGCACTATGAATGCTGTAAAAAATAAAACCGCCAGAATCGCAGTTTTTTGCTCACTTCATATCCCACAAAGATTTTTTATAAAAAGTGATCATAAGTCTCATATAGCCAAAAATGGCAGCAATAGAAACTACAGCCTGCCCCGCAAAAAATAAACCCTCATACCGCTAAATTGACGGAAAAACAAAAAAAGTTATGGCTCTCAGAATGTGGCCACAAAACTAAAATTTTATTTTGAAACAATTAGTTTCTTCCTTGTAAAACTAGTAAAACATAAAAAATAAAAAAAATATTTGCTATCGCCATAATCGTATTGACTGGTAGAATAAAGTTAACATGCCATTTTTCCAGTTTCCCAACACATTTTATGGTACAATAAATGGTGCTATGAAAAAGTACAACTCGTCCCGCAAAAAACAAGCTCTAATATGGCTTTATTGACGGAAAAATGAAAAAAAAAAAAAGTAAAAATGAAAACTAAAATCCAAAAACTGGCTGTGACGGGAAGGGTTAAACAACTATAACTTTTTTATTTGTTCGGCTAGCGATGGTTTTTCCGTAGACAGGGCAGGCTTCTTGTTATCATTTTTATACACATCCTTTTTGCTATTTTAGAATTTCCAGGCTTATAGTATGAAAATAATAGTAAAAAAAATAGATTTTTTACTTTTCAGCTATTTTTCTGGTAATAATATAGTTTTACACTAAAATATATATTTCATTTGTGGTCGTAATTTTCTACTATCAATTTTGATATATTATATGTCTATTTTAGGATAAATGGGTCAGGGCTAGCGTTACGACAAATGATTGGCATGGGGAATGTTTTTTTCTGGCTGGGTATTTTACTCGAATTAGCCATGAATAAGAGCACAGTCAGTGCTTGAAACGCGTAGGCTTTCATCTACTTGCCATCCCTACCACCTTGTCATTCCTCCTGGTGTTCTTTAGAGCTTTTTTTTGCTTATATTTCAATAAAGTGGAAACCGAGTTTTCTCCACTTATATCACTCATCGCTGGATCCTCTCTTTTGTTCTCATTACCTGCCGTGTGCCGTCGCGGAGATCCGGGCGATATTCGAACGCAGGAGCGTGGAGCTGGTAAGCTGGAGGTTTCCTCCCATCCCCTATTTCCCTGCTATTACTACTGGGTATTTTATGTGTATTTATTATTTCGTTTTGTTGCATTTTATTTTACTTTTATTTTTCATTATTATGGTCTATCCCTTAAAAGGTCACTTGTGGGACTTAATCTTTTTTTTTTCTTTTACACCCGAGTTACAGGGGAAAATCAGCCCTCTTATAGTGACTATTGTCACGAATAGGTCTGTGCTGGGTCTAGTTAAACCCAGCAGCAGCCTGCCACTAACGGCATCCCAGTGATCATGTGACCAGTCATGGGTCAGATAAGACAGAAGCCGTGAAAGCTGCTTCTATCTTCTCTTCAGGGTCCCCAGCAGTCACCGACTGCCAGGCACCCGACATTCAGCTGCACGAGTGATCACTCGGGTAGCCAACCCGTGGGTTTTAAGGACCTCCACCACCGGCCATTTATATACAGCCGGTGGTCAGGAACCAGTTACGTTTCAGGTAAAACGGGAGAGCAGCAGCAAGGAATAAATAATACTTTTTAGGGTAAGTTTACACGTAATGGATTTGCTGTGGAAAATGTCACTGCTGCTCCTGTATTCCACTAGTGGTTGTTTTACCATGTTAGGCTGGGATTCCACAGGCCGTTTTTATCATGTTTTCACTGCAATTTTGTAGCAATTTTCATGTGCTTCTTTATTTCTGTGAAAAACGCAGAGTAAAAAACGCATGCATTTTATCAAGAATCACCACGGCGGTGCAATTACAGGTGAAGCACATGGTTTCAATGTGCTTCACCTATATAACCACATGGCCCAAAACCACAATGTAAAACTACAGTGATTTTGACAGCAATGAAGGAGCTCATGAAAATCGCTACAAAGCTGAAGTAAAAACACAATAAAACGCGAGCAAAGCGCTCTGTGAAATTCCTTCCTAACACAAATGTCTTCTGCTCGTAAAGATACGGATTTGGATAATAAGGCTGGGTTCACACGACCATGTTACGTCCGTAATGGACGGAACGTATTTCGGCCGGAAGTCCCGGGCTGAACGCACTGCAGGGAGCCGGGCTCCTAGCATCATAGTTATGTACGACGCTAGGAGTCCCAGCCTCGCTGCAGGACAACTGTCCCGTACTGTAATCATGTTTTCAGTACGGGACAGTAGTTCCACGGAGAGGCAGGGACTCCTAGCGTCGTACATAACTATGATGCTAGGAGCCCGGCTCCCTGCACTGTGTTCGGTCCTGGACTTGTGGCCGAAATACGTTCCGTCCATTACGGATGTAATATGGTCGTGTGAACCCAGACTAAGGGTGCAGTCACATGTGGTGTACGTGCTTTGTATTTTGCAGCGTAAAAATATACAAAAACTACAGTGGAAAACTACAATGTATGCCTGTGGGAAAAATATTCTGCAACTCTAGATTTCTCTAGTTCTTGTGTTGCAAAATATTTTTCCCATAGGCATACATTGTAAAGATTTCTGCAGCGTTAATACAAAGCAAGTATGCCGCATGTGACTGCACCCTAAAAGTTCATTAGGGAGTTTCAGATAATGCAACTCCCTAATACACAAGTTCACGAGTATATGTGATACATTTAGTGGGGTTTTTCAGGTCAGAGGGGAAGGAGGAGGGTGGACCACAAGGGGTTTTGGCATAAATGTATGTTATATGAATTTATATTCTAACAAAACAAAAAAAAGGCCACAAGCATCTTAAAGCTAGGTTTACACCTAGCATTGAGATGAGGCTCAAAGTCACGCCACAACTGCGCAGAGAAAACCGCAGTTATGCCGTAATGGCGGTTATGGTTCTTCTTAAGAAACAGTCCTAGCAGTTTCCCTACAACTGCTAGAGGAAAACTGCGATTGGGTACTGCATGTAAAAACCCGGTTACAACTTTGTTTAGGTCACGTGGTCTCTTTGTGCTGCACCACTAGCGCTTTATGTCATTCTAAACCTTCAACCTTCTTACCTCATATGTACTTGGTAGTTTTAGTTTTAAGCTTAAAAACTTTTTAATAGTTCCAACTGTTATGCGTGTTGAACAGCGAATGAATTTCTTCATCAATCCCTACAAATACAAACAAAAAACAACTTATTAAAAGAGTAAAGCTGTAATCACAAGGTGGACCTTTTCATTAAGCTATGGCGGCTGTGAATCACAGTGAATTTATATACACACATTAAATACGGGACGCATGTTTGAAGAAACTGACGTTAATAAAGATTTGCTCCACACAGTGACCCACATTTATCAAAAGTGGTGTAATTTCAGCTAATGTCTACGTTAAATGCTATGGCGACCTGTGACATAGAAAAAATATATAGAATTTACATATGTTAATGGTTACCTGGAGTTAAAAAAGTTGCACTAAATTGTGATAACATACATCACTGCCATAAACCTTCACACTGGCTATAATTAAGCCACTTTTTCCACATCAGGGTCTGTACGGAATAGATACATGCCTTTTTTTTGCATTTGCAACCTTTTTGCGACTTCTTAACAAAGTTGCCTTTTATAAAAGTGGCAAAATCCTAACCAAGCAGTAAGCCACGCACACTTTTCGCCAATGCTACTAAATTGTAGCACAAATGGTTAATATATATTTTGCAGAGCTATTTTGGAGTAAAATCTCTAAGTGGTAGGATGAGTAGGATGAGTACTAGGATAAAAAGATAACCGCATGACAGTACAAATCTTAGGCTAGGTCTCGAACTTCCAGCTTTTTAACAGGCTATTCTTCTTTGTTATCATCCTGGAACCTGCCCATTGCCAGCACATAACTGATGCACAAAGCCCATTGGCTATGGATCTTTAGAAACCCCCAGAGCGGATTATAACTTTCTGTAAATATAGGATAATTGTTAAATGTGTTAAAGAACAATCATTTTTTTTCTATCCATATTATAATGTGCCTAAAAAGAGTTGCCTATTTGCATGATCTTTTTCTCTAGAAGATTATTTACTTCCAAATGCTCAGTAACAGCACATTGCAATTGGTAAGGTATAAAAACAATAAGCAGTAAACCCAGGAACTACCTGATAGAGAAGCCAGTGAAAAAAAAAAAAAAGAGGAAAGATCTGACAGGCGCCCTACAGACTCTGTGCACACTACGTTTTGGTTCTACGTTTAGCGTGTACATAGGGCTCCATTAACCAGAAGGCGGCTAAAAGGGTGTCCTTTTGGCCATCGTCGGGCAAGCATACGTCAAAATACCTTTTCCTGTTTTGAGGCTGGAATATCATTGTAGACTACGCATTTTGATCCTGAGGGATCCCACAGAAAACGTATACCGCGCAGTATACATTTTTTTTATTTTTAACATGGGAGTCTATGAACGAAGTATGTCACATGTCCCAGGTATATGTTTAATGTATACGTCATGGGCTCTTCAATAGCCTTTATTTATTAAACGGATAACATTATAGACTATGGGCAACATATGCGTTAACCGGATGTCTAACAGTGGCATCTGCCATCATAGATGTATTCGTTTAACGTAATCATCATAAACAGGATCATGAGAGTTCATGACGCATACTTTTAACGTATACCAATTAAACTCTATGGTAATGGGTGCCACTGTTTTGGCATCCGTCACAGCCTACGTTTAATGTATACATTAGGAGCTTTTCCCTGCGTTTACATTAAACGTAGGCCTACAAACATGATGTGCACAGAGTTGAAGGTAATTTTTTTACAACCACAGAATTCCATAAAAATGTAAATTGCTGACATCTGATCAGTATCTTTCACGACGCCCACATGTGCATATCCCTAAAATTGGGTTCGTATTTATCTGTGTGTTATATTTCAATCCATCTGTGATAATTTGACTGCATTTAAATCCAATAGTGCAAAAAAAAAATATCAAG
This sequence comes from Rhinoderma darwinii, assembly GCF_050947455.1. Taxonomy (NCBI): domain Eukaryota; kingdom Metazoa; phylum Chordata; class Amphibia; order Anura; family Rhinodermatidae; genus Rhinoderma; species Rhinoderma darwinii. The sequence continues at coordinate 49,193,432 of NC_134697.1, read as the reverse complement.
GAGTACCTTTACTATGTTGTCACCAGACTGGCCATTATTACGTAAACAGTCCAGACAGATGGCAATCTGTGGGTCGCTTCTGTGGTAGTCTTTGTTTTCATCATTTTCATCTTCATCATTCTTAAGTCTTTTGTTATTTGGAAGCCCATCTGTATTGAATAAATGCATCTGTGAATGTACTTATAGAAGTAAACTGGTACTAAAAACTACAAAGTTCAACAGTGATACCCATATTCATGCCAAATCAATTTGTTCAATCTAATGATGTCACGAACGCTATGTTTACACATAGTTTCGGTTTCTAACTGAAGCCATGACGGATCCGTTATCCAACAGATCCAAATGGACCTCAATAACTTTAATGTGTTTCTGTCGGGGTTCCCGTCATCTTTGACAGCAAGAATAAAGGTGCATCCTGCGCTATTGGTGCCATCAAAAATCATGGAAACCTCAAAAGAACCCACCCAAAAAAAACAATACATAATTGGTATAGCTGAATTCGTATCAGAGAGTAAAGTTAACGTGTTATTTTTCCCGCATGGTAAACAGAAAAACGAATGCAGAAAGCAAATCGCAGAATATTTTCTCCCCAAAAAAAAATAAATGTATAAAAAGCGAATATGTAATTAAAACGGTGCCATTAAAAAATACAACTCGTTTTGCAACAAAACAAGCCCTCATATATCAACTTAAAGGTGAAAAGTTATGGCTCTTGGAATGCGACAACAATGCCCAAAATAGGCAGGTCGATAAGGGGTTAAATTCTGCGCACTTGCACCACTAAGAGGAGCTCAGGCCCTTTCTGCATATTGTGGTCTTATTGATTTTAATGCTTGATACATTATGACATTAAATCAGACCTATTTTGGTTAAAAAATGGTGTTTAAGGACGGACAGTCATGTCCACTTTATTCTAGTCCACCATCCGTTTATCAGCTTTACTTGTTTCTACAACCAAATTCATGCCGATAACTAGGAAGCAAACAAGCATTTATCTTATGGCAATACATTACAGATAGAAAAAAGTAAATGTGAATAAAGAAAATGAAAGCCATTGGCGTCCTGGTGCACATATATTATTACCCTGCACAGTGAAAGGAAAGGACTTGTTCAGCATTCACTTCAGGAAGTAGATGTTTCCGGAGATAGTGAATACAAGTCTTTATATCCTACAATTCCTTATACTGAAAAATGACATTTCCCCCATTATGAGCATTTTATACAGGACTCTGAATGGCCATATAAAACTCCATTTACATAGTTCATTTGTGCAGTTGTGTTCCTGATATGGGGTCCACCAAATGATATGAAATGGATGAAGTCACTGCATGATATCATTTATGTAACCAGTCAGGTACACAGAAAGACTAAACTCCAAGTCTACAATTTGCAAACTAAAAAAAATGTGAATATTTAGTTTAAAGGGGTTGACTGGGCTGGGATCCAGATCAAAAATAGAAACATAAAAAACTTTGTAAAATACCATTGTTCTCTGCCAGACTCAGGATTTTACTAGGCTCAGTGAAGTTCTGTCCCTAGTGACATAGTCACATGACCACGTCGTGCAATGATCCTAGCAGGACGTGACATCACGATGAACAAGACGTCACTGCGGCCTACAGTGTAGTGCAATGACGGCTGCTGAATGTTACGTCCCTATGTATCAAATGTCACTGCAGGCTACAGCATTAGAAGATGTGCTTATGTGACGTTGCATCGCTATAGATGGAGACAAGAGTCCGGGTACAGGAGAAAAATTCATATGGTAACTATATTACAAAGTTTTTTTCTTCTTATGATTTATACAGATACAAGGGGTGTTTGACAAGTGTCTGGATCCTGGACAACCTCTTTAAATCTCAGTAAGGGCTTATTAAGACAAACAATGTAAAAATCATCAGTGTTTCATAAGGGAAAAAAGGTCCGAAACCGCCTCCCATTCATGTCAACTGAAGGAGGAGGAGTTTTTCCAGCGGTGATTTTAAAGCCACTCACGGTAAAAAAAAACGGTATTCTCTTAATTGCCGCGGTTCCGCCTCTGACCTCCCATTAAAATCAATGGGAAGCAGAGAAAGCAATTTTCACTGTGTTTTTTTTGCCCACGGCAATTAATGACCGCAGGCAAAAAATAAGCGAAAATCGCGGCAAGAATTTGCAGGTAGGTCAAAATCTGTCTCAAGGCAGTGTGCGCCGCCGAGTCTCATCAGTGATCCGTGGAGAGATAGGACAAGTCCTATCTTTCCACGTATCGGAGAATCGGGTCAGTTTTCACAGACCCGATTCACCCGCTAAAGTGGACGGGTGCCACTCAGATCCCATAAAAAAACGGCCCATGTGGCATATCGGTAGTGTGCAACTGGCATAAGTGTCAGTTTTTCCTGTCCGTGTAGCATCAGTGATCATCAGTTTTTCACATAAGTGCAAAACTAATATAGTGCTCTGTCAGTACTTTCTGCTTTCTTTTCAGCATCTGCTAGAAACCCATCAGTGAAATACTGTCTGCACTAGGATGGCATCCATGTGCTGTCAGTTTTGTCCATTGACTTGAATGGGCGAGTGTGAGAATCGGACTTTAATGTGTCAGCGTTCAGTCAGTGGGCTGTCAGTTATACACTCGGATAGCACCGGGACGCGAACATTGCTCGTCTGAATAAGGCCTAAACAAAGCACTTATAATAAAAACTTACTGTAGATCTTTGAATTTTATAAACTATACAATATGACACATCTGTAAAATACCTTCTCCATTCTCCTGTGGTCTTTTTCTCTTCCAGAATTCTGATTCTTGCTGATGCTCTCCTAGAGAGATTAAAAAAACAAAAAAAAAGACAAAAAAAAACGACACTGTAAGGGTATGTTCACACAAGGTCATTACGTCCGTAATTGACGGACGTATTTCGGCCGCAAGTACCGGACCGAACACACTGCAGGGAGCCGGGCTCCTAGCATCATACTTATGTACGACGCTAGGAGTCCCTGCCTCTCCATGGAACTACTGTCCTGTACTGAAAACATGATTACAGTACGGGACAGTTGTCCGGCAGAGAGGCAGGGACTCCTAGCATCGTACATGACTATGATGCTAGGAGCCCGGCTCCCTGCACTGTGTTCGGTCCGGTACTTGCAGCCGAAATACGTCCGTCAATTACGGATGTAATGACCTCGTGTGAACATACCCTAAATACGACATTATTTGAGATTTTGAAATGGTCTAAATGGTATGTGTCTGAATTGTCACAAGGGGATGCCACCATTGCTCAGAAGTAGTTATTTTTTATTTTCATTATATTACTTAGCTCTGTGCAGTACTGCTGTTTTGATGCTGGCAAGATGCTGTGGGTGAGATGATCATGTTTAGAACTACAGTTCCCATGATTCCTCTCTTCTCACAGATATCGCCTATATTTACAGCTGCCTGCATACCCCTCTATTACAAGGTGTAAGGTACTGCTGTAATTACTCACGGTCAGCTACTGAGACTCAGCTCTGCTACGGACATTGCACCATCCGCAGCACAGCATGTGAAATACAACAGGGAGGGATAGTCATGTGATCTGTGACGTTTTGTTCTTCAGATAGGTAGAAAACGGAAGGGGAGAGGGGAAATAACCACATGTTCAGAATACGATACCTCACACAAGCAGGGGATAATCACCAGATGTATGGTCATGTGACTACAAGTGAGACTGGCTTACAGAGGTATTTCAGCTACAGACAGCAGATTAGTATGTGATAGATCTTCCTGCATGTAAACCATCTGCACATCATTTTAAAAAAACTGGATAACCCTTTAGGTGTCCACTCCCACTAGTACCATGGTTTCTGTTTATGGCGGAAGCCAGGATGCGGTGATGAATCGGTCATCCAACGGAATCGAAAAGTCACTGATTTCAATGGGGTCCGTTGAGGTTCTGGTATTTTTGACAGCAAGAATAGTGCTGCAGTAGGTAACTAATCTTGTTGTCATAAAATACCAGAAAGATTAACGGAACCCCGACAAAGGTTCACAATGCAAGCGTAAACAGAGATTAACTATATTAGGTTATAAGCTCTGATGGGCAGGTCTTGCCCTATAGTTAGTTATCTTCCATTTTGTATCTGCGTTTTACCTGTATTGTATTTTTTCACTGTAAATTATTAATAATGATGATAATAATAATAATTATAGCATAATATAAAAAGAAAAGAAAGGAAACATACCTTCCCGTAGACCTGGTACAAGTTTAAATATGATTTCTTCAAGAGTATTGTCTAATCTAGAGACGAAAATAGGAAAATCAATGAATTACTTTTTTTTTAACATTTTTATTTCCACCACAACTTCACAGGCAAGTCTAAAGTCAGCTTCATTTTAAGACTATACTGTGGTGTCAATGTAGGGGAGTTGTACCAATCACTAATCACACTGAATCAGTGCTGTGGTCCCTTCATTCTAAGGATCGGTGGAGGTCTCAGAAGCTGGACCTGCACCGATCATAAAGTGATGGCATATCCTAGAAATATGCCATCAATTTTAGAAGATGGCAATATCCCCTTTAACTACTGGAACTGAGACATCAGCACATACGGCATGCCAGATTTATAATACATAACTTGAATAGCAACATACCTTAGCATTTCTAAAGGGTTAGTTTCATGTACTTGGATTCCACATTTTGGGCAATCATTGCTTTCTTCAAAATGATGGACAATGCAACTTTTACAAACTTGGGGAAAAAAAATAATAAAAAGTTAAATTAAACAGTATATCAAATATAAAATTGTCACACAATCAATAAAAAGTTAAGAGTTAAAGTTCTGATGGTTTTATGCACTTATGTTCACATTTTACTTCCGGAGACTCTACAGGAATGAGCATTTACAGCAAGAAACAGACTATACAACAGGGGTCATGTTATAGAAGCCTGGGTTTGTGTGTTAATACCTCATACGTCTGTAAAGGTCTAATATATCTGACTGAAAATAATTATTTCAGAATAAATTAATATATTTATTTCCTCCAATGAATCTCAGAACGGATATCTGACATTGTGAGAAGCTGAGATTGTTACCAAGAGGTGACCAAGTCCAAGCAGGGAGCTCCTGAGCCATACGCCGTAGGAGACAGCAGTTTTTACAGTCACAGCAGGTGATAGAAATGTTGACTGTGCCATTGCAGTGCTGCATGAGATGGTCAGAATGAGGCGGGCAGCGTGCCTTCTCCTCCCATGCATGAAAAAAATCTTGGGATGGGACGGACAAACTATACCGAATGTGCGCTTACACGCTAATGTTAGAGACAGAAGCAGATGCCGTTCCTGCTCGCTACCATGGCGGTGCGACTGCAAAAAAACACTTCATTTTTTGTAAGTGTCCACACTGCAAAAGCTGGGCAACACTGGTGATATTATCATTATTATTATACAGTGCCCACCCAAATTTTTGTAATATGACAATAGAGATGTACAAAAATGAAAATTACTCTCTGAAATTCACACGCGACTACCGAAATGTGTACACATGAAATCATGTTACAATCGTAGACAAGGTCCATTTTGTATCGCCAAGGCAGATTGTAATAATACGTCATTTAAAGTCACCTTGATGTGACATTCCCAAGCTCTCACACACACACACACACACACACACACACACACACACACACACACATTTAGGATTTTACCCGCATGGTACATTTTTGGTAATGCGAACACCGGCGGTAGCCGATAATGAAGATGATGACTTTAACATTAAATATCTCAGCGGAAAAAAAAATCTCAAAATCGATTGCGGCTTTGTTTTCGTATTGACAAGAGCTTTCAAATGATCCCCCACTCGAACCCCCGTCTACCCCACTGCGCCCAAGGGGGTGGGGTTGTTTTTTTTTTTTGGCGTTAACTGGTAGATTTTATGACCCCATTAAATCCCAATAAATTTCAACCCTCTACCTCGAGCCGTTCAAAAGTTATGAGGGTGTTCCGTAACTTTTGGTGGGCACTGTATATAGGCAAAACAGATCATGAAGTGGTTATCCTCCTTGCCTTGACATCAGTGATCTCGGTTTGCCTCCGCTCTCTTAATTTCTGAAATGTACATGAATAAAAATCTCCTATATGTACACATGCTAAACCAATGGGAGGGTTGGGGAGAGTTATTTGACCTGCTAAAAAGATGATTTCCCTAATGATCACCATACTCCCTATGACTAATATTTAAAGAGAACCTGTCACATTGAAAATGAACTACAAGGAGCTGAACTGAGTTTTATGGAAAAAGGTTCAGGATAACCTGCAATTTATTGATCTAAACTTCTGCTTATTCTGAGCTATGCAGTCCAGTGGGCGGTCCTACTCAGTGATTGACAGCTTTCCCTAAATGAGTATGCAAACAGAGTTAGCGGTCAATCACTGTGTAGAACTGCCCACTGGACACCTAAGCTCAGAAGGAGTAAAATTTAAAATAAATAAATTACAAGTATACTGAATCTTTTCCCACAAAACTTTTTATCAATCTGTTAAGCACAGTTCCCTTTAAAGGTCTGTTTACACTGGACAATTATCTTTGTTATTTTGCTGACGATTATAATGGATAATTGCTTAGTGTCATTTGTTTGATCTACGTTTATTTTGCATACAGATTATTCAATTCTATTGGCAGCATCTATAAATGCTGCACTTAGTGACATGTATAATGTAGATTATGGCTTAGAGCACATCCCTCTGGAGAGCGGTCGCTATGCAATGATAACGTTGCACGCAGGGACTCCCTGATGATGTTCGATGGAGAAGTTCTATTAGCTTTTCAGAACGATTTTTCAAACCACCGACTTTGTCGGCGGGTGAAAAATTATTGTGCATGAATGGGACTTAAGTCATGGATGGACAAATCCTAGGAACCAGGTAGCCAGAGTGCCCGGAAATGTACTGCTCGCATCTAACTTTGGTGCTTTTCTATTGAGTTCTATGGAAGTTTTCCTTCTACTTGTCTGGCTACTCAAAAAAATCAATGACCTAGCCTAAAGAGTACCCCAACCTGTACTGCAGCACTGCCTTCATCGGACATGTCTGGGCGGTCTACTCCATTCATTGACCTCTTGTATTTTCTAAGGTTTTACGAGCAGGGCTCCTTTCTTGGAAACACGGTCTTAGGCTGGGTTCACACCTGTGTCGCTGCTTTCTGTTGTTCGGCTCTGTCAGAGAGCAGAACATGGGAAAACCAGAAGCGATGATTCCGTTGCACAATGGACTTTAATGGGTACCGTTGCCTTTCCGTCGGGGTGTCCGTGGTTTTACCAGAAACAATAGCACAGCATGCCGCGCTATTGTTTCCAGTAATCTCTGCCGGATCTGCAACGAAGGCCCCATAACTGAGCCACCAACGCAGATGTGAACAGAGCCTTGTCTGTTCCACACTGTAATTTGTAATGGTTACCCCAATAGTATACATTATGTAAAGCGCTACAAAAGATAATGGTGCAATATAAATAATAATAATTTTACTGGATGAGAAGTTTCCATAGAGACACACTGTACAGCAAAAGCTCCCATTAAAAAAAAAATCTTTTAAAAAAAGTGTGCTGAAAATAAGAGGCATGCAAAATACGACGTGGTATGGATCCTGATTGATAACATGTGCTGTGTCAGTCGCTCATGATAAGAATCTATTCAGACACAGTTGGAAAATATGACACTGCTGACCAGTTCTGCGTCTGATAAAAGGCAATACTTACATGTGTGCAGGCACTCAGTGACTGTGGTTGGCTTGATAAGATAGCCTTTGCAGATATAACAAGTGATGTGTGGGTTGAATTCTTTTACAAAGCGCCTTCTTTGGGCTGCCATTGACAAGATGCCTAAAGACAGACGATCCCTGGATTCAGGATTCAGACTGGCGAATGGACCAGGATATAAAAGGCAGCAAAGTTCTCGCTTAAATTTCTCACATTTTTCTCCATGTGAGGGTTGTCCTCGAGATGAACTTTACTAACATAATGCCCATCACTTCAATTTGTTTTTGGCTGTTTAAAATGTGTTACACCTCCAGGCTCCTGCTAAAATGAAACAAAAAAAGATTAATTCCACTGCACAAAACAGATAATGTGGCCGACAAACAACCAAATCAATTAGTAACGTAATATAATATACACATAATTTCATCATTCTACACGATGAAACGGAAATGGCAGCCTTTACAGCCCTACAGCTGTTGCCTCCTAGATTGCAATGCTGCTGAATGGCAAATATGCCAAAAAATAGAGCGATAAAGGGACAAGTATCAATATATAGTGGATTTGGAAATAGCCCTCAGCACCACTCGTGGTCTTTTCTGTGCATCTAGTGGCTCCAGGTTCCACCATGTCCCAGAAATCAAAGTCCTAAAAAAAAAAATTGTATTGTACATAACCAGGCAGATTTATTCTTCCCAGAGTCTGGAAATAATAGATGATGACCCCCTATGGAAGCTGCAATGCATATATACACATAGATAGATACAAGTCATTGAGTTCTCCTTTTATATAATACACAGACGTAAATGATAATGAGAAGATGAATATTTTTTCCTGGAGTGGCTCTTTAAAGGGTATATAATTTTAGTTACCAAGAAAAGTCTGTGGAGGAGAAATAATATGTTTGTTCTTATTTAAAATGTTGTAGCGATTACATTTTTATTCCTAAATGGATATTTTCCTATAATCATTATTTATCACATCTTGTGGATAGGTGATAAATATTTGATCGGTAGGGGTCAGACTGCTGGGACCCACACCGATCACGAGAGCGGACTTACCATGCTGTTCCTTGGAGCCCCATAGGAATAGAGCCGTAGTGCCCATGCTCGCCCACAGCTCCATTCATTTCTGTGGGCTGCCGAAGATCGCACTCGGCAGCCACATAGAAATGAATGGAGCTGTGGGCGAGCATGGGCACTACCTCTTCATTCCAAGAACGGCAAGGTAAGCTCGTTCTCATGATCCGTGGGGGTCCCAGCGGTCGAATCCCCACCGATCAGATATTTATCGCCTATCCTGTGAATAGGTGATAAATAATGATTATGGAAAAAAATATTTAAAACTTCCCTGGGAGCCACCATATTAGAGACATGCACTTTCTTCTTATATAGACCGTGCTTTTTTTCAGCTGAAATCAATGGGAGTCACATGACGGAGAAATGTCACAGAATAGCACAGTCCCCAGGAAGTGATGGAGTACAGCTTCCTCCCCCAGAGAGTGACAGGGAAGAGCCTTGTCTGTGTGTATAGTGTGGCTATCCTGCCTCAGCTAGGCCTCCAGCAGTACAATAGAGCGGTCATTAAATCCCCCGCCTTCATTAATTAATTAATGATATTGAGATGACTTTGTCATGCTGTCCTAATCTATACAACAAAGCTGACAAGTAAGATAGAGAAAACAGGGTCAGCCTTTTGTGACTGCTCTAATGGCTAGTATAGAAACTGGATTGCCTCCTAATACCCCCTGCTCTCGGGAGAGATGCAGCAGTTAAGAGTCCCATTCATGTCAAAACCATCTTAGTTAAATGTCGGACATATTCTACTAATACGGCAATAAATGAGATTGCCCTACGAGAATGGAAAACCCATACATATATCTCACACATCAAATTTACTACAGCCACCTCCTACCATCTCCCTAAGGATATAGCCAACACCTACAGCGACTCTTACCCTACTCTTTACAAATATTAACCACCTGAACCCATCTCGCTCTGCTGCTATAAGAGATTGCATTTGTAAACCTGGACTCCCTTTACCTTGCTCCGTATTGGACTCTCTAGAGGAGTCTCTTATGGCCATGGAACTAGCTAAAGCCATCTCTGACTCTCAGACAGGCACAGCCCTGGGTCTGGATAGTTTTACATTATAATACTACAAACAGTCCTTACCGTCTCTCTCAAAACATTTTGTCCTAGCATCCAATGCTCTTTTAGAAGGACATCCCATGCCACAAGACAGAGTCTTTTCCCATGTCTCAGTCATCGCAAAGGAGGGAAAATATCCTGCACAATACTCCTAATCAAATGGGGACGCCAAGATATGTGCAAAGACATTGGCATCACAACTTACATCACACCTACGGGAACTACACACAGACTAAGTAGGTTTTTTCCCCATCTTGTGAGATCAGGGACACCATGAGAGTATTAAAAACCATACATGCAGCAAAAACTCGCTCAACCTCACTGTTAATTCTTTCTACCGATGTCGAAAAGGCTTTTAAACAAGTGGTCTGGGTGTTCCTTGCCAAATCCCTAAAGCAAATTGACCTTGGGCATTAAAGGCTCTCGTGGATCATGGCTCTATACTCCGATCCTACTGCCTCTGTTAAAATCAATAGATTTTACTTAGACCCTTTCCATATCCAAAACGGCACTGGACTGGGATACCCTCTATCTCCACTCCTCTGTTTTATCCCTTGAACCATTGCTATGCACAACTAGAGAGAACCCAGATATCACTGGTCTACAAGTTGGCCCTCCCGACGCTAAGTAGCAGCCTAAACTCCATATCTTTCTCCAAACTTCAACGGTTAAACTGAACTTTAAGGCTCCCTAGTCAAATTTGACATGAACATTCAGAAATCAGAGGCATTGACGGGCAATCTTACCTCTTCCCTTGTCACATCCCTTTGCTCCAACTTTTCCTTTAAATGGACTCACACAGCAATCATATACCTCAAGACCATGACCCCAGCACATCTATCCCGAGTTCTTTAACTAAACTCTATTCCCATACTGAAAAAAAAATCTGGGAGAACCTTTCCTCTTTGCGTACAGGTCCCTTTTCATAGTTCAGGCAATGCAATATTATCAAAATGAATATTCTACCTTACGAAGCGTATACACAAAATTTGTCTGGCACCCTAGTTCCTCGCGTATTGACCGTTCCATACTGACCATGGACACGGACTCAGGAGGAATATCTCTGCCTGATCCCTATAGATACCAGGTGGTGGCTCGCCGAACTAGAGAGTGGTGAACTGGTGTAGATATGCTTCACAGAAGAGATGGGTGCTGGTGGAACTGACCGTTGCAGAAATAATCTACCATAATTAGGCCGAGAGTGGAGATAAGAAGGTAAAGATGTTTCTACCATTGGTCTCAAATTTTGGCCAGCCCATCACCACCTCTGAGCAAATACCTTATCGACTTCCCCCTCCCCACTATACCCCATTCCGGTGAACCCAGACTTCCAGACGGCAAACCCAGGTGGCTCAATTCGTGCATGGGTTTGCCAAAGAAGATTCCAGGTATAGAACTACTTAGAGGGCACCCAGTGATTAATGGTGTAGAGCTTTCTAATCCCTCTAATCTCCCTGGCAAAGACCTTAACTTGCAACAATCACTTTCCATGATCTACAAATGGCTCACTGACCCACCAGATGACTGGTTTCCACCATTTCTATCCAAGTGAGACCTCCAGGTCACTGGTCTCCAGAAGAAAAATCCAACATTCTAACTCTAATGGCAAGGGATTGCAGTTTGAAAGCTTCCGATTGTATCTTTTAATATAAGACAAAACACTCAACATATTTGCCCCTCTGAAGATTTCAAATTATTTACTATTTACACTTATGTTTCCTTATGCAATCTGTTTTGGTGCATTTTTCACATGTTGTTTTCCTTTCCTTTATTTTCTTTGTTTTTGGGGGAAAAAAAAGCCCCAATAAAATATATAAAACTCATTAAAAAAATTAAAAATAAAATCACACTGTTATAAAAGACGCAAAGACGATCAATTCCAGCAACAAATTGTGGTAATGTCAGAAGAATAATCATCACATTCATGGACAGCTTTACTGAAATACATGTAAATGGTTGTTAGGCTGGGTTCACGCTGTGCATTTTTGCATGAGGTTTTTTGTTTTGGTTGATGAACTCCAATTGAGAGACATGGGATTTTATCTACCACAACAGAAAAAACGCCTGCTAAAGGCCGGGCCCTTTTTCACCGGCTAATTATTGGACAAACGAGCGTTCGCAGAACGCTCAATCCCGATAATTGCCCTGTGTGAACAGGGAGATGCGCTAACAAAATGACAGAAATGTATGGGGACAAGAAATCGCTCGTACCCATTCTAGCTCCTAGTGAAAAGAGCAAACGAGCGCCAATCAACAAGCTGCCTTGTTGATCGGCGCTCACCTTAAAACCGCAACAAAATTGCACAGTGTGAACCCAGCCATATTCTTTTATTAGACACTTGATAACCAGCGGGTCTTTTAACTATTTGCCCCCAGCTCACTGACATATTTTAACACGGCTGTCTTTATACCTACTATCTAAACACCACAATGTTATTTACCATCTAGGGTAAGTTCACACATGGTAAGTTTATTGCAGAAATGTCTGTGATTGAAATTCTGTTCCATACATGCGAATGACGTTATTTTTGCCGAACGTGCACGGATGTTTTTTTCAAACCCCATTCAATGTCCTGAAACAAATTTGTGAATATAATCTAACACTTAATTAGCAAATTGTACAATTATCAAAATTCTTGTATGTGGAAATTATTTTCAATACATCAATTTACTTTTCATTTTAAAACCCACTCACATTTGATTTTCTTGGGAACGCTTTCACCAGCAACAAATGTGAAACAAACTTGCAAATGCCCTTGATTCATCATCCTCCCTCTTTTCTCCAAGCTTATTTGTTAGGGTATGTTCACACGCAGTGTTTTCAGACGTAATTCGGGTGTTTTACAGCTCCGTATTTTCAGACGTTTTTGGTCACTGCGTGTGAACATACCCTCAGGCTTGGGCTCCTGCCTACGCAAGCAAGTTGCAATAAAAGCCCCTGATTTTTCATGACTCCCGGGCAGTGGAGCCCTAGACTTCAAGGAGTTTTCAGAAAAAACACATTGATGGCGGATCTGTTATTCTGCGGATCTGTGGTGGCCCTGAGGGTCAGTCCCCATCAATTACACATTGAGGTCTAGCCTAAGGATGCATATCCGCACCACAAATCCACAACTAACAAAAGAGTCCAATGCATGTAGATAAAGTTTATTATAAAAAAAATAGAATATAACAATCTGCGGATTTGAGGGCATGCAGCAGATTTTTGAATGCATATTATGGACTGCCGGCCTATTTCATAGCAATGCGTGAAATGCACAGCACAATCCATGTGTAACACATATTAATCCGCCCACTGCATGTGTCCTCCAACTAAGGGCCTGTTCACATCACCTTTGCCCTTCTGTTAAGGGTTTCCGTCGGGTTAACCCCTCAACGGGATGGCAAACGGAAACCTTTGCTTCCGTTTCCCTCACCATTGAACTCAATGGTGACGGAAACCTAGATAATGGTTACCGTCTGTCACCGTTCTGACTGGGTTCCGTCGCTTTGGACGGACTCAATAGCGCAGTCGACTGCGCTATTGATTCCAATCCACAGCCAATCTGGAAATATCTGTGACATATCGGGAATGCTTCGGATTTGAAATTCTGCCACATGCCCTAAAAATCAGCTGCATGTGAACATAGTCCAAATGGCTGATGTGCGCACTGCATGAAAATGTGTCGCAGGGCTCCATCAGCCAATCAGAAGTGCTGAAAACACCAACCTGTCTGCAAGACATGCACGGATAGGTCACTTCCTAACTATATAAATGTACTGCTCAGGGATCTGGGAAAGCTGGGTGACAACCTTGTTGATGTAAGGCCCTGTTCACATTTTTTGTTTAACACAGCGCATTTATTAAAGCTTCATCTTTTCTTTTTCTTAACATGGGAACCTAGGGGTATGTTCACACGCAGTGACCAAAAACATCTGAAAATACGCTGTTTTCAGGCGAAAAGAGCTCCTGATTTTCAGACGTTTTTGTAGCAACTCATGTTTTTTGCCGCGTATTTTACGGCTGTTTTTGGAGCTGTTTTTCAATGAAAACGGCTCCAAAAACATCCCTAGAAGTGACATGCACTTCTTTTTCGCGGGTGTCTTTTTACGTGCCGTATTTTGACAGCGACGCGTAAAATGAAGACTCGTGGGAACAGAACATCGTAAAACCCATTGAAAGCAATGGGCAGATGTTTGTAGGCGTAATGGAGCCGTTGTTTCAGGTGTAATTCGAGGCGTAAAACGCCTGCATTACTTCTGAAAACACTGCGTGTGAACATACCCTATGGGTGAAGTATGGCATAAGTAGGGTATGAGCTTTTCATAAAGTATCCATTAAACGGATGCCACAATAGCCTATGGGTGACGGATGCGTTAAACGGATGTCTATAGACTATAATGGTTTGCATTTAACGAATACGTCATGAAAAAAGGTCACGAGGGTTCATGCCAGATAAGTTAAACGTATGACATAATAGTCTATGGTGACGAATGCGTCGCAAGTTTTTACAATCGCACACGTCAAAACTTACGCCAAAACACGTGATGGGAGTAGAACTTAATAGCAACCAAACTTGTTGCCACCCGACTGTTCCCAGAAACAAATACAGAAACACTTTTACGAAAAGTGACAGAATAGGACGAATCAGGGATTTATAGAATTTACAGACTTCCCTGCAGTGACATGACTCATGTTTCCTATGTCATTTTCTGTCACTGCTTTCCTGTCCCCCTCAGCATGTCACGACAGAACACGGCATGATAACAGAGACGCGACATGTGACGCATTCCTTGTTGCAGAGTCCCGTGTCCCCGAGTCAAGGTTGACAGGGCACGCGGAGACTTCTAGTTCTACAACAGCTACATTTAACCACAGGTTCATTCATCTCGCCGTGCTCCAGCTCAGGCCTCCTATTTGGATAAGAATATGTTTCCTATAAACTTCTAGCGCCATGTACACATATAGCGATACAATTATTCTGCGCTGTTTCGCTGCCGGTACAGAGTAGAGGGGACTTCTGGAGGGGGAACTCACCAGAGAGAACCGCGCATGCGCCGCCAAGTATCGCCTCTCGCCAGTAATTACTGATGACGCGAACTTGTCCGGCACATGCGCATTACTACCAGGCGGCGCGCACGGAGTAACGCGTGCGCAGTACACGCCTCGATGTTATTACATGAATGGAAGGTGAAGTTGGTACCTCCCGCTGTGCAGTAAATAAAGATGACGTGATGGCTGATCTGTCCTAGAGAAATGTAGCAAGTTATTTACTATTTGGGTTGCAATACTTTATATATAAACTTCCGGGCGAGCGGACGAACTATTGCTGGGCAGGTGGAACTAGTGATCTCACACTGCAGCTGCATATTTATTTATTTTTACCACAGTATTCAGATGTGCAGAGGGATCGCTCCCATCATGAAACCAGCCGACTCATAACTATTCTTTCATTGCTTCTATTACCCAATCGGCGCCAATTTTGTTTGCGCCGTTTTGGATAATAGGAGTCTGGACCTGTGGCTGTAAGAATATAATATAATATAATATGGTGTCCGTTAAGAGGTTTGCCCCTCGGACATTTATCCACAGGATACGTCATAGATGTCAGATAGATGGCGCTCCCACCTCTGGGACCCGCACCTATCTCTAGAACTAGGGCCCCCTGAACCCCATTCTACCCTTGTCTGTTCTCGCTGCCACCTTGTAATTTCCGACCACATAATCAGAAAACAGCGTAACTCGCTGTGCTGTGCGCTTTCCGTAATTCTCATAGAAGTGAATAACAGTTACGAAACAGCGTAGTATGCGAGATACGTGGTTTTCTGATTTCATAGTCGGAAATTACGAAGTGGCAGCGGGAAACAAGAAAGGTAGAACGGGGTTTAGGGGGCTCCGTTCTAGAGATAGATGTGGGTCCCACATCTGTCTGACATTTATGGCATATCCTGTGGATGTGTCATAAATATCAGATGGGAAAACACCTATAAGCTGACCATTTGACCACATTAGATGTATGTCGGCCAAATCCGCCAATTTACAGTATAACGCTTGTAGTGGGAAAAATCTGCATGAAAATCGCAGCACGCAGAACGCTCACTTTTGTGCAGGAAAAGCCACCTTTTGCAATGCATAGGGTAAAAAAATCACACAGCGTATACACTGCGGATTTTCCGCAACGTATTTCATTGTGGAAAATCTGCAGCGTATTAGAGTAGCGGCAGCGTGGATGAGATTTGAACAAATCTCATCCACAGCAGAAAAATTTTGCAGAGAAATCGTTCATTAATTGACCTGCGGTGCGGTCTTTTAAAATCCGCAGCATGTCAATTTATGCTATGGAATCGCTGCTCTTAAGTTGTGGGCTTTCCCCCAACAAAACCTGCAACGAAGAGTCATGTGTTCCCCCTCTTGCGACAGAAACGCTGTGATTCCGCCACAAAAACTGGAAATGAGAAAAAAAAAAAAAAAAAGCTTATACTCACCTCCAGCCGTAGTCATAGCGCCGCAATGCTCTGTTCTAAGCGCAGCCCAGCCTCCGGGGAGGACATTTTATCTCGTGACTGCTGCAGAGGTCACATGGAATACAGCGTCATCCCAGGGGGCTGTGCTCAGAACAGAGAAACGCCTCACCATGATAACGCCCGGGTGGTCAGTATACTTTTTTTAAATTTAT
This sequence comes from Rhinoderma darwinii, assembly GCF_050947455.1. Taxonomy (NCBI): domain Eukaryota; kingdom Metazoa; phylum Chordata; class Amphibia; order Anura; family Rhinodermatidae; genus Rhinoderma; species Rhinoderma darwinii. Next base: position 49,176,921 of record NC_134697.1, on the reverse strand, counting down.
TCCTGCAGTATTTCCGCAGCAGACATCCTGCCTGAAAAACTGCAGCACCATATGGTGCGTTTTTTCCCCGGATAGAATTCTCTGTGATTTCCAGGACGGATACGCGGTGTCGTTTTACGCAGCATATCTGCCCTGTGTGTTTCTTTCTACTCATAAGGTGAAATTCACTGCAAATCCGCAACAAAATCCGCATGCAATACATGCGGGTATTATCTGCCACGTCTGGACCGGACCTTACACGTTGTATTGTAGCAAAAAGCTACCCCAAAAAGCACAGGAAACCGAACAGCAAAGAAACAGTACGAGGAGATGTTCCTAGAACTAGTTCTGTGAGAAACTAATGGGGTGCAGTCCCATGTGGGGTGTTTGCCTTTTATTTACGCTGCGTAAAAATGTACAATGAGAAAAATATTCTGCAATTCTCAATTTGTTGAATGGCGGAATCTTTTTCCTAAACGCTTACGTTGTAAAGTTCTTTGCAGCATATTTTTACCTAAAAGCACAACTATAAACGCCACAAGAAAAAGCGCAGTGTATGTTGTGTTTTTAATATTTTACTATAGACTTTAATGTAACATCTGGTTGCACACACAAATGCGAATAAAAACACCATGAAAAACTCAGCCATGGTGAAATCACACGCAATAGATTAGTTGCAGAAATTTCTGCGACTGTTCCATACATCTGAAGGGCTTCCAGAAATATATGCACATGCTGCGGAAACAACCTGATTGTGTTGTATGGAATGGATTTTTCAGTTGCAGAAATTTCTACAATGAATCTGCCATGTGTGAACTCACCCTTAGGGTATGTTCACACGGCAGCCTCCGTTACGTCTGAAATTACGGAGCCGTTTTCAGGAGAAAACAGCTCCGGAATTTCAGACGTAACGGCATGTGCAGGCGCTTTTTGCTGCGTCCATTACGGACGTAATTGGAGCTGTTTTTCCATGGAGTCAAGGGAAAACGGCTCCATTTACGTCTCAAGAAGTGACAGGCACTTCTTTGACGCGGGCGTCTTTTTTACGCGCCGTCTTTTGACAGTGGCACGTAAAAAAAATGACCGTCGGCACAGAACATCGTAAAACCCATTCAAATGAATGGGCAGATGTTTGCCAACGCTTTGGAGCCGTATTTTTGGACGTAATTCGGGGCTAAAACGCCCGAATTACGTCTGTAAATAGGGTGTGTGAACCCAGCCTTATAGTTCAAAAGGGAGAAGTGCCATATAAGGTTCGCTGCTCCCCTATAGATACTACAACCTAAGGGCATTCATGTTAAGTGAACTTAGATGTGAGATCGATAACAGGTGGATCCTGTGTGTCAGAGACATGCAGGACCGGCTGTCACCAAAGCCATCAGTACCGCTGACCTGACGGATTTGGGTTTGAGCACAAGAGACAGCTTCAATGTATCCAGGAAACATAGAAACCGTATCTCAAAAAGTAACAAAATATTTTTAATAAAAACCAATTAACAAGTTGTTTAAAGGGTAACTAAACGTTCAAACCTCTGACGTGTCCTAGTGACATGTCAGAAGTTTTGATTGGTGGGGGTCCGAGCACTGAGACCCCCACGAATTGCTAAAACAAAGCAGCAGAAGTGCTTGTGTGAGCGCTCCGCCGCTTCGTTTCTGTACGGCTTTTTCCGGAAATCAATGTAGCAGAGTGCGGGCTCAATAGAAAGTTTATGAGCTCCTCATTTCTTGTCCGGAGTAAAGTACGTCTCTCTCAGGAGGACATGTCCTGCCCTGCATTACATAGGCAACCCATTGATCTGAACGAGCACTGTGTAATGCTTAATTTCCCCTGTGGTTGTATACGTCTATGTGCTGTCAGTGAAAACAACGGACAGCACGCGGACCTATGATGTCTGAATAGCCCCATTGAGTTGCAGTGTCTTTTCACTCAGCGTGTTTCAGTTGCGTGAAGCTCACTGCATGTTCTATTCTGGTGCATTTTTGCAGATCACACATCCATTGAAGTCAAAGGGTGTGGGAAAATCACGGATAGCACACGGATGTCATCCGTGTGCGGTCCGTGATTCACGCACCAGTTGCTTGTTGTGTGATATCACGCTGCAGCACGTTATCAGAGTCAAGATAAACTTGTCTACATCTGTACGTTTTTATTTTTAATATCAAAGCCTATGGGTTATGTTTTCCACTGTTTGCTTATAGAGTGGCACATGTCAAAGCCTTCCATCAGTGGTCTACCTCGGGCAATACTATACCAACATTTACGTCTGGCGGAAGACTCAAACATGATGTGAACAGAGCCTTATAGATATATACATAAATAGATAGATATATAGAATAAAAAAATAGGAAAAAACTTTTACATTTAAAAATACTTAGACTACGCCAAACACCTTTCCTGTTCTCCAGGCTCATTAAATTATTTTGCTTCAGTGATTTTCTTACTCCCTCATTTCAATGATTTCCTTCCAGCTCACTTCTTGTCTTCCCAAAATCTGAACCCAGCACAAAATCTGTTCTTTAGAACAAAACGTTACCTTTGGGCAAGTTGGAAATGCTAATCTACGAAGTGTAAGGCATCATTTAGACGAGCATAATATACGCGCGTGCGACGCGCGTGCTTTTCACGCGTGTCGTACGCACCTATATTAGGCTATGGGGCAGTGCAGACAGTCCGTGAGTTTTGCGCAGCGTGAGTCCGCTGCGTAAAACTAACGACATGTTCTATATTTCTGCGTTTTTTGCGCATCACGCACCCATTGAAGTCAATAGGTGCGTGAAAACCCTGCAGGTCGCACGGAAGCACTTCCGTGCGAACTGCGTGGTTCGCGCACCAGCTGTCATTCTCTGAATGTAAACAGAAAAGCACCACGTGCTTTTCTGTTTACAAACATCCAAACGGAGCGTCATAATGATGGCGGCTGCGAGAAAATCTCGCAGCCGCGCATCATACACTGATGACACACGCAGCTGTTAAGTGCCTTTTGCGCACGCAAAACGCTGCGTTTTTTGCGTGCGCAAAACGCACACGCTCGTGTAAATCAGGCCTAATACAGACATTAAAAAAAGAATATTCCATATTACGTCATTTTTCGTTTAACCTTTTACCAAAATGTATTAACCATAAGGAATAATCACACGGGAGAGTATCATGCAGTTATTGATGTGTTTTTTTTTAGCTAAAGCCGGGAGTCGATCTTAAGGCCTCCTTCACATAAAACGCTATAAAAACTGCTCCGAAAACATGGCTGTAAAAGCTGCAACACGTCACCCAGACAGGAATTTTTATTAAAATTGATCTGTATTTGTGGAAACTGCCCTCAAAATCACCACAAAGAACATGTTGCAACTTGGAAAAGATGCCACAGGGGTAAAAATATCCCACGAAGACCTGACAAACACTTTGTGTGAATCCAGCTTAAATGTACAATGGAAAGACATCTATAGGGATAACTTGAAGTTCCTGGGCCCCAATGCTAAATCTGTAAATCTGTATATGTGTTTTTATGTTTTGTACCAATAAAACGTAGATCTTTGTTTTATACTGCGCTGGTGTTCCATAGACTCCATTTTCTTTAGGTTAGCGTTTCTGTGTAGTGAGTGGACACCATTAATACCATGTATTGGGCAAATTAATCCCCCCCCCCCCCATATAGGATATATGTATGAGATTACTTCCAATGAAGTGGTGGGGGATTTTTGTTGGTCTCCATATTGGTATAGTACTTTGTGTGAATCTAGCCCAAAGGGAGGAAATGTACAATGGAAAGACATCCATAGGCATAACTTGAAGTTCCTGGGCCCCAATGCTGAATCTGTAACAGGGGCCCCCACCTACCATGTGCCATTTATAATATTGGGATCTTCTTATGTGGCAAAGCAGCTTCAACCCCTTCCCGCCGCAGCCCTTTTTCAGATTTTCATTTTCTTTTTTTCCTCCCCACCTTCCAAAAGCCATAACGTCTTTATTTTTCCGTCGATATAGTACTATGAGGGCTTGATTTTTGCGGGACGAGTTGTAGTTTTTCGTAGCACCATTTATTTAGCCATATAATGTACTAGGAAATGGGGAAAAATTATTTGTGGGGTAGAAAATGAAAAAAACAGCGATTCCTCCATGTTTTTTTGCGCGCTGTTTTTACGGAATTCACTGTGCAATTAAAACAACATGTTAATTTTATTCTGTGGGTCAATACGATTACGCCGATACCAAATATATATAGTTTTTTCTATATTTTACTACTTTTACAAGTAAAAACCTAAGTGTAAAAAAGAAAATTAAATTTTGTGTCGCCAAATTCCGAGAGCCATAACTATTTTATTTTTCTGTGGATTAAGTGGTATAAGGGCTTATTTTTTCCGGATAAGCTGTAGTTTTTAATAATACCATTTTAGTGTACATGCGACGGTTTGATCACTTTTTATTTCCTTTTTTGTGGGAGATTAGGTGACCAAAAAATAGAGATTCTGGCGTTTACAATTTTCTTTTTTTTTTTACGGCGTTCACCGTGTGGGTTAAATAATGATATATTGTAATAGTTCAGACTTTTATGGACGCGGCAATACCAATTATGTTTATTTTTTTTATTTTTTTACTATGCTCTAGGGGGAAAATTGGGGTTTTTTGAACTTTTAATACAATTTAATTTTTTTTTTACACAAAAAAACAAAACTTTATTTAACTCATTTTTATTAGTCCCCCTAGGAGACTTCAAACAGCGATCGTTAGATCGCTTGCACGATATACTGCAATACTAATGTATTGCAGTATATCATGAATCTGATAGACATCTATTAAGCCCTGCCGGAGGCAGAAAGATGGCGGACCTGGGGTCTTCATTAGGCCCCCATGCAGCCATAGCAACCATCGCCCCCCCCCCCGCGATTGCGTTGCAGTGGGCGCGATGAGCTGTTAGAGGGGGGGGTCGCCCCCCTTTTTCTAACTATTTAAATGCTGCGATCGCTATTGACCGCAGCATTTAACGAGTTAAACGAGCAGGATCGCATTACTCTGAAGTGTCGGCTGTAACAAACAGCCGACACCCGCATTGTGAGCCAACACCCTCTGTGAGCCTGCTCCATACTTCCCCTACCCGACTTTGGCGTATGGATACGTCAAATGTCGGGAAGAGGTTAAGCGCTCTCAGGCAACTGGGCCTGGGTGCAACTGCGACCGCTGCACATTTTATACCTTTTACACCCGACCCCGCCGCCGGATAAATCACTTTTTTGCATCCGCTTCTTGTTCTGACTAAAAAAGATGTATAAAAAAACTGAGGGGTGAATTTATTAAGACTGGCGTTTCATACGCCAGTCTTGATAGGAAACAAGCTGAAGTAAGATGCAACAAATTTATTAAGAGGTTCACATCTTTTAATGAATTTGTTGCATCTTCAGCTGCCGCTGAGTTAAATCTACACCAGGCAGGAGCCCGCTTTGAATGCTTCGGAAAATGCTCAATGTACCCCGAAATGGTACCAATGAAAAGCATAGATTGTCCTGCAAAAAATAAGCCCTTACACAGCTCCGTCAACAACAAAAAAAGAAATAAAAGTTCTGGCTCTCAGAATATGGCGACACAAAAGGTGCAGAGTGTGTTCCAAAAGCGGATAAGATCGGGCACCATTTATCAGTGCGACACCGGCCACACATCTGTGGATTGTTATTTATTTACCCCATTATTATTTCACGTTTTTATTCCCTGATGTTCTCCGCACAGCTTACATATGCCCCACATTATAAACTGAATTTCTAATAAAACCCCAAATAGAACTCCTACCAAGCAACATCCACGCTCCAAAAGCCAAATGGCACCCAAACAGCAGTTTACTTCCACTTCCCATACCCGGGAGAACCCACTTAACAGTTTGAGGTATAAGGGTATGTGCACACACACTAATTACGTCCGTAATTGACGGACGTATTTCGGCCGCAAGTCCCGGACCGAACACAGTGCAGGGAGCCGGGCTCCTAGCATCATAGTTATGTACGATGCTAGGAGTCCCTGCCTCGCTGCAGGACAACTGTCCTGTACTGTAATCATGTTTTTAGTACGGGACAGTAGTTCCACAGAGAGGCAGGGTCTCCTAGCGTCGTACATAAGTATGATGCTAGGAGCCCGGCTCCCTGCACTGTGTTCGGTCCACTACTTGCGGCCGAAATACGTCCGTCAATTACGGACGTAATTAGTGTGTGTGCACATACCCTTAGCCTTCAGTGGCACAATCCGGACACAACATATCAACGGATAATTGCAATTTTCACTTTGCACGAACCGCTGTGCATTAATTTCTGGTAAAAACCACCTGTGGGAAAAAATGCTCAATACCCTTCTTGATACATGTCTTGAGGGGTGTAGTTTCCAAAATGGGGGTCAGTACTTGGGGGTTTGTTTTACTATTTGACCTCAGAGCCCTGCAACGGTTAGGCTTCATGCCCACTTAAGTTTTTTCCTTCAGGGAGCTATCAGTTTTTGTCACTGATAGCACCCTGACCTATTCATTTCAATGGGCACATGCACACTTTTTTCAGTTCCGTCAAATGTAGAGCATGTCCTACTTTGGTCAGTGATTCCGTGACCGTGGGGCCCATAGAAGTCAATGGGTCCATAAAAAAAATGGACGGCACACGGAAGGCTTCCATGTGCCGTCCGTTCTTGACGGATCCTAGCAACGGCAGGGCGTGCCAAAGTTCACAGACTGGGACATGTGACAAGTTCAAATAAAGTTCAATACCTTCCTTTTTTTTACGGAAACACGGAAGCATGACATCCGTTTGAAACAGAAACACGGAGTACACACGGAAACCACACGGATACCATAACGGACACACGGATCCGTGAGAAATGGCCGTGAAAATGGTGATGGAAGTGTGCATGAGGCCTAAGCCAATGCTGAGTAAATCGCCAAAATGACCTCAAATTCGCTGTTTTTTTTCACTCCTGAACCTGGTCGTATGTCCAGAAAAAAAGAAGATTAGGACAACATGCAGGGTTTATCTAAAGTCAGAAAACACAGCATAATAATGAGAGCTGTCTTTTCCTAGTGGCACAAGCTGGGCACCACATATTGGGCACTATAATGACATATCTGTGGAAAAAAGTTTAATTATCACTTTGCAATATCCGCTGCGCATTGATTTCTAATAAAAAACACCTGTGGTGTCAAAATGCTCACTACACCCCTTAAAAAAGCCTTGAGGGGAGTAGTTTTCAAACTGGGGTCACTTATGGGGGGGGGGGGTGTGTTTAACCTCGGAGCCCTGCAATTGTGGGCCAATGCTGTGAAAATAACAAAATGCTTTCGATGACCTTGTTGCAGGCTCGGGATGTCTCACTAGATGCAAGCAAATTGATTATTACTTGAACGACTGCGGACCACCGCAGCTCCCCATTGTTGGAGACGCCAGCTCGCGCGGCTTTCCCATCCTGGACTGTGTATTAAGGTGCGCGCGCTCGTCCCCGGTCTTAATGGGACCAGTGCTACTGTCCCGCACTGAACACATGATTACAGTATGGGACAGTTTGCCCGTAGCGAGGCAGGGACTCCTAGCGTCATAGATAACTATGATACTAGGAGCCCGTCCCCCTGCACTGTGTACAGTCCGGGAAAGACCGACGACATACGGACCGTATATCACTGACCGAACACGCTTGTGTGTGGGAGGCATTAAGCAGGAAAGTCATATAAAAATCTAGTCGCACTTCTGAGAACCATAGATTTCATCCCTGATATCACTCATTTTCCCAGCTGTCTCCTAACATACTGTACATGTCCTTTAAATTTTACACCTAATAAAAAACAACGTTTTATGTTTTTTTTCACGGCTTACTAATATAAGTCTTTACGAGAACATGAAGGGCAAATTCCTATAGTTGGGTTCCCTGACAGTCTGTACTTTTCTATAATAGGATTCCTGTGCTATACTGGTTCATTGAGGTTGTGTCATAGCCGTGAGTGAGACACACATTATCCATTTGCTGAAAGCAGACATGGTGTGTAAGGTGACAAATACTGAGTGACTGATCTTGTGACATCTCTTCTATGAAGGCGACATAAGTATTTGTCATCCAGAGAGGATTTTGCTCAGAAGTCAAATCTTACTGATTTTGCATTCATCTCCAGGTACGAGCCAACAAACGCTGCGTTCTTCAGAGATGTCCCCATCTCTCGAACCTTGAGAAAAACGCAGCAAAATCTGCACCATTTTCTTCAGTCAAAAACACAGGAAATGGTGCGCTTTTGCCGCAGCGGAAAGTCTGCTACTTTCAATGGAATTTCTGCAGAAATTCCATTACATGTGGACAAGCCCTTAAGGTATGGCCAACAACCCTGCCGTCACAATGTTTGACGCGGCTGTCTAATAGTCTGTTAATGGCGTGCTTTATTGCGGGTAAGGGCTCACGCACAGGACCGAGCAGTATTTACGGTCACAGGCGGGCCGCGGAGTGTCACCCGCATTTGCAGACCGTGCTCACAGTAAGAAGTATAGGAGCACGGTAACAGGGTGCATCTGTTTCTTACCTTTTATTTAGACAATGCATGTAATGATTTTTGATGTCATAACATATAGAACTAACAACTTCATACCACATACCCATATTATACCTCAGTAATTTTAGAAAGGCACAATTTAAAATTGAACTAAAAACGCATTTTGTAAGCACTGATATCTCGGTAAAAAATGCTCCTTACTTCGGGCGCTTCTGTGTAACGGATGCAGTAGTAGCGCCCGAGACATGGAGCATTTTTGTCCGAGATATCAGTGCTTACAAAATGCGTTTTTAGTTTAATTTTAAATTGTACCTTTTTTGTACATTTTTTTCCGAGAGATCAATGTTTGATGACCACGCCGAGGAAACTCCAGCACAGGAGGTATCCACCGTGGGTCTGCTCCAGAGGCTAGCACAGTGTACCGGAAACTATATCAGACGAGCAACAAAGTTAGGGCAGATTCAGACGAACGTTGCGTTTTTGCGCGCGCAAACAACGCTGCGTTTTGCGCGCGCAAAAACCACTTGACAGCTGCGTGTGTCATCCGTGTATGATGCGCGGCTGCGTGATTTTCGCGCAGCCGCCATCATAGAGATGAGGCTAGTCGACGCCCGTCACTGTCCAAGGTGCTGAAAGAGCTAACTGATCGGCAGTAACTCTTTCAGCACCCTCGACAGTGAATGCCGAACACAATATCGAGAAACCTGTTTAAAAAAAAAGAAAAAAGTTCGTACTTACCGAGAACTTCCCTCCCGGCCGTTGCCTTGGTGACGCGTCCTTGGTGACGCGCCTCTCTTGACATCGGGCCCCACCTCCCTGGGTGACGCGGCAGTCCATGTGACCGCTGCAGCCTGTGCTTGGCTTGTGATTGGCTGGAGCTGTCACTTGGACTGAATTGTCATCCCGGGAGGTCAGACTGGAGGAAGAAGTCGGGAGTTATCGGTAAGTCAGAACTTCGTTTTTTTTTTACAGGTTCATGTATATTGGGATCGGAAGTCACTGTCCATGGTGCTGAAACAGTTTAACTCTTTCAGCACCCTGGCACAGTGACTATCTCCTGACGTCGCGTACCGGAAATATTTTTGCCGGGTTCGGCCAAAACGAGTTCGGCCGAACCCTGTGAAGTTCGGTTCGGTTGTCCGGGTTCGCTCATCTCAAAGACACTCCGTTTGGATGTTTGGAAACAGAAAAGCACGTGGTGCTTTTCTGTTTACATTCATCCTTTTGACAGCTGGTGCGCTGTTTCAGTCGGTTCGCACGGAAGTGCTTCCGTGCGACCTGCGTGGTTTTCACGCACCCATTGACTTCAATGGGTGCGTGATGCGCGAAATACGCGGAGATATTGAACCTGTCGCGTTTTGTACGCAGCGAACAAACGCTGCGCAAAAATCACGCACTGTTTGAACTGCCCCATTGACTTCTATAGGGCTGTGCGTGGCGCGTGAAAAAAACGCGGCCTGCACGCACGAAAATCACGCTCGTGTGAATCCCCCCTTAGGGATCGTTTACACTAACGTGATATACGTCCATGCAACACGCGTGATTTTCACGCGTGTTGTACGGACCTATGTTAGTCTATGGGGCAGTGCAGACAGTCCGTGATTTTTGCGCAGCGCGAGTCTGCTGCGAAAAACTCACGTCATGTCCTATATTTGTGCGTTGTTCGCGCATCACGCACCCATTGAAGTCAATGGGAGCGCGAAAACCACGCGCATCACACGGAAGCACTTCCGTGGGACGAGCGTAATTCGCGCATCAGCTGCCAAACTATGAATGAAAAGAGAAAAGCACCACGTGCTTTTCTGTTTACAAACATCCAAACGGAGTGTCATAATGATGGCGGCTGCGCGAAAATCACGCAGCCGAGCGTCATACGGGGATGACACACGGAGCTGTTAAGTGCCTTTTGCGCACGCAAAATACCACGTTTTTTGCGTGCGCAAAACGCACAAGCTCGTGTAAACCCGGCCTTAAGTTGTGCTGTTGATCCTGCACATCTATACCAGGTGAGTCGATTACAACTCAAATACTGACAAAAGATACTGCTAGCATATACAGTATAACCCTAGAGGAGCGCCATTTCTCTTATTGTTTTTTATCCCAAGCATTTTGTAAGCACGAAATTCAGGAATAGGAGCCACAAAATATTGTTCATTGACACCAAATAGTAAAATTTCATAATTTGCTACAAGCCTGCATTTAGTCACATGCTCTCCTTTGTCAAGTTCTGACCTTTTTAATCATTTTCTAGTTACATTAAAATGCTGGGTGACAAACAAGACTTTTACCATTAGGGTATGTTCACATGGCAAACGAAAAACAGAGTTGTTTTCAAGGAAAAAAAGCCTCTGATTTTCAGCCGTTTTTTTTATCACTTGATGCATTTTTTACGGCCGTTTTTGGAGCTCTTTCTCTATTGAGACAATGAAAAATGGCTCCAAAAAACGGCTCAAAAAGTGACATGCACTTTTTTACGGAGCTTTCTTTTACGCGCCGTTTTTACGAAACGCCCCGTGGGAACGAAACAGTTTTTTCCATTGAAATCAATGGGCAGATGTTTGGTGGCGTTGAGCCTCTGTATTTTTAGCAGTTTTTCCGAGACGTTTACGGCTCGAAAAACGGCTGAAAATAAGCCGTGTGAACATAACCCAAGTTGGAGATGTAAGGGTGTCACCCAGATTTCCCCAAATCTTAAGCATTCATTAAAGTCATCAAGGCCGTGTACACCAAGAAAGGTAGAGATGTGCTGCAAAATAAGGAGCCAAAGATATCTGGGTAGCAAATGCTACAGAGGCGAGTGGTGGCTGGGAAAAGTCTAAAGTATGTAAAAAACGACAAAAACCATGTATTATAAACGTATCATTTATCGAGTGTGAGACATTTCATGGTCAAACAGATCTGGGTTGGTAACAGACGGGCAGCGTCAGGTCCAGTTATCGGTCTCAGGAGCAGAAAAAAACGGAATCCAATTAACTTATTATAGGTTCCGTCTGGTTACGGCATGGTGTCCGTTGTTTTACCGATAACAACAGTGCAGCATGCTGTGCAGTTTTTTTCCTGGCAAATTTAATGGAATCTGAAAAGAATCCACGGGATATGCTTTTAATGTCCGAGAGATGCAGGTCCCACCTATCTTTACAATGGGGCCCTCTGACACCCATCCCACCTTCTACTGCTGAGATATAGAAACAACGTAAATCTGTATCACTTCTATGCCCCTTTCAGTGCCCCGTTCCAGAGGTAGGACCCACATCTATCGGCCATTTATGGCATGTCCTGACCTCTGTCCTACCTTCTGCCACAGTTTCTGGACTCCGGCCACTGGCTAACGTGGTGGCTGGGTTTTCCGGAAACTGCCTAATGCATGTTGCTATGCTTTTTCCAGAACTTCCATAAAAGTTATGGAAACAGCACAGCACAGCGAGCTACGCTATTTCCTGCACTCGGGAGCTACTCAGGGCCCCATTCTAGAGATAGACGCAAGACCCTTTTCTTGGACCCGCAACCTTTCAGACATTTATGGCATATCCTGTGTACGTGGCATAAATGTCCGTGATGGGAGTAACCCTTTAATGGTGGCCCAGCGCACTGACAGAGGTTGCTTACCGAGTTCTGACAGCCATGATTGGAAAAACAAGTATCGATCTGCCATTTCCAGATAATGCCAGGTTAAGCAATATTCAGTAAATATGTCCACATGTCGAGTTAAGAACCAGTTGTCATTTCCAATTACTGTACTTGCAATTACTAAATATATTGAAATGATTGAAATAAATCTGTTAAAACCGATCTGTATGATAACGTGTTGTCCGGACGAAGTAATAATCAGAATTGCTGCAATGATTATATACACATTCTCCTGGTAATTTTCTGCTTTGATGGATTGCATGACCTAGAATTATATTTCTGGTATGTGGAAACCAATGCACCACTATAAACACCATATAAACTATACAGCTCAGGCACGTTACAGCCCAAGAGGTTTTAGCATTGGCAAAGGTTTCGGTTACATGAGGACTCTTCACTAATACGGAAGATCTAGCACAGAGAATGCTCCATTCACCTGTCACATTTACACCTACACTTCAAATATATGCATTGGCAGATCTGCATTGTTAATTAGGTTAGCGCTATATGAGTCGCATTTCGATAAAATAGTACCCCTTGTGTATTTCCTTCAATGGAAAAAGTTACAGGGTAAAAGGGTCACCCATGGATGTAAAACCAGGACTTGCAGAAGGCAGAGAAAAGGGCTTCAATGCGTGGTTGAAAGCAGGGGCCTTACTATAAAGGAGTGCATAAGTTATAGCTGCAGCTAGGTCCTGAAGGGACCCAAGGGCCAATCTGATATATAAGGCAATAATTGTTTATTCTCTGTACTGGGACATCATTGTTTATTTTTGCTGTACCGTGACATCACTGTGCGCATTTGCTTTTAGCTTTATTCGTGTGTTTAATAAATAAGTCAAAGGAAAAGGTTATTGCACAGTGAAGTGACAGAAAAGGGATAAAGTCATAGAACAGGAATAATAAACAGTGATGTCACAACACAATAAATGAACCATAATACTACAACATGCACGGTCATGTCACATTGTAGAGGTAATGAACACCGTGATGTCATTGTACAAGGACAATTAATGCAGTATTATGTTTGTGGTGAGATCATTGTGTCTACTATCCAGGTTTCATGACATAACTGAATTATTCCTGTGCAGTGACATCACTACATGCATTTTCAGAGGTGTAAGTACAGGAGGTGCAGAGGTTGCAGTTGCACTTGGGAACTGTTGCCTCAGATGGTCAAAAGTTTTTCCTCTTCCACCAGGAGTGGATAGGGACCTTAAAGAGGCTCTGTCACCAGATTTTGCAGCCCCTATCTGCTATTGCAGCAGATAGGCGCTGCAATGTAGATTACAGTAACGTTTTTATTTTTAAAAAACGAGCATTTTTGGCCAAGTTATGACCATTTTCGTATTTATGCAAATGAGGCTTGCAAAAGTACAACTGGGCGTGTTGAAAAGTAAAAGTACAACTGGGCGTGTATTATGTGCGTACATCGGGGCGTGTTTACTACTATTACTAGCTGGGCGTTGTGTATAGAAGTATCATCCACTTCTCTTCACAACGCCCAGCTTCTGGCAGTGCAGCACTGTGACGTCACTCACAGGTCCTGCATCGTGTCGGCACCAGTGGCTACACTTGATTCTGCAGCAGCATCAGCATTTGCAGGTAAGTAGCTACATCGACTTACCTGCAAACGCTGATGCTGCTGCAGAATCATCTGTAGCCTCTGGTGCCGACACGATGCAGGACCTGTGAGTGACGTCACAGTGCTGCACTGCCAGAAGCTGGGCGTTGTGAAGAGAAGTGGATGACACTTCTATACACAACGCCCAGCTAGTAAAAGTAGTAAACACGCCCCGATGTACGCACATAATACACGCCCAGTTGTACTTTTACTTTTCAACACGCCCAGTTGTACTTTTGCAAGCCTCATTTGCATAAATACGAAAATGGTCATAACTTGGCCAAAAATGCTCGTTTTTAAAAAATAAAAACGTTACTGTAATCTACATTGCAGCGCCGATCTGCTGCAATAGCAGATAGGGGTTGCAAAATCTGGTGACAGAGCCTCTTTAAAGAGGTCCGGGGGAAAAAAATTGAGAAGTGGCCTCATGTTGTGGGTGGGTCTAAATAGGCAGCAGGTGGGGCTAATACAAGTAGTCGGGGTCATCAAACCTTTGTTGGTTTAATGCAGCAAATTGCCAGTAAAGGACTACTTTATAGAGATGTCAACCATGCAATAAAAAAGTCTTCGTTGTTGACGTGTCACCGTCCTGGAATTTCTATCTCACTGTACTATGTGGCAATACCCAGAGAGCTAACAACAGCATAAGAAACAGTAGAAATATCATAAGTGGAGAGCGCAGAGGGGGCCAGAGTCCAGCTGGTGTATTCAAATGGGATTAGTAACATCATAATTTTAGGTGTAACGACCTTCTTTGCCCCTGCTGTCAATCACTTCTGGTATAAGAGGCCAGGGCCGTCCTTAGGGGTGTGCAAGCGCACAGAGCGCTACCCCCTCTAAGCATGTAGGGGGCGGCCACTGGGCTCTGCCTCTACTGTGCTCTGTTCCACACACGGCGTAAATAAGAGCCGAGGAGCAGAGGAGGAAGCTCCGCCCACAGCCTGTCCTTCACGAAGCCTGTGGTCCTGTCAGCATGGAGAGATAGTGAGTGTCTGTGTGTCTCTGTGTGTGCGTGTGTGAGTGTATACACAGTATGCGTCTCTGTGTTTGTATGTATATATGTTACAGTGTGTGTGTGTGTGTGTGTGTCTCTGTGCATACAGTATGTGTCTATGTTTGTATGTGTATATGTTAGTGCGTGTGTGTTGTAGTGGGTATACAGTATGTGTATATGTTACAGTGTGTGTGTGTGTGTGTGTGTACAGAGTGTGTGTCTCTGTTTGTATGTGTGTATGTTACTGTGTGTGTGTGTGTGTGTGTGTGTGTGTGTGTGTGTGTGTGTGGTGGGTATACAGTATGTGTTTGTATGTGTATATGTTACAGTGTGTGTCTGCATGTGTTTAGGTCTCTTTGTAAAAGTGTGTGTTCAATATTAAAGTAGAACAGATAAAATGCAGATATCTGTGCTGCTTCCTATATACCCTGCTGCCCCTTATATAACCTGCTGTCCCTTATATAACCTGCTGCCCCTTATGTATATATATATATATATATATATATATATAAGGCTCAAAAAGATAGTAGGAGCAGCACAGTGTGAATACCAAAATCGGCTGGTGCTAGCTTCAATAAAAGGAGGGACGCACTCCTCATGAATGTACAAAAAATAGAGACCAGAAGCAGCACTCAAAATAGCAAAAAATGTGAATTTATTTACCCAACAAAGCTTTGTTGGGTAAATAAATTCACATTTTTTGCTATTTTGAGTGCTGCTTCTGGTCTCTATTTTTTATATATATATATATATATATATATATATATATATATATATATATATAGTTACATAGTTAGTACGGCTGAAAAAAGACACATGTCCATCAAGTTCAACCAAGGGAAGGGAAAAGGGAAGGAAAAATTTCTACACATAGGAGTTAATATTTTTTTGTTCTAGGAAATTATCTAACCCTTTTTTAAAGCCATCTACTGTCCCTGCTGTGACCAGCTCCTGCGGTGACTATTCCATAGATTCACAGTTCTCACTGTAAAGAAGCCTTGTCGCCTCTGCAGCTTGAACCTTTTTTTCTCCAGACGGAGGGAGTGCCCCCTTGTTTTTTGAGGGGGTTTTACAAGGAACAGGATTTCACCATATTTTTTGTATGTGCCATTAATATATTTATATAAGTTAATCATGTCCCCCCTTAGTCGTCTTTTTTCAAGGCTAAATAGGTTTAATTCTTTCAATCTTTCCTCATAACTTAAATTCTCCATGCCCCTAATTAGCTTCGTTGCTCTTCTTTGTATTTTTTCCAACTCCAGGGCATCCTTTCTATGAACTGGAGCCCAGAACTGGACTGCATATTCTAGATGAGGCCTCACTAATGCTTTGTAAAGTGGCATTATTACATCCCTGTCCCGCGAGTCCATGCCTCTTTTAATACACCACAATATCCTGCTGGCCTTTGAAGCAGCTGATTGACATTGCATGCTGTTATTGAGTTTATGATTTACAAGTACACCCAGATCCTTCTCAACAAGTGACTCCCCCAGTGTAGCTCCCCCTAGGACATATGATGCATGCAGGTTGTTGGTACCCAGATGCATAACTTTACATTTATCTACATTAAACTTCATCTGCCAAGTGGACGCCCAAACACTTAGTTTGTTTAAATCTGCCTGTAATTCATGAACATCTTCCATATTCTGAACTATATTACATAGTAATATATGCGTGTGTAATATATGCGTGTGTGTTTGTGTTTATATGGGTCTGTGGGTATAGTTATCATGTACTCATGGAGTTATCACTGTGTTATCTGTGGTGTTACATAGGACTGTAGGTAACATCTACATTATCTGTACTCAGTTATTACTGTGTGTTATCTGTGGTGTTACATGGGGCTGCACATGAAATCTATGACATTATCTGTACTGGGTATATATGGGTCGGTTTGTGAATGTGTCTTTATGCTTGTATATATGTGCCTTTTATGTATGTGTGTGTGTGTGTGTGTGTGTGTGTGTGTGTGTGTGTGTGTGTGTGTGTGTCTATATATTCTCCTGTATGTATATATTCCGGAATGTGTGTATGTATATTTGCCTGTATGTCTAAATATCTCTCTTTATGTATGTACAGCATATATGTTCCAGCGTGTCTGCATATGTGGTTAATTTTTGGTTTGTGTAGGGGGCGGCAATAGAGAGTCCCGCACAGGGCGCCATCTAACCTAAGGATGGTCCTGTCAGAGACCACACGGTTTAAATGAGTAATAGACAGTAAATAATGTGGTCCAAGTCTAAATTTAAAATAAGAGGTGCCAATGTGAATAGTTAAAAAATAATTTAATACATACTTGCACTCTCTTTAAACAGATTATCGAGTCATATGTAAATTAACCTTAAAGTGGTTGTCCAACAATTTTGCAGGTTTCAGTGCTGCAATTTCCCAGCATTCCCTCTTGGCTCAAACTATATACAGAGATCTTTCTGGTGCTTTATATTCTAAAATATTTAGTGTTTACACCAAAGGATATACAGTGCTCTAGGAAAACACAAAACGGTCCTGCTGCATTAAAAGGCTTATCCCACCAAAACATTTTTCACCTATCTACAAGATGAATGTTTAATCACAGGAGGCCCAGATGCTGGGAGCCCCACCTTTGTGCCAGATTAAAAGGGTTATCCCACCAAAACAACTTCTGACTATCCACAACTTGTAAGTATACAATGAAAAAAATTTAAGGGGATTCCACTGATCCTCCTGAGTGCAGAGTAGAGAAAAGTCGGGCAAGCTCCTTCAGCGCCGGTCAGTGGGATTCCCCCCCTTTTTTCATTATATACTTACAAGTTGTGAAGCGGAACCCTACGGGTCACCGGAACAATCCCAGGCTGCAGGCCTCCCTTAATTACACCATCTACAAGGACGTTGTGCTCCCAGCATAACGCCACCAGGTGAGCACCGCTCTTATTTTCACGTCGTATTTAAATTATCTTGGGATGATGCACCATGTGCGCCATTGTACCTTTTTTCTTACTCTACAGCTATCCACAACTTATCACCTATCCATGGGGTACAGATACAAAGATCATTACATAAATACTGTATCAGAACCAAGGTCAGTCCATACATAAAGGTACCAGAACTAAGCTTAAAGAGAACCTGTCACCTCCCCAAATATGTGCAGCATGTTAGGCTTCACAAACCCTGTCTCACGTAAAATTATTTTTAGAACTCCCTCCGTTACTTACAACTCGGTGCCGTTATATTTGGCGCCAGATATGTAAATAAGCCCCTGAACGGTCAATGGGTCGTTTCTAACTAACTAAAAGGCAAGGGGGCGTGATGTCTCCGCTCTGACACTGTCCAATCGGCTGCGGACAGTGTGAGGGTGGCTGGTGCTCTGTTCCCTCCCGCGAGAACACACACAGACTTGGTGGTTGTGCTGCAGATAGTGTGGGCGTGCACAAGTGCGCGCACGGCCGTTCACATCGACAGATGTAAGTAGATCTCCTACTTGTCTCCTTCTTCTCGTCGCCTCTGCTTCTCCTCCTCCTCGTCGTCGCCTCTGCTTCTCCTCCTCCTCGTCGTCGCCTCCGCTTCTCCTCCTCCTCGTCGTCGCCTCCGCTTCTCCTCCTCGTCGTCGCCTCCGCTTCTCCTCCTCGTCGTCGCCTCCGCTTCTCCTCCTCGTCGTCGCCTCCGCTTCTCCTCCTCGTCGTCGCCTCCGCTTCTCCTCCTCGTCGTCGCCTCCGCTTCTCCTCCTCGTCGTCGTCGTCTGCTTCTCCTCCTCGTCGTCTGCTTCTCCTCCTCGTCGTCTGCTTCTCCTCCTCGTCGTCTGCTTCTCCTCCTCGTCGTCTGCTTCTCCTCCTCGTCGTCTGCTTCTCCTCCTCGTCGTCTGCTTCTCCTCCTCGTCGTCGTCGTCTGCTTCTCCTCCTCGTCGTCTGCTTCTCCTCCTCCTCGTCTGCTTCTCCTCCTCGTCGTCGTCTGCTTCTCCTCCTCGTCGTCGTCTGCTTCTCCTCCTCGTCGTCGTCTGCTTCTCCTCCTCGTCGTCTGCTTCTCCTCCTCGTCGTCTGCTGCTTCTCCTCCTCGTCGTCGTCTGCTTCTCCTCCTCGTCGTCGTCTGCTTCTCCTCCTCGTCGTCGTCTGCTTCTCCTCCTCGTCGTCGTCTGCTTCTCCTCCTCGTCGTCGTCTGCTTCTCCTCCTCGTCGTCGTCTGCTTCTCCTCCTCGTCGTCGTCTGCTTCTCCTCCTCGTCGTCTCTTCTTGTTCCGTGGGAGTGGTGACGTCGATGTGCGAGCGAACGGCCGTGCGCGCGCACGCTATCTGCAGCACAAACATCAAGTCTGTGTGTGTTCTCGCAGGAGGGAACACAGCGCAAGCCGCCCTGACACAGTCCGCAGCGGATTGGACAGTGTCAGAGCGGAGACATCACGCCCTCTTGCCTTTTAGTTAGTTAGAAACGCCCCATTGACAGTTCAGGGGCTTATTTACATATCGGCACCAAATATAACGGCACCGATATGTAAATAACGGAGGGAGTTAGAATTTTTTTTTTACGTGAGGCAGGGTTTGTGAAGCCTTTCCTATAACATGCTGCACCCAGCTGCACGTTTGGGGAGGTGAAATTCATAAATACAGTACCAGAACTAAGTCCAGTACATAAATACTGTATCAGTTCAAAGCAGAATAAATACAGAAACAGAACTAAGCCCAGTTAATAAATATGCTACCAGAACCACGTTCAGGACATAAATACTATATCAGAACGAAGCTTTGTTCCTAAAAACTGTACCAATATTAAGCTCCGTTTACAAATACGGTACCAGAACTAAACACATTTAATACAAATGGCACCAGAACAAAGATCAGTAGAGAGATGAAACCTCTGCTTTGTTAAACTCATAGTTTGTATCACGTGAAACTGCAGCTCCCAGTATGGCTTGAAAAATGGGGAGGGTAAGATGAGGGTCGCTGTATTTTACAAATAAAAACAGTACCACCCATCATCACTGCAGACCCTTTGAGTGAATCCAGTACTTATTCAACGTAGTGAGAGCCAGAATAAACAACATTCAGTGACTCACAGGTGACATCTATTTTGTTTGAAATCCACCTCTTTTCTTCTCCATCTGGCCCAGACTGCTGTGATGACTTCTCCTGCTACCACTAATTTCTGGAGTTTTTGCTGCTCAGAAGTCTTTGGCCTTCATCATCTTTGTGCTTTCTAACAACAAAAAGTCAGCATCCTTCTGCCGCTTTATCAATGTCACTGCCTTATATAGAGGGGCCTGCTGCCCCCTAATACCGAGGCTGCTGCTGCTTCAGTATTGTTGCTGCTACTAACCTCAATACTTAGTCATGCCGCTAATTTGGAAATAGTAGTCCCATAGCGCACCCTAAATTAATTTCACACATATAAGTGGCCCTAAAAATAGTTCTATACATACTGTGTCCACTAAAACAAAACCACACATATTAAGTGCCCTTGAACCTCACCTTTTCCTGTTTCCATGATGTCATCACATGTCTAAAAAAGGTCTGTCGCCACGGACTGGGCTTCCTTATACTTGCTGCAACTACATTTAATCAATTGTGTCTGCATCCTGAGGACACAGATACAATTGAACCTAGGCCGGTTGGAGTCCTACTTCTTTGCGATCCTGAAATAAGGCGGTTATTTCAAGAACTCATTTGACAGCACCAGGAAGAATTGCGTGAATCCTGCCCCTGCACAAATAGATCTAACTAGAAAGTGCTGGTACCACATACACAAACAGCCACATGGCTAGAAAATGCAGGATGGGGGTGCGGGGGGCATCAAATACTAGACCAGACCCCCTAAATTAATTCAGACTCCAAACTCCATAAACTAATTCAGACCAGATCCCTAAAAGAGTTATCCCAAGATTGACATCACATATCCACAGGATAGGCGTTAAATGTATGATCGTTGGGAACCCTATAGATCGCTAGAACAGTCCTGAGCCTTCCGTTCCTCCTTACTGCATGACCGCGGTGAATACGCAATAAATGTTTACGTTGGGAATACCTCTTTAAGGGTGTTAATGATTAAAAAATTATGAACTTTGACACATTAAGCAGATTTCTCACTTCTAGTTGTGGGATAGATAAGCAAAAACACGTGTTAACATTTATTATTATACTAAAGCCAAATATAAATAGCAAAACAGCTTTTTTTGTTTTGTTCGTCCACATATTGACGGAAATTAGATGCAATAAATGTACTACAAAAAAACGTACCTTCCAGGCGTCTAACAGTTTAAAAAAGCTGTGCTTAACATATGAAAAAAAAAAGGCAGGAAGCCACATGGCCAAGGGTCACAGCAGGCATACATGGGCTTATGTCGGGGCCAATTGGGTTTAAGGGGCCTATTGCAATCTATTTAAGCATTCTCTATACTGGTCAAGCTGAAGGTTGGGCAGTCAGGGGCTTACTCCTCAAGAGCTCACATACAAGCGGAAGCAGCCTTGGAAAGCACGGTTACAGGTGTATCAAATGCTAGGTACAACATTGAAACCATTTATTTATTGCCAAAATGCATCTAAAATGAGAAATGAAGCAACTTTACAAATAGGCATCTTCATGGGAACAGACGAAAAATACACTAGGGCTGTTCTACCAAGACTGGTGTTTCATACTTCCGGTGGATTAATATGTGATGGATTTAATAGGTGCACGGTCTCTAAATAAATATCTTACTGCTGGTCATGCGCCACAATTGTCGTATAAAGGTCTTAACGGCGAGCAGCGTTGGGACGTTACATGTGAAGCAGGCACACAGTACACAATGTCCAGCGTCAGAACATTGTGTGCCGCGTCGCATCTAAGGCCCTGCCTGTCCCGTTACACCCCCTGACCAGAGTGAAAACGACACCAGCTAGGAATTAGGGTTGATTTCCTCTATAATTCACGCCAGTTCCTGGCATAAAATATACTTTTACAGAAGTCACAGTTTTTACAGATATCTGGCGTAGAAAAGTTGATCAGTTTCCCTCACTGTGTAGCCTGATCCGACAGTCATACTCCCATCCATCCTGAACTTCTTCTTAATATACATGGGTTAAAAAAAGTAAGGGACAGATGGAAGGGAAAAGGACTGCAGGATCAGACTGCAAAGTGTTTGTTTGAAGTCTGTTACCATGGAGATGCATAGACCTGCATAGGAGCTGTAGACACAAAATTATAGTATAATTTTATTAAAACTATTTGCAACATTGCTACATTTTTCATTAGGAATCAGACAGAAAAACCTCAGTATAAAATCTTAGACATAGGGAGATAGTTCATGTTCTGTAGCGGACAATAGTGTGTCAGTCTATTATGAGGCTCAGTGGCCAGAGTGAAAACTGCAAGAGTTAGGGATTTATTTTGCAATATAAATAATGGCATAGAAAATGTAAAAAAAAAAAAAAAAAAAAAAGGCCAACAATTCTTAAATAATATGTTGAGCATAAAAACTTGATTTAAACCGTAATCATTTTCTGGTGACACATTCCCTTTAACTCCTTAGTGGCCACCTATACGTCTTTTCACGGCAGCCTAGTCTAAGCCCTGCATGGGTGTCCCGTGCAGGCTGGATCGGGTGCTTCAGCTGTCTGATGACAGACGGGCTCCTGCTCTAACGGTAGCGATCAAAGTTTCCTTCGATCGCAGCCGTTTTACCCCTTAAATGCTGCGGTAAATAGCAACCACAGCATTTAAATGGTTTACAGAGGGAGGGGGCTCCCTCGGTCACCCATCGGCGGCCCACAAATGCGATTGCGGACCTCCGATGGGGTAACATGGCAACTCAGGGCATAACAGCGAGTTTTACACTGACAGTGACAGGCAATAATGCTTTGGTATACTAAGTATACCATAGCATTATATCTGCGATCAAAAGATCAGAGTGAAGTCCCCTAGTGGGACTGAAAAAATAAGAAATGCTAAATAAAAATTATTAACAAAGATTACAGTAAAAATAAAAAATTAATTCCATTAAAAAGTGATTTTATTTAGTAAAAGTGTAAAGAAGAAATAAAAATACACAAATATGGTATTACTGCATATCGTAAAATGACCCAAACAATAACCTTAACATGTAATTTAAACCGCAAGGTGAACACCGAAAAAAAACAAAAAACAATGGCGGAATTGCTTTTTCCATTGCTCTCCAAAAAAAAGTGTTAAAAGTTAACAAGTCCCATGTTCCCCAAAAAAAGTATCAATAAAAACTACGTCTCGTCCAGCAAAAAACAAGCCCTCATATCGCTACATTGACAGAAAAAATAAAAAAGTTATGACAAATAATTTTATTTCAAAAAAGTTTTTATTGTGCAGAAGTAAAAAAAAAAAACTCTACATATCTGGTATTGTCATAATCGTACTGACCCATAGAATAAAGGTAACATGTCATGTCCCACTATGTACGGCGTCAATTTAAAATGCATAGAACAAAAAGTACCCCAAAACAGTGCCATTAAAAAAATACAACTAAGGCCTCATGCACACGAACGTAAAAACGCCCGTAATTACGGGCCCATAGACTTCTATTGGCCACGGGTACCTCCCCGTATGGTTACGGGAAGGTGCCCGTGCTGCTGAAAAATATAGAACATGTCCTATTTCAGGCCGTAATTACGGCACGGGCAGGCCCATAGAAGTCTATGGGGCTCCCGTAATTACGGGTGGCTACGTGTGCACCCGTAATTACGGGAGCGTTGCTAGGCGACGTCAGTCACTGTCCAGGGTGCTGAAAGAGTTAACTGATCGGCAGTAACTCTTTCAGCACCCGGGACAGTGACTACCGCTGGAGTTAATAGTATTAAAAGTTAACTTACCCAGAACTCTTCTTATTCTTCTTCTTCTTCCTCCAGTCCGGCCTCCTGGAATTACGTTTCATCCCATGTGACCGCTACAGCCAATCACAGGCTGCAACGGTCACATGGACTGCCGCGTCATCGGCAGGTCGGACTGGATGTCAAAAGAGGGACGCGTCACCAAGACAACGGCCGGGGTAAGTATGAACTTTTTTTTTACTTTCAAACGCTGCGGAAACTCTGCCCGAAAGGGCTGCCCCTTCTCTCTATCCTGATCGAGAGAAGGGGCTGCCGATTAGTGCAGAGAAAACGGGTCCGTAAATACAGGTGGAATACGGGTCGAATACCGTGACAATGGACCCGTATTTACGCCAGTATTTACGGGAGGAAAAAAAATACGTTTGTGTGCATGGGGCCTAATTCTGCAAAATAACAAGTCCTCATACAGCTATGTCGCCAGAAAAATAAAAAAGTTATGGCTCTTTGAATGCGACGATGGAAAAAACGAAAAAAAAATAGCTTTGTCATTAAGGCCTAAAATAGGCTGGTCACTAAGGGGTTAAAAAGGTCCTGACACCTCTCATAACATGTCTGTTTTAATAAATATTTGTATTTCTCATAAAATCACAATTCTGGGGCATCTTTTCTTAGAACTTTGTGTAGAAATGTATGACTAAACTGACAACTCGGTGTTAACATTCCCCTTGTGTCCCTACACAGTTTGGTACTGTCAGGACTGATCGGAAATTGCCCTCCTGTGTATGGACAACCACCAACTGGTAAAACCCTGTTGTAAACGGATTCACAAATTTGTAAGAGGAATAACAGAGGAACGGTACAGTGTAGAATTCTTAGAAAAGTTGCTCCAGAATTGCTATTATAGGGGGTGGGGGGGGGGGGGGGGTACAATTATTCGCTAAAACAGACGACATGTCAGAAGAGCTGACAAGTCCTCTCGAAGGCCCCGTTCACACCACATTTTTGTTTACCCTGTACGTCGGAAAAGCAATTAACGTAAACGTTAAGCGTGTCCATGAAGCTACATTGTCAGATGGAGGCCAAAAGAGCACCCTGTCTGGTTGGTACATGTCAGCATACGGAAAAAATAAGTTATGGAATAATATAGTCGACTATTCAATCCCGCAGAGTCCAGTAAAAAATAAAAAATAAAAAAAATATACGTTTTTTTTTTTTTTAAATGGTAGCTTATAGAGGACCGATGCTGCTGGCATCCGTTAAATATTCACGTCATGGACTTTTCAATAGATTTTCAGGACATAGCCATTACACAAATACCATAATAGCCTTTACGGATCCATCAAATCGATCACAGTGGCATCCCTCACCCATGGGCTAGAATGTTATCCATTTAACGGATACGTCATGAAAAGTGTCACGAGAATTTATGACATTTGTTAAACGGATATCGTCATAGTCTATGGGTGACGGATACCCCTTCTAGGCATTCACCACATCCTACGCTTAATGTATACTTATAATGTTACTATCAAACTCTCTACTGTAACAAGTGGAGATGTTACAATAATGCAGCACAGAATATCAGAAGTCTTATGTACAATAGACTGCTGTTTATGTGAATGGACTGTAGGCCACAGACTGCCATAAAACAACCTGTAGTCTGTTGACAGGTTTCCAGGAAACACGTGGAGTATTTCAATTTGCTTGTTTTTCCTGCTGTAATCGGCAACTTATAGAAAGAGCAATTCCGCTAACACTATACAGTGCTAGCAGAGGCGAAACGCGAAGCTTCGGGGCCTCAGTGCAAATCTTCCCAGGCTTCTGGGCCCCGGACCTACCATGTATAATACTGGAGCCTTCTTATGTGGCAGAGGGGTTTTCATCAGGGGCGACTACAACCTTTGCACCCCCTTGAGCTACGCACCTTAGTATCCGCAAATTCATATTCACGCTATACAAAGCCGCAATCTATAGAATTCAGCAACACATTTGTGACACTTTGGTGTCAATCTCCAATACTTAGGCTAACTTTTATATCTACGATCAACTTCTGCTGGAATACACAGAAAAGCAGAACATCACATGCAGCAATAAAAGAGTTAAAGAGCCCCCTCATTCCTCATAACCATTACATCAAGCCCTCAGTGTATACAGACAACCAAAATCTCATGAATGGTGTTGGAATAGAATTCAGAAATTTGTAACATTTACAGTGTGGAAAACCCCTTTCAGTGTCAACGTAGGAAACACGCAGATAGATGTAGCGCAGCCCTCCCACGTAAAGCGTGTAGTGAGTGACAGCAACTGCACTTCTTCACGGCACAGGTGAAAATGAGCAGCCTCTCTCCACCCCGCCATGCCAACGTAATCATGGGTCCTTTATGGCAATACGGACATCTTACGTAACAGCTGTCAGGATAATAAAACGTCGCTGTATGATGAGCCTGCCCATTGTGATGCCCCTGGCAGCAGAGAAACAACAGCATAGACTGATTTGTGCTGCCTGCTAAGTCAGTGCGGGTTCAGCGAGCTCAAAACATTACAACCTGCGTCAGCACCGCGCAGATACAATTGCAATGTACTATTTATCAAGCAGTGTCTATACAGCGGACAATTATATACGGCATATATACAAGTTACACTCCCACTTTCTGCGTCCATTCGAACGTGTGCATCACCGGGGAGCCAGCGTCCAAGGCGAATGTCAGCCCAGCAGTTTGTTATGAAACATGAGCAGAAACGGGGAGGGGGGAGCATGTTCATCCTTGCAGACAGAGCGTGAACTTGTCCTGTGCGCCGGAATGTCACGTAGCAGAACTTGGTGGAAGAATACGGGGTTAAAAGCATCCGTAAACTTACCAGAATCCGTAGTACAGGCAGAAAGTGTGCCGCGAATCATGGTGTTTCCTCATTAGAGCCTGCAGCACACGGCGGGTTCATGCTGCTGGGCTGGATCTGTGCGACTTCTTGGTGGGCGTGCTCTGCATTAAAGATACAGGGACTGTTTATCACAATCCTGAGCGAGGACGAGCTCCGGCGCATCAAGAACTTCTCCCTGAGACACTTCAGGTCCAGCTTTGGGGAACACTCGTCACAATGTATTAGGGAATTACTTATATATAACCTGTCTAATGAAATGTATGGAAAATTCCGCCGGAAACACGCCTTCGCAAAATTGTGTTGCATTTTTCTTTTTTTTTCACTATAATTTATATTGAGAGCAAATGGGTTTTACAATCAAACAAATGAGCTAATAAAGAGCCTGAGGCCGGATTCACACGAGCGGGTACGGTCCGTGATATATGGTCCATATGTCGGTCGCATTTCCCGGACCGAACACACTGCAGGGAGCCGGGCTCCTAGCATCGTAATTATCTATGATGCTAGGAGTCCCTGCCTCTCCGTGGAACGACTGTCCCGTACTGAAAACATGTTTACAGTACGGGACTGTTTTCCCGGAGCGAGGCTGGGACTCCCAGCTCGTGTGTGGGAGGCCTAAGGCGAAAGACACTTCACGACCGTAATGTTTTTTTCACTGTCCGCAAATACAGATGCACATCTGTAGCTGTCTGCCATTGTGGAAGCGCCCATAGACTTCTATGGGCGAGCCCATGCCGCAATTGCGGACAAGAATAGGACATGTTCTATATTTTGCCGATCATTTCTACGGTCCGGACACCCATTCTTATATATACAGAAGGGTGTCCGTGACCTATGGAAATGAATGGGTCCCATCCGTATTTACGGATTCCGTGTACATGGGGCCTAATAGAAGATGTCCTATCCTTGTCCTTTTTGCGTGCCACCATAACGGACAGCATATGGAAGCCATCCCTGTGCTGTCTGTATTTTGGGGATATGTTGCTAGGAAACGTGCTTACTTTACGTTCATACGAAATGGTTGCCGAAACGACTCAAAGGCATTACGGACCCTAATACAGACATTAGAATCCGTTATTTGTGGCCCAATCAACCGCAGCGGTCGTGTGGATGAGGCCTAAACGACAGTTGCAATTGTTCAAAATGACCACAGCATCTAGCAATGAGAAAAAATAATACTAAAAGAAATCAGCAGACCGGATTATGTAGAAAATATGATCAGGCATAATTTAAGTCAAATCTTGTATATTAGGTAATATATCAAGAAGAGGCGAAGGGCTATTCCACCCAAGAAATTTTGTTGCAATTTTCACCAAGAGTTTCACCCCCCTCATTGAAAAGGGCGAAATCTGTAGTGAAAACACGCAGCATAAATTGACATGCTAGGAATTAAAAAATTTGCCGCGCAGACCAATTGCTGTGCAAAAATTTTCTGCCTGCAAATCTGGATGGAAATGCGTGTGGGGAACAAAGCCTAGTAGGTCTGGTCCGATGCCAGAGAAGAACCACTGTAGCATTAATTGCTGTAAAAGTTACTGCTGGCTACAATAGAGAGGTGTCAGAACACACAATGCATCGCTGTAAAGGATCTGCCAGGCACAGCTTCTTTATCAACGCCCATAGGTAATCAGTCTGCACCTGCTTCTAGGTCTGTGAGACTGACTCCATCTTCCACCACTCAGGATGGCAGGCTTAGGAGTGGGAGAGCCTATCACAGCCTGGCCAGACGGAGCTAGCTCCCGCCCTCTGTCTATTTATACCTGCCTTTCCTGTTCCTCCTTGCTTGTGAATCTTCTCTGTTGGTTTCCTGGCCCTGCTGCAGCTTCTTGTACTATTTGTCCCTGCTTCGTATTGACCCTGGCTTGCTGACTACTCTCCTGCTCTGCGTTTGGTATCTCGTGCTCTCCTGGTTTGACTCGGCTTGTTCACTACTCTCCTGCTCTGCGTTTGGCACCTCGTACTCTCCTGGTTTGACTCGGCTCATTTACTACTCTTGTTGCTCACGGTGTTGCCGTGGGCAACTGCCCCGTTTCCCTTAGGTTCTATGTTCCCTTGTCTGTCGTTCACTTATTGAGTGTAGGGACCGTCGCCCAGTTGTACCCCGTCGCCTAGGGCGGGTCGTTGCAAAGTTCATCAGGGACTGAGTGGCGGGTAGATTAGGGCTCACTTGTCTGTTTCCCTACCCCCATCATTACAATCGCAGCTTGCTGTGTTTGGGGCAGAGTAGCCGCAGAACGGTCAGAGTGCCCATGCTGACCCCTGTCTACAGCAAAAGCACCTACAATGGGCTTGTGAGCATCAATGGATCAATGGAAGAAGGTGACCTGGTCCGATGAATCATGTTCTTTTTTACATCATATGGCCGGGTGCATGTGCGTCGCTTACCTGGGGTAAGGATGGCACCAGGATGTGATATGGGAAGAAAGCAAGTCGGTGGAGGCAGTGTGATATTCTGGGCAATGTTCTGCTGGGAACCCTTGGGTCCTGGCACTCATGTGGATGTTAGACACGTACCACCTACCTAAGCATTGTTGCAGACCAAGTACACACCTTCATGACCACGGTATTCTCTAATGGCAGTGGGCTCTTTCAGCAGAATAATTCACCGGCCACACTGCAAACATTGTTCAGGAATGGATCGAGAAACATGACAAAGAGATCAAGGTATTGACCTGGCCTCCAAATTCCCTAGATCTCGATCCGATTGAGCATCTGTGGGATGTACTGGAAAAACAAGTCTGATCAATTCATGCCCCACCCCGCAACTTGCAGGATCTATTGCTAACGTCTTGGTGCCGGATACCACAGGACACCATCAGAGATCTTGTGGAGTCCATGCCTCGACGGGTCAGAGCTCTTTGTGCGGCACAAGGGGGACCTAATGTTGGGTCGGTTCCACAATGCTATGTTATCTGTTTCCTATAATATTTCACCCCCACACAATACACAACGATTTCTTCATAAATAGTGACCACAAGATGAAAGAGAACAATGCAAGAGCAATCCTAACACACCTGGAAAGGTGTTTTAAGGTTTTTCTTATTTACAAGGGAAAAAGGGATAATAAAATAAGGCGAGCAGAACTTGAGAAAGGCATAAAAAAAGAAAAAAGGTAAAAAATGGGAGATATGAGAGAGGGTACTGGGCGTAGCTTAAAGTGAATGTCCACCCTGGAGAACCATTTTGTTCTATTAATATCAATAAGTTCAAAAATCTGTGCTGATTTTTTTTAAACTGGTCGGACAGACACAGTTTTCTGATACAGAACTGCAAATGATCTGCATAGATACAGTATAGATTTAATTATAACATGCTGTCTAACGGCAGCCACCACTAGGGGGAGCTTAGGAACTAACGGCATACTGTTTTACATTTATTTCAACCATAGCATAGTATGTAGTAAGCTCGTAAGCACCCTCTAGAGGTGGCTGCAGGCAGACATAAATTTATGTTATAAATTAATGTATGTGCAGTGAAATTTGGAGCCCTGTGTTAGAAAAACTGAGCTCCAACCGCTATAAACATGTAAAGGAATCACTACTTGAGCCATTCCCCAGAGTGAAAGTTTATGGAATTAGAGTGAAAGTTTATGGAATTGCTATATGAGCAATTCCCAAAAGGCAGTTGGAGACTGGATCAAGTGTACAAGTAAATCAGCTACCTCAAGTCTGTCACCACTCTGATCAGCAGAGTCTAAGGCTACTCTATGGTCTTAAGCCCTTTTTGTCATTTACAACTTTGCATGAATTTTATTCCTCTAGGATGTTTTTTCTTGTTGTTTACTTTTCTTCTATTATTTTTGTTATAGTGCATGTATTCCTGTATGTGGGACTGTATCTGTGAGATCTACATTTGAGCGGACATACCGTTATTCTATTACTGAAGTCAAAGATTGGACACAAAGACTTATGTCTAGTGTTTAATGTAAAAAAAATAATTCTGTATATTGCATTGTCTTTGCGAGATCTTTGCATGAACAAAAATTATTTCGGCTTGTTTTAGTCTTATTCTTGGATCTAATAACTGATGTACATTATTTCATTATACTGAATGTTTGGATGTTTAGAAGAATATATTGATAAAATATATTTTATATAATATATATATAAAATAATAGTAAAGCAGCATAGCTTCAGTAGTGGGTGCAAAACTCCTCCAGCGTTCAGGCTACGAACCCTTGTAGATAAAATAATCAAAAAAAGAGACAGCACTCCAAGGTAGTGAATGAAAAAGGTGATGTGTTTTAAGCACCCCACAGGCAGGCAACGTCTCGATCCAACTCCATGGGATCTTTGTCAAGCCCTGACAAAGATCCCATTGAGTTGGATCGAAACGTTGCCTGCCTGTGGGGTGATTAAAACACTTCACCTTTTTCATTCACTACCTTGGAGTGCTGTCTCTTTTTTTGATTATATATATATACATATATATATGTATACATATAGTAGTTTATTTACAATTTTTCTGTTATTTTTTCTATATATACATATGTGTTATTCATATATATATATTTATGTTAATTTTTTTTGTTATTTGTTCTTTGTTATGTACGCATATGTGGTTATTTTTTATTATTTTTTTGTTGTATTTATTTATATACTTATCACCTTCTAATATTATGGCACATGTCACGAGTACTGTTTTCTTCGGTTGTATGTACTTAATTATATAGTATTATATTTCTTATATGTATAGTAAATATTGTATATATATTAATATTTTTATATATGTGTATATATTTTGCCAATAAACATTCATTTCTTATTATTTATATTATGAAATATAAATCTTTCACTTATTTATATTTGTATCTAATATATATTTTTGTGTCACCACACATTATCTGTACGAATATTTTTTTTTTTAGCAATTATCACGATTACATTTTTTCTGAGCAACACTTTTTTTTATTTTGGTTTCACTTTTTGTGGTTTATTTTCCATGTGTTGTTGTCTTTCATTTCATTTTCACTATTTATTTATTTCACTTCACATCACTTTTTATTTATATGCATTTTTTATTTAGTGTTATATGTATATATCAGTGTGTTCTTGATATTTATTAATTGGGTGTATATATATTTATTTATTTTTTTCTTCTCTTTTTCCATTTGATTACATTTATTATTTTAATTTTTTTTCATTATTATTATTTTTTATGTATTGTTGTTCTGTTCATATTCCCTTTATTTCATGTCAGTCCCACTTACTAGCCTTTTCGACACATGTTTTTCATATACACTCCTTGTTTCTTTATTCCTGTTGTCTCTCGGCTGTGGTCTGTGCACAGACGCGCAGCCGCGTATGCGCTGTGGGGCCCACATCCAGGAGTGCCGCTTAGCGTCGGCATTGTCATGGTGACTCATGTTTGAGATCATCAAGCTGCGCCCTGTTATCCTGACGTGCGGCGCTTCCTGTGATGCGGGTGTCCCTCAACGTGCGAGTCGAGCGCCAATTTGCGCTCATCACAGGTGAGAGCAATAATTTATACCCTTATATAAACCCCTAGAGTTTTACTATATGTAGCCTCCTGATGAAGTCGGTCTGTAGGGCGAAACGGGCGTCGAGGCGTTTTCTTTTGCCAGTACCTGATGTTGCCGGTCCCACTCCCCACCATGTCTCAGGGTATGTGTTAACTTCCATTTTGTGGATATTTTCTTTGTATATTTTTTAAGTTCATCTTTGTGACTTCCCAGCCTGTATTTTATTATTCATATCTGGATTATGGTCTATCTATGTCTGGATTCCAGTACATCTTTTATGCTATTTGTTATTTATTCTATTTAGTTAGAACTACCATTCATCTTTATATGTGGGCATGTTATCATTGTATTGCTCACTATATATATTTTTATTTTTGTGGGTTATTTGAGTGGTTCCTGGCCACTGAAGGTCGGTTGTCTTTGTAGGCCATCTGGTTTGCTAACACCTGACCTTGCTGTTTTTATCTCCTTGTATGGTCCATCCTTTTACTCTGTACGTTATTGTATGTTATTGCTTATTGTATCTAATAAAGGTTTTCTAGTGTTTTGCATAAAACATATTTTGCATATTATTTTCTTTTGGGTGCTATGTTCCCTTATGGTTCGCGTTTAGGTTCTACTCTATGGTATTCACCAGAGCCCGTCGCAAGGCAAGTTGGATTTGGCCGCATAGAACCCAGGTTGCTTTTACAGAATAAGGTGTTGGACAGGAGGTGCACTTGCAGGCAGTACCAGAACGGATAACCAGAAAGCCAGAGGGGTGATCAACAAGCAGAGTTCAAACCAGGAGAGACTAAAAGTGCAAATCGCAGAACAGAAGAATACCAGGAATTGCAGAGGTTGAAACCAGCTGTGAACAGAATATCCAAATCAGTAAGCAGAGGGTGAATCCAAAAATAAAGCCAAAGTCCAGATCAAAGACTCCAAGTAGTCAAGGTGATTTCGGGTGTAACCAGGAGCTTGATCAGACATATGCATTTACAAGAAAATCACAAGCAACAATGAAAAAACTGAACAAACTCAAATACTCCACCCTTGGCCCTGATAGCTTGCAGACAGAGAAATAAGATTTGCTCTGCATCTCAAACCAGGGCCACCCAGAAGCTTGGCTAGTAGTCATGACCACCTAAAAGTGATGGACGTTTCCTAACAAAACATATAATAAGAAATTACTTTGCACAGAATGTTGGACCTAAAAACAATATGATGATAAAAGGTGGACATTCACTTTAAGGTTTCAAAATTTTGGAGAATTTCGATACATCTGGTACAAACCTGGCCATACACATTACATTAATGTTGGCCGAACATGGCAATTTTGCCATGGCCCATTGTTGAAATAAACCCTATTGGATTAAACATGCATGATCAGATGAGCTGAGCTTGTATGATGAGGGGTCGGGAGAGCCAGCTATCTAATTTGTATGGCCAGGTAAGATGGAACAATTGCCAAGGATTCTCCATGGGTAGTTAATGGGGTTGCAGTAAAAACTACTATCTTCTGAAAGTTAATTAATATATGCTGAGTTATAGAACAAATTGAATAACTTTTTTTTCTGTAAAGGGTCGCATAACAAGTAATAATTTGCAAATGATTTTGTTTTGAACTGGAAACACAAATTTACATTACAACATTGCAAATGTTTCCTTTGTTCTTGTCATGTCATGTCCCAAGTTTACAAGATCTATACATTTAAAAACCGTGATACTGTGTGCTTATAATTACCTTAAAGAGAACCTTTAACCTGCCCATACATTTGCAGCGGAGTTGTCACGTAGGGTTCGTGGACTCACTGGGCCATAACGCCTTGGCGGTATGGCAGCTGGCCAAGAGGGCGCAGGTCAGAGTCTATAGTTCTATAGGGTACCTGGGGCAGCTCGGACAGTAGCAAGGCAGGCTTGGCTGGGACTAGGCAGCAAGTAGACGTCAGGCGTGGAGTAGCAGGACATGCGTAGAATACAGGACAGCACGGCTCCAGCATGGCACTAGATAGCATGGGACACAGGAACACACTAGAAGACCATCGCATAGACAAACTTAGGGTACGACAACAACGCTCAGGCATAGAAGCAAGGGGCTGAACCCCTCTTATAGTTCAGGGAGTCATGGGTTCATAGTTCATCAAAGTCCGGTGCGCGCGCTGCCCCTTTAAGAGCGGGCACGAGCGTGCGTGCGCACCCTACAGGATCTGGCTGAGGTGAGTGGAATCGAGCCCTGGCGTCTCCTGAGGAGGAGGCTGGGGCCAGCGCTCGCCGACTCGTGGCTGCGGCTGTCAGGGGGAGATTGGAGCTGACGGCCTGCAGCCACAGACATGACAGTATCCCCCTCTTACGCCCCCTCCTCTTGGGGCCAGAGCAAGAGAGGAATTTCTTCAGAAGGGTAGGAGCATTGAGGTTCTCCTCTGGCTCCCAGGACCTCTCTTCAGGATCAAACCCCGTCCAATCCACCAAATAAAAAGTCTTTCCTCTCATTTTCTTGGTGTGCAAGTTCTCCTTAACCTCAAAGGTGTATGAAGGATCGCTGGAGGCAACCGCAGGGCTAGGAGTCTTGGTATAGTGGTTCAGAACCACCGGCTTCAGGAGGGACACATGAAAGGAATTGGGGATCTTGAGGGTAGGAGGCAGCCGAAGCTTGTAGGCAACAGTGTTGATCTGCTGTAGGATCTCAAGGGGTCCAAGGAACGTGGGAGCAAACTTGCATGATGGCACCCCTAGTCGGATATTCCTAGAAGACAGCCAAACCCTCGTGCCAGGGAGAAATTGAAGAGGTTATCTTCTTGTGTCTGCCTTCCGTTTCATGCGGTCGACTGCCAGTAGGATGGAGGATCGAATCTGCTGCCAGATCTGCAAGAAGTCTCTAAAAGCGGAGTCAGCCGCTGGTACCTCGGAAGTATCGGGCACCAGGAGAGGAATTTGTGGGTGTTGGCCGTAGACAATGAAGAATGGTGAATTCCTTGTGGACTCGCTGGTGTGATTATTATATGAGAACTCATCCCACGGAAGCAGCTGCACCCAGTCATCATGCTGCTTGGAGATGAAGTGGCGTAGGTAGTTCTCCAAGACCTGATTGATCCTCTCGACCTCACCATTGGACTGAGGATGGTAGGCTGAGGAAAAATCCAACTTCACACCGAGGAGTCCGCAGAGGGCTCTCCAGAACTTCGAGGTGAACTGAACCCCCGATCAGACACAATATGCTGCGGCAAGCTGTACAGGCGGAAGATATGTTGGATGAACAGCTTGGCCAGCTGAGGAGCAGAAGGAAGTCCGGTCAGTGGAATGAAGTGGGACATCTTAGAAAATCGATCCACCACCACCCAGACAGTACTGCATCCGGCAGAGAGAGGCAGGTCCGTAATAAAGTCCATAGCTATATGCTGCCAGGGAGCATTGGGCACAGGCAATGGCTGGAGCAGACCAGCAGGTCTGGAGTGAGTGACCTTGTTAGCTGCACATACTGCACAGGAAGAAACAAAGTCCATAATGTCCTTGGGCACCGTGGGCCACCAGAAATGACGAGCAATCAGATCCCGGATCTTATGGACCCCTGCGTGACCTGCCAGTGTAGAGGAGTGTCCCCAGCGGAGGATTCTTCCACGATCAGCCAGGCGCACAAAAGTCCTCCCTGGAGGAATGTCCCCAACTTGCAGGGGATTGACAGAAACAATGCAAGAGGGATCAATGATGTTCTGTGGAATCTCCATGGTGTCTTTCGTCTCGAAAGACCTGGACAAGGCATCGGCCCTTACATTCTTGTCGGCCGGGCGATAATGGAGCTCAAACTGGAACCTGTAACGGGGCTGTTAGTGATACAGACCCCCAAAGTTCACCAAATATCAAAAACAATATCAAGAGGGTGAATATGCCGTATTTAACCCCTTCCCTTCACGGACATTTTCTGGATTTTAATTTTAATTTTTTTCCATATGAGGGCTTATTTTTTGCGGGGCGATCTGTAGTTTCTATTGGTACCATGTTACATGAGACTTTTTAATCACTTTTTATTTCATTTTTTGTCAGATATGAAGTGACCAAAAAACAGCAATTCTGTCGTTTTAATTTTTTATTTGTATGGCGTTCACCATGCGGGTTAAATAATGGTATATTGTAATAGTTTGGACTTTTACGGACGCGGCAATACTAATTTTCTTTATGTTTTACATTACTTTAGAGGAAAAATGGGAAAAGGTTTTTTTGTAACTTTTAATATTTGTAAAAACAATGCACACTACTAAAAACTTTATCAAACTTTTTTTTACAAATTGTATTAGTCCCCCTAGTGGACTTAAACTAGCGATCATTGGATCACTGGTACAATACACTGCAATACTAATGTATTGCAGTATATTGTCATTTTTACAAGCTCCTGTTAAGCCCTGCCAGAGACACGGCTTATCAGGAGATGAAGAAAGACAGTTCTGGGGGATCACTCTGCGGAGGGGGCAATGAGCTGTCAGAGTGGGGCGCCCACTGTTTGTAACGTCTTATATGGTGGATCGCAGCATCTAAGGGGTTAAACAGCCAGGAACAGCACCATCGCTGTTTGTGGCCGTTAGTCCCAGGTATCAGCTGTAAAACACAGCTGACATCCGCTGTGTATGGAGCGGGCTCATCGGGTGAGCCTACTCCAAACATCACCTCCCCCACTATGACGCAATAGTACGTCATGGTGCGGGAACAGGTTAAAACCTTACTTTTAATAATATTATAATTGCAAAAAGAGACCAAACAAGGTCTAGTCAAACAGTACACACACATATATGCAAAGGACAGTGGGGGTAGAGACTACGCATAGCCCTTCTGTTCTTAAAGGCGATTAGTATATGCTTTGGCATCACAGAAAATGTTAAATAGTGTATAGTACAAGACACATCAATAAGATGTAAGACACAAGAAACAGTCTTACCAGTTCTGGATGTGTCAATCACCCGGGTGATGGGTCAGTCTGGTGTCCTGGCTGGGAAGGGAGGAGGGACTCTATATCCTTCCCTAGCCAAAAAGGGCTGATTGTCCACATTGGGTAAAAAAAAAAACTACCAGCACCTAATCACCCTAAAAAAAAGCCCAGAGCATATAGCCATAACCTTTGTCCCTTAGGCTTTTTTTTATAAAGTACAGTGAAGTTTACCGCTCAGACGGCACTGGTAACAGTCCAATATCATTCAGTATGGGCTCTCTCCCAGAAAAATGCAGTGGACAGTCCGCAATCCAATGAGGGTGTGGATGGTAATTCTTATCCTTGTAGTTCCACCAAGCTCCTTATCGTCTCCCTCCACATTCAAAGATGCCCCAGAGGAAGCCGGAAGGGCGAAACCCAGGGTCGGGCAAGAGTGTTTGGCGTGCCGCCTAGAAATTTTAAAGATTTTTACTTACCTTGATGCTTTTATTTCTTGTTACTTCTGTGAGTATGGATTAAACTTGGCGTGGAGCAATCTTTTTGCAGAGGGTGTTGCACTATGTGTCTTCCTTTTTCCATCTATTAGAGACATAAGATCCTTTTCCTACCAGGAGTTCTTTGAATGTGGAGAGAGACGATAAGGAGCTTGGTGGAACTACAAGGATAAGAATTACCATCCACACCCTCATTGGATTGCGGACTGTCCACTGCATTTTTCTGGGAGAGAGCCCATACTGAATGATATTGGACTGTTACCAGTGCCGTCTGAGCGGTAAACTTCACTGTACTTTATATATGTTATTTATGGTATTTGTTGGATCATACCCAATTTAGTTTTGCCTGCTCCGGTCTGAGAGAGATTTTGTGGGTATTTGAGCCAAGAGAAACCACCATTATATTTGAGGCTTTTTTTTAGGGTGAATGCGTGCTGGTAGGTGTTTCTGTACTCAATGTGGACAATCACCTTCTTGATACTGTCCTGTACATTGCACATTAACACTCGTGGGTGGTTGGGTTACTCCGTGAAAGGTACTGGCGTAGGACATACAGTATCGCAGGGCATATCTAAATTAAGTGACTGGTGCAACTATGCAGGTTATGCAAAAGTGAGGCAGGCTGTGGTAGGGAAGAGCATCACTGTGACCCATAGTGGCACTATAGGATGTGTGTCAGCCAAAAAGTTACTCAGTGTGTAACCCAACCTTGGTGGATCAGTGGCATATTCCATTATCCCCTTCCCCGTTAAAGGATCAGCTAGTGACACCATCTGTTTGCTATTGTTTGTACTACCTCAAGCGAACCTTTTCAAACAAAGTACCGAACTATAACAGATAAAAGTTCTTGTTCAACTGCACCTGCTTCCTCTACTGTGATCATCCCATCTATTATGATCATCTCATCTAGTGTGATCATCTTATTTAATGTGATAATCTCATCTATTGAAATCATCCCATCTACTGGGACCATCCCATCTATTGTGATCACACTAGATCAGTTGATGACGCTAGATGACATGATCATAATAGATGGGATGATCACAGTAGATGAGATGATCGCACTAGATGAGATGATCACGCTAGATCAGGTCATGACACTAGATGACATCTCCTGTCACTCATCTACTTTGATCATCTCACCTTCTGGGATCATCCCATCGATTGTGATCATGTCATTTAGTGTGATCATCTCATCTATTGTGATCATCTCATCTAGCATGATCATCTCATTTATAACTCTACTTCTGCTTTAATATAAAAGGGGAATCCCTGTTAACCACCATTACAGTTTACATATTAACAAGGCAAATCACTGTACAATGTACTTTCAAAGCAGCTTTGCTACCTATTAATGCTTGTTTTATTTTTTCTAAAGGAATCCGAGGAACAGAAGTAAAAATTATCAGCACTAGATCTGTATAGCCTGAGCACGAGTAAAAATTTCCTCTGCAATGAAACTAGATCCGCTCATTGAGCTGATGTCTGTACAAGTAAATCACTGCAGTGATGACATTCTCCACCTCCTGAACTGGAGTCTTTTTTTTCTGAAATTATGTTGGTATTTAACAGATTTCATAAATATATTGGGCATCTCGATGGAAAATGTCTTGTAGGTGTAGATTTAAACTTCTGATCGTGCCAAAGTCACCAGACGGCTGGCAGGTCAGACACTGGGACTGGCACCATAGCGGAATGCCAGCTTTTAAATTAGACTCCACTACAGTAAAATTGGCTCTGTAACACTAGCAGCGCTCAGTTATCTGTTTCTGTTTCCTTATTCTTGTTTCCTGCTAGCCTTCAGTGTGTGTTCCACTTTGCTCTCTTACTCAGTTCTAGCACTCTTAGGCCGGGTTCCCAAAGGACGGATACGGTGTAAAAATCACGCAGTGTGTCCGTCCCGGAACACGCAGTACTTTCTTTCCGAAAAATCGCACCACATTGTGGTGTGGTTTTTCAAATGGAATATCCGCTGCAGAAGAAAGCCGTTCATACTTACCCCCTCCCTGCTCTGACGACTGCTCCGGCCTGCCCGGTTGACGTTGCAGACCATGTGACGCCTGTGATTGGCTGCAGCGGTCACATGGGATTCAACGTCATCTCAGGAGGCCGGACTTCAGGAAGAAGAAGGGCGTTCTGGGTAATTAAATTCCGCTCCGCAGGTCAATTTATTAACAATTCCGTTGTGGAAATTCTGCAGGGTTTACGCTATGTGGGAACCTGGTCTTAAGACAGTTTTTGTGCTGATGTTATTGCCAGAGGAGATTTGGAACTCTGCAGTTATTGAGTCAGCGGAACGTTGGCGAATTTTGTGCACCATGCGCCTCAGCACTCGGCGACCCCACTCTGTAACTTTACGTGGCTGAGTTGCTTTGGTTCCTAAACGCTTCCACTTTGCAATAATATCACTCACAGTTGAACGTGGAACATCTAGAAGAGAAGAAATTTCACAAACTGAGGCCCCATGCGCACAAACATATTTTTTCCCTCCCGTAAATACTGGCGTAAATACGGGTCCTTGGTCACACGTATTCGACCCGTATTGCACCAGTATTTACGGACCCGTGCCCGTAAATACGGGTCAGGTGTCACCAGTATTCCACCCGTATTTACGGGCACGTGTTCTCTGCAAAATTGCACTGCACTAATCGGCAGCCCCTTCTCTCTATCAGTGCAGGATAGAGAGAAGGGACAGCCCTTTCCGTAGTAAAAGTAAAAGAAATTCATACTTACCCGGCCGTTGTCTTGGTGACGCGTCCCTCTTTCGACATCCAGCCCGACCTTCCTGGATGACGCGTCAGTCCATGAGACCGCAGCAGCCTGTGATTGGCCTATGATTGGCTGCCGCGGTCACATGGGCTGAAACGTCATCCCAGGGGGCCGGACTGGAGGAAGAAGCAGGGAGTTCTGGGTAAGTATGAACGTCTTTTTTTTTTTACAGGTTGATCTATATTGTGATCGGTAGTTTCTGTCCTGGGTGCTGAAACAGTTACTGCCGATCGTTTAACTCTTTCAGCACCCTGGGCAGTGACAATTTACTGACGTCGCCTAGCAACGCTCCCGTAATTACGGGTGCACACACGTAGTCACCCGTAATTACGGGAGCCCCATAGACTTCTATGGGCCTGCCCGTGCCGTAATTACGGCCTAAAATAGGACATGTTCTATATTTTTCAACTGCACGGGCACCTTCCCGTAAGCATACGGGGAGGTACCCGTGGCCAATAGAAGTCCATGGGCCTGTAATAACGTGCCGTAATTACGGGCGTTTTTACGTTCGTGTGCATGGGGCCTGACTTGTTGCAATGCTGGCGTCCTATTACTTACAGTACCACGCTCTAATTCAGTGTGATCTTTAGGACGACTCATTCATTCACAAGGGAAAAGTGGAGCAGTTACCCATAGTAGCCAATAGGATTCCAGCTCTCATTCTTTAGAGACCCTTTACTAAAAGACAGAATCTGATTGGTTGCTTTTTGTTTGCACTATTGTTGATACATCTCCTCATTTCTGTTTTTCATACGTGATGATGGGATAAGTAGTTTCCCGTCTTCCCTTCTAGTATACACATTTGGAAGTATACTTTTGTTAACTTTATCTGCAACAGGGTTTTCCCACGTTTGTAATTTTTGCAGACACATCTTGAAACACGTCTGTAAAACGTATTGAGTATCAGGGTATGTACACACGAGGTCATTACGTCCGTAATTGACAGACGTATTTCGGCTGCAAGTACCGGACCGAACACAGTGCAGGGAGCCGGGCTCCTAGCATCATAGTTATGTACGACGCTAGGAGTTCCTGCCTCGCTGCTGGACAACTGTCTCGTACTGAAAACATGATTACAGTACGGGACAGTTGTCCGGCAGCGAGGCAGGGACTCCTAGCATCGTACATAACTATGACGCTAGGAGCCCCGGCTCCCTGCACTGTGTTCGGTCCGGGACTTGCGGCCGAAATACGTCCGTCAATTACGGACGTAATGACCTCGTGTGAACATACCCTAAGAGTAGGCGCTCCCGTTAGGAAATGAATACAAGTTGGTTATTGGGGAAGTACAGTAAGTGGGTTATAATAATCCCCTTCATCTCCGCAGGCAGCTTCTCAGTACAGTGCGACATCTCATTCTAAGAAACATTAATCTATGAAGTCAGCAAAGCGGATAATTAGAGTTTACTTAATTTGTATTTACTTAAGTTAATGCTCTGATTTTCACTAAGCTTAATTTATGTTTTGCTGAAAATCAGAGTTTTTATGCCAGAGGGGAAACATGAAGAATGCTGGCACAGCTTCCCGAGGTGCAGGTATAATCTCCTACAAAACAGAGAAATGCCCAGATAAAATACTTTCTATATCAAGAAAAACTGTATTGAGTATTAATAACTTCTCATTATGCAGTGATTGAAGGTGTTGTCTAGGATTAGAAAAAAAGAGTATGTTTCAACTCAAAAATAAAACAGGATATTACTAATTCAACTGAAAACCCCCACTTCTTACTTGCATCAGAGAAAGAGTTAAATAATTGACAAACTCCCGTGTTTCTAA
Source organism: Rhinoderma darwinii (assembly GCF_050947455.1). NCBI lineage: Eukaryota > Metazoa > Chordata > Amphibia > Anura > Rhinodermatidae > Rhinoderma > Rhinoderma darwinii. The sequence continues at coordinate 49,135,174 of NC_134697.1, read as the reverse complement.
ATGGGAGTTCATCAACCAAAACGGAAAAAAACAACATACTAAAAACGCAACAAAAACGCATGGTGTGAACCCAGTCTAATAATCCAAGAAAATTAATTTAGGGTGTCTTTTTTTCACGCTTTTAAAACGCTGCAGCCAGATGTTTGCTTGAAGTCAATGGGGAAATATAAAACTCACTACAAATATGGTGTTTTTAGGTTGTTGCTTTTTTTATGGCATGTTTTGTGGCTTTTTTCCCAAATAAATCATGTGTTGCAAAGAGGAATCATTGCATCAAACGATCTTTGAATCACATGATTTGCAATGTGAAAAAAAAACACCTGAAAAAATAACACAGGTAGAAAAACACACTATTTGCAATGTGTATTTGGGCCAAAAATCACCACACAACAAGTGTATGTGAACTAAGTCTAAGGGTATGTGCACACACACTAATTACGTCCGTAATTGACGGACGTATTTCGGCCGCAAGTACCGGACCGAACACAGTGCAGGGAGCCGGACTCCTAGCATCATACTTATGTACGACGCTAGGAGTCCCTGCCTTGCTGCAAGACAACTGTCCCGTAGTATAATCATGTTTACAGTACGGGACAGTTGTCCTGCAGCGAGGCAGGGACTTCTAGCATCGTACATAAGTATGATGCTAGGAGCCCGGCTCCTTGCACTGTGTTCGGTCCGGGACTTGCGGCCGAAATACGTCCGTCAATTACGGACGTAATTAGTGTGTGTGCACATACCCTGACGCTGTTAATCAGGTGGTATAACTCCCCGGACATAATTAAAACTCTTTCCTGGTTCACCCAACTTATGTTAGAGATGCAGTCACAGCCCACGATCTCTTTCCCACATCTGGTGGCACTGAGCCCACATCTCCTCCTATTGGTCTACCATAGAAGCACCCATTAAAAGGGTTGTCCAAGATTAGAAAAACATGTTTGCTTTCTTCTTGAAATAGTACCACACCTGTCCAGGGGTTGTGTCTGGTATTGCAGCTCAGTTTCATTGAAGGAATGGGGCTGAGCTGCAATACCAGACAGAACCTGTGTACAGGTGTGGAGTTGCTTTTGGAAGAAAGCAGCCCTGTTTTTCTAATCCTGGGCAACTCTATTAAGGATATTTATACCTCCTCATTCAAGCTTCCACCTAAATTGGTCCTGCTAATCACCAAACCATACTCCCTCTACAAATAACCTACCTTATTATCTTATTGCAGCAAAGCTCCTAATTCTGCTTTAGAGGCTAAAGAAGGATCCACCTGGTGTTCACATATGGACCAAAATGTATTTGTCAAAATCTATCATATGCAGAAACTCTTAAAAATGTGGAGATCTGTGGCAACCATGGATAGACTGGACAGTGAGCAATCCAACGTACCCCAGTATAGTAATATGTTTTCCTTTATAGGATGGAGATGAAGTATTTAGAGGTATACCTCCTTCTGCCTTCTCGACTGCCACCACGAGTTTTCTGCTTATCAACATCCAGCTTGCAACACTGTATATCACCTTTTGTACCATTGTTTATATGCAGTCCACTATGTTTACTTTTGTCCTTTACTTGATGACTTGCTATTTTTCAGCTTTAGTGACATTTTGTATACAATGTAAAGAGCTGTTCCTTGTTTTCATGTGTTATGTGTCTCTGCACTGGCCTATGGATGTTCCTTTTCTGAAAACTAATATCAAGAGATTTGTTGAAAAAAAAATGTATAGAAAACTGCATGAGGAAGGACTACATAGTATAATAAATAAATACAAATTTGTGCAACCAAAATTTCATGTTACCATGTGACCCTAGTCTATGTCAAAGATGCAAAGATAAAGCATTTCTCATATAATATTTCACAGAATTCATTTTTGATTCTACTGGTATAAAATATTTATCTTATTGATACAGGTTTATCATCAAAAAATTCCCCTAAAATGACATATAAAATAGTGATATTTCTTCTATGTTTTGCAGCATATCTTTACTAGTGCTCCACTTTATAGCAATTACTAGGAAGTTGCTTTGATAGCTATTGTAGATGAAATAGTTTTTTTTCTAGATCTAGGTTCAGGTTAAAAATGTACAACTCCTTCCTTGTGGGTTATGAACAGAGACATGGGCACAGTATGTAATTCAGGATATGACATCTGTATCATGAAAATCTAACAGCTGGCCTTACAATCTCACATCTAAGCTTCCACAGTCTACTCAGCCCCAGCATTCGTTTTCTGACCCACTCCATGACATGTATGTTCAGTGGTAGATTTATAGGTTCATATACATTTGTGTGGCCTACGACCCCACTATTTGTACTTAACAGCTGAAAACGACGTATTATTATTTTTCTAGATATCATTATGCAAATATTTGACAATTGTTAATCCCATGGTAAATTTCTGCATTTCACAGATGGTGGAATATCACAGTTGGTAAGAAAATGGCATGACTTAACAGGTGCTGTGCCATCCGTTCTGTCAGATATTATAGCAGTCAGTTGCCAGCATATTATGTTTAGCTTGTACTAAGCTATGCGACTGTGACTATACTGCCGACTATGCGACTGGGATTATACTGCCGACTATGCGACTGGGATTATACTGCCGACTATGCGACTGGGATTATACTGCCGACTATGCAACTGTGACTATACTGCCAACTATATGACTGTGACTATACTGCCGACTATGCGACTGTGACTATACTGCAGACTATGCGACTGTGACTATACTGCAGACTATGCGACTGGGACTATACTGCCGACTATGCGACTGTGACTATACTGTCGACTATGCGACTGTGACTATACTGCCGACTATGCGACTGGGACTATACTGCCGACTATGCCACTGTGACTATACTGCCGACTATGCGACTGGGACTATACTGCCGACTATGCGACTGGCACTATACTGCCGACTATGCGACTGGGATTATACTGCCGACTATGCGACTGTGACTATACTGCCGACTATGCGACTGTGACTATACTGCCGACTATATGACTGTGACTATACTGCCGATTATGCAACTGTGACTATACTGCCGATTATGAGACAGTGACTATACTGCCGACTATGAAACTGTGACTATACTGCCGACTATGCGACTGTGACTATACTGCCGACTATATGACTGTGACTATACTGCCGACTATGAAACTTTGACTATACTGCTGACTATGCGACTGTGACTATACTGCCGACTGTGCGACTGTGACTATACTGCCGACTATGCGACTGTGACTATACTGCCGATTATGCGACTGTGACTATACTGCCGACTATGCGACTGTGACTATACTGTCGACTATGCGACTGTGACTATACTGCCAACTATGCGACTGTGACTACACTGCCGACAATGTGAATGTGACTACACTGCCGACTATGTGTGTGACTATACTGCCGACTATGCCACTGTGACTATACTGCCGACTATGCGACTGTGACTATAATGCCGACTATATGACTGTGACTATACTGCCGACTATGTGACTGTGACTTTAATGCCGACTATGTGACTGTGACTACACTGCCGACAATGTGACTGTGACTACACTGCTGACAATGTGACTGTGACTACACTGCCGACTATGCGACTGTGACTATAATGCCGACTATGTGACTGTGACCATACTGCCGATTATGAGACAGTGACTATACTGCCGACTATGCGACTGTGACTATACTGCCGACTATGCGACTGTGACTACACTGCCGACTATGCGACTGTGACTATAATGCCGACTATGTGACTGTGACTATACTGCCGACTATGTGACTGTGACTATACTGCAGACTATGCGACTGTGACTATACTGCCGACTATGCGACTGTGACTATACTGCCGATTATGCGACTGTGACTATACTGCCGACTATGTGACTGTGACTACACTGCCGACAATGTGACTGTGACTATACTACCGACTATGCCACTGTGACTATACTGCCGACTATGTGACTGTGACTACACTGCCGACTATGCGACTATGACTATAATGCCGACTATGTGACTGTGACTATACTGCCGACTATGTGACTGTGACTATACTGCAGACTATGCGACTGTGACTATACTGCTGACTATGCGACTGTAACTATACTGCCGACTATGCGACTGTGACTATACTGCCGACTATGTGACTGTGACTACACTGCCGACAATGTGACTGTGACTATACTACCGACTATGCCACTGTGACTATACTGCCGACTATGCGACTGTGACTATACTGCCGATTATGCGACTGTGACTATACTGCCGACTATGCGACTGGGATTATACTGCCGACTATGCGACTGGGATTATACTGCCGACTATGCGACTGGGATTATACTGCCGACTATGCGACTGTGACTATACTGCCGACTATATGACTGTGACTATACTGCCGACTATGGGACTGTGACTATACTGCCGATTATGCGACTGTGACTATTCTGCCGACTATGCGACTGTGACTATACTGCCGACTATGCGACTGTGACTATACTGCCGACTATGCGACTGTGACTATACTGCCGACTATGCGACTGGGACTATACTGCCGACTATGCGACTGTGACTATACTGCCGACTATGCGACTGGTATTATACTGCCGACTATGCGACTGTGACTATACTGCCGACTATGCGACTGTGACTATACTGCCGACTATATGACTGTGACTATACTGCCGATTATGCGACTGTGACTATACTGCCAATTATGAGACAGTGACTATACTGCCGACTATGAAACTGTGACTATACTGCCGACTATGCGACTGTGACTATACTGACGACTATATGACTGTGACTATACTGCCGACTATGAAACTTTGACTATACTGCTGACTATGCGACTGTGACTATACTGCCGACTGTGCGACTGTGACTATACTGCCGACTATGCGACTGTGACTTTACTGCCGATTATGCGACTGTGACTATACTGCCGACTATGCGACTGTGACTATACTGTCGACTATGCGACTGTGACTATACTGCCAACTATGCGACTGTGACTACACTGCCGACAATGTGAATGTGACTACACTGCCGACTATGTGTGTGACTATACTGCCGACTATGCCACTGTGACTATACTGCCGACTATGCGACTGTGACTATAATGCCGACTATATGACTGTGACTATACTGCCGACTATGTGACTGTGACTTTAATGCCGACTATGTGACTGTGACTACACTGCCGACAATGTGACTGTGACTACACTGCTGACAATGTGACTGTGACTACACTGCCGACTATGCGACTGTGACTATAATGCCGACTATGTGACTGTGACCATACTGCCGATTATGAGACAGTGACTATACTGCCGACTATGCGACTGTGACTATACTGCCGACTATGCGACTGTGACTACACTGCCGACTATGCGACTATAATGCCGACTATGTGACTGTGACTATACTGCCGACTATGTGACTGTGACTATACTGCAGACTATGCGACTGTGACTATACTGCCGACTATGCGACTGTGACTATACTGCCGATTATGCGACTGTGACTATACTGCCGACTATGTGACTGTGACTACACTGCCGACAATGTGACTGTGACTATACTACCGACTATGCCACTGTGACTATACTGCCGACTATGCGACTGTGACTACACTGCTGACTATGCGACTGTGACTATAATGCCGACTATGTGACTGTGACTATACTGCCGACTATGTGACTGTGACTATACTGCAGACTATGCGACTGTGACTATACTGCTGACTATGCGACTTTAACTATACTGCCGACTATGCGACTGTGACTATACTGCCGACTATGTGACTGTGACTACACTGCCGACAATGTGACTGTGACTATACTACCGACTATGCCACTGTGACTATACTGCCGACTATGCGACTGTGACTATACTACCGATTATGCGACTGTGACTATACTGCCGACTATGCGACTGGGATTATACTGCCGACTATGCGACTGGGATTATACTGCCGACTATGCGACTGGGATTCTACTGCCGACTATGCGACTGTGACTATACTGCCGACTATATGACTGTGACTATACTGCCGACTATGGGACTGTGACTATACTGCCGATTATGCGACTGTGACTATTCTGCCGACTATGCGACTGTGACTATACTGCCGACTATGCGACTGTGACTATACTGCCGACTATGCGACTGTGACTATACTGCCGACTATGCGACTGGGACTATACTGCCGACTATGCGACTGTGACTATACTGCCGACTATGCGACTGGGATTATACTGCCGACTATGCGACTGTGACTATACTGCCGACTATGCGACTGTGACTATACTGCCGACTATATGACTGTGACTATACTGCCGATTATGCGACTGTGACTATACTGCCAATTATGAGACAGTGACTATACTGCCGACTATGAAACTGTGACTATACTGCCGACTATGCGACTGTGACTATACTGACGACTATATGACTGTGACTATACTGCCGACTATGAAACTTTGACTATACTGCTGACTATGCGACTGTGACTATACTGCCGACTGTGCGACTGTGACTATACTGCCGACTATGCGACTGTGACTATACTGCCGATTATGCGACTGTGACTATACTGCCGGCTATCCGACTGTGACTATACTGTTGACTATGCGACTGTGACTATACTGCCAACTATGCGACTGTGACTACACTGCCGACAATGTGACTGTGATTACGCTGCCGACTATGTGTGTGACTATACTGCCGACTATGCCACTGTGACTATACTGCCGACTATGCGACTGTGACTATAATGCCGACTATATGACTGTGACTATACTGCCGACTATGCGACTGTGACTACACTGCCGACTATGCGACTGTGACTATAATGCCGACTATGTGACTGTGACTATACTGCCGATTATTTGACTGTGACTATACTGCCGACTATGCGACTGTGACTATAATGCCGACTATGTGACTGTGACTATACTGCCGACTATTTGACTGTGACTATACTGCAGACTATGCGACTGTGACTATTCTGCCGACTATGCGACTGTGACTATACTGCCGACTATGCGACTGTGACTATACTGCCGACTATGTGACTGTGACTACACTGCCGACAATGTGACTGTGACTATACTACCGACTATACCACTGTGACTATACTGCCGACTATGAAACTGTGACTATACTGCCGACTATATGACTGTGACTATACTGCCGACTATGAGACTGTGACTATACTGCTGACTATGTGACTGTGGCTATACTGCCGACTATGCGACTGTGACTATACTGCCGACTATGCGACTGTGACTATACTGCCGACTATATGACTGTGACTATACTGCCGGCTATGCAACTGTGACTATACTGGCGATTATGCGACTTTGACTATACTGCCGACTATGCGACTGTGACTATACTGTCGACTATGCGACTGTGACTATACTGCCGATTATGCGACTGTGACTATACTGCCGACTATGCGACTGTGACTATACTGTAGACTATGCGACTGTGACTATACTGCCAACTATGCGACTGTGACTACACTGCCGACAATGTGAATGTGACTACACTGCCGACTATGTGTGTGACTATACTGCCGACTATGCCACTGTGACTATACTGCCGACTATGCGACTGTGACTATAATGCCGACTATATGACTGTGACTATACTGCCGACTATGTGACTGTGACTTTAATGCCGACTATGTGACTGTGACTACACTGCCGACAATGTGACTGTGACTACACTGCTGACAATGTGACTGTGACTACACTGCCGACTATGCGACTGTGACTATAATGCCGACTATTTGACTGTGACCATACTGCCGATTATGAGACAGTGACTATACTGCCGACTATGAAACTGTGACTATACTGCCGACTATGCGACTGTGACTACACTGCCGACTATGCGACTGTGACTATAATGCCGATTATGTGACTGTGACTATACTGCAGACTATGCGACTGTGACTATACTGCCGACTATGCGACTGTGACTATACTGCCGATTATGCGACTGTGACTACACTGCCGACTATGCGACTATGACTATAATGCCGACTATGTGACTGTGACTATACTGCCGACTATGTGACTGTGACTATACTGCAGACTATGCGACTGTGACTATACTGCTGACTATGCGACTGTAACTATACTGCCGACTATGCGACTGTGACTATACTGCCGACTATGTGACTGTGACTATACTGCCGACAATGTGACTGTGACTATACTACCGACTATGCCACTGTGACTATACTGCCGACTATGCGACTGTGACTATACTGCCGATTATGCGACTGTGACTATACTGCCGACTATGCGACTGGGATTATACTGCCGACTATGCGACTGGGATTATACTGCCGACTATGCGACTGGGATTATACTGCCGACTATGCGACTGTGACTATACTGCCGACTATATGACTGTGACTATACTGCCGACTATGGGACTGTGACTATACTGCCGATTATGCGACTGTGACTATTCTGCCGACTATGCGACTGTGACTATACTGCCGACTATGCGACTGTGACTATACTGCCGACTATGCGACTGTGACTATACTGCCGACTATGCGACTGGGACTATACTGCCGACTATGCGACTGTGACTATACTGCCGACTATGCGACTGGGATTATACTGCCGACTATGCGACTGTGACTATACTGCCGCCTATGCGACTGTGACTATACTGCCGACTATATGACTGTGACTATACTGCCGATTATGCGACTGTGACTATACTGCCAATTATGAGACAGTGACTATACTGCCGACTATGAAACTGTGACTATACTGCCGACTATGCGACTGTGACTATACTGACGACTATATGACTGTGACTATACTGCCGACTATGAAACTTTGACTATACTGCTGACTATGCGACTGTGACTATACTGCCGACTGTGTGACTGTGACTATACTGCCGACTATGCGACTGTGACTATACTGCCGATTATGCGACTGTGACTATACTGCCGGCTATCCGACTGTGACTATACTGTTGACTATGCGACTGTGACTATACTGCCAACTATGCGACTGTGACTACACTGCCGACAATGTGACTGTGATTACGCTGCCGACTATGTGTGTGACTATACTGCCGACTATGCCACTGTGACTATACTGCCGACTATGCGACTGTGACTATAATGCCGACTATATGACTGTGACTATACTGCCGACTATGTGACTGTGACTTTAATGGCGACTATGTGACTGTGACTACACTGCCGACAATGTGACTGTGACTACACTGCTGACAATGTGACTGTGACTACACTGCCGACTATGCGACTGTGACTATAATGCCGACTATGCGACTGTGACTATAATGCCGACTATGAAACTGTGACTATACTGCCGACTATGCGACTGTGACTACACTGCCGACTATGCGACTGTGACTATAATGCCGACTATGTGACTGTGACTATACTGCCGACTATTTGACTGTGACTATACTGCCGACTATGCGACTGTGACTATAATGCCGACTATGTGACTGTGACTATACTGCCGACTATTTGACTGTGACTATACTGCAGACTATGCGACTGTGACTATACTGCCGACTATGCGACTGTGACTATACTGCCGACTATGCGACTGTGACTATACTGCCGACTATGTGACTGTGACTACACTGCCGACAATGTGACTGTGACTATACTACCGACTATACCACTGTGACTATACTGCCGACTATGAAACTGTGACTATACTTCCGACTATGAGACTGTGACTATACTGCCGACTATATGACTGTGACTATACTGCCGACTATGAGACTGTGACTATACTGCTGACTATGTGACTGTGGCTATACTGCCGACTATGCGACTGTGACTATACTGCCGACTATGCGACTGTGACTATACTGCCGACTATATGACTGTGACTATACTGCCGACTATGCGACTGTGACTATACTGGCGATTATGTGACTTTGACTATACTGCCGACTATGCGACTGTGACTATACTGTCGACTATGCGACTGTGACTATACTGCCGATTATGCGACTGTGACTATACTGCCGACTATGCGACTGTGACTATACTGTAGACTATGCGACTGTGACTATACTGCCAACTATGCGACTGTGACTACACTGCCGACAATGTGAATGTGACTACACTGCCGACTATGTGTGTGACTATACTGCCGACTATGCCACTGTGACTATACTGCCGACTATGCGACTGTGACTATAATGCCGACTATATGACTGTGACTATACTGCCGACTATGTGACTGTGACTTTAATGCCGACTATGTGACTGTGACTACACTGCCGACAATGTGACTGTGACTACACTGCTGACAATGTGACTGTGACTACACTGCCGACTATGCGACTGTGACTATAATGCCGACTATTTGACTGTGACCATACTGCCGATTATGAGACAGTGACTATACTGCCGACTATGAAACAGTGACTATACTGCCGACTATGCGACTGTGACTACACTGCCGACTATGCGACTGTGACTATAATGCCGATTATGTGACTGTGACTATACTGCAGACTATGCGACTGTGACTATACTGCCGACTATGCGACTGTGACTATACTGCCGATTATGCGACTGTGACTATACTGCCGACTATGTGACTGTGACTACACTGCCGACAATGTGACTGTGACTATACTACCGACTATGCCACTGTGACTATACTGCCGACTATGCGACTGTGACTACACTGCCGACTATGCGACTGTGACTATAATGCCGACTATGTGACTGTGACTATACTGCCGACTATGCGACTGTGACTACACTGCCGACTATGCGACTGTGACTATAATGCCGACTATGTGACTGTGACTATACTGCCGACTATTTGACTGTGACTATACTGCCGACTATGCGACTGTGACTATAATGCCGACTATGTGACTGTGACTATACTGCCGACTATTTGACTGTGACTATACTGCAGACTATGCGACTGTGACTATACTGCCGACTATGCGACTGTGACTATACTGCCGACTATGCGACTGTGACTATACTGCCGACTATGTGACTGTGACTACACTGCCGACAATGTGACTGTGACTATACTACCGACTATACCACTGTGACTATACTGCCGACTATGAAACTGTGACTATACTGCCGACTATATGACTGTGACTATACTGCCGACTATGAGACTGTGACTATACTGCTGACTATGTGACTGTGGCTATACTGCCGACTATGCGACTGTGACTATACTGCCGACTATGCGACTGTGACTATACTGCCGACTATATGACTGTGACTATACTGCCGACTATGCGACTGTGACTATACTGGCGATTATGCGACTTTGACTATACTGCCGACTATGCGACTGTGACTATACTGTCGACTATGCGACTGTGACTATACTGCCGATTATGCGACTGTGACTATACTGCCGACTATGCGACTGTGACTATACTGTAGACTATGCGACTGTGACTATACTGCCAACTATGCGACTGTGACTACACTGCCGACAATGTGAATGTGACTACACTGCCGACTATGTGTGTGACTATACTGCCGACTATGCCACTGTGACTATACTGCCGACTATGCGACTGTGACTATAATGCCGACTATATGACTGTGACTATACTGCCGACTATGTGACTGTGACTTTAATGCCGACTATGTGACTGTGACTACACTGCCGACAATGTGACTGTGACTACACTGCTGACAATGTGACTGTGACTACACTGCCGACTATGCGACTGTGACTATAATGCCGACTATTTGACTGTGACCATACTGCCGTTTATGAGACAGTGACTATACTGCCGACTATGAAACTGTGACTATACTGCCGACTATGCGACTGTGACTACACTGCCGACTATGCGACTGTGACTATAATGCCGATTATGTGACTGTGACTATACTGCAGACTATGCGACTGTGACTATACTGCCGACTATGCGACTGTGACTATACTGCCGATTATGCGACTGTGACTACACTGCCGACTATGCGACTATGACTATAATGCCGACTATGTGACTGTGACTATACTGCCGACTATGTGACTGTGACTATACTGCAGACTATGCGACTGTGACTATACTGCTGACTATGCGACTGTAACTATACTGCCGACTATGCGACTGTGACTATACTGCCGACAATGTGACTGTGACTATACTACCGACTATGCCACTGTGACTATACTGCCGACTATGCGACTGTGACTATACTGCCGATTATGCGACTGTGACTATACTGCCGACTATGCGACTGGGATTATACTGCCGACTATGCGACTGGGATTATACTGCCGACTATGCGACTGGGATTATACTGCCGACTATGCGACTGTGACTATACTGCCGACTATATGACTGTGACTATACTGCCGACTATGGGACTGTGACTATACTGCCGATTATGCGACTGTGACTATTCTGCCGACTATGCGACTGTGACTATACTGCCGACTATGCGACTGTGACTATACTGCCGACTATGCGACTGTGACTATACTGCCGACTATGCGACTGTGACTATACTGCCGACTATGCGACTGGGATTATACTGCCGACTATGCGACTGTGACTATACTGCCGACTATGCGACTGTGACTATACTGCCGACTATATGACTGTGACTATACTGCCAATTATGAGACAGTGACTATACTGCCGACTATGAAACTGTGACTATACTGCCGACTATGCGACTGTGACTATACTGACGACTATATGACTGTGACTATACTGCCGACTATGAAACTTTGACTATACTGCTGACTATGCGACTGTGACTATACTGCCGACTGTGTGACTGTGACTATACTGCCGACTATGCGACTGTGACTATACTGCCGATTATGCGACTGTGACTATACTGCCGGCTATCCGACTGTGACTATACTGTTGACTATGCGACTGTGACTATACTGCCAACTATGCGACTGTGACTACACTGCCGACAATGTGACTGTGATTACGCTGCCGACTATGTGTGTGACTATACTGCCGACTATGCCACTGTGACTATACTGCCGACTATGCGACTGTGACTATAATGCCGACTATATGACTGTGACTATACTGCCGACTATGTGACTGTGACTTTAATGGCGACTATGTGACTGTGACTACACTGCCGACAATGTGACTGTGACTACACTGCTGACAATGTGACTGTGACTACACTGCCGACTATGCGACTGTGACTATAATGCCGACTATGTGACTGTGACCATACTGCCGATTATGAGACAGTGACTATAATGCCGACTATGAAACTGTGACTATACTGCCGACTATGCGACTGTGACTACACTGCCGACTATGCGACTGTGACTATAATGCCGACTATGTGACTGTGACTATACTGCCGACTATTTGACTGTGACTATACTGCCGACTATGCGACTGTGACTATAATGCCGACTATGTGACTGTGACTATACTGCCGACTATTTGACTGTGACTATACTGCAGACTATGCGACTGTGACTATACTGCCGACTATGCGACTGTGACTATACTGCCGACTATGCGACTGTGACTATACTGCCGACTATGTGACTGTGACTACACTGCCGACAATGTGACTGTGACTATACTACCGACTATACCACTGTGACTATACTGCCGACTATGAAACTGTGACTATACTTCCGACTATGAGACTGTGACTATACTGCCGACTATATGACTGTGACTATACTGCCGACTATGAGACTGTGACTATACTGCTGACTATGTGACTGTGGCTATACTGCCGACTATGCGACTGTGACTATACTGCCGACTATGCGACTGTGACTATACTGCCGACTATATGACTGTGACTATACTGCCGACTATGCGACTGTGACTATACTGGCGATTATGTGACTTTGACTATACTGCCGACTATGCGACTGTGACTATACTGTCGACTATGCGACTGTGACTATACTGCCGATTATGCGACTGTGACTATACTGCCGACTATGCGACTGTGACTATACTGTAGACTATGCGACTGTGACTATACTGCCAACTATGCGACTGTGACTACACTGCCGACAATGTGAATGTGACTACACTGCCGACTATGTGTGTGACTATACTGCCGACTATGCCACTGTGACTATACTGCCGACTATGCGACTGTGACTATAATGCCGACTATATGACTGTGACTATACTGCCGACTATGTGACTGTGACTTTAATGCCGACTATGTGACTGTGACTACACTGCCGACAATGTGACTGTGACTACACTGCTGACAATGTGACTGTGACTACACTGCCGACTATGCGACTGTGACTATAATGCCGACTATTTGACTGTGACCATACTGCCGATTATGAGACAGTGACTATACTGCCGACTATGAAACTGTGACTATACTGCCGACTATGCGACTGTGACTACACTGCCGACTATGCGACTGTGACTATAATGCCGATTATGTGACTGTGACTATACTGCAGACTATGCGACTGTGACTATACTGCCGACTATGCGACTGTGACTATACTGCCGACTATGCGACTGTGACTATACTGCCGACTATGTGACTGTGACTACACTGCCGACAATGTGACTGTGACTATACTACCGACTATGCCACTGTGACTATACTGCCGACTATGCGACTGTGACTACACTGCCGACTATGCGACTGCAACTATAATGCCGACTATGTGACTGTGACTATACTGCCGACTATGTGACTGTGACTATACTGCAGACTATGCGACTGTGACTATACTGCTGACTATGCGACTGTAACTATACTGCCGACTATGCGACTGTGACTATACTGCCGACTATGTGACTGTGACTATACTGCCGACAATGTGACTGTGACTATACTACCGACTATGCCACTGTGACTATACTGCCGACTATGCGACTGTGACTATACTGCCGATTATGCGACTGTGACTATACTGCCGACTATGCGACTGGGATTATACTGCCGACTATGCGACTGGGATTATACTGCCGACTATGCGACTGGGATTATACTGCCGACTATGCGACTGTGACTATACTGCCGACTATATGACTGTGACTATACTGCCGACTATGGGACTGTGACTATACTGCCGATTATGCGACTGTGACTATTCTGCCGACTATGCGACTGTGACTATACTGCCGACTATGCGACTGTGACTATACTGCCGACTATGCGACTGTGACTATACTGCCGACTATGTGACTGGGACTATACTGCCGACTATGCGACTGTGACTATACTGCCGACTATGCGACTGGGATTATACTGCCGACTATGCGACTGTGACTATACTGCCGACTATGCGACTGTGACTATACTGCCGACTATATGACTGTGACTATACTGCCGATTATGCGACTGTGACTATACTGCCAATTATGAGACAGTGACTATACTGCCGACTATGAAACTGTGACTATACTGCCGACTATGCGACTGTGACTATACTGACGACTATATGACTGTGACTATACTGCCGACTATGAAACTTTGACTATACTGCTGACTATGCGACTGTGACTATACTGCCGACTGTGTGACTGTGACTATACTGCCGACTATGCGACTGTGACTATACTGCCGATTATGCGACTGTGACTATACTGCCGGCTATCCGACTGTGACTATACTGTTGACTATGCGACTGTGACTATACTGCCAACTATGCGACTGTGACTACACTGCCGACAATGTGACTGTGATTACGCTGCCGACTATGTGTGTGACTATACTGCCGACTATGCCACTGTGACTATACTGCCGACTATGCGACTGTGACTATAATGCCGACTATGTGACTGTGACTATACTGCCGACTATGTGACTGTGACTTTAATGGCGACTATGTGACTGTGACTACACTGCCGACAATGTGACTGTGACTACACTGCTGACAATGTGACTGTGACTACACTGCCGACTATGCGACTGTGACTATAATGCCGACTATGTGACTGTGACCATACTGCCGATTATGAGACAGTGACTATAATGCCGACTATGAAACTGTGACTATACTGCCGACTATGCGACTGTGACTACACTGCCGACTATGCGACTGTGACTATAATGCCGACTATGTGACTGTGACTATACTGCCGACTATTTGACTGTGACTATACTGCCGACTATGCGACTGTGACTATAATGCCGACTATGTGACTGTGACTGTACTGCCGACTATTTGACTGTGACTATACTGCAGACTATGCGACTGTGACTATACTGCCGACTATGCGACTGTGACTATACTGCCGACTATGCGACTGTGACTATACTGCCGACTATGTGACTGTGACTACACTGCCGACAATGTGACTGTGACTATACTACCGACTATACCACTGTGACTATACTGCCGACTATGAAACTGTGACTATACTTCCGACTATGAGACTGTGACTATACTGCCGACTATATGACTGTGACTATACTGCCGACTATGAGACTGTGACTATACTGCTGACTATGTGACTGTGGCTATACTGCCGACTATGCGACTGTGACTATACTGCCGACTATGCGACTGTGACTATACTGCCGACTATATGACTGTGACTATACTGCCGACTATGCGACTGTGACTATACTGGCGATTATGCGACTTTGACTATACTGCCGACTGTGCGACTGTGACTATACTGCCGACTATGCGACTGTGACTATACTGCCGATTATGCGACTGTGACTATACTGCCGACTATGCGACTGTGACTATACTGTCGACTATGCGACTGTGACTATACTGCCAACTATGCGACTGTGACTATACTGCCGACTATGCGACTGTGACTATACTGCCGACAATGTGACTGTGACTACACTGCCGAAAATTTGACTGTGACTACACTGCCGACTATGTGACTGTGACTATACTGCCGACTATGTGACTGTGACTATACTGCAGACTATGCGACTGTGACTATACTGCCGACTACGCTACTGTGACTATACTGCCGACTACGCGACTGTGACTATACTGCCGACTATGCGATTGTGACTATACTGCCGACTATATGACTGTGACTAGGGTGTAGTCACACAAGCAGGTTTTGTGTCTTTTTTTGTCGCAGAATTGCATCAAAATATCTTTGTTTTACGAAAAATTGAAGATGTAGGAAAGTAAGACTAGATAAAATACGGTTTCAGCCAATGAATGTTAATTAGTTTAAAGCTGGTTCCTAACTTCCCCAAGTATATTCTGCAGGCTAAGATCCAGAACAGAGGTGCATATTCAGTGTACGGACCCACCTTATAAGTGAGGTCGCCTTGTCGTGGCAGATGGGCTCACACAATTTGATCAAAATGTGCGCTAAGAACCTCACTATTAATATAGTGTTTTAGGTAACATGGTGTTTGCAGAGCACTGTCGCCATTTTCATGTATATTGTTTGCAGTCACAGGCATACTTGCACATGTACATGTTTTTTTCATTTTGCTGGAATGTGCTGACCAGCTTTCTTGTGTATTAGATAGATAGATGGATAGCTAGATATCCAAAAGATTGGCAGCACTCCACATAATGTTGTCAAGTAATAAGAGTTTTTTTTAACCCATATAAAGCGACGTTTCAGTCGCCATCACGGGCCTTTCTCAAGCTATTTCAACAATGTGCACAACATGATTTAAATACCAAATGAAATGCAGTCAAATAATTACATTAATTAAATACAAAATAAAGTGCCAAGTGCAAAATAATTGACATACGTTAAAACCATACAATGTTTGATGTAATTCATTCTTATAAAGTTAATTAGTTCATTACAAACTTATTCTAACTTATGTGTCCAGTATTAACTTACTCATCAAAGGTCCATGTGAATCACGATGTAAGCACTATATTCCGGAGTCTGGTAACTACAACTGCATATGTCTATACATGTGTTGCAACTCAGCAATCAAATCTAGATACATTGTAACGCTGATGTGTAAATGTCAAAGCATACCCAATGTATGTCCGCACTGCACTGCACGTGTCCATCAAGCATGCGCATAGCAGACTCCATTGCGGACATGGCCATATTGAAAAAATTTCTACTTTATCGCACATATTGCGGTATTTGTATGGAGCATTATAACTCCACACATGTTGTTATTAAACAGTTCAGGGCGCTGTCAAATCACCGGTGATTTATATTCTCCCTAAAGTGCATAAATCATTAAATAATTCCCCAGACATCCGATAGTGTCCGGATGTGACTCGATTTTAAGTCACATAGCTATCTTCCTAGATAGAGCATTGGGATCTTTTGCAATAAACACCATCATACATACGTGATACGGACGATTTCCTGCTTAAACTACAGGGTGTGGATTTGAAGGACGAAGCTGATGTATACCTTGTATCCTTCAATGTAGTAAGCCTGTACACATCTATAGACCATAATAGAGGACTATTGTCAGTCTCCAAAAACTCCAGACCTCAACCTTCTCTTTAGAAAGTCATGAATTTTTTATGAATTTGTTACAGATTGTACTCTTTTGCAACTATTTCTTATTTCTTTTTCCAAATGCGAGGAACTGCTATGGGTGCAAATATCGCGCCCAATTATGCAAATATATTCAGGAGTGCACTGGAGGAGTACGTCTATGTATGCCGCCAGTTCAGACAAGTTCTGAAGTGTGTGGAGATACATAAATGATATATTTGAGATATGGAAGAGAGATTTGAGGGAGTTGCAGGATTTCCATAGCTTTTCGAATAATATTAACCCTGATCTCAGAATTACAGTGGTACACCCTGGGAAAGTGATACATTTCTTGGATGTGGAAGTCAGGTTTGTTAATCAAACCCTTGTTACTAATTTATTTACAAAACCTACAGACAGGAATAGTCTTCTAAAATTTTAAAGTAATCATCCACGCTCAAAGGTTAGATCCCTCCCTTATAGCCAATTTCTCTGAGTTAAAAAAATTATTAATAAGGATGAACTATTGGATGACAAATGTAATATTCTTTCACAGAGATTTAGAGACAGGGTATACCCTGTTTCAGTGATACAGGAACACCGTAAGAAAGTGGAGAATCTAGAATGAGAAGATCTCTTACAGGGCCCGTTGAGGGGAACTAATAAGGTTAAAAGGATACCTTTTGTGTTCAAGTATAGTGAACTCAGCCAGCCTATTTATTCTATTATACAGAGACATTGGCCCATGTTGGGGGGATGTTTACAAAATGTACCAGTATTGAGGCGTCCACCTTTATTTTTATATCGTTGATCTTGTTAGATAAGATTTGAGCTTCGGTAGGGGAATATCTCAGACATACATTGCTCCTGCTAAAAAGGGATGCTACCCATGCCTAAATTACCCGCTTATAATTAAGGGGAATACTTTTTTACATCCAAAAGGTCTATTGGATCAACCATAATTTGACCCGTAATGTAGATTTTGTCATATATTTGCTACAGTGTCCCTGTAACCTGTGGTATGTGGGGGAAACCACATTAGATTTAAAAACAGGAATTAACCAGCATCGTTACACAACAATTAGATTTACCGGTTTCCAAACATTTCTCAGAGTCCAAAAACAGCTGCGATTCCGTGTAATTTATATGGTCTCCCCTCTAAGATGGGAAGGGGAGAGGACACATTTACTTAAAAAGAAGGAGTTTAATGGATCTATTGATTGAAAACACTCAAGCCTAATGGCTTAAATGGAGATTATAAATTAGGTGGTGTTGTCTGAGCTTGTTGGCTTGCCCGCAGGTCTCTATTAGGGGTTGAATCCAGTGGCGTAACTACCGGTGTAGCAGCCATAGCAGCTGCTACGGGGCCCGCAGCATGAGGGGGCCCATGCCACCCTCCGGCACGGCCCCCCCTCATGGCCGGGGGCTATGCTAGCAGCCACTATGGCTGCTAAAGCGCGACGCCACTGAAGGGGTTGTTCCTACAAAAGACATGCATCCCCTATCCACAGGATAGGGGATACATGTTGGATCAATGGGACGCCCAGCGATAAGGAGAACGGGGGACCGAAAGTCCCCCGCAGTTCTCCATGACAAACCTCGGACTTCCGGGGTCTGTCGGCAGCTTCATAGAAATGAATTGTGCACCAGTCCCGCTTGTGCACATGCGTGACTAGCGCTCCTTTCATTTTTTATTGAACTGCGCAGACCCCAGAGGCTTCTCCTTATCGCTGCCAGCGATGACACATGTATCCACTGTCCTGTGGATAGGGGATACATCTCTTTTTTAGGACAAACTATAGGCCGTTTTTTTGGGGGGGTTGGGGGCTGTATGGCTTTATCTACAGGGGGATTTAGGGCTGTATGGCGTTATCTACAGGGGGCTGTAATGGTTACCTACAGGGGGTTTTAGATCTGTATGGCGTTATCTACAGGGGGGTTTGGGGCTGTATGGCATTATATACATTGGGGCTGTATGGCGTTATCTACAGGGGGGCTGTATGGCGTTATCTACAGGGGGGGCTGTATGGCGTTACCTACAGGGGGTTTTAGGGCTGTATGGCGTTATCTACAGGGGGGTTTGGGGCTGTATGGCATTATCTACATGGGGGCTGTATGGCGTTATCTACAGGGGGTCTGTCTGGCGTTATCTACAGGGGGGCTGTATGGCGTTATCTACAGGAGGAGGGCTGTATGGCCTTATCTACAGGGGAGGGCTGTATGGCGTTATCTACAGGGGGCTGTATGGCGTTATCTACAGGTGGAGGGCTGTATGTTGTTATCTACAGGGGGCTGTATAGCGTTATCTACAGGGGGGCTGTATGGCGTTATCTACAGGGGAGGGCTGTAAGGCGTTATCTACAGGGGGCTGTATGGCGTTATCTACAGGGGGCTGTATGACATTATCTACAGGGGGCTGTATGGCGTTATCTACAGGGGAGGGCTGTCTGGCATTATCTACAGGGGAGGGCTGTATGGTGTTAGCTATAGGGGGCTGTAAAGCGTTATTTACAGGGGGCTGTGTATGGCGCTATCTACAAGGCGGCTGTATGGTGCTATCTGTAGGGGGCGCTGTGTGGCAGAATCTATAGGGAGGCACTATCTACAATGGGGGGGTTGTGTGCAGTGGCGTAACTACCGCCGTAGCAGCCGTAGCGCCTGCTACGGGCCCCGCGGCATGAGGGGGCCCGTGTCGCCCGCCGGCACGGGCCCCCACCATGGCCGGAGGCTCCGCTAGCAGCCGCTATGACTGCTACAGCGCGACGCCACTTAACACTACGGCAGAGCAGGGAGGTATCTCCCCGCTCTGCCATTAAACAAAAGACATGTATCCCCTATCCACAGGATAGGGGATACATGTGTGATCGCTGGCATTGATAGGGAGAACGGAGGACCGAAAGTCCCCTGAAGTTCTCCATCACAAACCTCGGACTTCCGGGGTCTGTGTCGGTAGCTCCGTGGAAATGAATGGAGCGCCGGTCGCGCTTGCGCAGACGCCGGAAGTCAGAGGTTAGTCATGGAGAACTTGGGGGGACTTTCGGTCCCCCGTTCTCCCTATCACTGCCAGCAATCACACATGTATCCCCTATCCTGTGGATAGAGGATACATGTATTTTGTAGGACACACTGTAGGTCGCATTTTTTTGGAGGGTTGGGGACGCTGTATGGCGTTCCCTACGGGGGGCTGTATGGCGTTCCCTACAGGGGTGGGCTGTATGGGGTTCCCTACAGGGGGCGGGGCTGTATGGCATTCCCTACAGGGGGGGGCAGTATGGCGTTCCCTACAGGGGGGGGGCTGTATGGCGCTACCTACAGGGGGGGCAGTATGGCGTTCCCTACAGGGGGGGCTGTATGGCATTCCCTATAGGGGGGGCTGTATGGCGTTACCTACAGGGGGGCTGTATGGCGTTCCCTACAGGGGGGGCTGTATGGCGTTATCTACAGAGGGGGCTGTATGGCACTATCTACAGAGGGGGCTATATGGCGTTATCTACAGAGGGGGCTGTATGGCGTTATCTACAAAGGGGGCTGTATGGCACTATCTACAGAGGGGGCTGTATGGCGCTATCTACAGGGGGGCTGTATGGCGTTATCTACAGGGGGGATGTATGGCGCTATCTACAGGGGGGGCTGTATGGCGCTATCTACAGGGGGGCTGTATGGTGTTATCTACAGGGGGGCTGTATGGCGTTATCTACAGAGGGGGCTGTATGGCGCTATCTACAGGGGGGCTGCATAGCGTTACCTACAGGGGGCTGTATAGCTTTACCTATAGGGGGGCTGTATGGCGTTACCTACAGGGGAGGCTGTATGGCGTTACCTACAGGGGGGGCTGTATGGTGTTACCTACAGGGGGGCTGTATGGCGCTATCTACAGGGGGGGCTGTATGGCGCTATCTACAGGGGGGCTGTATGGCGCTATCTACAGGGGGGTCTGTATGGCGTTATCTACAGGGGGGCTGTATGGCGTTATCTACAGGGGGGCTGTAAAAAAGGCATTATCTACAAGGGGGGGGGGGGGGGTTGTGTGACACCCAGGGGAGGGGGGGCCCGTCAAAAGTTTGCTATGGGGCCCAGTTTTTCCTAGTTACGCCCCTGGTTCGGTCCATGTTATATTCCGTGTTAGTTCTAGTAAACATTTTGGATTGATCAAAAGTCCATTTAAATTGATATATATGTAATTCACTGATATTTTTACTCTTTATAGGCATGAAGTTAGAAATACATATTGCAAGTATTGATGTGATCTTGATGGAAAACTTACTGCACAATGTTCCATATGATCATCGCTGCCCTGTTTTGATCTTTTTATGAATTTGTAAATTGGCCGGTTGCTGGCAATTTATGTAATGTCTATGAACATCCAGCAAATACATATTGCCTATATTTTCACTTTATTTCTTTATTCTAACAAATAATGAAAGATTAAATATTATATAGTTATTATATAGTTGCTAGAGGAATTGTTTAATAATAACATGCGTGGAGTTATAATGCTCCATACACTTACCACTATATGTGGAATAAAGTAGATATTTTCCCTTTTTCAATATGGTCATGTCCGCAATGGACTCCGCTATACGCATGCGCGTTGTTGGATGGACACGCGCAGTGCAGTGCGGACATCCATTGAGTATGCTTTGATGTTTACACGTCAAAGTTACTATGTATTTAGGTTTGATTTCTGAGTTGTAAGGGCCTGTTCACATCACTGTTCATTTCCGTTCCGGGGTTCCGTCCGAGGTTTCCATCGGGTGAACCCCACAACGGAAAGTGAAACTGACAGCACAGCTTCTGTTTCAGTCACCATTGATCTCAATGGTGACGGAAACCTCGCTAATGCTTTCCGTTCGTCACCATTCCGGCTGGTTTCCGGTTTTCCGACGGAATCAATAGCGGAGTCGACTACGCTATTGAATCTGTCCGAAAACCGGAAACCAGCCAGAATGGTGACGAACGGAAAGCATTAGCGAGGTTTCCTTTACCATTGAGATCAATGGTGACTGAAACGGAAGCTGTGCTTTCACTTTCACTTTCCGTTGCAGGGTTCACCCGACGGAAACCTCGGACGGAACCCCGGAACGGAAATGAACGGTGATGTGAACAGGCCCTAACACATGTATAGACAAGCGCAGTTGTAGTTATCAGAAGCCAGAATATTGCAATTCCATATAGAGCAGCGTGGTTCACATGGACCTTTGATGAGTAAGTTCATACTGGACACACATGTTAGAATATAAGTTTGTAATTAACTAATTAACTGTATAAGAATGAATACAGTTGAATACATTAAACATTGTATATGTTTTTAACCCCTTGAAGTCCAAGCCATTTATTTATTTTTGATTTTCGTTTTTCACTCCCCGCCTTCTATGAGCCATAACTTTTTTATTTTTCCATCAATGGAGCGGTGTGAGGGCTTATTTTTTGCAGGAGGAGTTGTAGTTTCTACTGGTACTGTTTAATGTACCATATAGTGTACTGGGAACAGAAAAAAAATTCTTTGTTGGGTGGAATTGTTAGAAACTGTGATTTCTCCATTTTCTTTTGGGTTTAGTTTTTACATCTTTCATCGTGCGTCAAAAACAATAATTTATCTTTATTCTACCGGTCAATACTATTACGGTGATACCAAATTTATATCGTTTTCTTAATGGTTTACTCCTTTTACAAAGAAAAAAACATTTGTTAGAAAAAAAAAATTATTTATGTCACCACATTCTGTAAGCCATAACTTTTTTATATCTTCGTCGATTGAGCAGTGTTTATTTTTTTTTGCAGCACAAGCTGTGGTTTTTATTGATACAATTATCGGGCACATACAACATTTTGATCACTTTTTATTACATTTTTTTTATCGCTAAGTTGACAAAAAAAAGCTATTCTGGTGTTTTATATGTTTTTCTTTTTGCGGCATTCACCGTGCGAATTAAATAATGCTATATTTTTAGAGTTTGGACTTTTACGGACCCAGCAATACCAATTTTGTTTATTTTTTTATTTTTTACATTACTTTAGAGGAAAAATGGGAAAAGGTTTTTTTTTTAACTTTTAATTTATTTGCAAATTTTTTTTCACTACTAAAAACTTTATTTAATTTTGTTTTACACATTTCATTAGTCCCCCTAATGTATCGCAGTGTATAGTCATGTTAAGCCAGAGGCAGAGTGAAGGCAGTCCGGTGGCCTTCATTAGGTCCCTGGGCTGCCATGACAACCATTGGTGACCCTCGATCGCGCTATGGGGCTGCCGATAAGCTGTCGGAGCGGGACGTCCCCTCTCTATATTGCCTCAGATGCTGCGGTCTCGATTAACTGCAACATTTGAGGGGTTAAACGGCCAGGAACAGCGCGATTGCTGTTTCTGGCCATTACTCCCAGGTCTCGGCTGTAAAACACAGCCGACACCTGCATCACATTGCGCTCGTAAAACTGCCGTTACATCATGGTGCGTCAAGGGTTAATGTATGTTAATTATTTTGCACTTGGCACTTTGAAATCTAGTAGGGGATGTGTAAAGGATCTGCCAGGCACAACTTCTGTGTATACTCCCATAGGTAATCAGTCTGCACCTGAGTCTATTTCTCTGAGACTGACTCCATCTTCCACCACTCAGGATATCAGGCTTAGGAGTGGGAGAGCCTATCGCAGCCTGGCCAGACGGAGCTAGCTCCCGCCCTCTGTCTATTTATACCTGCCTTTCCTGTTCCTCCTTTGCTTGTGACTCTTCTCGTGTGGTTTCCTGGCCCAGCTACAGCTTCTATCTATTTGATCCTGCTCCATACTGACCCTGGCTTTCTGACTACTCTCCTGCTCTGCGTTTGGTACCTCGTGCACTCCTGGTTTGACTCGGCTCGTTCACCACTCTTGTTGCTCACGGTGTTGCCGTGGGCAACTGCCCCTTTCCCTTTGCTTTGTGTTCCCTTGTCTGTTTGTCTCGTGCACTTACTGAGCATAGGGACCGCCGCCCAGTTGTACCCCGTCGCCTAGGGCGGGTCGTTGCAAGTAGGCAGGGACAGAGTGGCGGGTAGATTAGGGCTCACTTGTCCGTTTCCCTACCCCCGTCATTACAGGATGTATTAAAAACATGAGACACTTAAAACAAATGTACTGTACATTTATCACTATTTTGTATTTAATTAATGTAATTATTTTATTGCATTTCATATGGTATTTAAATCATGTTGTGCACATTGTTGAAATAGCTTGAGAAAGGCCCGTGATGGCGGCTGAAACGTCGCATTTATATGGGTTAAAAAAAACTCTTTTCACTTGACAACATAATGTGGAGTGCTGCCAATCTCTTGGACATTTCAGTGTGGGACTGGAGGTCGAGGTCCTGAGGCTTTCACACACATTATCATACTTTGTTTTATCTGTGAGCTGCTCTTCTCTTTATATTTAGATAGATAGATAGATAGATAGATAGTGTAAAGGATCTGCCAGACACAGCTTCTGTATCCACGCCCATAGGTAATCAGTCTGCACCTGCTTCTATGTCTGTGAGACTGACTCCATCTTCCACCACTCAGGATGGCAGGCTTAGGAGTGGGAGAGCCTATCACAGCCTGGCCAGACGGAGCTAGCTCCCGCCCTCTGTCTATTTATACCTGCCTTTCCTGTTCCTCCTTGCTTGTGATTCTTCTTGTTTGGTTTCCTGGCCCTGCTGCAGCTTCTTGAACTATTTGACCCTGCTTCATATTGACCCTGGTTTTCTGACTACTCTCCTGCTCTGCGTTTAGTACTTCGTACACTCCTGGTTTGACTCGGCTTGTTCACTACTCTCCTGCTCTGCGTTTGGTACCTCGTACACTCCTGGTTTGACTCGGCTCGTTCACCACTCTTGTTGCTCACGGTGTTGCCGTGGGCAACTGCCCCATTTCCCTTAGCTTCTGTGTACCCTTGTCTATTTGTCTGTCGTGCACTTATTGAGCGTAGGGACCGTCGCCCAGTTGTAGCCCGTCGCCTAGGGCGGGTCGTTGCAAGTAGGCAGGGACTGAGTGGCGGGTAGATTAGGGCTCACTCGTCTGTTTTCCTACCCCCGTCATTACAGATAGATAGATAGATAGATAGATAGATAGATAGATAGATAGATAGATAGATAGTGATCCAGGTCATACCAGCAATGAATTCTCTCATTATCACCTCTTAGTTTCTCATTTTAGTAGATAATTTGAATTTTCAAATATTTGATGAAAATACTGCACTAATTGAGTCCTGTTACTATTTTTTTTTTATAATTACATCTGATATCATAAAAATAAAAAGTTCAATATGTAACCATTTAAATAGTCCAAGGTAAAGAAATTCAGCTGCAAAAGGCTGGTCAGTTTTATGTAAATTTTAGAAAAACGTCATCACACTGGATTAGTGTCATTTTATGAGTAATTCCAGCACACTGTAATGGAAAATGTAACTGGCCTACAGGTATACTGCTAGTCTTTAACAATGACAAGTCTAATAACTACTGCAACTATTGCAAAATAATAAACAGTATTGTGAAGAGTAGTATATTGTATAGCATGTATGAAGTAACTGTAGGGTTGCATAGGGGTAGCTTTGCCACAGGACAGCACTATGATAAATGGCGTCTTATGACTGGGAAGAAAAAAGGGAAAGGGGGCTGGTACAGATTCTGCATTGGGGCCCAGGAGCATTATATTATAGACATAGAAATATAAATCATACATGTATGCATCCAGATTCATAGAAGTTGTCTACTCAGGATCAATACACATTGCTTCCAAAGGCACATGATCTACATTTAGAAATGTGTTTATTGCACTAGATAAGCTAAAAGAACAAGCATAATGTGATGCTAAAGCCTTAGAATCTAAAATTGATGTGGTCCCAAAAGTGAATTTATGAACTGTGGAGGAAAGGAAGAGATAACATTTTGAGAATTGAATTTTAATACAGGCTCCCTATTTGTTCATTCTAAATTAACATTCACTATGTATACAGTGAACAAAACAAATTATTAGAAATATCAAAATATAACAAAAAGTACTAATACATAAAAAACACATAATATATCCACTACAAATAAATTATTATAAATAACAAAATAAAGCATAAATTACAAATAAATGAAAAAACCCACAAAATATATTATTCCAAGTAGTTCTAACCCACTAAACAAATGTTTTGTAATTATGATGATATCTGCAGAATGCAGATGAAGGAGAAATGTAGAACACACCGGATTAAGTCAATTTGTAACAACTGCTGAGCACAACACATGGAGATCAAAGTATTTAAAATTCCCCATTCAGAAGACATTAACAACTGGCTGAGCGCACAAGCGTCTCTCAGTACCATTTCTTCCACTATCTTTTTCATTGTACTGTATTGATGTCAATATATATATGAAATATACAGAAAATAAAATTGCAAAATGTAGGATTAAAGGGGAAGTGTAGACATTACTTACATGGTGCATATAATATAATATATATGTGTGTGGGTTTTCTAAGATTTACTCACTGGTATTTGATTTGGTAAGTAAACTAGACTTTGAGCCCCGATGTGGGAATATATATTAATGTAAGTGAATAGATTTATGTAAATTAATAATCATTCCATAATTAAAATATAGTAAGTAAAAAAAAACATAAATTATTTGAATTGAGCAGAAAAAAACACCACAAAAAAAGCTTCAGCTGGAGTAGAATTTCACAACCAGTGGCAAATATATCAAAGGCTCTATTCGTCACCGGTCTAGTCTACACCTAATGTCCCAGGCCATGCTCTTTCATCAATTTTTCTATCTTTTACTGTTGCAAGCTGGCTGAGTTATGGGACATTGTTGCAGGCTGGCTCTGTTATGGGGGCGCTGTGACACCTAAAACATTTGTACAATTTTGTTATGCTTTGCTATTATGTATGAGGGCACTAACCTTAAGGCCACATGCACATGACCATATTATAGCTCCTTTTTGTATGGAGCCTACAGTGTCATGCATGCTGTCTTGCGGTGCTATTTTTAACTGGAAGAATTGCTCCTTGGGGAAAATAGCTCCTTACATATGGCAACCACCAGTATGCCGCCATACAGCTTCTTGCATACGACTCTGCCGTCTGTAGGAGGACTAACTTTCACTTTCTCAAAACATGTATAAATCAAAGCAACAACGTTAGTTGTAGCTGAACATACTATTATGTCCTAACTTTGGTGTACTTACCGCAATAGGACCTAATAGTACATCCAGTGAATGGCACAAGCACAGGACCTACTGAAATATACAGCCGATATCGCACTGCATGGCCGGGATCAGAAGTTACGCGGGGCTGTTGAACCCTTTAGATGCCACGTTCAATAGTGACTGTGGCATCTGTGGCTACAGAGGGAGGGGGCTGACTCTGTCACCCTATCAACCCCCTTCAACCCCCTTCAACACCAGGGAGTCTATGGTTTGCCATGGCAGTGGGGGTGTTTGTTTCCTAGTGGGAAAACAAATGTTTTTAAAAAAATTGCTAAAAGTGTTTCGCGAAAAAAAACATTTTTTTTTCTTCATAAAAAGTGGTTGTATTGTGCAGAAGTGTTAACAAATATTCTATACATATTTAGTATCACCACAAACATCGTGACCTGTTTAATAAAGTTAACACAATATTTAAACCGCATGGAGAATGACGGAAAAGCAACCGTGCAAAAAATAACAACAGAATTGCTTTTAATGTTTTAATGTTTAAAAAAATAAATCCTATGTACCCCAAAAGGGTGTCTCATCACACAAATGAAGAAAACCTGATACCAATACATTGATGGATGAATAAATAAGTTATGTCTCTTGGACTGCGATGACAAGAAAAAATATTTTTTTCCCATTAAAAATTATTTTATTGTGCATAAAGAAGTACTTCAAATTCTTACCATTAAGAATTTAACCCGTCCAGCAATAAGACAAGCCCTCATATAGTTACATTTATGAAAAAACAAAAAAATGATGGCTCTTGGAATGCGGCAATAGTCCAAGGTTTACTTTGCTGAAATGTTATTGTGACTGGAGGATGCTTGTTAGAAATGTTAACAAAGACTGGGCTAGTGTCTGCTATTGTTTAAAACATACATCATAGTAAGAAACTGACGCAAGACGCACCTTCACCTAATGAAACAGGTAAATTGGAATTCATAAATGACAACAGCTGTGGCATAAAAAGCAACACATATACGGTACATGCTCAGGCCTGTTTCACACACCCCACCGTCCCACAGTTCTACAGAACGAAATCTAGATTACTATAGGGTTTTATGTTTATCTAAGTTTCGTTCGGTAGAACCACAAAGGTTCTACGTTTTGTGGCCATAATGCAGCCATTATAATGCAGCCATGTTAAATCGGCCTGGGACCAATTTTATACAAAGCCAGCTAACTTACTGGGGTAGTATGGGTGTAAAGAAGACAAACACATAAAAAGTGTAATACCAAGCGGCATTCACTTTGGGCCACCATTAAGGGCGTTGTCCAAGAAGCCTCCCCGGTATTCACCCATCAACCCCTGTACGGGGATCTGGACTTCGCCGTAGGTAGACTACCAGGTCGCTACCTCCTGAGGTGGTGCCGGTGTGAATAGCAGTACACCAAAAGGTCAGGCAATAGGGCAAAAAGGGTCCAACCGAAGTCAGGGCAAGCGGAGTCCATGCAGGGACGTATCCAGGGAAAAGGTTGAAACAGGCTGTAATAAATCCCCGGATGTGCTTGAACACAAAAGTGGAACCTTTGCAGGAACAAACTAACGTTGAACCAAAGTTGCTCAGGCATCAGGTGACTAGGGAGTCTGCTTTAAGTATGTCCTGGACATCTGGGATTGATTGGGGATGAATTGAGAGCACATGCGCTGGCCCTTAAATAATTAGCATGGGCAGCGCGCGCGACCTATGAAACATAGAAGCGGCATTCAACAAGCTTTGCCGGGAGGAGTGTGGCACTGGGGAGCGCAGTTTCATCGGCGTCTGTGAAGAAGCAGGACACCGGAGGCAGGGGTGAGCAACCTGGCGATGGGGACCGCCAGCAGGAGCGGCACCCTCAACCGGTGTTACACAAAGTGCAATATTTATCTGTTTCTGTATAAGGTACATCGGCCAGATGAAAAAGAACAAAGGCTGGTCTGCATAGATTCTAAATAGGGGGTCGAGACCTTGAATGACACCCTGGAATAGACAACAACTAGTAAAAATGCATAATCCAAAACTGCACAAGCAAGATCAATCATCATTGGCTAGATATATACAGTTATATATACTGGAGGACAGACACTTATTTCATGTACTGCTAACTCACTTTAGATTATCATTTACATTGTCTAACAGCGGTATACAATAGTGAGAGGAAAGGCAACTAGATAACCATATATTATGCCATTGCTAGTAGTTACAAATAAAACCACAAGAGGGAGCAACCAACATTAAGATATTATATGCCTAAAAGATGACCCCTAAAAAAGTGTTCATGAAATAAGCCCGAACTAATTATCATAAATATAAGCAGTCGATAAATATAACGCTGAACAATTAACAACACTAGGTGTGATCATGATATACAGTGAAGGAAATAAGTATTTGATCCCTTGCTGATTTTGTAAGTTTGCCCACTGTCAAAGACATGAACAGTCTAGAATTTTTAGGCTAGGTTAATTTTACCAGTGAGAGATAGATTATATAAAAAAAAATCAAAAAAAAATCACATAGTCAAAATTATATATATTTATTTGCATTGTGCACAGAGAAATAAGTATTTGATCCCCTACCAACCATTAAGAGTTCAGCCTCCTCCAGACCAGTTACACGCTCCAAATCAACTTGGTGCCTGCATTAAAGACAGCTGTCTTAAAGGGTCACCTGTATAAAAGACTCCTGTCCACAGACTCAGTTAATCAGTCTGACTCTAACCTGTAAAGGATCTGCCAGACACAGCTTCTGTGTCGACGCCCGTGGGTAATCAGTCTGCACCTGCTCCTATGTCTGTGAGACTGACTCCATCTTCCCCCACTCAGGATGGCAGGCTTATAAGTGGGAGAGCATATCACAGCCTGGCCAGACGGAGCTAGCTCCCGCCCACTGTCTATTTATACCTGCCTTTCCTGTTCCTCCTTTGCCTGTGATTCTGCTCTGCTTGTTTCCTGGCTCTGCTGCTGCTGCTGCTTGAACTACTGATCCTCTGCTTGTTATTGACCTTGGCTTACTGACCACTCTCCTGCTCAGCGTTTTGTACCTCGTGCACTCCTGGTTTGACTCGGCTCGTTCACTACTCTCGTTGCTCACGGTGTTTCCGTGGGCAGCTGCTCCGTTTCCCTAGCTTCTGTGTACC
This sequence comes from Rhinoderma darwinii, assembly GCF_050947455.1. Lineage (NCBI taxonomy): Eukaryota > Metazoa > Chordata > Amphibia > Anura > Rhinodermatidae > Rhinoderma > Rhinoderma darwinii. The sequence continues at coordinate 49,103,470 of NC_134697.1, read as the reverse complement.
CTTGTCTGTTTGTCTGTCGTGCACTTACTGAGCGTAGGGACCGTCGCCCAGTTGTGCCCCGTCACCTAGGATGGGTCGTTGCAAGTAGGCAGGGACTGAGTGGCGGGTAGATTAGGGCTCACCTGTCTGTCTCCCTACCCCGTCATTACATAACCTCTACAACATGGGCAAGACCAAAGAGCTTTCTAAGGATGTCAGGGACAAGATCATAGACCTGCACAAGTCTGGAATGGGCTACAAAACCATAAGTAAGACGCTGGGTGAGAAGGAGACAACTGTTGGTGCAATAGTAAGAAAATGGAAGACATACAAAATGACTGTCAATCGACATCGATCTGGGGCTCCATGCAAAATCTCACCTCGTGGGGTATCCTTCATCCTGAGGAAGGTGAGAGCTCAGCCGAAAACTACACGGGGGGAACTTGTTAATGATCTCAAGGCAGCTGGGACCACAGTCACCAAGAAAACCATTGGTAACACATTACGCTGTAATGGATTAAAATCCTGCAGTGCCCGCAAGGTCCCTCTGCTCAAGAAGGCACATGTACAGGCCCGTCTGAAGTTTGCAAATGAACATCTGGATGATCCTGAGAGTGATTGGGGGAAGGTGCCGTGGTCAGATGAGACTAAAATTGAGCTCTTTGGCATTAACTCAACTCGCCGTGTTTGGAGGAAGAGAAATGCTGCCTATGACCCAAAGAACACCGTCCCCACTGTCAAGCATGGAGGTGGAAACATTATGTTTTGGGGGTATTTCTCTGCTAAGGGCACAGGACTACTTCACCGCATCAATGGGAGAATGGATGGAGCCATGTACCGTCAAATCCTGAGTGACAACCTCCTTCCCTCCACCAGGACATTAAAAATGGCTCGTGGCTGGGTCTTCCAGCACGACAATGACCCGAAACATACAGCCAAGGCAACAAAGGAGTGGCTCAAAAAGAAGCACATTAAGGTCATGGAGTGGCCTAGCCAGTCTCCCGACCTTAATCCCATCGAAAACTTATGGAGGGAGCTGAAGATCCGAGTTGCCAAGCTACAGCCTCAAAATCTTAATGATTTACAGATGATCTGCAAAGAGGAGTGGGCCAAAATTCCATCTAACATGTGTGCAAACCTCATCATCAACTACAAAAAACGTCTGACTGCTGTGCTTGCCAACAAGGGTTTTGCCACCAAGTATTAAGTCTTGTTTGCCAAAGGGATCAAATACTTATTTCTCTGTGCACAATGCAAATAAATATATATAATTGTGACAATGTGATTTTCAGTTTTTTTTTTGTTTTTTTTATATAATCTATCTCTCACTGGTAAAATTAACCTAGCCTAAAAATTCTAGACTGTTCATGTCTTTGACAGTGGGCAAACTTACAAAATCAGCAAGGGATCAAATACTTATTTCCTTCACTGTACATATTACATACCAGTACCACGATCACTATGTATACATGTGCAATGAATAAATAATATGTACAACTCAACAGTAATAACCATAAATGTAACCCCCAGTGATGTGTGTATGTATACCTAAATCAAACATTGGGGCTTGGTCATAGGTAATGTCTATTAGCAATTCCCTCACGACTTTTGCAGTCCCTGTAAAGAGGACATGCGGGCAGTGCCTGGGAAGGAGAGCCCTTCTGTCAGTGGCTCTCCTCCAATCAGCTGTGCTGTTTGTACTAGTTTGTATGTCCATTGTACAGGGACTGCAAAAGCAGCGTTTAGCATCCACAAAACCTATCCTGAATTTAAAGTGCCACTGGACCACCAGAAGGGTGCACGCCTCCACAGAACCTGGTCCACGGTCCTCAATATCAGGCAAACAAGAATGGACAAGGAGGCAGCACTTCCAAATATATAGCAGCCTTTAATCACCCATGCAACATTTCAGTCCACCAGGATCTTTCTTAAAAGCTTTTGAGAAAGGTCCTGGTGGACTGAAACGTTGCATGAGTGATTAAAGGCTGTTATATATTTGGAAGTGCTGCCTCCTTGTCCATTCTTGTTTGACTGTCTTATCACTGTCTTCAAGGGCATGGTATATTAGAAAGTAGCATCAAGTGTCATTATACAATGATTACGCATTTAGTAGCATAAAACCAGAAAATTCCTTTAACTTTTAAGCCCATTTTCCTGTACAACACCAATTTAGACACTGCTGCTTCTGTCCAGCCTGCCTCTACCCTTTGTACATTTTCAACACTGGGGCAGAATGGTACTCATGATGGTGGTGCCTCAATTAAAGCATAAGAGGAGTTAGATAAAGTCTAAGAATATGAGCGGAGGCCTCAGAGGGTACCTGTGATGATTAAAGGGGTTTTCCGGAACTAAAAAATTACATTTATTTAAATAAAACAATGAAAAATATACAACTTTACAATGTACTTACGTTTCATCAGATGGCTGTAGCGTCGTATATCCTCTTCCGTCACCGCCCCCTTAGTAATGCAAAATCTGCACTTCCTGTGCAGACCCGTCCATTTGGTCTGCTACCTTGCTTCCGGTTTCCGGCTTTCACACTGTACGGTTACGTCACAAATGACGTAACCGTACCACGTGCTTCTTTATCTGATTAGAGCATGCGTGGTTAACACACTCCACCGTGCATGCTCTGTGAAATTATGTGGCTGCGTCTTCAGCGGCCGTGTATATTACACTGCGCATGTGCAAGGTTGAAGGTGTGTAGCGTTAGTGTCCTAGTGGAATAAATATTTATTCATCCTCAGTGAGGTCAGTCTAAAGTTTTAGCATCAGATTTTAGGTCTTGATTTAGATTACAACCCCTTATAAATTAGCGATGGAATATGAAGTTGCGGAAATAACGGCCTGTCTCGTACAGCAGCTGCCGTAGCTCCTACAGCGGGGACCGGTCGCTGTGTCCCCGCTGTCTAACCCCTTAAAAGCCGTGTTCAATAGAGATCGCGGCTTTTTAGGGGTTAAGTTACCATCGCCGGCCTGCTACACGATAGCCGCCGGCGATGGTTACTATGGCAACCGGACACCAAACAATGGCGTCCGGCTATGCCATCGACAGAAGCCTAGTGGGTCCTGACAAAGTCAGGACCCACTATGCTTGCTGTCAGTGAATAGCTGACAGTTCTAATACACTGCACTACGCATGTAGTGCAGTGTATTAGAATAGCGATCAGGGCCTCCTGCCCTCAAGTCCCCTAGTGGTACAAAGTAATAAAGTAAAAAAAAAAGTTAAAAAAGATGTGTAAAAATAAGAAAATAAAAGTTAAAAAAATCCCCTTTTTTTCCCTTATCAGTCCTTTATTATTAATAAAAATATATAAATAAATAAACTATACATAATTGGTATCGCCGCGTCCGTAACGGCCTGAACTACAAAATTATTTCGTTATTTATCCCGCGCGGTGAACGCCGTAAAAGAAAATAATAATAAACCGTACCAGAATCACAATTGTTTGGTCACTTCACCTCCCCAAAAATTTATTAAAAATAGATCAAAAAGTCGCATGTACCAAAAAATGGTAATAATTGAAACTACAGTTCGTTACGCAAAAAATAAGTCCTCGCACGGCTTTATTGATGGAAAAATTATAAAGTTCTGCCTCTTAGAATAAGGTAACACAAAAAGTGAATGATTTTTTACAAAACGTATTTTATTGTGCAAACGCCATAAGACATAAAAGAACTATAAACATCTGGTGTCGCCGTAAGGCCGGGTTTACACGAGCGTGTGCGTTTTGTGCAAGCAAAAAGCGCTGCGTTTTGCGTGCGCAAAAGGCACTTAACAGCTCCGTGTGTCAGCCCTTTATGATGCGCGGCTGCGTGGTTTTCGCGCAGCCGCCATCATTATGACACTCCGTTTGGATGTTTGTAAACAGAAAAGAACGTGGTGCTTTTCTGTTTTCATTCATCCTTTACAGTGCTGTTGCGCGAATCACGCGCGTCCCACGGAATTGCTTCCGTGCGACATGCGTGGTTTTCACACACCCATTGACTTCAATGGGTGCGTGATGTGCGAACAGCGCACAAATATAGGACGTCGTGCGTTTCACGGAGCGGACATACGCTGCGTGAAAATCACGCACCTGTCTGCACGGCCCCATAGACTAACATAGGTCCCTGCGACGCGCGTTGCACGGACGTATAACACGCTCGTGTAAATGAGCCCTAATCGTATCGCCCCATAGAATAAAGTGAATATGTCATTTATAGCGCACAGTGCACGCTGTAACAAAAATAGAATAAAAAAACAATAGTAGAATTGCTGTTTTTTAGTCACCACGCCACTTAAAAATAGAATAAAAACTGATCAAAAAGCCGCATGCACCCCAAGAAAACTACAATGAATTCCTCAAGGGGTCTTTTGGGGGGTTTCCAATGTTTTGGTACCAGAAGACCTCTTCAAACCGTTTAACCCCTTAATGACCGGGCCATTTTGCACGTTAATGACGAAGGATTATTTTTAGTTTTTTCACGGTCGCATTCCAAGAGTCGTAACTTTTTTTTTATTCCGTCGACATAGCCGTATAAGGGCTTGTTTTTTGCGGGACGAGATGTATTTTGTAATTGTACGATTTTTAGAAGCTTATAATCTATTGATTAACTTTTATTAACTTTATTTTAGGAGAGTATTGAAAATAAGCAGCTATTCCAGCATTGATTTTCACGTTATAAATTTACGCCGTTTACTATGCAGCGTAAATAACATGTTAACTTTATTCTATGGGTCGGCACGATTACGGGGATACCAAATATGTAAAGGTTTTATATGTTTTTCTACGTTTGCACAATAAAAAGCCTTTTAGAAAAAAATTACTTGTTTTTGCATCGCCGCATTCCAAGAGCCGTAACGTTTTTATTTTTCCGTCGATGTGACCGTATGTGGGCTTGATTTTTGCGGTAGTTTTGTGTAGTTTTCATTAGTACTATTTTGGGGTACATAGGACTTATAGATTAATTTTTTATGGGGAGAATGGGAGAAAAGAGCGAATTTTGCCGTTGTTTTTTTGCGGTTTTTTTGGACGCCGTTCATCCGGCGGTTTAATTAATGTGTTAATTTAATTGTTCAAGTTGTTACGATCGCGGGGATACCATATATGTGTATGTGTGATTTGTTTTGACACTTTTACTAAAGAAAACCACTTTTTGGGCAAAAATTTGTTTTATTTGATTTTCACTGTAATTTTTTTTTTTTTTTTTAACCAACTTTATTTAACTGATTGACATTTTTTTTTAGTCCCACCAGGGGACTTCACTATGTGATCTACTGATCGCATATACAATGCTTTTGTATACTTAGTATACGGAAGCATTATTGCCTGTCAGTGTAAAACTGACAGGCAATCTGTTAGGTCATGCCTCCGGCATCGCCTAACAGGCAGATGCTGAAGGCAGACCTGGGGGTCTTTGTTAGACCCCCGCTGCCATGGAAACCCGACGGCGACCCGCGATTTCTTTGCGGGGGCGCCGATGGGGGGACAGAGGGAGCACTGTCTACAGGGGGGCTGTGTGGCAGAATCTACAGTTGGGCTGTATGGCACAATCTACAGGGGGGCACTATCTACAGGAGGTCACGATCTATATCGTGGGTTGTGTGTGGCACCCAGAGCAGGGGGGCCCAGTCAAAAGTTTGCTATGGTGCCCAGTCTTTCCTAGTTACGCCCCTGTTCATAGGTTTTATCATGCCGTATACATCCCCTAAGCAGATTTGACTAATTTTGTGCACAGGCCAGGGAGCACCACTTTGTGTTAGGGTATTCCCATCCATACATGTTTTTTATGTACCTTTTATTATTATCGTAACTTTAGTAAAGTTGCAGGATTGTTTCGTACAATTTTTGTCCCGTATATCTGCTCTTCTTGGTGTTTTTTGGCCATCTGTTACACCGGACATTATTATCTTTCATAATAAGCCCATTATCGATAGGTGTTCTACTACTAACAGGGGCTAAATAAGTTGTCATATAGCTTTCCCAGAAAAAGATATAGATAAGAAACGACAGAGCACAACTCAAGTGCTAATATTTACTGGGGATTTTTTTAAGTGTTAAAAGCTCTTTAAACGTTAAGCCTTTGAACAATAGAAGTTTTTTCGTGTCTAAACGTCCAGCAAAGATCCAAAAATAAATCAGGTTTTAATCACTACAACGGAAATGAAATAAACTTGTGTCTGAATGTTTGAACTACTTTAAAAGAACACATGTTTTCCATTCAGTAACTTCTATAAAGTACATCATGACATCATTTTTCGGAAAGAGTGTCCTCTTAGCTATATCATGACAGTTAGACAAACATTGGTATAGTCAAATACTTGCCAGAACCACAATCAAGTGAAACCTTATAGTTTGGATTAGTTTGTTTTCCTGTTCCAGTTATTTGGTCTGCAAAAAATAATTTCGTGCAAAACAGAGACTTATTTGAAGCTTCCAAAAAGTGAGGCCCTCGGAAATTTTGTCTGGAAAGAGAATTAGAACTCATCACAAGCATGACTTTTTAGAAGGGAGAGTCGAGAACTGAAAACTTATACCAGATGACGAAGTATAACTTTCAACTTCTTGGTGGCCTGAAGTAAAAAACTGAATTCAAGATTTAAGAACCACTTTACTGGTACAAAAAATATATAGTACTTAAAGGAACTGGCAAAACTTACACTTCCAGACCCGCTGAAGCAACACAAAGCTTTATGACATATTTATGATACTAAAAAGGCATCTTACATTACATAACGGAAACTGAATGTATAGAAGCTTTCAATCCGCGGAAGTCCAATAAAAAAAATGTGAAAGGATACAACAGCAGATTTGAATAAATATAAATTTTTGGCTCGTAATTCACTGTTTTATGCATCTGGTCTTCATCATGTATGAAATAATGTATTCGGTGTGGCTAAAACGAACAAATTAATGCTGAGAGTTGAAAGGTACATTCAATGTATTTCTTATTAGGCTCCTCCAATGAATATGATCTATTTAATTTTCTTGGCAGATATTAACCCCTTCCCGCCGCAGACATTTTTCATTTTTTTTCATTTTAATTTTTTTCTTCCCACCTTCCAAAAGCAATAACTTTTTATTTTTCCGTTGACATGGCCGAATGAGGGTTTTGTTTTTTTTTTGCCGGACGAGTTGCTGTTTTTAATGGTATTACTTAATGTAGCATATAATGTACTGGGAAACTTTTACAAGTCATTTTGTGGGGTGGAATGGAAAAAAAACAGCAATTCCTCAATGTTTTTTTTGGGTTTCATTTTTACGGCGTTCACCGAGTGGTAAAAATTGCATGTTACCTCTATTTTGCAGGTCAGTGCGATTCCGGCGATACCACATTTCTATAGTTTTTTTTAATCTTTTGCTACTTTTACAAAATAAAAACAATTTGTTTTGTGTCGCCATACTTGAGACCTATGACTTTTTTATCGTTTTGATGATGGAGCTGTGTGAGGACTTGTTTCATGTGGGGTGTGCTGTAGTTTTTATTGGTACTATTACGACTTTTTGATTACTTTCTACTACTTTTTTTGGGGAGATGAGGTGAACAAAAATCATTAATTCTGGCTTTTTTTTTTCTACGGTGTTCACCTTGCGGGTTACATAATGTTATATTGTAAAAGTTTGGACTTTTACAGACGTAGAGATACCAATTATGTTTATTTTTTATTACTTTATTTATTATGTTTATTTATTTTTTATATCTTACATGTTTACGTCATAAACAACTTTCAGATTTTCATTTTCGTTTTTTCCTCCCCACCTTCTAAAAGTCATAACGTTTTAATTTTTCCGTGGATATAGTCCTATGAGGGCTTTATTTTGGCGGGACGAGTTGTAGTTTTTTGTAGCGCCATTTATTGTGCCATATAATGTACTAGGAAACAGGGAAAAAATTATTGTGGGGTAGAAAATGAAAAAAACAGCGATTCCTCCAAAGTTTTTTGCGCTTCGTTTTTACAGAATTCACTGTGCAATTAAAACAACATGTTAACTTTATTCGGTGGGTCAATACGATTGCGGCGATACCAAATATGTATATATAATTTTTTTCTATATTTTACTACTTTTACAAGTAAAAACCTAAGTGTAAAAATTTTTATTTCTTTTGTGTCGCCAAATTCTGAGAGCCATCATTTTTTTATTTTTCTGTCGATTAAGTGGTATGAGGACTTATTTTTTGCGGGATAAGCTGTAGGTTTTAATGCTACCATTTTGGGGTGTATGCGACGTTTTGATCACTTTTTATTCCATTTTTTGTGGGAGATGAGGTGACCAAAAAATAGCGATTCTGGAGTTTACAATTTATTTTTTTTACGGCGTTCACCGTGCGGGTTAAATAATGATATATTGTAATAGTTCAGACTTTTACAGATGCAGCGATACCAATTATGTTTATTTTTATTCTTTTTGCAATGCTCTAGGGGGAAAATGGGAAAAGGTTTTTTTTTTAACTCTTAATATTTTATTTTTTACATAAAAAAAAAATTTTATTTTACAAATTGTAACTTTTTTTATTAGTAATTATGTATATTAGTACTAATGTATTGCAGTATATAGTCTTTCTGACTGGCTTCTATTAAGCCCTGCCAGAGGCAGGGCTTAATAGGAGCACAAAGATGGCAGACCTGGGGGCCTTCATTAGGCCCCAAGGCTGCCATAGCAACCATCGCCACACCCCCCGATTGCATGCAGGGGGCACGATGAGCTGCTAGAGGGGGTCGCCCCCTCTTTGTAACGATTTAAATGCCACGGTTGCTACTGACTGTGGCATTTACAGGTTAAATGAGCGGGATCTCATACATACAGCCAACACCCGCATCCTATGGTGCGGGTTCACTCCGTGAGCCCGTTTCATACTTCCCCTACCCAGCTATGACGTATGGATACGTCAAATGTCAGGAAGGGGTTAATATATTTTTTCCTAATAACATTAGACAACGTATGTACATTTAACTCCCACTAGGGGATTTTCTAGATTGCTTGCAAAGTATTGCAGTGTATTGTGCTTTTAGCTCCCTCCTATTAAGCCCTGCTTCTAGCGGGGCTTAATAGGAGCACCAAGATGGAAGACCTAGGCCTTTATTAGGCCCCTACACTGCCTTGATAAACATGGGCACCCCGGATTCATGTCGTGGGTAATAGAGTGACAAGGACTCTGTCTAAAGGCTTAGATGTTGTGGTCTGTAGCGCCCATGGCCGCGGGCCGTCAGGTTCACTCACCTCCCGACGCCCGCAGCCATGATTCTGTGAGCGCTGGCCTCCATCTCCCTCCTAGGAGATGCCAGCGCTCACTTCCGCTCCGTCCGCCTGGGTCCCGTAGGGTGCGCGCGCACGCTCGCGCCCGCTCTTGAAGGGCCAGCGCGCGCACATGAAAACAATAATCATTAACCCACATGATTTCCTGCTCTATAAGAATGCCCCAGCCCTTCTGATCCTTGCCTGAGCGTTGTTAGTCTTTCCCAGTCTGTCTCGCAAATGGTCCCTTAGTGTCTCCCGTTCCAGCTGTTACCCGTGCCCTGTTACCGTTCCTGTATTCCGCATTGTTCCTGTGCCTACCCGCGTTCAAGTGCCATCTGCCACGTCAAGTGCCATCTGCCACATCAAGTGCCATCTGCCACGTAAGTGCCATCTGCCACGTCAAGTGCCATCTGCCACGTCAAGTGCCATCTGCCACGTCAAGTGTCTACCGCTCATCGGATACTGCCCGCCACGTCTGGCGCCACTTGCCGTACCTGCCTCCATCCGTGATGAAGCCACAGCCACCGCCCGGACTATTTCAGGTACCTAAGCATTACTGTCTGCCATCTAACTTTCACATAGACTGTGACCTGGTCAGCTGCCTTCCCGCTACGGCGGAGCGGCCTAGTGGGTCCACAAACCCAGTGTCCGTGACAGTACGCTCAGGCCATGGAACCCGCTGGCCAGCCCAAGACCCCAGTACAGAAAATTCAGACAGAGATGCATGACCTACGCACACGTCAGGATCAACTCCTTGAGGCGGTGAATTCTATTCTGGTCCGCCTGGATCTACTCGCTGTTCCACCCCCGGTTCTTCCTCCAGAGGCTGTTGCCGTGCCACTGCCTGTTGCTCCCCCTGTTTGTTCCGGTTCCTCAGTTCCTCTGCCTCTTCCTCCTCGCTACGACGGTGACCCCAGAGCATGCAGAGGATTTCTTAATCAATGCACGGTGCATTTTAGGCTACGGCCTCATCTCTTCCCCTCCGAGGAGGCCAAAGTAGCGTTCATTATCTCCCTCCTCGCTGGCAAGGCCCTCGCATGGGCGAACCCAATCTTGGAGCAACAGGGACCTGTATCCTCGGACCTAGCCTTGTTCCTGCAGTCCTTTCGTGCCGTGTTCGAGGAGCCGGGTCGAACATCCTTCCGTACCCTAGCAGCCGAGCTGGCATGGAACAATGAGGCACTGGTGGCGACCTTCTGGCAGGGACTGTCCTCTCACATCAAGGACGAACTGGCAGCCCGCGACCTTCCTTCTACCTTGGATGCCCTCATCCTGTTAGCCACCCGGGTTGATATGAGAATCCGGGAGCGCTCTCAAGAGGTTCGTCAGGAGAGCCGGGCCCACAGACCAGCACCCCCTGCCCAGAGACCACTATTGTCCACTCCTAGTGCGCTACCTGAGGAACCCATGCAGGTAGACAGAGTCCGGTTATCTGAACAGGAGAAGCAGCACAGACGCTCCTCTGGACTTTGCATGTATTGCGGCCTCAAGGGTCATTTTGTGCACCAATGCCCACAGAAACCGGGAAACTCCAGTACCTAGGGTTGGTTGGAGAGGCAACTCTAGGTGGAACTTCTCCAAACGTTAAAACCTCTTCCAAATTGTCGATACCTGTGGCCATCGTCACCGGACAGACATCACATCCTTCCTTCGCCTATCTTGACTCTGGAGCGGCTGCTAATTTTATCCACCAAGATCTAGTGGATCGGTTTCAACTACCCACAGTCCGTCTGGAGAGACCCCTGGCAGTTGCCTGTGAATGGTCTACCGTTGCCTGATCCAATCATGTTCATCACTGAGCCGGTGACATTACGGGTCGGAGCTCTTCACTCAGAACAGATCTCCTTCCTGGTACTACCCAAGGCTATCAATCCTATCCTGCTGGGTCTGCCATGGCTCCGTCTAAACGCCCCGACACTCGACTGGAGTTCTGGAGAAGTTCTTCAATGGGGTTCCAGATGCCATAGCCATTGCCTGTCACAAGTCCGTCCTGTTGCGCCCCCTCTGCCTCAGTCACTCTCCGATCTACCTTCTCAGTATGCCAGTTTTGCTGATGTCTTCTGCAAACGAGAGGCTGAGACGTTGCCTCCACATCGGAATTATGACTGTCCCATTGAACTGGTTCCCAATGCTTCTCTTCCCCGTGGATGAGTATATCCTCTCTCCTTGCCAGAGACTTTATAGATGTCAGCCTATATCAAGGAGAACTTGGAGAGGGGTTTTATTCGAAAATCTTCCTCCCCGGCCGGGGAAGGATTCTTCTTCGTTAAAAAGAGAGATGGATCTCTCCGACCCTGCATTGACTACCGTGGTCTCAATCAGATCACGGCCAAGAACAAATACCCGTTGCCACTCATTTCCGAGCTGTGTGATCGCATACGAGGAGCCAACATTTTTTCCAAGCTAGATCTGCGGGGGGCCTATAATCTAATCCGGATTCGCCGGGGTGACGAATGGAAGACGGCATTTAACACCCGCGATGGGCACTACGAATACCTAGTGATGCCCTTCGGACTGTGTAACGCTCCCGCAGTATTTCAGGAGTTCGTTAATGACATCTTCCGAGATCTCCTCTATACGTGTGTTGTAGTTTATCTCGATGATATTCTAATCTTCTCCCCAGATCTGATGACCCATCGGAGGCATGTTCGTCAAGTTCTTCTGCGACTAAAAGAGAATCGCTTGTATGCCAAGTTAGAGAAATGCACCTTTGAAAAGAGGTCTCTGCCCTTCCTGGGCTATGTAGTCTCGGATCAAGGCCTTAAGATGAACCCTGAGAAGTTAAAGTCTTTCCTGGAATGGCCACGTCCTCAAGGCCTAAGGGCCATACAGCGGTTCCTGGGTTTCGCCAATTTCTACCGGCACTTTATTCCGAACTTTTCTTCTCTGACGACACCCATCTCTACCCTTACCAAGAAGGGTGTGAACGCCAAGGTGTGGACTCCAGAGGCAGAGTCCGCATTCATTAGCCTCAAGAAAGCCTTCACTTCAGCTTCGATCCCCCATCACCCTGACGTATCTCGGCCGTTCTCACTGGAAGTGGACGCTTCCTCTGTTGTGCAGGCGCACTTCTGTTCCAGAGGAGCTCCAAAGGAAAGGCAGTAGTATGTGGCTACTACTCAAGACTGTTTTCCTCTGCTGAGCGCAATTAATCAATTAGAGATCGGGAGCTACTGGCTATCAAATTGGCCCTGGAGGAGTGGAGACATCTTCTGGAGGGCGCTGCTCACCCCATCCTGATCTTCACCGACCACAAGAATCTCACTTACCTTCAGTCCGCTCAAAGACTGAATCCTCGTCAAGCCAGGTGGTCACTGTTCTTCACCTGTTTCCAATTTCTGCTCCACTACCGTCCCGCTGACAAGAACGTGAGGGCCGATGCCCTATCCAGATCATTTGAAACGGAAGACACGGTGGAGTCCCTTCAGACGATCATAGACCCATCCTGTGTTGTCACCGCCAATCCTCTGCAGCTTAGAAATATCCCTCCGGGGAGAACTTTTGTTCGGTTGGCAGACAGGAAAAGAATTCTCCGCTGGGGACACAGTTCTAAACTAGCTGGGCACGCCCGTGTCCGTAAGACCCAAGACCTGATCGCTCGTCACTTCTGGTGGCCCACGCTACCTAAGGATGTTCTGGACTTTGTCTCTGCTTGCACGGTGTGTGCCTCTAACAAAGTGACTCAGAGCAAGCCTGCCGGCCTGCTTCAACCCCTGCCTGTACCCAGTGCCCCCTGGCAGCACATCGCTATGGACTTCGTTATGGACCTTCCTCTCTCTGCAGGATGCAACACCATCTGTGGACTGATTTTCTAAGATGGCACATTTTATCCCGCTGACCGGCCTACCCTCTGCTCCTCGACTGGCAAGTTTCTTCATTCAGCACATCTTCCGCTTGCATGGCTTGCCTCTTCACATTGTGTCCGACAGGGGGGTTCAGTTTACCTCCAAGTTCTGGAGAGCCCTCTGTAAACTCCTGGATGTGAGTTTGGACTTTTCCTCTGCCTATCACCCCCAGTCCAATGGGCAAGTTGAGAGGATCAACCAGATCATGGAAAATTATCTCCGCCACTTCATCTCTTCACAGCACGATAACTGGGTACAGCTTCTTCCATGGGCTGAGTTTTCATATAATAACCACACAAGCGAGTCCACCACTTCCACTCCGTTTCACATCGTGTACAGTCAACATCCCAGAGTCCCTCTTCCTGTGTCGACTTCATCTCAGGTACCCGCTGCTGACTCTGCATATGGGGACTTCCTGCAAATCTGGCAACAGACCCGGTCCTCTATTTTGCTGGCGGTAGATCGCATGAAGCGTAAGGCAGATACCAAAAGAAGAGAGCCGCCTCAGTATCTTCCTGGGACTAAAGTCTGGCTGTCCTCTCGAAACATTCGCTTGAGGGTGCCTTCATACAAGTTTGCTCCCAGGTTCCTTGGTCCTTTCGAGATCCTGCAACAAATTAACCCTGTTTCCTATAAGCTGCGGCTGCCCCCTACCCTCAGAATCCCTAACTCCTTCCATGTGTCCCTCCTGAAACCAGTGGTCCTGAACCGCTACAGCAAGACCTCTAGTTCCACAGTTGCTTCCAGCGGCCCTTCTGATGTATCCGAGGTAAAGGAGATCCTGGACCGCAAGAGGGTAGGAGGAAGGACTTTCTATCTGGTGGACTCGAGAGGGTTTGGTCCTGAGGAGAGGTCCTGGGAGCCAGAAGAGAACCTCAGCGCCCCTACTCTTATTAAAAAGTTCCTCTCTCACTCTGGTCCCAAGAAGAGGGGGCGTAAGAGGGGGGATACTGTAGTGCACATGGCCGCGGGCCGTCGGGTTCACTCACCTCCCGACGCCCGCAGCCATGGATCTGTGAGTGCTGGCCTCCATCTCCCTCCTAGGAGATGCCAGCGCTCACTTCTGCTCCGTCTGGCTGGGTCCCGTAGGGTGCGCGCGCACACTCGCGCCCGCTCTTAAAGGGCCAGCGCGCGCACATGAAAACAATAATCATTAACGCACATGATTTCCTGCTCTATAAGAATGCCCCAGCCCTTCTGATCCTTGCCTGAGCGTTGTTAGTCTTTCCCAGTCTGTCTCGCAAATGGTCCCTTAGTGTCTCCCGTTCCAGCTGTTACCCGTGCCCTGTTACCGTTCCTGTATTCCGCATTGTTCATGTGCCTACCCGCGTTCAAGTGCCATCTGCCACGTCAAGTGCTATCTGCCACGTCAAGTGTCATCTGCCACGTCAAGTGTCATCTGCCACGTCAAGTGCCATCTGCCACGTCAAGTGTCTTCTGCCACGTCAAGTGTCTACCGCTCATCGGATACTGCCCACCACGTCTGGCGCCACTTGCTGCACCTGCCTCCATCCGTGCTGAAGCCACAGCCACCGCCCGGACTATTTCAGGTACCTAAGCATTACTGTCTGCCATCTAACTTTCACATAGACTGTGACCTGGTCAGCTGCCTCCCCGCTACGGCGGAGCGGCCTAGTGGGTCCACAAACCCAGTGTCCGTGACAGTGTCACTATTAAATGCAACATGTAAGCGGTGAAACAGCCGGGATCAGAGTTTTCGCTGATCCCGGCCATTAAAATGAGGTTTCAGCTGTACTATACAGTTGGCACCCGTGGCCTATGGAGCGCGCTCAGCCCATGAACATGCTCCATAATCCCCTCCCCCTCCCAACTATGACGTACATGTTCATAAAATGTCGGGAAGAGGCTAATATATTGTCTCAGATATTTTTTAATTACCCTGGTTCCTTTTGGTGGCTAAGGCTTAGTCTATAATTTTGAGTTGTCCAAATGATAAGATTTTGAAAAAGTTCAGAAAATGCTCCTCCACTCACCTCGAGAAGTTTATTGGATCCCCCCTTCCCCTTAACGTAAACACCCACCTTTAAATACTATGACGTTTTTAGGTCTGACATTCTGTGCAGATTAATTTCATAATATATCTTTATATTGTTCGGAGCTCTGTTTTTCCTGATACCGTGGTCATATCCCCTGCATAGACATATAGTTAAATAATACAATTTTGGCTGCCTGCAGCTGTTACTAGGAGCAGCTGAGAAGTTTACTGCATACTGACCTATTATTACAGACGACCCGTCACCTCTCCTGACATCTCTGTTTTTGTAAATAATTGTATTCCCCATGAAGTAACAATTCTGAAGTTTTTTTTTTTTTTTTTGGAACTGACACAGAAGTAACGGCATGGTCATCCATAAATGTTGTCCTCTCACTAGCAACATACTGGTTTTTGAGTCTAATAGCTTACAGAACCATTATTTTGTTAGCCAATGGAAGAAATTGAATGGTCACCACTTTATTACTGGACCAACTGTAGTCAAGTCTGAATTGTCTGATTTGTTGGTAAAAATATATACAGTATGTGTTATTTATTTGTTCCACTGTGTATATAACCATAATCTTCCATGGTATTGCATTAGAAACCTGTTTGGAGAGTCTGTACCTTATTTGACAGTAACTTGGGAGCTGTATTGATATTGAGAAGAGAAGCCCTGCACAATCCAAAGAACTCAACAGAATTACTTGGAAGGCCTTCACATTAAAAGACTTCTCTACCATAAAATACACTTCATAATGTATGACCATAAGATTGCTGCTATAACAGGTTTCTTGACCATCATGATTTACGAGGGACACAATCAATGTGAGGGCAGAAATTGTTTTGATAGGACCTTTGGTTTGGTAACACAATAGTTTTGTTGGTATTGTATTGGTGTGAAAGGGGAATATTCCTGAAAAAGTCATGGTCCTCTCAAACAATGGGTAGATTGGTACATGGTTTGGATGGGTTGGAGATAGAGCATGGTTACATTCTGGTTTATTACAAAAGGAGGTATACTCTCAGTCTGTGTGGTCTTCTGATGGCCAAAATGAGACATTGGACCTTCTATCTAGCGCTTGGCCTTGCATGTGTTTCAGTAACGTTTATTGAACATTTTCAGGAACAAAGATGACTGTTTCCTCAGTTATGGATGAACATTTTTGAAATAATATTATACGTTTGTATGTATTTGTGTTTAATAAAGCAAATTATGAACTAAATAGATATTTATTCTCATTATTTGTAAAGGTTACACTTTGTCTGGTTTATTAAATTAGCACTTTACACTTTCAGAAAATAAATGTAATCCATTAATTGATCTCGCACTTTACACAAATTTATGAAGACATCTAAAATGTTTTCCTAATATATGTTTCATAACAGCTGAAAGCAAAAAATGTCAGAAATGATCATATTTCCTTACATATGCAATCACAAGTAGAACTTCATGTGGGGAAAACATCATTAAAAGATAAGCAGTATTGGCCCATGGCAATATTATACAATTCCATGAAATCTATAGGTTAGTGAAAGTCACGTGATGTCTAGATGGAAAGTCAATGTGATGTTGATGTACACAAGAGCCAGCGGGAACGTGTAGTGGGTACGGTAGGCATTGTAAAATGTGCGTATGGTACACTCTGTTATATTAAACAAGGACTGTTCTTTATAAAGGTGAATTACCCTTATTAAATCACCTATGCTTTGTGGGTTGGTGGTTTAATGGATAAGTGTATATGACTCCTGTAGGAATGTAGTGGAAATTATGGAGGCATCTTGCTGTGGGACACTACAGTATGGGCACTGTTATGTGGGTAATAATGTTGGGAAAATATTTCATGTAGCACTATTACACATGCAATTACACGTTTCATTACTGCATACCTCTATTTTGAGGTCAACATTTTATGTGGTAATACTGCATGGGCACCAGTGTGTGGTCAGTGCTATTTGGCACTAGCATGTAATGTACTATTGTGCACAGTAGACAATCTTCTTGGTGGGCGATGGTGTAAATTCTACTATGTAGGTACTACTGCATGGAAAAAGTTGTTGTATTGTTACAAATTCCTATGATAGTATTATGGTTTATTGCTCTGACAGTTGACTGAATTTTCAGTGTTACGCTGCTCTTATATGGTTACCTGTCACATCTCCTGACATGTCTATTTTAGTAAAAACTTGTATTTCCCATGAAATAACAATTCTGGAGCATCTTTGCTTAGAACTCTGTGTTGTGCTGTTCCTCTGCTATTCCTCCTAGAATTTTATGAATAAATTTAAGAACTGGGTGTTAACATTCGCCTTGTCAAGGAGGCGTGTCCCTACAAATTCTGAGACTGTGAGCACTGATTGGACAAGGTAGGGACATACCCCCAACTGGTAACACCCAGCTGTGTAAAATAGACATGACAGGAGAGGTGACAGGTCCTCTTTAAAATGTGATCAGCCTCTTTTTTATTGCCGTAATAACATAGGCTAGTTTCTATATAACTGTACATTTTATGCTGTGTATTTTTGCTCTTGCAAATTAACTGAAATCCACAATTTTTAGGATGTATTCGCATCGTTACATTTAGTCATACCTATTCGTGTAGCAAATATTTGTTTTTTGTGTTACATATACAGTTTGATCAGAAACTTACATTTTTTCTGTTTGCCCAAATAGAACCAGCAGCTTTCACACCCACTCAATATCCTCTCCTACTGGTCAGTAGAGAAGACGTCTACAATCTATCACTTTTATAGATATCCATATCAGGACAAGCTACAGAGGCAGCCACTACCCAAACTGCAAAATGTGCTCAGCAGCTGCAAGAAATATTTACACTTGACATAATAACATGTTCAGAAGCTGCTTATAATTCTTCTCTGTGTCAGATGGAGAACATTTCCAAACTTATGAGCACACTCCCTACTGGCCAGGATCATTAACATTACAGATTTACACAAGACAAGCACGACTGAGACTAAATAGTATTTTAACTCCACATCCCTGTTTTAGGTAAAAATTGCTAATATTAACCCTCTATTTTAACAAAAAAAACAAAAAGGTCAGTCCCAGATATAAAAGACATAACAAAAAGTTGTCTGACCATGGATCTAAAAAACTGTATATATGTAGTTCTTAATATCATTGACAGATCATTTCTATGGGACTTCATTTTTCACGTCATTATCGGACTGTATGCCTAAAAGGTGCTTCTTCGGATTTGGAAAAAGATGAAACCAGATGGTGCCAAGTAGGGAATAAAAGTAAAAAAAAAAATTCAAAATGTCCAAGTCTCAACTTTCCAAGGAATTCGCAGCCAGGCGTTGTGTTGCAAGTTAATTTATTATGTTGTTCCTGTTGCTTATATAGTTGCAACATATTCCACAGCACTGTACAGAAATATTGTGGTCACTTACATTTGTTCCTGTCCTCATTAGGGCTTACAATCTAATTTCCCTATCTCACGCACATTAGTTAAGTATGTTTTTGGAACGTGGTAGGTTAGGCTTCCTTCACACCTGCGTCAGGGTCCCGTTCTGACGTTCCGTCGGAGCTTCCAGTCAGAACAGGACCCTGAATGAGACAAATGGAAACCATAGGTTTCCGTTTGCATCACTTTTGATTTCAATAGTGACGGATTCGGTGCCAATGGTTTCCATTTGTCTCAGTTGTGCAAGGGGTCCGTAGTCGACTATGCTATTGATTCCGTCAAAACGACGGAACCCCTGCACAACTGAGACAAACGGAAACCACTGGCACCGGATCCGTCACCATTGAAATCAATGGTGCTGCAAACGGAAACCTATGGTTTCCGTTTGTTTCTGTCAGGGCTCCATTCTGACGGGAAGCTCCGATGGAACGTCAGAATAGAGCCCTGATGGATATTTGAACGAAGCCTAACTAAAGAAACTGGAGGAAACCCACACAAATATGGAGAGAACATAAAAACTTCATGTAGATGTTGCTCTAGGTCGAATTCAAACCTAGGACCCCAGTGCTGCAAGACTTTAGACTAAACTATAATGAGAACCTGACTTTAGCCTAAATTGCATATATGGTAAAACAACCCACCCTATTACGTAAAGTATATTATGTGATTGTTAAGGGCATGTTTACACGCCATATTTTGAGTGTAAAATAATCGTATTTACGCTCCAAAATAACTTGAAATACGCCTGCAAACCGCTTCCCGTTGATTTCAATGGGAAATACACTGTGTAGTTCACATAAGGGTTATTTTTACGCTGCTGAATTCAAAAAATGACTTAAAATAAGCCCTGTTAAAAAGAAGGGACATGTCACTTCTTGAGGTGTTTTCAGAGCAGATTTTCCAATGACACTACAAAAAACGCTTAAAAAATACGCTTCACGGGGGGCGTGGTTTAGACGTTGGAGAGAGCGGACGTGCCGTGCAGGAGCTCCGGAAAGCTTGATATCATCAGCCGCCATCCGCTCTCCCAACACACCTGACGGCGATAGTTCTTGTCCAGCCGAGCTCCTTACACCGAGAGGAACAGACTGACACCTCGGGTGGACGACTTTGGACAGTGGGAGCAAGACGGCCTAGCCGGAGGCGCCATCCCCGCCCTTGAGTTTGGAACGGCGAACCGCCGTTCACAGCTGCAGCGCAGGACCACCTGGTGAGTGGCAGACCCGGGCCCCACTCCCCATCACCTCTCTCCCGGCGGCTACAATCATCCGGGAATCCGAGAGAAGGGCGGAGCAGTGCTCACTGGACTAAGGCCTCTACCCTCGGCCTAGATTTTGGAGCGGCAGGTCCCGGCGGCACACGAGGAGACGCGCCCAACCTCTGCCAGAAACCAGGTAGGAGGGAAGGCCCCTTCACGGAACCCAGCCTCCACACCAGCCGTTGTCCCCCCGAGCCCATTTGTGCTGCACAAGACCGGCGGCCTAGTTAGAGCAACAGATCCCCGGACTAGATTTCGGCGGCCCCACTACACTGGCCGACTGCTCTGGTCCCCTGAATTGGATGAGAGGCCCCTCCGGTCTCTGAGGCCCAAGCTGCTGAGACACCACCTTGGCCTACTCAGCCCTACAGTCCCGGCCCGACACACCAGGGGTCCCAAGCAACTACCCCCTATAATACACCAGGGGCGAATTCCGGCCATTTCCTATCTCCGCCCGTCAGCGCGCCAGCTTGCACCCTCTCACGGTCCCACATACGCTGCTGGACTGCATTATCTCCTAGCTACTGGGGATTCCTCCTATTGCCTACACCGTTGACTGCGGTGATTTGACCGAAAAGATCTTACCGCTACATATCTACTGAATCTGTGTTGTCTGATGTGAGCGACCTGCTACCTCCTCATACCCGGCCCTCTTGGATATTTAGATAACGCAAGATGGTGAAAATTGGTCCAGCTAAACAAGGAGACCCTCCTACTACTCCCAAGCAAAAAAAAACCCAACCGGAAATGGATAAGTTCCTGAAAAGACGCTCCCCCCAGAGGCCTATATCTTCTGCTAAAAGGTCGTTATCGTCTAATGACCACCGAGATGTTTCAGACGCGGACAGTCTCCAAGGGGATGAAGTGTCACCTGACCCGTCATCCATGGTCTCCATCTCCACTAAAGGCCTGCAAAAGATTATAGAAAAGGCCCTACAGCCGATAATGCGTGAACTTGCCGATATTAAACAGGAGGTCCACCACATTGGAGGTAGAGTTGAGCGACTTGAAGAAGCCCAAAATGCCTTACTCACGCATGGAGATGCGACCTCCTCAGCACTGCAGGCTTGTCAAAATCACCTGAACTCTCTCCACACTTACCTGGAAGATCAGGACAATAGGGGACGACGCAATAACCTTCGGATTAGGGGGATGCCGGAAAACTTCCCCCCACATGAGACCATGTCTATAACCAAGAAAATTCTGGAATTTGTACTCAGCCCAGATTCCCCTCCTGACATACAAATTGAGAGAGCTCACAGGGCTCTACGCCCGAAACCCAAAGAAGGGGAACCACCGAGGGATATTGTGTGCAAGCTATTGTCCTTTCCTATTAAAGAAGCGGTGCTACGCAAAACACGCGACTTGCCTGACCTTCGGTTTGAGGGACATAAATTGTCTTTCTATCAAGATATTTCCCCGACTACCCTATCCAAACGTAGGTCTCTGGGGGTGGTCACAGACCGTCTTCGATCCCTAAAAATACCATATAAGTGGCTTTTCCCGTTTGGACTCTCCTATCACTACCAAGGACGATTGTTTATTGTCCGTTCGGTGGAAGATCTAGAAAATGCTTGCTCTCCATTGGACCTGGACCATGCCACCATCCCCTTCTGGCAGCCTTATACAGATGTTGCTTCTCTCCCATCTTTGCCTAGGCCAGAGGTCTGGCAGAATCCCAGACCTCGTCCGTCTAAGAAGAGACCAGCAAATAACCCTCCGTAATAACATGGCGGGCCTGCTTAGGAATATGTCCTTTTTTTCTCTCTCATGTGCATATTTTTTACATCTGTCTAATGATATGCTCGAGTACGGGTTAGTTGTCTTAACTTTATCTCCTTAGGTGGATTAATAGCCGTGCTTTAAATTTGCCTAGTTTATGCTTGCCTAAACGTTAATTATTTGGGGCCGGGGTGACAGGGGTTCACGGGTGCACTCTTTCACCCACTCGTTCGCTCCTCTTATCGCCGCCACGCCTCTCTACTAGTCAGTGTTTTGCTGACTACTACCGCACTGTTGATCAGTGCACACACCTTAACTGCAAAAGTTGATAACAGTTCATTTCTTAGTGTTCTCTTTTCTGTATTTTTTTTATTTATTTTTCCCCTAACATCTCTTTCTCTTTCTCCGTACTGGTACCTTCATGTCGCGTATACAGATTACGACATGGAACGTCAAGGGATTCAACTCCCCCTCTAAGCGCTCTCAGGTCCTACACTCCCTTAAGAAAATGGACTCGTCTGTTCTGCTGCTTCAGGAAACCCACTTTTTGAAAGGTAAAGTCCCGAATCTCCCAAAATCACCCTACACTACTTGGTTTCATTCATGCAATGATAGTGGCAAACGTAATGGGGTTAGTATAGCAATGAGGTCTGACATCCCCTTTGAATTTGTCTCCCAGATTGCAGATGACACGGGCCGCTTTCTCTTTTTAAAAGGCAAAGTGGCGAACACTATGATGACTATTGGTAACATATACGCTCCGAACTTGGGCCAGATAGCGTGGCTGTCTGAGACCCTAGACAAGTTTTCTCAGTTCTCTGAGGGTCTGACGCTTCTGGGAGGGGATTTCAACATTGCACTTGAACCCTTGTTGGATTCTTCCACGGGAGCCTCAGTCCATAGCTACCCAGCTTTGCGGAAAATCCGCAGACTCCTCACATCTTTAAGATTGCTGGATGTGTGGAGATCCTTTCACCCCACAGCTAGAGACTATACTTTCTACTCCCACCCTCACCACTCCTACCAAAGACTAGATTACCTGTTTATCTCTGACAGTCAGCTCCCGTTAGTGGATTCACCCTCTATAGGTAACATTCTCCTGTCAGATCATGCCCCTATGTCCATGTTCGTCAACATACACACTCTTAAACCTAGGCAATACAATTGGAGACTTAACGAAACTCTCCTCTATTCGCCACACAATAAGCAGAGGGTCGAGATGGCCCTGAAGTCTTACTTTGTGGAAAATGATACGCAAGATGTCTCTGCTAGCACTATCTGGGAAGCACATAAGCCAGTGATCAGGGGAATACTCATTAGCATGGGTTCCTTCGTGAAGAGAGAGAGAAACAGGGAGATTGACAACCTTCTCTCCCAAATATCTGATCTTGAAAGCCAGCATAAGCGGTCCGCGGCTCAGGGAGTTCTCCCCTCGCTTATTTTATCCAGAGAAAAACTCAAGCAATGTTTGAATCTGCGCACAGCCAAGGCATATACTTATGCTTTGCACAAACACTACATGCATGGAGATAAGGGGAGCAAACTCATGGCCTTTTTAGCTAAAAAGAGAAGACAACAGAATTATATACCCAAAATCAGGACCCCATCGGGAACTGTACTTGAGGACACCAATGATATTGCAGCTGAGTTTTGCTCCTTCTATCAAGCACTGTATGACCTACGCTCGGGGGAGACTCCCGGGGAACTTGCAGACAGAAGTAAGCTAATTGACTCTTTCCTGGATTCCCTCTCTCTTCGATCCTTAACTACGCCGCAAAAAAACCGATTAGAAGCTCCCTTTACACTTAAGGAAACTCCAAGAGGCACTCTCCAGCATGCCATCTAGTAAGTCCCCTGGCCCTGATGGTTTCCCGGCCTCCTACTATAAACAATTTGGAGGGGTCTTGCTGCCATTCTTTCTCAGGGTATGTAATTCACTCAACGCTTCTCAGCATCTCTCTCCCTCAGCACTTGAAGCGCATATTTCGGTGATACCAAAAGAGGGTAAAGACCCCTCAGTGTGTGGTACTTATCGCCCTATATCACTCCTAAATGTGGACATTAAATTATATGCCAAACTCATAGCCAATAGGATGCAATCTTTACTCCCGTTCCTGATTGACCCAGAGCAGACAGGGTTTGTTAAGGGACGGGAGGGTAAACATAACACTACGCGAGTTCTCCATTTGATCCAGTACACCAGGGCAAGAAATATCCCTTTGGTCCTGCTATCAACGGATGCGGAGAAAGCCTTTGACCGGGTGGACTGGATCTTTATGGTAAAGGCGCTCTCCCGTTTCGGATTCCCACAAACTTTTATCCACAAAATATTAGCTTTATATGCTTCCCCACAGGCTAAAGTTAGAATAAATGGTCATCTCTCCAACCCTATCCAGATCAAGAATGGTACGAGACAGGGGTGTCCTCTCTCCCCCCTCCTTTTCATCCTCACTATTGAGACTTTGATTCAGAGTCTGCGTCAGGAACCGCTCCTGTCGGGGGTCTCGATTGGAGACAGAGTACACTGCACAGCCGCGTTCGCGGATGATTTGTTGGTTTTTATCACAAATCCCTCCACAGCCCTACCCAGACTTCAGGAGTTGTTTACCCGATTTGGGGACCTATCCAATTTTAAAATTAATGCTAGCAAATCAGAAGGATTATGTGTTTCCTGTGCGCCGACTCTATTAAAGTCTCTAAAGCTTAGCTCCCCCTTCACACTGCGAACGGATAGTATAAAATATCTGGGTATTAATCTAACTCCCTCACCGGACCACTGGTATAACTGCAATTACACACCACTGCTTTCTGAGATTAAGGCCACTATCCTGTCATGGCGTATCCCGTACATATCCTGGATAGGTAGAACCAATTTGCTAAAAATGATTATTCTCCCTAAACTCCTCTATCTTTTTCAGACTCTCCCGATCCCCCTACCTAGAGCCTTTTTTGTTTCCATTAAGCAGGTGTTCTCTAAATACATTTGGAATAACACTAAACCCAGAATAGCTTTTCACACCCTTATTCGCCCCAAACGTTAGGACTCCCAGATATTGAATCCTACTACCACGCCATACAATTAGCCAGGATAACTGAATGGTTTGACAGTACATCTATTAGGCTCGGGGTTCCCGTGGAGGAGGCCTCCATAGGTTTGTCCCTCACCTCCCTTGTGTGGTTGGATAAACGAAATGCAGCTTTGTATCTGTCCCGCAACTCCCTTACCACTGCAGCATATCAGACATGGATGAAAAGTGAGAAGATGAAATCTCTACACCAAATACCGTCGCCTTTGATGACGGTTCGTGACATTGTGCGATCGCAGTCAGAGAGATTTTGGGACTGTTCTTCATTTCCTGGGAGAGCTTCCAGCAGCACATATGACTCCATATTGATTGATGGGGCGGTTCCTACTCTCAACGAATTGAGGTCTCAACCGGGTTTCTCCTCTGTTAATTTCCTCACGTTTATGCACCTCAAAAGGAGTTACCTGAGAGCGCTTAGACAGGGTCCGATTGAACGCCCTATATCCTGGCTGGAAACAACCCTCCTCCTCCGGCGAACTCCTAAAAAATTGATTACGCTATATTATAATAATCTCCTTAAGATGAACTCATCTGTACAACCTTCTTTCCTTAAAGCTTGGGAGTTGGAACTTAACACTACCTTGTCTGAGGAGGATACCAGAGCAGTTTTTCGGAACTCCCTTGGGACCTCGAGATGTATTAAACTGCAAGAGTCCTCATACAAACTGACCTCTAGGTGGTACAAGACCCCCGGGGCACTGCATAAAATGTGTAACGAGATTTCCCCGGATTGTTGGAGGTGTCATAAAGCCCCAGGTACATATTTACATTTGTGGTGGGAATGCGAGAAAATCTCTCCCTTCTGGTCAGAGATAGAGAATGTCCTCAACACCATAACTCAGTCCTCTATTGCCATCTCCCCTCGAGCAGTATTTCTTAATTTGTGGCCAACTTTTCCCAGGGGGCACATAGAGAACTATGGCTACATCTCTTCGCAGCGGCCAAAGCCATAATCCCGTTATACTGGAAGACTGAGACTATGCCACCTATAAATCATTGGCTTAGGAAAGGCGCCCAGTTGGCGAGATTGGAGGAGTTATCGCACCTTGAGCTCCACTCCCACGTCAAGTTCCAGAGGACATGGGCTCCCTGGTTTGAATTCTGTAGCAATAGCTCCCTTCAACACCTATGGGGTACAGACTAAGAAGATGGTAACTAGGACAGAGAACTAGTTCTTACCCTTTCAATTTGGAGCTGAAAGTCGTGGGGCCAGACAGCTGGGTCCTTTTCTCTCCTTCCTTTCTACCCCCTTTCTGTCCTTTATACCCCCTCCTCCTTATTGTTAGTGCAAATAGCGTAAACATACGCTTGTATGCCCATTCCTATTTCTGGTACAGTACGACTGATATGTTGTGTTTCTTTTTGTTATATTGAAAAGTACATCTGAGCCTGATTATTGTGTATTTTTACATTTACTCAAGTTACTTGATGTAATGTGGCGCCTATGCGCAATGTCTTCTGCATTTTTTCCTTTCTGTAAAAATTCAATAAAATGTTACTTTGTAAAAAATACGCTTCACAATGTGCTTGCAAATACCAGAAACGCTTTAAAAATCAGCTCCAAAACCACCTGGATCCCGAGGCTGTTTTCTCTTGAAATCAGCCTTGTATTTTTCTGCCTCAAACATAAGGCGTGTGAACATAGCCTCAAAGAGCAAATCCCTCATAAAGCTACTCAGAAATACAGCGAGGCTGATGAGCAATTCATATTCAATTTTGGTTTCGTGTTCTATGTTAAATGGGTCGTCCGATTTCAGCAAATTAATGTTATTTTTTTGTATAATTAAGTTATACAATTTTCCAATATACTTTCTGTATTAATTCCTCATAGTTTTCAAGATCTCTGCTTGTCATTATTCAGTAGGAACATTGTTTACTTCCAGTGGATAAAATTCTGGCCATGGTCGTGATGGACATTTATAGACATCGCTGGAATCATTAGAAGACAGAGCTCTGATACACATACTGCAACTGTAACGAGCCATGCACCTGTGTGTTCCTACTGAATGACAGCAAGCAGAGATCTTGAAAACCTTAAGGAATTAATACAGAAAGCATATTGAAACACTGTGTAACTTTTAATTATACAAAAAAATAACATTAATTTGCTGTAGCCAGACAACCCCTTTAATAATATGTTGTTAAATAGTTGGTGTATTAACAATTCCCTATGGTATCTGGTACATTAGAGAGACACTTAACCCCTTCCCTCTTTGGCCACTTTTGACCTTCCTGACAGAGCCTCATTTTTCAAATCTGACATGTTTCAATTTATGTGGTAATAACTCCGGAATGCTTTTACCTATCCAAGCGATTCTGAGATTGTTTTCTCGTGACACATTGGACTTTATGTTACTGGCAAAATTTGCCCGATACATTCAGTATTTATTGTGAAAAACACCAAAATTTAGTGAAAAATTGCAAAAATTAGCATTTTTCTCAATTTAAATGCATCTGCTTGTAAGACAGGCAGTTATACCACACAAAAATGTTGCTAACTAACATCCCCCATATGTCTACTTTAGATTGGCATCGTTTTTTGAACATCCTTTTATTTTTCTAGGACGTTACAAGGCTTAGAACTTTAGCAGCAATTTCTCACATTTTCAAGAAAATTTCAAAATGCTATTTTTACAGGGGCCAGTTCAGTTGTGAAGTGGCTTTGAGGTCCTTAGATATTAGAAACCGCCAATAAGTCACCCCATTTTAAAAACTGCACCCCTCAAAGTATTCAAAACAGCATTTAGAAAGTTTCTTAACCCTTTAGACATTGCGCAGGAATTAAGGCAAAGTAGAGGTGAAATTTACAAAGTTCATTATTTTTTTCCAGAAATTCATTTTGAATCCATTTTTTTTGTACCACAGAAGGTTTTACCCAAGAAATGCAACTCAATATTTATTGCCCAGGTTCTGCAGTTTTAGGAAATATCCCACATGTGGCCCTAGTGTGGTAATGGACTGAAGCACCGGCCTCAGAAGCAAAGGAGCACCTAGTGGATTTTGGGCCTCCTTTTTATTAGAATATATTTTAGGCACCATGTCAGCTTTGAACAGGTCTAGTGGAACTAAAACAGTGGAAACCCCCCAAAAGTGACCCCATTTGGGAAACTACACCCCTCGAAGAATTTATCTAGGGGTGTAGCAAGCATTTTGACCGGCCAGTTTTTTTGCAAAAATTTTTGGAACTAGGTCATGAAAATGATAATCTACATTTTTTCAAATAAAATGTAGGTTTAGCTAATTTTTTTTCATTTCCAAGAGAACTAAAGTAGAAAAAGCACCACAACATTTGTAGAGCAATTTCTCCCGAGTAAAACAATACCCCACATGTGGTAATAAACAGTTGTTTGGACACACGGCAGGGCTTAGAAGGGAAAGAGCGCCATTTGGCTCTTGGAGCTCAAATTTAGCAGGAATGGTTTGCGGAGGCCATGTCGCATTTGCAAAGCCCCAGAGGTGACAAAACAGTGGAAACCCCCAACAAGTGACCCCATTTTGGAAACTATACCCTTTGAGGAAATTATCTAGGGTATAGTGAGCATTTTGACCCCACAGGTTTTTTGCAGAAATTTTTGCAAGTAGGCTGTGAAAATGAAAATCTACATTTTTTCAAATAAAATGTAGGTTTAGCTAATTTTTTTTCATTTCCACAAGGACTAAAGGAGAAAAAGCACCATAAAATTTGTAAAGAAATTTCTCCCGAGTAAAACAATACCCCTCATGTGGTAATAAACGGCTGTTTGGACACACAGCGAGGCTGAGAAGGGAAAGTGCGCCATTTGGCTTTTGGAACTCAAATTTAGCAGGAATGGTTTGCGGAGGCCATGTCACATTTGCAAAGCTCCTGAGGGGACAAAACAGTGGAAACCCCCAACAAGTGACCCCATTTTGGAAACTACACCCCATGAGGGAATTATCTAGGGGTAGAGTGAGCAGTTTTACCCCACAGGTTTTTTACAGAACTTATTGTAACTAGGCCGTAAAAATGAAAATCTACATTTTTTCAAAGAAAATGTAGGTTTAGGTATTTTTTTTTCATTTCCTCAAGGACTGAAGGAGAAAAAGCACCACAACATTTGTAAAGCAACTTCTCCCGAGTAAAATAATACCCCACATGTGGTCACAAACATCTGTTTGGACACACGGTAGGGCTCAGAATGGAAGGAGCACCATTTGGATTTTGGAATGGTTTCTGGGTGTCATGTCATATTTGCTGAGCCCCTGTAGTACTAGTACAGTGGAAACACCCCAAAAGTGACACCATTTGGGAAACTGCACCCCCTGAGGAATCATCTAGGGGTATAGTGAAAATTTTGATCCCAAAGGTTTTTTGCTGAATTAATTAGAATTAAGCCATGAAAATGAAAAATATTTTTTTTTTCCAACAAGATGTAGTTTTAGATACACATTTTTCATTTTTACAAGGAATAGAGAAGAAAAAGCACCCCAACATTTGTAAAGTAATTTCTCCCGAGTACGGTAACACCCCATATGTGGTTATAATCGACTGTTTACATATATGGGAGCATTCAGAAGAAAAGGAGCGGTATTTATCTTTTGGAGCGTAGATTTTGCTGGAATGGGTTGCGGATGCCATGTTGCATTTGCAAAACCCCTGATGTACCAAACAAAAGTGACCCCGTTTTAGAAACGACACCCCTAAAGGCATTTATCAAGGGATGTAGTGACAATTTAGACTCCACAGGTGTTTTTCAGAAATGAATACGCAGTGGATGGTGCAAAGTGAAAATTGCAATTTCTCCACTGATCTGCCCATTCACCGCACAAGATGTTGTGCCCCTAGAGAATCTTACCCCATAAATTGTTAAGCGGGTTCTCCCGGGCATGGTAATGCCTTACTTGTGGCCATAAATTGCTGTTTGGGCACACTGTAGGGCTAAGAAGGGAAAGACCGCCATTTTGAGCATGGATTTTGCTTGGTAATAGTTCTGTTTGGGGTTTTGCTGGTATTTCAGCTTATAATGTGGTGGCATATGTAATCTGTGCGGAGTACATCAGGGAATAATAGGAGGGTATAATCATGGGGTAAATAATACAATTATCCATAGATGTGTGTTACGCTGTGAAGCGATCCGTTATGCACAGGCCGGTGTCACACTGATAAACGGTTTTCTTTCTTATCCCCCTTTTGTAACGCTCTGCACCTTTTGGGGACTTTTTCTCCTTCGTAGTTTGGGAAATATTACTGGGAAAGTTTTGCGCTGGTATAATACGGGCACCCTCGCTTCCAGCGGATGTCCCTGCCCTTTCCTAGTTCCTAAATACTAGGGCCCTGAAACTGAAGGAATGTTCCCCTCCGGCCTGCGCATTGAGATGTTTTTTCATCACCGCATTACTAGTGCCGTAACTTTTTTATTTTTCAGTTGATTGAGCGGTGCGCGGGCTTGTTTTTTGCGAGACGGGCTGTAGATTTTATTGGTACCATTTTAGAACACATACGACTTTTTGATCACTTTTTATTTCATTTTTTTGTAAAGGAAATTACCAAAAACAAGCAATTCTGGAATAGTTTTTTATTGGTTTTTTTTCTCTGCATCCACAGTGCGCCCTAGATTACATGTTAGCTTTATTCTGCGGGTCGATACGATTACGGCGATACCAAATTTATATAGTTTTTTTTATGTATTGCGGCTTTTGCACAATAAAATCACTTTTTTTATAAAATCATTTGTTTTCTGTGTCGCCATTCTAAGACCCATAACTTTATTATTTTTGCGTGCACAAAGCGGTGTCAGGGATTATTTTTTGCGGCACGGATTGGCGTTTTTTATTAGTACTATTTTGGAGTAAATGTGACTTTTTGATCACTTTTTATAGCATTTTTTGGAAGGAGATGTGACCTAAAAACAAAGATTCTGGCGTTGTTTTTCATGTTTTTTTTTTACGGCGTTCACCGTGCGGGATAAATTACATAATAGTTTTGTAGTTTGGGTCGTTACGGACGCGGCGATACCAATTATGTATAGTTTTTTTTATTTTTACGGTTTTTCCCATAATAAAATACTTACTATGGGAAAAAAGTCAGTTTAGCTTTATTTTTATTTGAAATGTGTGTGTTTTTATTGTTTTACCACATTTTTATTTACTTTTTTTTACTTTTTTTACTTGTCCCACTAGGGGACATGAGGGCCTGATGCCCCGATCGCTACTCTAATACACTGCACTACATACGTAGTGCAGTGTATTAGCGCTGTCAGTTATTCACTGACAGCAAGCCTATGAGGACTCGCCGCAAGCGGGTCCTCATCGGCTCCCGTACAAGGCAGACTCGGACGCCATTTTCTGGCGTCCGATTGCCACAGCAACCCAGCGATTGCATCACTGGGTTGCCGATCGGGTGAAAACCTATCAGATGCTGCGCTCTATTGAGCGCAGCATCTGAGGGGTTAATCTGCCGGATCGGAGAATAGCTCCGGTCCTGGCAGTTACAGGAGGGTGCCAGTTGTATAATACAGCTGTCCCCCCGCAGTGATAGTGCCGGCTCTGCTTCTGAGCCCGCACCATCACTGCGCCGTATATATACGGCGCTTTGCGGGAACCACCTCCCGACAGCGCCGTATATATACGGCGTATGTCGGGAAGGGGTTAAAATCAAATTTATAGCAAATTTATTGTTAGATACAGTATTTTCAGCTTAGTTTTACTCAGTTCAGCCGTCATCATGTTTTCATTATTAATAATAAAATGTTCTGCCCCTTGTCCATTATGTGACTCACGTGTACTACATGAATAGCCTGTATCCTTCTAGTGGTGTACTGGAGTACTTCACGTTGGATCTGAACACAGGCTTCCAGAACAATATTGACATTTTCTGCTAGTTCATGACACAACCTAAATGCATCATTCAGTTTGTCACAAAGTAATATTCATAGGACCCATTTACCCAACAGATGCTTACTGTATAGGAAAGCGTAGTCTGCTGCAACTACTATACAAAAGCATACAGTAAAAAAAGAACAGATTATGACTTGAATAAGCGTTCCACTGTATAGAGCCCTTTCACAGATTACAAAATCAGTCCAAGATGAAGCATTTCAGAACTTTTTCTACCTTTAATGTCACCTATAATCTGTACAATTAGATTGAAAAACAAACTGAAGTCTTTTAGGGTGGAAAAATAAAACTAAAGAACAAAAATAATTTGGTTGCATAAATATGTACACCCTTAAACTAATATTTTGTTGAATTACCCTTTGACTTTATGACAGCATTCAGTCTTTTTGGGTAGAAGTCTATCAGCACGGCACATCTTGACTTGGCAATTGTTGCCCATTCTTCCCTGCAAAAGCACTCCAACTCTGTCAGATTGCAAGGGCATCTCCTGTGTACAGTCCTCTTCAGGTCACCCCACAGATTTTCAATGGTATTCAGGTCTGGGATTCACTAAAGCCCCAGTTCCAGCTGCAGAAAAACCACCCCAAAGCAAATCCCATTTATCACCTCTTTGTCTGGACTTGAAATTGATGTTAGCAGCGCTGTACTATGGTCCGCAATTTTTCTCCCTTCATGTCAGTTTTTGATTAATGTCACTGTTGTGCCAAATGTAATCCACTTCTTGATGACCGTCTTCACTGTGTTCCATGGTATCTAATGCCTTGGAAATTCTTTGGTACCCTTCTCCTGACTGATGCCTTTCAACAATCAGATCCGTTTGATGCGTAGTAAGTTCATTACCATGGCTTTTGCTGTCACATGCAACAAAGAAAATGTCAGGAAAGTCTAATAGAACAGCTGAACTTTATATGGGGTTACTCAGAATCACTGTAAATAATGGCAGCGGTGTACTGACTACTATTTAACATGAGTTTAAATGTTGGCTAATTCTGAACACAACCACATCCCCAGTTATAAGAGGGTGTTCACACTTATGCAACCACATTATTGTAGTTTTGCTATTTTTATTTTTCCCCCTCTAAATGAGTTCAGTTTGTTTTTCAATATAATTGTACAGATTATAAGTGACATTAAAGGTAAAACAAAGTTCTGGAATGATTAATCTTGGACTGATTTTGTAACATAAACAAAAACCTGGCATTTTAACAGGGGTGTGCAGACTTTTTATATCTACTGTATTTATGACACATCAGATAAACATTTTGACTTGATTTTACCTTAAAGGACTTTTACCAGAGCCAAAAATTATCACCTATCATTTTCTCCTCACTGGTGGCCCACCGCTGGGACCCTCACCGATAGGGCCGAGATGTACTGGGAATCCCGAAACCCTGTTTTTCCTTACTGTATGACTGCATTGAGGGGTGCAGTAAGGAGAATCTTGGGGTTTGGGACCCCGGTTCTTGTGATGGGTGGAGGTCCCAGCAGTGGGGCCCCCTGTGGATAGGTGATAATTTTTGATTCTGGGAAAACCCCTTACACATTGTGTTGATTGCAATAAGGGTTGTTGCTTTATTAATAGAAGGTGCTAAACATTTTGTGCTTATAGGCTCCTGAGATGTAAATCCTTCCTTTAAAAGAAAATTAAGCCTAAATGGTTTGTCTAGGATTAGAAGAAAAGGCTCTGCTTTTTCTTCCCGTAAACAGCGGCACTTTTGTCTATGGGCTGTTTCATTTATTGTGGCTCAGCCCCTTTTAAATTAATAGGGCCGAGCTGTACTATCTGACATGGCCCATAGACAAGAGTGGCGCTGTTTCTGAAAAAAAGAAAAAAAAAAGAACCAATTTTTCTAATCCTAGACAAGCCATTTAAACTCTATCCATTCCTATCTATATTTGTTCTCTACTACAAGCCCTAACAATTTGCTATTGGGCTGTTCTTCCCGGTGACATTAGAAGAATGCAGTAGCTATTTATTCCTTCTCAGAAGAGTAAAGGCTATTAAGGCAGCAAAGTGGAGGACAAATGTTATCTTAATGACATGAGATGTTCAATGAGTCCATGTGATTGATGATGTTCACATACTATGGGCTATGTACTGTAGTGTATGTATAATAACATTTTGTCCCATAGTATTGTTGGGCCTTGTTCACACAGTGGAAAATTATCGCTGATTCCAACAAGTTTTCTGCATCAGAATTAGCATGAATTCCACTTGTAAAAAGCCTCCCATTGTGTTCAATAGGAAACCGCCCCATAAATTATATGAGGCAGAATTTTCAGTGTGCTGATATGCAAACTGCCTTGTGTCCCTTTTTTACACGGTTTACGCACTTTTTTCTACCGTTAAAATAGCGTCAGGTAGACACATGTAGTTTATCCCCATTGACAGATTTATTTTGCGTGAACATAGCCCAGCTCAGATTCCTTGAAAATGTATCCACTGAGGTAGGGAACTGGGGAAATGGACATAATATTTTGTTACTTTTATTTTAAAATTCAGCCAGGGCGTAACTATAGGTCTTGCAGAGGTTGTGGTTCAAACTAGGACCTATATGAGGATATCAGTACCATAATGATAGTTGGGGGTCCTGCAACAGATCTTTCATTAGAATAGAGAAAAATCAAGTCACGGCTCTTAGATCAGCACCAGGTGACATATAAATATTTTTGGATGTTCTGACATCTATTTATATCTTTAGACTTGTGAGTAAACTAAAGTTTTGGGTGGAGATGGCCTAGTAATTTCTACACTGAATGGCGACTTTTTTAGAGACACCTACCGTTTTATGATTGAAGCTTCACAGTATAGAAAAGTACGTAAAGCCGTACTGTAACATAAAATCAAGAGAGCGCGTTTTTCGTGGCTCAGTTTCAGCGTGAATCCACATTAGAATGGAAAAAATCGAGTGATTTGAGAGACTCTGAACAAGGCATGGTCATCGGAGCTAGACTACCCGGGGCCAGTTTCTCAAAAACTTCCAACCTTGTGTAGTTTTCTCAAGCGAAACATAAGCGAAAGGGCAACCTGTGGACATGAACAACTCGTCAAAGTATGGGGATAGAGGAGGGTGTCAAGAATCGTTCTGACAAACAAGCAGTGCACAGTCTAGAAAATTGCATAATACAATGCTGGTGCTTCAACTAATGTGTCTGAACCCACTCCTCATCGTTGCTTAGCATGGACGAGCTATAACAGCAGACCACCGGTTCAAGTGCCATTGTTGTCTAGTGGAAACAGAAAGGCAAGACTTTAGTGGGCAAAAGAGTACACAAATTGGACCACTGAGAAGTGGAAAAACATCTTCTGGTCGGATGAATCCAGAAATCATTATACCTTATAAAAGTTTACATTGGTGGGAGGTTGAGATGCTCATCGGTGTCCTGGGAGAATTAACCCTGATGATCGTTTTCAGTGAAGAGTTAGATGCGTGTACATAGCCATTATTCCATTGTATTCAACGTCAGTTGCAGTCTATCTTCAAATGCTAGTGAGCACCAGAACCCGCTCAGTTAGGTGATCAATGGGGGACAGCTCCTAAACCTCCACTTATGTGACCAATATAATTGTGGGGATAGCCCATGTTTTAAGTCGTTTCAGATACTTTAAACTGTGGATCTTTGAACAGTTTATGGGCCACTTTGCAATAATTTAAAAAAACAAACTTCTTCTGCTAGCTAGCAAGTTCCCATGGAACATATACATTCCCTAGGGATTTCTCCTCTCACTACCAGTTAAGTGCATGAACCATCTCACTATGAGATATCAGTATGACTCTCTAGTCATTTGTACATTTCTGTCAATAAACAGTTGAAAGTCGTGTGTCTGGCTGTGGTCAGGCTGCTTCCCGATGAGAGAGCTACATGCTGTTCTGACAAGTGACTGGCATGTAGACTTGCAGGTCCTGAATCACCAGACAGAATTCACAGGTGCACATTAATAAAATACTTAGTGGTTTAGCAATGCATGTAGAATGCTTAGTAGAGTCATCCAGTCTGACAATGAGGTACTGTACGTTCAGTAGCCTGAGATAAAGAAAATTAGAATACATTTATTACAGAGACTAGGAAACAGTAAATTCTGTCCTCTCTAGTCAAAATTATCAATCAGTTTGTAAGGAAAAGAAGAAATATTGATACGTAAGTTTGTTTTGAATAAGAGTGCAGATATTTTTAATACAGCACATTCTGATAAAAAGCTAGCCATATGTTAGGCTCTGTTCACATCTGCGTTGAGGTCCCGTTCTGACGTTCCGTTGGAGGTTTCCGTCAGAACGGGACCCTGAGCAGACACAGACTGACACCGACGGAAACCTGAGGTTTCCGTTTTTTCATCACCATTGATTTCAATGGTGACGGATCCGATGCCCAAGGTTTCAGTTTGTGTCTGTTGTGCACCGGACCCGTCATTTTGCCGGAAGCAATATCACAAGGAAAATAGGATAAGGATCTTGGGATTGATTGGGGGTTAAAAAACATATTGGAGAAGCGTCATTGAATCACGATCACCGATTTATTTGTTTTATGATCGATCATAGACTTTATTATACATTGAAGCTCTTAAAGGTTATGGAGTTAAGGAATAACGATAACTGTCAGAAATGTGGTACACATCAAGTGGAGCTCATCCACTTCTTGTGGCGTTGTCCCAAGCTACATAGATACTGGAGTGGAGTAGCAGCATCTATTTCTAAATTAATTCGGAAAGAGGTTCCAATCGAACCGGTGCTATTTATTTTTGGCATCTCCGGTCTTTTGAAAGATTGTGGTTGTAGTAAATTAATTAGAAAGATTTTGTTTCTGGCAAGATTGGTTATCATTTATAAATGGATTTCAAAAGATTTCCAGGTGAATAGAGTGATGCTTTTAGAAAGATCATATTACTAGACGCCAAGTAAAGAGGAAGGGGAATTATTTTTTTTCTTATAAGATCTGGGACAAATGGATAGTGGAACTATCCTCCGAACAGAAAAAGAACTTAGAGCTGGTTTAATATGTGTTAGTAGTTGTTTGAGTAATGTTTTTGTTTTTCTTCCTCTTTCTCTCTCTCTCCCCTCCCCACCCCACATGATATTTTCCAGGGTTTTAGTGGGTGATTGTTGATTTTTCAGTATTATCTATTTGAACCCCTTTTGGGATAGTGTCAGTACTACAAAATACTTTGTTTAACATAATGTTAACTTGGAACATTTTCTTAGCTTTTTTTGTTATGTATTATGGAATATTGTGATGTAATTCAACAATAATAAAAATTATATTATATAAAAAAAAACAAAAAAACATACCCTTCCCCATATCCCAATGTGAACAATTTTAAGGCCTCAAAACGGCTTACAGGTTCTCTTTGAATGAGTAACACATCCAGTGTTATTGTAGGGTCAATACCATTTAATCTCCAGCGGTCACTAAAGTAGGTGAATACTCCTTATTCCTTCCAAAGACTGTTGAGACATTTATCACATTGTTTGGCTGTAACCCTGAACTATGGGAGGACCACTGTGGGTGAGATCTATTACATTGTTTTTATTTCATCTAATGTTACATTGTTGCAATACTCAGCTGTGTAATTGTGTAAGGCCTTTCTATAGACAGCATTTTTGTTGCCATTCTTATTGTCTCTTCTCATTTACATCTATAGTCTGAAATAATATACAGAAAAAATATACACATCACATACACAAACAATACCAACTGATCGTGTAGTTTATTCCATATGTCGGAGGGAATGAAACTGAAATACCTAATACCTGAATACCACTGGAACCTAAACAGAAAGCAAAAGGTTTTCTGGGTGTAAAATACACCAATTCTGGGGGGCGTGGCTTGCAGCCAAATTTTTAGCAAAGACGCTCAACAATGTTATTACTTCCCTGATTCATGAAGACCAAACGGCATTCATACCGGGTAGGTCCATTTCTGAAAATATCCGCAGAGTCCGATTTCCCAACTGTGGGTTAATGGAGAGGAGATATGGCCCTTGGCTTCGCTTGACACGGACAAGGCATTTGATTCCGTAGATCGGTTATTTTTGCATGAAGTCCTGTATAGATTCGGATTTGGTCCTGGGTTCTCCAAATGGGTTTCTGTCTTATATCGTAGCCCGAGGGCGAACGTTCTAGTGAATGGGATGGGGTCTTCCTTCTTTGACCTGCGTAGGGGAACCAGGCAAGGCTGCCCTCTGTCCCCGCTCTCGTTTGCAATAGCTATTGAGCCGT
This sequence comes from Rhinoderma darwinii, assembly GCF_050947455.1. NCBI lineage: Eukaryota > Metazoa > Chordata > Amphibia > Anura > Rhinodermatidae > Rhinoderma > Rhinoderma darwinii. The sequence goes on along the minus strand of NC_134697.1, from coordinate 49,065,868 downwards.
TGGCCCTGAGGATTCGCCAGGATTATAGGAATCAAGGAGTAAGTGTGGAGCAGAGAGAATGTATGCTGGGCCTGTATGCTGACGATATGATCCTCTTCATGTCAAATGTAGATACGACGATCACAGGGCAATTGAATTGGTAACACAATATGACATATATTCAGGTCTTTTAATGAATTGGTCCAAATTGGCCTTAATGCCTCTGTGGAGAGTAACATGGCCCGAAATTTATTTTAATCTACCGGTGGTCGACACGTTTAAATATCTTATTTATATTACCAAAGGATTCCCACTCTAAGAATGTTTATCCCCTGGAAGAGCACTTTATACAAAAGCTTAAATCCTGGCGAACTATCCCCCTGTCGGTGGCAGGTAGAGTTAACTTAATAAAAATGATCCTCTTACCTAAAGGTTTATCTTTATTAGAACACGCCAATGGACCTATTCCCAAAGAGTTCTTTAAAAAACTGTATTCTTTGATGTCTTCCTTTATATGGGGTAGCTCTAGGAGGAAACTGGCCTTGGACACTTTACAGTGTCCCAAATTACATGGGGGATCTGGCACTTCCGGGTTTTTTATTTTTATTTTCTGAGTGGCCAGTTGCGTTTCTTGACAATATGGTTGACTGTGAATCAGACTTTACCATTTTCTGAATACAGCCTGGGACAGACAGTTAACTTGGTAGCCCTTTGGTCTATTTTGGAGCAACATACGTTGTTTCAGGGGAAATTGTTATTATTACATAAACTGGCTCATCAGGTGTGGAGGGCAGCCATAGAACTGGTGGGATTTGGGGATATGCCAGAGGAAAGCCCACTTTAGGACAATCAGAGGTTTCCTCATCTACAACTACTGGAAGGGGGGACATTCTGGAAATTTCACTCTCCATTGACCCTTAGTGATAATTATAAAGACGGGATACTCATGTCGTTTATGCAACTCCTGGACCTTACCAAATTAGACCACATTTTTTTCGCTACCTACAGCTCAGACACGCACTTGCTTCGCAGTTCCAGGGAGGTGCCAACTTATATCCAATTTTCCTCTGATTGGGATCTTAAGAACGCAGGGCCCTAAAGGTATTATTTCCAAATTATATACCCATCTCCTTAATTCTAAGGTGGAATCTCAGTCCATACCAGCAGTGGAGGCTTGGCAGGCGGTTATCACATCCTTTTCAAAAGACGAAATGGCAGAAGCCCTAGAATCAAATATGTATGTTTCTCCCTCAGTAAACAATAGGCTGACTCAATTATATATAACTTATCAATGTTATCTCACTCATATTAAGCTTCATAGGATGGGTCGTCTGTCCCACACAAATTGTCATAGATGCCTCTCACCTGATGCCAATTTTTTTGACATTATATAGGCTTGTCCGGTTTTTTAGTTCCTTTTGGGGAGTAGTTACAGCTATTTTGTCTCAAATTGTCTCTTGGGAGGTACCACTTACACCTGAGATATGTTTGTTGGGCTGTTGCCCGAGGATCAGTGGCCTCATTATTTAAGAATTCTCCTTCAGGAAACTTTATTCCCGGCGAGAAAAGCTATTGCTCTTCGCTGAATGGCGGATAGGAAATCCGTCAATATCTCAATGGAAATCCCTAGTTAATAATGTTCTACCTTTTGAGAAAGCGGTATATACCAATAGACAATGTTCATGGAAATTTGATAAAGTTTGGGATCTATGGATTTCTTCGCCCTTGACTAATGGATCGGTGTCCTCGGTTCATTCCTCTATTGCTGCAATGATTGATGTTTGAATGCATGGGTTTCTCTGTATGTTATCTCAATTTTCTAAATTCTTTTTAAAAAAAAAATACACCACTTTATTTATTCAGTATCAAGTGTGAGCGCCACACACAGAAATACACAAACTTACACGCCTTTGCATGCTATCAATGAGGTTATTAATGGTTGTCTGAGGAATGTTATGCCACGTTGAATGCACTTGGGCATACAAATCATCAAGATTGGTTGCTGGCAGCTCCTTCTGCAATTGCCGACCAATGACATCCCACATGTGCTTGATGGGAGAGAAGTCTGGGGACACTGCAGGCCATGGTAGAATGTTTATACCACGCAGACTGCTCACAGTAGCACGAGCAACATGCAGCCTGCAATTTTCCTGTTGAAAAACGGCTTGTGGGACACTTTAGAGAAATGGCCATACCACTGGTTCCATGAATGACCAAATCAATGTAACGCCAAGCTGTTAGTGTACCTGGGATGAAGACTAGAGGGGTCCGGTTACAGTACATTATGCCATCCCACACCATAATCCCGGAAGTAGGACCGGTGTGACATTCCTTTGTGAAAGCCTCTTCATGGCATTGCCCACGTGGTCTCTAGACCAATATCCGGTTATCAATGCATCCGAGACAAAAGTGGTACTCATTGCTGAAGAGAATAGACCTACATTCCAGCCTCCATTGCTGTTTTGCTGAGAACCACAATATCCTTTGAGAGCGGTGGTGTGTGGTCAATGGAACACCAGGAGGCATCGCACAATCATCCCACACCACTTGATCCAATTTGTTATGCCGGTAAAAAACGTTGCTTTCAATCTGGCTTTTATTCCCTCTCCCACATGCCACTGATTGGAGCTAGGTGCTTGAAAATTTTCAGATCTTAGCGACACCTGCTACTTCCTTCGATTTGCATAACCTTACGGCTTGCTCTTCATGGTGTTGCAACTTCAATGTCCCCTACCATCTCCATGGATTTCTAGAGGCAGCATGTATGTGTCTTTCTGTCTCACGCTGCTCCCTTCTCCAGCTCTTCCCTTCTCTCTACATAGACTTCTATGGGCAGCAGCATCTCTCTTTTTCTTTTACTCTGCTCCCTCCTCCTGCTCCCCTCTCCCCATAGACTTCTATGGGCAGCATGTGTGTATCTCCTCTCTGATTCGGCTCCCTCTTCCTGCTTCCCCTCCCTCTTCATAGACTTCTATGGGCAGCATGTGTTTGTCTCTCTCACTCTGCTCCCTCCTATTGCTTCCCCTCTCTATAGACTTGTATAGGCAGGCAGTTAAGAGACCACCCACTTCCTGCAGTCCATTTCTTCTGCTCTGTAAATAGTGAAGGATTTTGCTTGACAACAGTGGGTGGACAGCAGATTACAGGAACGGAGACACCTAGTGGCAGTAACTTCACACAGAAATTGCATGGATAAAACAAGTAAATGTTAAGAGTAAATAAATTACAAACAGGTATAATTTTAGATTAGCATAAGTTGTTTGAATAATTAGTGTTCATATAAACACATAAAGGAGATTTCTCGATAGTGTTTTAAGCTGCATGAATTAACGAGTCCATGAAAATGGCGCAAATTGTGTAAATAATTTTTCAAAATGGCACAATAAGCTTGGGGCAACATGCTAGGCATGTTATACACGTTTCTCTTCCTCATGCTATCTCATGTCTGGCAATATTTACAAATGGTGCACATTTTAATTAAATTTGTTGCATTTTATAATTCTATTTAGCCACGCATCTTATCCTAGAGACGGTTCAAAACTTTCGATGCAAGCGTATAAAGTGATTTACACCAATTTTCTGGCGGAAATAAGTGGAAAATTTTGGCGCGCACCTGTTTGACGCAAAGATGAGCAACTTCTATTTTTCAATGCTCTCACCACAATTGAAAATATTGTGTCCCAAGAGATTTACTATAATTTACACCAGAAACTGGCTTAAATTATAGCGGAAATCTATTCAAGCTCATAGTAGCTTTCAGATTGTGGCGCACAGGCAGCCGAAGATTCGAGGCGCGAACCTCTAAAAATTGTTTGCGCATCTTCCTAAAACGAGCTTCACAACTATGAAAGCCCTGCTCACTTTTTCCGACATAGACACACATGTTGGAAAAAGTGGTGCAGAGGCTTCATACATATGTTGTGTGGCGAAATGCAATTGGTTTCAGTGTATTATTGTCAGAAAACTGGTGTGCATACACTAATTAACTCTTCACCATTTTGCTTAATAAATCTTCTCTATTTTCCAAATAAAAATTGGACCAAACATTGAGTGTTGACTCCCGACATTACTGATTAACCATCCTGTTCCTTCCCTACGTTTAGTAGAAATGTCCCCAATATCGAAGCATATAGTGTGTCCACACCTTTAATGTTGGGTACACAATGGGGTCACTCAACCAGTACATACAGATGGTTGATAGAGAAGGTTTACTACTATAAGTTGCAGAGTATACAACATGACTCACAGTTGAATATATATTTATTTTGTATATGATGTATTAGTAATTACCCGTCATGCTTTACACATCATACAAAAAACATATGTTTAAGGGCAATCTAGTATTTTCTTTTTTTTGGAAATGGGACTGTAGCACAGTCTATGAACTTGTTCTGTTACCCTACACCACAGTACTCTGAGAAATTACACACTATTCAGTAACATTTACAGGGCATGTAGCATGTGATGATACAGTAGGTATTTCTTTACATTCCAATAAGATGACCCTGCTGGCCCAAATATTGGCACAATCCCAAAACCAGCAGCTGTAGCCATACAGTCCATATTAAACTGTGTAGTTTTAGAAATCAATAAAAACATGACACCTGTAATGGGAAGCATTGTGGTACACTCATGTTACTCGGATCCCAGCAGGTAGGGCATATAAGATAAAGATATTTCTCATACTAGTGACCTACTAGACTCAGAATAACTAATGCTCAACATCCCAGATATGATGCAACAGGATAAAAATGTCCAGTTCTGCCAAACGCAAATACACTGACTGATCCTTCATAAGGGGATTGTGAGCACCATGCCAATCAGAGCTGGAACATGGCATTGCATGGATCTGAAAGTTGAAAGATAATGTAGTATTTATTTAGCGGGTATAAAAGTATTTATTTACACTTTATAACCGAAATCTGTATAATGTTCCCTCTTAGCAGCCACTGTAGGTTGTGACGAGGCTGTTTCTAGTGTTCCTCAATGAAATATCACATATTTCTGCTCTCGAAAACTTCCGGAAACATTTGCATACATCTGTGTGGATGATATTAGCAGGTTTTAATATGTTACCCTTTTTTAACTGCTGTAATGCATCTTGTTTTATACATAGTAGTGTTGTCACAGTACAGGGAAAATAAAGACAGTGATGTCACAGCTAAAAGATGAATAACGCAGTACACAAAATGTCACAGGACATGAAAAATGCCCGTGAGGATGTCACAGTACAGGGTTAATAAAGATAATGATGTCACTGTAGCAGGATATTGTACACAGTGATGTTAAAGAACATAAATAATGCCCACAGTGATGTCACCGTACAGAAAAATAAAGACAATTGTGTCACAGTTATAAGATAAAGCACTCAGTGATGTCACAGTACAGGGATACTGAATACCGTGATGTCAGTCAAGGGATAATAAACACAGCTATGTGTTAGTACAGCGATAATGCACATAGTGATGACACAGTACAGTAATAAGGCATATAGTGATGACACAGTACAGTAACAAGGCATATAGTGATGACACAGTACAGTAATAAGGCATATAGTGATGACACAGTACAGTAACAAGGCATATAGTGATGACACAGTACAGTAATAAAGCACATAGTGATGACACAGTACAGTAATAAGGCACATAGTGATGACACAGTACAGTAACAAGGCACATAGTGATGACACAGTACAGTAATAAGGCATATAGTGATGACACAGTACAGTAACAAGGCATATAGTGATGACACAGTACAGTAATAAGGCATATAGTGATGACACAGTACAGTAACAAGGCACATAGTGATGACACAGTACAGCAATAAGGCATATAGTGATGACACAGTACAGTAATAAGGCATATAGTGATGACACAGTACAGTAATAAGGCATATAGTGATGACACAGTACAGTAACAAGGCATATAGTGATGACACAGTACAGTAATAAGGCACATAGTGATGACACAGTACAGTAATAAGGCATATAGTGATGACACAGTACAGTAACAAGGCATATAGTGATGACACAGTACAGTAACAAGGCATATAGTGATGACACAGTACAGTAATAAGGCACATAGTGATGACACAGTACAGTAACAAGGCATATAGTGATGACACAGTACAGTAACAAGGCATATAGTGATGACACAGTACAGTAATAAGGCATATAGTGATGACACAGTACAGTAACAAGGCATATAGTGATGACACAGTACAGTAACAAGGCATATAGTGATGACACAGTACAGTAACAAGGCACATAGTGATGACACAGTACAGTAATAAGGCATATAGTGATGACACAGTACAGTAATAAGGCATATAGTGATGACACAGTACAGTAACAAGGCATATAGTGATGACAGTACAGTAACAAGGCATATAGTGATGACACAGTACAGTAATAAGGCATATAGTGATGACACAGTACAGTAACAAGGCATATAGTGATGACACAGTACAGTAACAAGGCATATAGTGATGACACAGTACAGTAACAAGGCATATAGTGATGACACAGTACAGTAATAAGGCATATAGTGATGACACAGTACAGTAATAAGGCATATAGTGATGACACAGTACAGTAATAAGGCATATAGTGATGACACAGTACAGTAACAAGGCATATAGTGATGACACAGTACAGTAATAAGGCATATAGTGATGACACAGTACAGTAACAAGGCATATAGTGATGACACAGTACAGTAATAAGGCATATAGTGATGACACAGTACAGTAACAAGGCACATAGTGATGACACAGTACAGTAACAAGGCACATAGTGATGACACAGTACAGTAATAAGGCATATAGTGATGACACAGTACAGTAATAAGGCATATAGTGATGACACAGTACAGTAACAAGGCATATAGTGATGACAGTACAGTAACAAGGCATATAGTGATGACACAGTACAGTAATAAGGCATATAGTGATGACACAGTACAGTAACAAGGCATATAGTGATGACACAGTACAGTAACAAGGCATATAGTGATGACAGTACAGTAACAAGGCATATAGTGATGACAGTACAGTAATAAGGCATATAGTGATGACACAGTACAGTAACAAGGCATATAGTGATGACACAGTACAGTAATAAGGCATATAGTGATGACAGTACAGTAATAAGGCATATAGTGATGACAGTACAGTAATAAGGCATATAGTGATGACACAGTACAGTAATAAGGCATATAGTGATGACACAGTACAGTAATAAGGCATATAGTGATGACACAGTACAGTAACAAGGCATATAGTGATGACACAGTACAGTAACAAGGCATATAGTGATGACACAGTACAGTAATAAGGCATATAGTGATGACACAGTACAGTAATAAGGCATATAGTGATGACACAGTACAGTAATAAGGCATATAGTGATGACACAGTACAGTAACAAGGCATATAGTGATGACACAGTACAGTAATAAGGCATATAGTGATGACACAGTACAGTAACAAGGCATATAGTGATGACACAGTACAGTAATAAGGCATATAGTGATGACACAGTACAGTAACAAGGCACATAGTGATGACACAGTACAGTAATAAGGCATATAGTGATGACACAGTACAGTAATAAGGCATATAGTGATGACAGTACAGTAATAAGGCATATAGTGATGACACAGTACAGTAACAAGGCACATAGTGATGACACAGTACAGTAATAAGGCATATAGTGATGACACAGTACAGTAACAAGGCATATAGTGATGACACAGTACAGTAACAAGGCATATAGTGATGACACAGTACAGTAATAAGGCATATAGTGATGACACAGTACAGTAACAAGGCACATAGTGATGACACAGTACAGTAACAAGGCATATAGTGATGACACAGTACAGTAATAAGGCACATAGTGATGACACAGTACAGTAACAAGGCATATAGTGATGACACAGTACAGTAACAAGGCATATAGTGATGACACAGTACAGTAATAAGGCATATAGTGATGACATAGTACAGTAATAAGGCATATAGTGATGACATAGTACAGTAATAAGGCATATAGTGATGACACAGTACAGTAATAAGGCATATAGTGATGACATAGTACAGTAATAAGGCATATAGTGATGACACAGTACAGTAACAAGGCACATAGTGATGACACAGTACAGTAATAAGGCATATAGTGATGACACAGTACAGTAATAAGGCATATAGTGATGACACAGTACAGTAATAAGGCATATAGTGATGACACAGTACAGTAATAAGGCATATAGTGATGACACAGTACAGTAATAAGGCATATAGTGATGACACAGTACAGGAATAAGGCATATAGTGATGACACAGTACAGTAACAAGGCATATAGTGATGACACAGTACAGTAACAAGGCATATAGTGATGACACAGTACAGTAATAAGGCATATAGTGATGACACAGTACAGTAACAAGGCATATAGTGATGACACAGTACAGTAATAAGGCATATAGTGATGACACAGTACAGTAACAAGGCACATAGTGATGACACAGTACAGTAATAAGGCATATAGTGATGACATAGTACAGTAATAAGGCATATAGTGATGACACAGTACAGTAATAAGGCATATAGTGATGACACAGTACAGTAACAAGGCATATAGTGATGACACAGTACAGTAATAAGGCATATAGTGATGACACAGTACAGTAATAAGGCATATAGTGATGACACAGTACAGTAATAAGGCATATAGTGATGACACAGTACAGTAATAAGGCATATAGTGATGACACAGTACAGTAACAAGGCATATAGTGATGACAGTACAGTAACAAGGCATATAGTGATGACACAGTACAGTAATAAGGCATATAGTGATGACACAGTACAGTAATAAGGCATATAGTGATGACACAGTACAGTAATAAGGCATATAGTGATGACACAGTACAGTAACAAGGCATATAGTGATGACAGTACAGTAATAAGGCATATAGTGATGACACAGTACAGCAATAAGGCATATAGTGATGACACAGTACAGCAATAAGGCACACAGTGATGTCACAGTACAGTGATAATAAACACAGCAAAATTACAGTACAGCAATAATGCACACAATGATGTCAATGTACAGCAAAAACTATACAAATAATGGTGGCACAATACAGGGATGCTGTATTGTGACACCACTATGAATGGTAATGTTACCGTATTAGGGATAATGCAGACATGTTTCAGCAAAGAGATGGCTCTACCCCTTTTGATATTCTTCCCTCTACTGGGATTTCCTCCATCTCGTACCCTGCTATCCTGAATGTGGCTCCTACCTGCTGCTTTACACATCACTTGGTCCACTGGAAATTATATTCTCACAATCTGCAGGCATTCTCTGCTGACTTTATCAAAGTTATCAGCATGACCCGTCCTACAATTGATATACTGCCTGTGTTTCCATGCAGCGGCCTGATTGCCGGGTGATCCTCAGTGCAGTTGCACGGTCAGTATGACCACTTTGACTTTTTCACTGTTATATTATTACTGGGTATCAAAAAGGACAATTTGTATAAAAACCATACAAAAATAAGGCCTTTTTATTCACCCAAAAAATTCTGTCTGTTAAACCAGCACATTTGATGCTTGACATTCACATTTCTGAGAGCTGGAGCTATATTCTGAGCTTTAACTGCGAAATTTGAATGTGATGATGCAAATCTCAGATGGATGCTCTAACACCAGAAAATACACTGGTCATCAAGAGGTTAAGCATGGTCCCTCATCCTTTGATTGTATTCTGCATTTCCAAAGACCCAATTGAAATAATGTTAATATAGACATAGTAGCAAACTAGCATATAAGGCCAGGGTTAGGTAGCAAATAATTGTAGCGATGGGGGTGGAGTTGGTAATGAGGTAAGTTGATATATATTTTTGGGGCTAATATGTTGTGTCATTTCTTGGTGTATACAATTTATCAATACTCTCAGATGGGGATCCATAGCCAAAACTAAGTGAATCTTAGAACTAATGCAAAGTCAAAAAACAAACAATATGGATATGGAAAACTATAAATTGTAACTATTTGGTCTTATTACAGAATGTTTTCTTTATTACATCTTTTTATAAAACGATTTCTTTAATTAACAATATTTTTAATTGATAAATATCTTAAAAATGTCAATCATTATTGTGTAACTTTTGCCCAAAAAAAAAAACAACAAATAATTCTGTGCTGTCATGATACATGATGTATAAAATAAATATTTCTGCATCTTAGAATCCATATTATTTCTACAGAACACAGGACAGATCATGACATCATACTGTACAGGAGAGGAGAATATCATGATCTGGAGACAATAGGCCAGACCCCAAATGAGCAAGAATCTTGGTGCAGGGAACCTGAAAATAATTTCCATCCACCACTCATTCCTTTATAACCCGAAACTTGATTTATTATTATATGTATTAATAATATTATTATATTTATTCTTATTATTTTTATTATAAAATCATAAGTGACAGAACTTTACCTTAGTTACCTCAGCCAAATCGAGGACCCATCTCCAATATTGTTTCCCGATTTAATTGATAAATTTGAAAACGTTCAATAAAAATCTAGTAAGGCCCCATGCACACGACCGTGCCCGCAATCACGGCCCGCGATTGCGGGCACGGCCGGCCGCTGACTGACAGCCGCATTTTCGGGCCGTGCATGGGAGCACGGGCCGCAAAATGCGAAAGAACGGACATGTTCCATAATTCCCGGAACATTTCCACGGCACTGACACCCTTCCGTAGTGCTACGGAAAGGTGTCAGTGTTCAATGAAAGTGAATGGCTCAGTTTTTGCGGACCGCAATATCGGTCCGCAAAAACGGAGGTTTTTTTACAGTCGTGTGCATGGGGCCTAAAGCAGATTTTTAATTTTATTTTTTGCATGCATTTAAACGTATTATTTCCTTTCCCTTTTGAAACAGAATAACTTCTCCTGTTCTTGCCTTATCAACGTAAGTATATTTATATTTCAGACTTGTTTACTACCTAAAATTGTGAGCTATTCACAAAGCAGGGTGTTTACAAATATATCAATGTCATTTTTAGTTTAGGAGACACGGGTCTTACGCTATAATCCTCAATGGACTTCAGAAGAACAAATATAGAATGTGGTTGGATTTTTTTCTTCCACCCCCCCCCCCAACTTTATTATTGAGCTATGAAATCAAATAAAACGTTCTGCGAAATTAGGATTGCCAGTTACCCCTTTTATCAAATAAGACTTCTCACACTAGCTCCTTTCCAGCATCTTATAGTCATTGGGTTGTCAGAAGATAAATCTAGTGCAAGACTAACAGACAGCTGTCATACTGGTACAGATAGAATGACTACATTGCTCAGCCCTTTAGTCATTGCCAGTGAAATGATCATCTCACATTTCATACCAAGGGGGATATGCAATGTGGTTAGTGTATGGGATTTTTTTATCATAAGGCCCCATTGCTACGCTTGCCCTCCCCTGGCAGAGTCTCACATGACACAGATCTGGCTAGTTAGCATGTCTGGAATGAGCGAGTACCTATCTCCGTGTCTGAGCTAGGTCCATAGATGTTGGTTCCCAGGTTGGAACATTACCTCATCCAACCTTGCTAGAGACAGAGTATATAAAGCAAGACTGTACTGAACTTGGAGAAGAAGGAGCTAACTTGTCTTCATTAAGGTTAACATCAGGAAAGGATATTTGAAGACTTCACAGGCAAAATGTTGCTGAAAGTAGAAGAATTGGTATGTTTATTTTCATTATATTAGCGATCACATTTGATTTATTGGCATTTAATCATAAATCAATAATATAAATATATCTGATAAAAATACAATATCATAAAATCTGGTGAGACAAAAACATTGTAGCCCATAGTTAACATATTTATTATTCATATAAAGAAGTTATTTACCATATTCTCTATATAATATATCTATTAACACTATGATTTAGGGATTTTAATTGTTAAAATGTATTTATTCTAAATATGTCGTTTACAGTAGATGTTCGAACTGTCATTCATGGCGGTAGATGCATTTTTTGGGTGATAAATATCAGTTCCTAACCTATGGTGTATCAGCTGTTGATATACATTTTTTGGTTATTTCAGAAATTTAGTGCAACTGAGCTTCTTTAAAAAAAATAACACCTACTGATTTCTAAACGGTTTCGAGTTTGGGTCTTTGCACTTTACTCAACATTAAAACATGTATACTGATAATAACAGGTGAAATAATGAGGACTTGTGACTTTTATAGACATGCATAGATACTATGAAATACATAGACTACTGAAAGGAAACTTTACTAAATACTCGTAGATATTAAAAGATTTATTCAATACCCCAACTTGATTTTGTTGTAGAGTTTTAGATGTCTAGGTTCCAATAAGCTTTCATGAAGGTCTTCTTTTAACATCTTAGTATTTGATATATTGACACTTGATATTGCATATCTACTCTTCACTTTACAAAGTGCCCTGGTTTTGAGTTGTGTAGAACATTACAAGGCATGGTCAAGCCATCTTAATATTTCAAGTGTAATAACACCTTTATTAATAGGTGACTGGAAAGAAAAGACAAAACAAAGACAGCGGAGATTTTGTGTCTGGAGAACATGGAGTATATGAAACGGCCGTAACCCTAGAAAAACAAGATGACTTGAGGACAACTTCAAAATCATTGGTTGGTCAAGAGGAAGAGAAACAAGCAAGACAGAAACAGCTCAAGGCAGAGGTAATGACATTACTCTGATCTCTGATGTCAAAGTATGACCTTCTAATGTATTCTCATTCTTAGTATCTCTATTCCTAGGCACTCAATATATCAATGTCACCTTCTAACATCATTCATTGAATGAATTATTATTCTACTGCAAGTGTATTCAAGGTCCAAAGTAAACGGCCAACTATGGAATTTTTCTATTCAACTACTATTGATCCTGCTTGGGTAATTTCTCTTAGAATAACAACAGGATATTATAATAGTCCTCTTTTTATTACTACTGAGATATGGCCCTCAGGTGGAACTACCGCTACTTACGCACCCAAAGTTGACGTTTTTACTTCTAAGTGGATCCAGATTTGACTAACAAAGTGCTTATATGAAGCTTGTTTGATGTTTACAAAAAAGCCCAATATTAGTGCTTGAATGGACCAAACCAATGCCTGTGTCAGATATCAATACAAAATAATGTAGGACATACAATGCCCACTTCCAAAAAATTTATTCTTCTGTTCACATCATATAAACCTGATCTACTGATTTGTATTTTGCATTTAGATCCTTAAGAAGAAACTAGATGAACGGCCAAAACTTGACAACTTGGAAGATCTGCAAACTATAATAAAGCTGAAAAAACGAAAAAGATGTAAAAAAGTAAAAGTACTGGTGGTGAAGGAACCAGAACCTGAGCCAGTGGTAAGTGTTTGAGTGTGGAATCCTATACAAATCATGTAAACTTCACACTAGAAAAGTAATATAAAATGACATCTCTCGTTTAGATTGAACATGTGGATGAAGGGACATTCTTAAAAGCTGCCCTGGAAAACAAGCTGCCAATAGTCGAAAAATACTTGGCTGATGGTGGTGATCCAAATGCCTGTGATGAGGTATTGTGCTTGTTTTCTCTTTTGTTAAACTAAACACAGTTTTAAAATAGAAGCTGGCAAGTCACAGCATCCCAATTGGCACCGAGCTACAATTTGCATCATGCCTGGCATGCCAGTGATCAGTCCAGCTTCATGGAAGTTGCAGTTCAGCAACAGCTGAGGTACAGATGACGGCTAAGAATTGTACCAGTCATGACAACAGCATGAAGACGAATCACACATACAGGACCTACATAATTCATAACTTTATATGGGAAATTCTGAGTGTGTACATACTGTCACAATTCGTGGGTATGTGGACCCACTAGGCCGCACCGCCGTGGTGGACTAGCCGGAGGCCAAACAACAGTTTATACAAAGTCCTAGTACAAGAGGACTCTAAGGCACAGGATCAAATACAGCACAGGATACAGGTAGAGGGGGCACGGAAACAATGGGAACAGGATAACACTAAGGGACCATTTCCTAAGACTAAGAGCCCTTTTTATAGTCCATGGTGATCATGGGCTAATTGGTAACTTTTTACATGTGCCTACGGGACACAGCAGAGCGGAGCGGAAGTGAGTGCTGGAGTCTCCTAGGAAGGAGATGTCGGCCAGCACTCACAAGTCCATGGCCGCAGCCGTCGAGGGATAAGTTTCCACTTTACTCAGAGTATTTGACCAAAGAGTGTACTCAAGCTTGGGACTGCTATCATATATAAACAGTTGTATGCTATGTATTTGTGATTTTTGTAATCAGATATAAGAAGAAAAGTTATCATCAATTTGTTGCAATAGACCTGCAAATACTTGTACAGACGCAATTGCTGTTTAATGGAGTGATAAATCAGAGGCGTAACTAGCTATGGTGGGGCATATGCCAGGTGGTTTGCCAGCAAGCCACTTTTCTATGGCTATTTAGATAATGGGCTAGTGCAGAAATCGGAATATTTGCTCTCCAAAAAAAAAGACTAGCTATGACTCCGTATAAACTTCGATTTATGGTAAGAATATGATGTTTTAGCCCAATGGAAACCTGTTCAACGATCCAAAAATGTATAGGATGTGCTTGAAATGTATTCTAGTTCAATAGCTATCGTCTCTATAGTCATAATACAAAGTATTTCCCATATGGGACAATGCAAAAATTATATATTTTGCAAAGATTGGATTGCTAAGAGCCATTTTTGGCATAAAGTTTTCGGGCAAACTTTTTGACATTGACTAAATATTGGATTATCCATGCCTATTGGTCCTTTTTAAAAAGGTATGAACAACGTTGGCAACATAAACTCTAGAGATCACATTAGAGAATTTTAAGCTAAATTAACTATCATGCAAATGTAATCAGAATATGTTCTAACATGTGCTGACAAGCTACCGATAATGGACGGATATGGAGAGGAAATACTCCTCTGTTGAACATGCAGTCAGACTCTTTTTGGCTTAAAGTTTCATACGACTGCCAGCGGAAAAACCCACCTTGACAGATCAATGTTCTAGCATATTTTACAAATAGATATTGAACTCCAACTACCGACCTACAGTTGGCTGTAGCCAGACCGGTCATAGTGATCACAATGTTTCTTTAAGGCCTCATGTACATGGCAGAGCCTGCATGGCAGCACATGGGAGTCCCTACGGCTCTATACTTCCGAGCTGTGGTCCCATGCCATTGTATGCTACCTTCATTTTATTTCTGTTGATTCCAATATGAAATGGACAGACAAAACTAAGCCTGAAACCGTATGAAATTTGAGGCATACGGAGGTATAGTATAGCTATATTGACCCTATAGGTGCCATAGTACAACTCAGACATTGCACAGAGCTGTTCATAGAACGCTCGTTGCCAATAATTGCCCTGTGTAAACAGGGGAACGATAAGCAGATGGATGAGCAAACGCTCGATCATCTGCTGATTGTATAGTTTTAAAAAAGTCAAATATTATCGTTGTCGGCAGCACATTTCCCTGAATAAACTAATAATAATATATGGGGATTAGCGATCGGAGTAACGACCGCTCGTCCCCATCCATAGCTCCGTGTGACAGGAGCAAATGAGCGCCGATCAACAATGTCTTGTTGATCGGCGCTCGCTGCACCGGCCAAATATCGGCCGGTGTAAAAGGCCCTTTACTATACAGAATTTTACAAGTACCATTGTATTATAATATTACAAATATAAAGAGGTGCTAAATGGCAATTGTTTCTCAAATATGGAATTGACATATTAACTGGTTCCCGACCGCTGGCTGTATTTTTACGGCCAGCGGTCAGGGTCCTTAAAACCCGAGCCATAGACTCGGGTTTTAACTTGCTGCCCGCGCGATTGGGCAGCTGAATGTTGGATCTCCGGCTGTCAGTGACTGCCGGGGACCCTGAGGAGAAGATAGGAGCAGCTTTCGCTGCTTCTGTCTTCTCTGATCACTTGTACACAGCGCTCAATGAACGCTGTGTATAGGAATAGTGGCTGCGCCTCTGTCTCTATTCCTCCAGGTGATCATGTGACAGGTCACATGATCGCCGGGTGCCGTTAGTGACAGACTGCTGCTGGGTCTTACAAGACCCAGCACAGCCCTATTAGTGACAATCGTCACTATGAGAGGGCTGATTTCCCCTGTAACTGGGGCTGCTGTGCAGCTCCAGTTACAGTGGAAAAACATGGTGTAAAAGAAAGAAAAAAAATATATAAAGTTCCCCAAAGGTCTTTTTTGACCTTTGAGGGACAGACCATAGTAATAAAAAAATAGTAACGTAAAGTGGAAAAATGTTTTTAATAATAAATACACATAAAATACCCACCCCCCAAAAAAAAAAAAACGTTCCCCCCCGCCAATCATTTTTGTAACGCTTACGCTGACCCAATTACTCTAATATAGACATGTAATATATTAAAATTTATGGTAGACAATGACGATCACAAATAAAAGGTCTATTTTAGGGTAAAACTGTGTTATTACCAAAAAAAATAGCTGAAACGTAAAAAAGCTTATTTTTTTACTATTATTTTCAAACTTTATGAATAAAAATTCTAAAATAACAAAAAAGGTGTGTATAAAAACGATAAAAAAAGAAACCTGCATTGTCTACTGAAAAAACGTCGCAAAAATCACGTCGTTAGCCCGACAAATAAAAAAGTTATAGCCATTTAACTAACACGTGCTAAAAATGGCTAAACGGTGTCTGGTCCTGAAGGCGCAAAATAGCCCGGTCCTGAACTGGTTAATACTGTATGACAAAATTCATCTAATTTATGTGCCTATGTCCATCGTTGTAATGTTTTTATCATCATCTCAACAGTACAGACGTACCGCGCTGCACAGAGCATGCTCAGAAGGACACCTTGCCATTGTCGAGAGGTTAATTGAAGCTGGAGCTGTTCTTGAATTCCGCGACATGGTATGTGAATTTTTCCAACACACACAATGAAAACCGCCACAACAGAGCGGCTAGAGTAAAGATGGAGATTTCACTGGAAAATGTCGCTAGATTACAAACAATAATCTATTGAAACAAAGCTGAATTTTACAATGCTCTGAAATGAGAAAATAACAGATAATGGACAAGCTCTTCAGTGACCTCCTGCTAGTAAAGTGCACTGAATGCCACTTCCTTTCCCCTGCAATTATATACAGAAAGAACTAAATTCTGACACCATTTAGTCACAAAAAGATCAAATTAGAAATGCATTTAATGCTTTTTCATCAAGGGAAATATAACCTGGGTAGCAATTCGTTTCTAATACTGGAGAACAATGCCTAATGTTTTAGGTAATTCTAAGAATGTAGCTGTCAAAAAAGAAAATACAAAAACAGCAACAGCGCCACCTAAAGATTTGCGATTTGAAAAAAGGGTCTGCTTTTCCCTCAAAAACAGTGCCACTCTTGTCGAAAGGCTATGCCTATTATTGCAGTTCGTACCCATTTAAGTTGGCTGAGCTGCAATACTAGACACAGCCCATGGGCAAGAGTGGTGCTGTTTCTGGGGGGGAAAAAAGAATCACTTTTTTTTTTTTCCAATCCCAGACATTCCCTTTAATAATGTTGTACTTGCCCTATGGTGAAATCTGTGTCAAATGTATCAGCGATATTGGCTTAGTAATCAGCACTGAGTTCACATCCAATCAGGGTAAAATCAGTTTTTTTTTTATGTTCAACCAGTGAGCAATAGAATAAGAAATGCAAACCACAAGGAGACTCTATCACTTTCATTATTACGGTTATTTTTTACACACGCATGAAGTAAAACATGTGACTTATCTCTTGCGCTCTAAATTTAATATGTACATACAGGAAGTTTGCAGGAAATGTACAGGGGATTTTATAACGGGGCAAACAGCAATATATTTCCCATAAATAATAATAGAGACCTGATCATACAGAAACGAGGGTAAAATCGATATCCATTGATCGTTTTACATAATCCTTCCAATATCTGATAGATCATTTTATTTACCTTTCCTGTTTATTGATATATAGAGCATAAAGGACGCGTGGTCAGTGGTAATATTGCCTATTGCGGGGGCCGACGGTTAAATATGGCAGCCAGGTAGCCAATAGAGGTCCCCATGACTGACTGCCATGTGTAGATGTCTTTTAGGCATGGCCTAAGGGTACGTTCACGCGCTTAACCAAAAAACGTCTGAAAATACAGAGCTGTTTTCAAGGGAAAACAGCTCCTGATTTTCAGCCGTTTTTTAATCAAACTAGTGTTTTTCACGGCCGTTCTTGGAGCTGTTTTTCTATAGAGTCAATGAAAAACGGCTCCAAAAACGTCCCAAGAAGTGACATGCACTTCTTTTTCGCGGGCGTCATTTTACATGCCGTTTTTGGACATTGATGCATAAAAAAACGCCCCGTCGGAACAGAATGGCGTATTTCCCATTGAAATCAGTGGTCAGATGTTTGTAGGCGTTCTGCTTCCGATTTTTCCGCCGTTTTTTGGGACGTTTACGGCACAAAAAACGGCTGAAAATAGCCCGTGTGCACATACCCTAAGGGAATAAATGGCCAAAAAATCAGAAGCAGAACGCCTCCAAACATCTGTACATTGATTTCAATTGGAAAAATGGCGTTGTGTTTCCGAAAGGGTGTTTTTTTATGCAGCCGTTTTGATAAACGCGTAAAAAAAAAATTCCTGTGTAAAAGTGTGCATGTCACTTCTTGAGCTGTTTCTGGAGCCGAGTTTTTGGAGTGAAAAACGCGAGCGGTTTAAAAAACAGCTGAAAATCAGGAGCTGTTTTCCCTTGAAAACAGCTCCGTATTTTCAGATGTTTTTGATTTTGTGTGTGCACATACCCTAAGGGTATGTTCACACAGAGTGTTTTCAGCCGTTTTTCGAGCCGTAAACGTCCCAAAAAATGGTTGATAAATAGGAAGCAGAGTGCCTCCAAACATCTGCCCATTGATTTCAATTGGAAAAATGGCGTTCTGTTCCGACGGGGCATTTTCTACGGCCGTGGAAAAGAAGTGCATGTTGCTTCTTCAGCCGTTTTTGGAGCTATTTTTCATTGACTCTATAGAAAAACAGCTCCAAAAATGGCCGTCAAAAACGCGAATTTGATTAAAAAATGCCTGAAAATCAGGAGCAATTTTCCCTTGAAAACAGTTCTGTGTTTTCAGACGTTTTTTATTTTGTGTGTGCACATACCCTAAGGGTATGTTCACACGAGGGCGTCCGTTACGGCTGAAATTACGGGGATGTTTCAGCCTGAAAACATCCCCGTAATTTCAGCCGTAACGGCATGTGCAGGCGCTTGAACGCCGCGTCAATTAAGGCCGTAATTGGCGCTGCTATTCATTGGAGTCAATGAATAACGGCTCCAATTACGGCCAAAGAAGTGACAGGTCACTTCTTTGACGCGGGCGTCTATTTACGCGCCGTCATTTGACAGCGGCGCGTAAATATACGCCTCGTGTGAACAGACAAACGTCTGCCCATTGCTTTCAATGGGCAGATGTTTGTCAGCGCTATTGAGGCGCTATTTTCGGGCGTAATTCGGGGCAAAAACGCCCGATTTACGTCCATAAATAGGCCGTGTGAACATACCCTAAGGGTATGTTCACACGGCGGGGGTCCGTAACGGCTGAAATTACGGGGATGTTTCAGCCTGAAAACATCCCCGTAATTTCAGCCGTACCGGCATGTGCAGGCGCTTGAACGCCGCGTCAATTACGGCCGTAATTAGCGCTGCTATTCATTGGAGTCAATGAATAGCGGCTCCAATTACGGCCAAAGAAGTGACAGGTCACTTCTTCTACGCGGGCGTCTATTTACGCGCCGTCATTTGACAGCGGCGCGTAAATATACGCCTCGTGTGAACAGACAAACGTCTGCCCATTGCTTTCAATGGGCAGATGTTTGTCAGCGCTATTGAGGCGCTATTTTCAGACGTAATTCGGGGCAAAAACGCCCGAATTACGTCCGTAAATAGGCCGTGTGAACATACCCTAATAGTTACCTGTTGGTTTTTCACTGACAAGGCACTAATGAATTGGAATTGGTATTCCAATGCATTATTTGCTAAAAGTAAAATTCCGCTAGTGGGAAAAAAAAATTGATAAAATTGTTAAAAAAAATTTACAAAATTAAGAATGAACACGGTTTTTCAATAAAAATAGCATTTATTGAACAAAAAGTAATAAAAGATAAAAAAACTGAATGACGGAGTTGCTTTTCTTTTGGATTACCCCCTCAAAATGCATAAAAGTTAAATGGTAATATAAATATATGTACCCAAAAATGGTGCTATTGATAAATACAACTCATGTTCCAAAAAACATGTATGGAAATAGAAAATAAAAAGTGAGGCAAAAAGAAAAAAATTCCTGCATCTTGAAGGTGCACATTGACTGCGTCCTAAGGCCGGATTCACACGAGCGTGTGCGTTTTGCGTGCGCAAAAGGCACTTAGCAGCTCCGTGTGTCATGATCATATGATGCGCAGCTGCGTGCTTTTCGCGCAGCCGCCATTATTATAACACTCCGTTTGGATGTTTGCAAACAGAAAAGCACGTGGTGCTTTTCTGTTTTAATTCATCCTTTTCACTGCTGTTGCGCGAATCACGCGCGTCCCACAGAAGTGCTTCCGTGTGCCATGCGTGGTTTTCACGCACCCATTGACTTCAATGGGTGCATGATGCGTGAAATACGCCCAAAGAACGGACATGTCGTGAGTTTTACGCAGCGGACTCAGGCTGCGTAAAAATCACGGACTGTCTGCACGGCCCCATAGACACATCTAGGTCTGTGTGAGGCGTGTGAAAATCATGCGCGTTGCACGGACGTATTTAACGTTCGTCTGTATAAGCCCTAAGGGCGATATAATACACACACAAGATAAAGCGACATCCCAGCTTTTTGTTTCGATCTATGAATCACATGGGTAGATATAAATTTAAGCATCTCATTTAATATAATCTCGTTTCTTCTCAGCTTGAATCCACCGCAATCCATTGGACCTGTCGTGGTGGAAGTGTTGATGTTTTAAAATTACTACTTAACAAAGGAGCAAAAATCAATGCAAAAGACAAGGTAGGCAACAGAGTGGCATGAAAACCCATATATGCCAGGCGTATAAACATTCATTGGCTGCACACTAAGCTGCTGTCACAGGGCCGGAACGCGGGTGCATTTTAGCATCCATATTATGGCCACAATACCTGGACCTCCCGCGATTCTCCTGAACCGGACTAAGACCATCATAGGAACCCACTGTGATAGTTGCAGGGATGTATGCCATGATACCCTACTTTGGCAGCTTTGAGGGCTCTCAGAGGCAATGAAAAAACATCTCCAAAAACGGCCGTGAAAAACGCTAGTTTGATTAAAAAACGGCTAAAAATCAGGAGCAGGTTTCCCTTGAAAACAGCTCCATATTTTCAGCCGTATTTTGATAACCGTGTGAACGTATCCTAAGGCTGGGTTCACACGAGCATGTTACGTCCGTAATGGACGGAACGTATTTCGGCCGCAAGTCCCGGACCGAACACACTGCAGGGAGCCGGGCTCCTAGCATCATAGTTATGTACGACGCTAGGAGTCCCCTGCATCGCTGCAGGACAACTGTCCCGTACTGTAATCATGTTTTCAGTACGGGACAGTAGTTCCAAGGAGAGGCAGGGACTCCTAGCGTTGTACATAACTATGATGCTAGTAGCCCGGCTCCCTGCAGTGTGTTCGGTCCGGGACTTGCGGCCGAAATACGTTCCGTCCATTACGGACGTAACATGCTCGTGTGAACCCAGCCTAAGGCCCTGTTCACACTGAGTATTTTGCAGGCAGAAAATCTGCCTCAAAATTCCGTCTGGAATTTTGAGGCAGATTTTTACCTACCTGCACGCCCTTTGCCGTGTTTTTGGCGGGGTTTTTCGGTCGCAGGCAAAAAAAACACTGCAAAAAAAGCTTTCTCTGCCTCCCATTGATGTCAATGGGAGGTCAGAGACGGAAACGCCAGAAGAAAGGGAATGTCTCTTCCTTATCCTGAAAGCGTTTTTTCCACCCGCGGGGAAAAAAAACACTTCCGCCTCCCATTGAAATGAATGGGAAGCGATTTTGCCCATTTTTTGCCATGTCAAAAAACTCAGTGTGAACAGGGACTAAGGGGCCTTTCCTGGTAACATTTTGCTTCTTTACAGAAGTTCCATATTTCCAAACCAGGATGATGGGAACCAAAATTGTTCTCTTTTTTTCCAATCCTGACTTTTGATCTTGAAAATTACATTAGTGAAAGTGAGGATCAGTTGTGTGGTAGAACAACTAGGGGCTCAGGTAATTTGCAAATGCTATGGCCCCAGGTTTGGAAATGTACGTCTTCCAAGCTTCTGACATCTTCTGGTTTCTTCAATGCATCAGACACTGTATTTCGGTGGATATATCTTTTAGGCTGGGTTCACACAACCTATTTTCAGGCGTAAACGAGGCGTATTATGCCTCGTTTTACGCCTGAAAATAGGGCTGCAATACGTCGGCAAACATCTGCCCATTCATTTGAATGGGTTTGCAGACGTACTGTGCAGACGACCTGTCATTTACGCGTCGTCGTTTGATAGCTGTCGAACGCTGACACATAAAATGACTGCCTCGGCAAAGAAGTGCAGGGCACTTCTTTGCAACGTAATTTGAGCCGTTCTTCATTGAACTCAATGAAGAGCAGCTCAAGATTTATGAGCGTCACAGACGCCTCATATATTACAAGGAGGAGTATTTGCGGCTGAAACGAGGCAGCTGTTTTCTCCTGAAAACAGTCTGTCATTTCAGACGTAAATGCCTGCTATCGTGTGAACATACCCTTAAAGATTACCTGTCACCTCTCCGGACAGGTCTGATTTAGTAAAGACTTGTATTCCCCATATATTATGATTCCGGAACATCTTTTCTAAGAACTCAGCATTTTGCCGTTCCACTGCGATTCTTCCTTGAAATGTATGAATAAATTGACAACTGGGTGTTATCAGTTGGGGGTGTGTCCTTACAGTCTGTCCAATCAGTGCTCACTCTCACACTGTGTAGGGAGACGCCCCTTTAACAACAGGAATGGTAACACCCAGTTGTCAATTTAGTCATACATTTCTAGGAGGAATAACAGATGAACGTTACGGGGGAGAGTTCTAAGAAAAGATGCTCCGGCCTTGTTATTTCATGGGGAATACGAGTATTTACTACAACAGACATGTCAGGATTGTTGACAGTTCCTCTTTGAATTGTAATATTTCATAACTTGATCTTGTCCATTACTACATATGTGCCTCTGATACGACTCCAGGCCATTTGGGATAGTGCTATAGAATACGGTTTTATACTTCTATAATGCTTTCCCTTACTCAGCCAGATGGTGTTACAGTTCAAAACGTAGAACTCTGAAAATAAATGCTCATGGGTTTTCATACCTAGTTATTTATACATGTGCAAACTCATGTGCTATGGATATGTCACAGCATCTAACGGTCCAACGACCCAGGTACAATTTGGTCATGCGACTTTCTGCTCTTTCCGTCTCTGCAGTTGTTAAGTTCTCCCCTACACGTCGCAGTCAGAACAGGACAGTATGAGTGCGCAGAACATCTCATTGCATGTGAAGCAGACATAAATGCCAAAGACCGGGTGAGAAGATTCTCATTTTCTAATCTCATGATTGTAGACTGGGAGTTTATTCACGAAAAACTTACCTGCAGTGACTCATATAAAACTATTACATTGTAACAGTATGTTAGACACTGAGCGGAATGCTTTACTCTATTGCTCTGTATAACTCTGCCTCTCCACATAAAGAAGCTTTCCCCTATCTAATGTCACATTTAGATACCCTGAATAATGGGGTAAATGGCTAGACCCATTTTGGGCTCATCATCGTTTTTTCCAAAAACAGCGCCACTCTTGTCCATGGTCTGTGTCTGGTATTGCAGTTCAGCCCATTCACTTGATCAAGGCTCAACCATAGGCAATAGTAACTTTTTTCTTTTCTAATCTCATACCATCCCTTTAACTTTAGATTTCTATAGGAGATATGGGAATCTACGAATCAGAGCCCAATAGGTTTGGTTCTCCACTGATCACTTGTTTACACTTTTTTAGCGGATGCGTGAGGTTTATAGCTCACAAACCAATGACATTTTCTCAAAAGTTTAAAATGTCAGAAAATAGTGAAACTGGAGAATCCCTTTAAATTATTTACTGCACCATGTTTGAAGGCAAGAACCATCTTCCACTTCAGAGTAACAATAATGACACAATTCCCATTCCACCATGGTGTCCAGCTCTCTTTGTATTCATTCTGCTGCCTCCCTCTCAGTTCACACATCTATGATATTTAGTGTACCTCGATATATAATGAGATCGTTTCACTCTGTGCAGCTGAATGAACTGAAAGGTCACTACAGGCAAAAGCTATACACGGTGTTCTGTATACTGCA
Organism: Rhinoderma darwinii; assembly: GCF_050947455.1. NCBI lineage: Eukaryota > Metazoa > Chordata > Amphibia > Anura > Rhinodermatidae > Rhinoderma > Rhinoderma darwinii. The sequence continues at coordinate 49,041,368 of NC_134697.1, read as the reverse complement.
GGATCTGAGGGGGCGGTGCATGACAAAGGGATTCTCTCTGGGTTTTTTGTTTATCATGAACCGCTCCCTCTAACTTTGCACAAGGCATTACACAGTGCATCAGTTTTGTTCAGTGTGACCCTTTAAAACACAAGATATTGGCAACAAATGATGACATATTTTGAAACCTCGTGTAACACCTTTATTATGGATTCTGCAGGAAGGAGACACACCGATGCACGACGGCGTGAGATTAAATCGCTACAAAATGATGAGACTCTTGATCCTGTATGGAGTCAACTTATCTGTTAAAAACTGTGTAAGTTCTACTTATAAATGTTTTTTGTACATCATTATTATTTTCCCTTACATAGACCTGGGGTATGTCCATACGAAATTTAATGGCACCATTTTGGGGTACATATAATGTACTGAATAACTTATTTTTGAAGGGGCTATGGAAAAAAACAGCAATTCCACCATTGTTTTCTGGTGTTTTTTCCCCCCGGCGTTCATCGTACGGTATAAATGGCATGTTACCTTTATTCTATGGGTTGTTACGGCGGTACCAAATTTATATACTGTAGGTTTCTTTTTACTACTTTTGCACAATGAAAACACATTTTTTTTGTTGTCACATTCCAAGAGCCGCAACTTTTTTCATTTTTCCATTGGCAAAGCTTTATGTGGGCTTATTAGTGGGATGAGCTGTAGTTTTTATTGGTACTATTTTGGGGTACATACCTCTAATTAATTGATCAACTTTTATTGCTGTTTTTGGGAAAGCAGATGAACAAAAAACAGCAATTCTGGCATTGCTTTTTAGATGTATTTATTTTCACAGCCTTCCCAATGCAGGATAAATCCTATAATGAAACATTTTCTAATGGAAAAAAAAAGTTTTTTTTTCACATTGGATTTTTTATTTCATGTAAACTATTTTGTAAAACAAATTTAAAGTCTCACTACAGGACTTAAACATGCGATTGTTTGTTTGCTTCCATAATCCATGGCACAGCTCATGCACGGCGCGAAGTGGGAAGTTAAAAGGGGTTGCTCATATCAAAAACCACTTTCCATATGCCCTATTATACATGATTTGAAACACTACAAGGACTTTTCCATTTTTACATCTAACTGCAATACTTTTATATTGCTCCAACAGGCGGGAAAGACGCCAATGGAACTTGTCCTAAATTGGCAGAATGGAGCAAAAGAGATATTCAACAGCCTTCAGGACAAGTCATACAAGGGCTCTCCCATACAGAATTTCTGACAGAGCTGCCAGACAGTATCCCTCGGAGAAGGCATTGGCCAGGCACTCAACTTTTTGCTACATGCTTTAAGATAGGACTATTCCATATTTATTTGAAACTTCTTGCACTTTTTAATGTTTTATTGTATTTTTCAATGTATTTATCTTGTAGGCCTGGTATAACTATTGTGCTTTATACTAAATCCATGAAGGCAAAAAATTAGCAATAACAAACCCAAAGATTTTTTGCCTGATTGATACAGTTCTATTAACCTATATAGAGGACGCACATATTTATATGTCAGGTGTATGAGCAAATGCTCCACACTATGGAATTTTACCATTATGTTGGACTATAAAGATATGACTTACAGTGGGTAACGCCAGGAAGTACTCCTGGGTGCATGTTTGGAAATCTGAAGCTTCTGGAATGGGTTAGGCCCAATTTATTTGTCATCCTACCCAGCGAAGTTACTTAACCTATAACGGAGACAAATGAAACGTCAGTAAGCAGAGGGGTTTTATCTATTAAGCCGGTGATTAAGAAATGGACAACATATTTGCGTGGCTTCGGACCCAATATATTTTAGAGTTTGAACATGAGCACCAGATGTGTCCAGGGGAACACCGAGCTGGAATAAGACAAAACAAGAGATATTTTGTTGCCTTAAAACCCCTATATGTAGCTTGCAAGGAAGGAATTTGTGTCACTGGAGTAGTTATTATTGTGCTTTCTCATTTTGGAGACAGTGTAGCAAAAAACATACACAATACTTTTTCTCCAGTTTCCAAGAAGCACATTGGATAGACCCCACCAGTGTAGCCTTAATAAGTTATGTATACATTCTTTAAAGGAGAACTCTAGCAATACACTGTTAGGTCTAGTGCAGGACCGGAGGGGGCAAAGCATAACACAGGGATTCTCTCTTTGGTTTTCTTTGAATGCCTGTGTCATGCACCGCCCCTCAGCCCCTGGGACAATGAATAAAAGTGTATACGTTTTGCCTAGAGTGTTCCTTTAACAGTACTCGCCTTCGTCTACATTTCCGTCTAAAATTGAATCATGGGAAGAGAATATCACACAATGATAGAAGGTATACAAAGTATAAGGGACACCGATAACTATAGTGAACACATGTAGAATGTTCTGCAAGCTATTGTGGCAATGAACTAGTCTATAACCCCAGAAAGTCCTTAGTGACGTCAGGGTTATAAGCCATAAGTAATGAAGGTCACAGTATTGTTGGTTGAGACACTTTATGAGACTAGAAATAAATGAAAAAGTTTGTACTTTTGAAGGTTCTTTTGTATATTTGTATTGTATTTTCTGTACATTTTGTATTTTCTTGTATTTACGAGATAATGGATGACTAAGGACTTGGCCTAGTGTGCCAAATATTGACAAGTAATGATCCTTTCGAATGCAGAATAACTTATATAAATGACTTTACTTGGTCTTATAATGAATCAAACTAGAAAGGATCTACAGGTATCACGGCGAGCCTCTGGTGCTTGACACGTGCGTGATTTGCATTGCACTCAGTAATCCTGTGATCTTGGAATGATCCTGAATAGTAGAGATCATTTCGACCAAAACTATATTGTGTATACTAGTATGGTGGATGAGCAGTATGATCAAGGGTGATTAATGTGCGCCACCTAGTGGTGACTACTTTGAAATACATTGCTCTCCTGTACTATACAAGACTATTGAACTACGTGCTTAAAAACGATATTAAACTTGTGCAAAGCTATCATAGAGCTAAGTGCACTTGGTGCCTGCCAGCTACGGCAGCGAATATTCACAAGAAAGCAGCAAAGGTCTAAGTTCTTTGTGCATTTGTAATAAAAGTGCAAACACGGAGATGTGGAAGAACTGCTGGATTCTCTATCCTTAATGAAGTGTCTTGACAGCGTGAAGGCACAGAACTAAACCACTACACAAATGGGATCTTGAGCAAAGTATTTAATCTGGAATAAAAAAATCTCAACAATTCCATTTATGTTTTATGGTTTGGTCAAAAAAATTAAAAAAATTCTGTTTAGCAATAAACGTGTTAAACTTTTCTGGGTGGGAGTCTTTTTCTGTCCAGCACAGCACACATTACAGACACAGATGAGAAAACGGATTCATCTCTTCTGCCAGTCCACAAAGTATAATGGCTTGATTTGGAAAGTTTTTGAATTTATTTTTGCCAAATAATGCAATGTTATTGGCGCGTAGATCACATCTCATGGATTCTGTCTTCTCTCATTACATTCGGGAGGATTCAATTTACACGCTGAAGGATATAGACTAACTTTACGCCTTCTTAGCTTTCTTGAAGGCCGGTTCCGCTGCTTCCCCTTCATCTTCTTTAGCTTGCGGTTTCTTCACGGTATAAGCGATGCCAAATGCAGTCTTTCTTGTTTCTGAAGTTGAAAATACATTAAATAGGCTTTGCCTTCTGCCTACCAACTTGGACCATCTTCATGGAAATTTTTCATAGCAGGATTAGGGTAAAGGTAAAAGCACAAAAGGAAAATATACCGCAGCCTAAGGATATCAAAATGATTAAATGTGCACAGAGCATAGGAAAGAGCAGTCTGGAGATATGGCGTTATTAGTGCAGCAGCTGTAATGCGTGACCATGTCGCCCCCTGCTGGCCCCAGCTATAAACATAAATAAGTAAAGCCAGGTAGACCAGAACTATTTCTTACATATCTAGCTTCCATATTCGATTCAAGAGTATTAAAGATAGCTTTCAGGCAATACTTGAATGGGCTTGAACAAGAACTCAAACGTGGTCAATGCAGGAGTCAGTTTTCTTCCGACACGCGTATACAAAATGCTTCATTTATTAGAGGGCAACAGTAAAACCAGAAGAAAGCTTCTCCCAAACGTGAAATCTGTCATCCATCATAAATTATTTTAGGATTAGAAGGTATTCAGCTGATTTACTAATAAAGTTAGAAATGTCAATGACATGCTATTTCTATAGTATAGCTTTCTTTTTTCATTTATATTCTCAGAAAAAAAAAACATTGATGGTTTTAATGATTGTAGTCTGTCCTCCAGGAACCCCACCAATCAGAGCTCACTACACTCCTTTGAATAAGATTTTTTTTATATTCCGTTGCACATAGCTGTATAAAGCTTTGTTTTTTGTGGGACGAGTTGTACTTTATGTAGGTGCCATTTTTTGGTATACACACATTAGTGTTTATTTTATATTGATTTTTATTTTGCCAAACATGCATAAAAAAAGGCCGTTTTTTTTCTTACAGAATACATAATCATCATAAATGATGCTATAGATACTGTGCAGATTGTTACGGTTGTCACATTTTCAAATAGGTGTATAATGTATTAAAGTTTATTTATTGTAAAACATTTGTATTTCTATTTTTTTTCTATTATTCATTTGACATTTTCCATCAGTTCCTTTCGCAAAATGAAGTATATATAATTTATAGTAGCAGAAATCTCAGGGTAGTGCCAAAGGGGCCGAGTGCTCTATAAGCCGGTTTCGCTCTGGAAATAAGTGGCGGTCACCAATGTCCTGTTCTTTGGCTAGGTTATAGAAACAGGTGGACTTCTCTGATAACCTTCTTTTCCATGCACAATCGCGGAAACAGCACAATGCATGCAACCAACTTACCACCATGTAGAAGGGCAGCTCGACAGTTGGTAGACAGCGCAGCCTTGGCAGATCTCTCAGACAATCCAAACAGCAACCCTCTAATATTCGGTTCAGAATAATTACGGAATACTTCAAAAAGGAAACCAGTAATAAGAAGCAAAAGAAGAATAAGCTATGAAGTCACGATACTCTGTCTTTATATTCCAGTATCATTAACGTGCATCTAGATGCCGTGAAACTAATCAGGGCCGATAGTACCCACTTTTCTGCCACCTATTCAGTTATTTAGAGGGCTACATGCCGATTTGGCTAACTAGGTGGTCATGTCAGAGGGCTGACATGTATCAAGATTTGCCAAGAGCATGGAGATATAAAAAGGTACACTCCATCACACTGCACTGCCCAGCTGACCAAATGTAAGCGGAAGCAAGCGCGGCCATCCCTGAGGCCGGGAATAGGAACTTGGGGTCCCTCGTTCTCAAAAACTGTGGAGACCCCAGAAGACTGACTGGTCATAAAAGAACAAAAAAGGGTAGTCATGAGTACACCCTTTTAATTCTTTAAGGGCATCTTTCATTAAAGTACGTCACTAAAAATGCATTATTAATTGTTCAACTGTCGAATGCTAATTTATTAAGCACTAGGAGGTAATTTTCTTTAACTTTCTTAAATTGTAATTTTCCTGAATTTCATTTGTGTGCTGCAATAATGACTGCTCACGAACTTAACCATTGAACAGTCCCCATAAATTAGCATAATCATCCACATGCGGATAGTCGCAAAGTCTGTTGTGTAACCTCAAATTCACTGTCAAAGCCCTCTCTGAATAAGTCTTCAAGCTCTACCGCCTAGACTTATTCAAAGCTAGCTGAAGACCTCTTAGACTCATTCACACATTTTATATTTCCTGATAAACTGTGCCATGGCACACTGAAAGAGTATTAGACATAATTAAATACTCCAAAGAGAATGTGTTAAAGAGGCTCTAAGACCAGATTATAAGTGCCCTATCTCCTACATCAGGGGTCTCAAGCACGCAGCCCGCGGGCCGCCCCTGGGGCTGTCATCTGCGGCCCGTGGGACACAGAGCCGCTAGTATCGGCTCTGCTCCAAGACTCTGGAATTCCCTGACATCGCTGTCCACATATGAACAGCGATGTCTGGGGCTTCCCCAGAGCCGGCGTCCCGGGCAGAGCGCTAGTATCGGCTCTGCTCCGGGACTCTGTGGAATTCCCTGACATCGCTGTCAACATAAGGACAGTGTGGACAGCTCCGGGACTCTGGGGAAGCCTCTGACATCGCTGTCCATACATCGACAATGATGTCAGGGGCTTCCCCAGAGCAGGAGTCCCAGTGATGTCAGGAGCACAGCTGGAGTCCCAGGAAGAGCCTACTAGCGCTCTGCCCGGGACTCTAGCTCTGGGGTTGCCCCTGACATCTCTGTCCATATATGGACAGTGATGTCAGGAGCAGAGATGGAATCCCAGGCAGAGTGCCAGAAGCGCTCCGGGACTCCAGCTCTGCAGCAGCAGCCACAGGGGACCCTGCGGCAGCAGCCACAGGGGACCCTGCGGCAGCATCTAAAAATGGGCTGCCCAGTCTTGACATGTGTGTCTGCCAAACGCGAGATCACACTGTGCAGTGTGAGTAAGTCCCACAGAAACTTTACCGAAGTGTCGGGAGTGTGAATAGACATCGCGCCCTGACTGGAGGCAATTGCTAGTCGCTCTCAAGACACTTCAGTAAAGTTAATGTGGGTGAATGTGGCAGCACAGCGTGATCTTGCGAGATCATGCTGTGCTGTGAATACAAATGGCCATGAATGGAGAGAAGTGTATGACGCTGATTGGTCAGCGTCATACACTTCTCTTTACAACACCCACTTGGTCAAAAGTTAAAAAACGCCCAGTTGGGCATTAAGAAACTCATTAGCATAAAGCTAAAATTTTCATAACTTCCTAAAAAAATGATAGTTTTTCAATATAAAAACCACTGTTATCTACATTACAGCGCCGATCACATTATGTAGGAGATAGGGCACTTATAATCTGGTGACAGAGCCTCTTTAAAAACCATCATAAGTTGGTAACCATCATACTGTGTCTGGTATTGCAGCTCAGCTCCATTCATTTGAATGAGAACGAGATGCAATATCACATAGATTTGCATGTGTCAGTGAAAAAAAAAGGAATCTTTTTCTAATCATGGACAACCCCTTTAATTCAGCATGAACTGTAGTTAGAAAAAGCTGCAAGGACCTCTGGTGTAGCCTTCCATGGAGGAATACCACCGGACTACTATGGGCCCTTTTGTGGAATGGGGCCGAGTGCTGAACTGCTTCCTGACACAAACTGTGCATGTCAATGCCAGATTTCTGGCATTAACACACTGAAACAAATGGCGTTTGGGCAGAAAGCCATACTTATGAAGCCCCTGTGCAAAGCGTGTTGGGTTTTAGAGTAATTTCTTTACAATCTCTGCCACTTAATTTTTCGAAAGTGCAACCTGGCTTTCTTTATAGCCCACGCCACATTAACCTACATTTGTCGGAAGCTCTCAGTGGGGGTGGGGCCCATTTGCTATGAGGGCTATTGATTTTTTTGCACGCTCCTTGGTGCGGCCATCCCTACTAAAAAAATAGAGGCTGTTTTCAGAGATGAACACTGGTGAGATGCACGATAAGGATATGTTCACACATGCTGTAAAAACTGCTCCATTAATCTGACTAGGGCTGTTTCTCCAGCAAGGGAATGGATTTTGACAAGCCCCATTCAGATACACGAGGTAGATGCTTTTTTTTTTTAGACGCACAAATTTCTGCAAGAGGTCACAGCAAGTCCCATGGGAGTTCCTGATACCTAGGCATACACTGTTTTAACATGCATAAAGGTATGCTGAAAAAGAATAACGTTCACGTAGAATTGCTTTATAAGGATACAATGTGGCAACATCATATGGACCTCTCAGTTCCAACGGCTGTAAGTCAAGCAAAAAAAAAATTAAAAAAAATGACTTTACGTTCACAGGATTTTGATAGAAGGTAAACATCTGCTATTTTTCAAAAACGTTTCTAAATGGCTGAAAGTTTACGCTACTTCCGTGACTGCCATTCACTACCATGGGAGTTACGGAAACAGCGTAGCTCAGCGATTTACGCGGTTTCTGTAACTTCCGACCATGTTATCAGTAAGTGACTACAATGGTTAAAATATTTTTTTTTTTAAATGTAATTTACTTTTTATTCATTTGTAAGTTTAATGTTTCTTTAAAGACACATAAAAGCTACTTTTTGAACTTCACACATGTCCTGTATGTGAAATAAAATGAGTGAAGAAAAACTGAACTCACCTTTTCTGCGCCACTCGATAGAATAATATTCTAAAAGAAAAAACAAGTTCATACTTAAAGGGGTATTCTGGTCACAGAAAGTGTTTATTTTGTCTCAATGTAAATTTTTAAAAACGCAATAATTGAAAGGAATTACATTTTCACTATTGTCAGACTCTCCCATCCCTCTCATTACTTTTCCTTGGTTACGACCCGTAGGCGCTTAGCTTTCAGAAGTCGAGCATGCGCAAATGGTCTCTATTCTCATTCAGTGCATGTATTATAGCGTGTAGAATGCTGTCAACATGATCTTACCATGTTGACAAGCAGAGATCCTGGAGGTGTGCGCGTTACAAGGCTCTGCTGTGCACCAATCAGTGAGCAGAGCTTCTTGTAAACATGCACAAACTGCACAGTGCAGCAGGGAATTGTGGGATTTGGAGTCTGAAGAGATGTAAGACAGGTCACAAGACAGATGAAGGGCACGCCCGTCTGTTTGCACGTACCAGGAACAAACGGGAAATAAACGAAATATTAAAAAAATACAGGGGACAAATGAGAAAGTGAAACCTATCAGGTATAATTTATTACACACCCCACAAAACATCGGGAGAGGCGCTGGAAATACAATCTCTAACCGGAATATCCCTTTAACATTATAGACTTTCTTCCTTGATCAAATATTATACTCAGCTACTAGGTTTGGCCAGGGTATTATGCTCCTTCCCCTATCTACCCATGGCTTCTCACCTGTCTTATTCTCACTGTTACTTACAGCACTGTCCACACCAAAGCTATACAGATAAGCAGCTATTATCCTGACCTACCTATACACATGCATGCTCAGCTGACAATTCTGGCTGCGACTTATCTCCCCTGCAGAAGAAAAGAAATCCGACATGCCACAATCTCATTTTCTCCTGCAGTCGGAGGCACAGTCAGATACATATTAGATTATTGGCGGAATCCACCAACATTATTGTAATGTGTACGTAGCTCTTGGAAGGTACTAATGCACCTGGTGGCAATGCTCTCTGGGTAAAAAAGTAAGCAAAAGTGCTCTCCTCTAGAAGGAAGAAAACGGTCTCTCTAGTGCAACCTATCGCTTTCTTCCTCCAGGAGGAGAGCCATTTTGCAGGTCATGTGTATGGGCAGCTTAATCCACCATAAATGGGCTGTGAAGATATTCTATATATCCATGTATAGTATATTTGACCGTGATGCAGTCATTATTACATGCCCACTTAAACTGGCATTCATAGGCAGTATGGTTTACATGCTGCTTGATATCCAGATTGTAGACCCCTTAGGTTAAATGGTGGTGAATGCGATTCCTTTACAAAGTTCTGCACATAAAGGCTGTCGTGCCAAAGTTTAATCGCCACAAGCAGAAACCTACAAATGCGTCTGAAAGGTTTTTTGGCATGAACAGATAAAATCAGCAGTGCAGGTGTACAGGTTGTTACCAAAAATGTCCATCAGGGGGTCTCTAAACCTCTAATTGGATCCCGCAGTTGAACGTTATTACTTCTATTATTGTAAGCCTGTGGCTTCACCTGTTGCTGGAAAGATCAGCACGCTTGCATGAGCAGAAGTGCTTAAGACTGAAATGCATTTTAATAGCATCTAACAGCGTTTCATCCGCTAATTATTATTATTATTTAAAGCATCTATTGTGTAACTTCAATTCTCATTTTAGCACCTAAAAGCACAAAAAAACTTCAGTTGCTTTATAAACCATAGTGATCTACGTAGGCTGCAACACTAGACCAATACTTACTTTCCCTTTGCAGATTTGCATTAAACTGAGAGCATTAGAAATGGTATATCGTCTTAAAGTGGAATCCTTGATTGCCGGTGTATAAATCAGCTCAAAAAAGATGCCCCTCTCGATTGCCTAGAATACAGGGGTACCAAAATAAATATATATATATCAATTTGGGAATAAAGGTTCTCCTATAATAAAACATTTCTGAATTTTTATATAATAACTAGAATAGTATTTTAGAAGCAGCAGGTTGCAGTACACTGAACGACTTACAAGACTTTTAACCCTTTCAAGACCGAGCTCATTTTGACCTTCATGACCAGCCCCATTTTCTCAAATCTGACATGTGTCTCTTTATGTGGTAATAACTCCGGAATGCTTTTGCCTATCCAAGCGATTCTGAGATTGTTTTCTCGTGACATATTGTACTTTATGTTAGTGGAAAAATTTGGTCAATAAATTCATTGCTTATTTGTGAAAAACACCAAAATGTAGAGAAAATTTGCAAAAATTATGATTTTTCTCATTTTAAATGTATCTGCTTGTAAAACAGATAGCAATACCACACAAAATAGTTACTATTTTATATATTCCATATGTCTACTTTATATTTGCATAGTTTTTTGAACATTATTTTATTTTTCTAGGACGTTACAACGTTTAGAACTTTAGCAGCAATTTCTCACATTTTCAAGAAAATTTCAAAAGGCCATTTTTACAGGGACCAGTTCAGTTCTGAAGTGGCTTTGAGGGCCTTATGTACTAGACAGACCCCATAAATCACCCCATATTAAAAACTGCACCCCTCAAAGTATTCAAAATAGCATTCAGAAAGTTTCTTAACCCATTAGGCGCTTCACAGGAATTAAAGCAATGTAGAGGTGAAATTTACAAATTTTATTTTTTTTGCTGAAATTAATTTGTAATACATTTTTTTCTGTAACACAGAAGGTTTTACCCGAGAAATGCAACTCAATATTTATTGCCCAGATTCTGCAGTATTTATAAATATCCCACATGTGGCTCTAGTGTGATAATGGACTGAAATACCGGCCTCAGAAGCAAAGGAGAACCTAGTGGATTTTGGGGCCTCCTTTTTTTAGAATATATTTTAGGCACCATGTCAGGTTTGAAGAGGTCTTGTGGTGCCAAAACAGTGGAAATCCCCCAAAAGTGAGACAGTTTTGGAAACTGCACCCCTCAAGGAATTTATCTAGGGGTATAGTTAGCATCTTGACCCCACAGGTATTTTGCTATATTTATTGGAGTTTGTCTGTGAAAGTGAAAATCTACTTTTTTTCTGAAAAAATATAAAAAAAATATATATTTGCAAGGAATAAAGATTAAAAAGCACACCAGAACTTGTAAAGCTACTTCTCCCGATTACGCCAATACCCCATATGTGGTACTAAACTGCTGTTTGGACCCACGGCAGAGCTCAGAAGTGAAGAAGCGCCATTTGGATTTTGAAGCGCAGATTTTGCTGGATTGGTTTTCAGTTCCATGTCGCGTTTGCAACGCCCTGGAGTAAGCAAAACCGTGGAATCCCCCCAAAACTGACCCCATTTTGAAGACTACACCCCTCAAGGAATTGTTCTAGGGGTATAGTTAGCATTTTGACCCCACAGTTTTTTTGCTGAATTTAGTGGAATTAGGCCGTGAAAATGAAAATCTACTTTTTTCTGAAAAAACATAGAAATGTTTAATTTTTACAATGAATAAAGGAGAAAAATGACCCCAAAATTTGTAAAGCAATTTGTCCTGATTACAGCAATACGCCATATGTGGTAATAAACTGCTGTTTGGACTCAGGAGGGAAGGAACAATATTTGGCTTTTGGAGCTCAAATTTAGCTGGAATGGTTTTCGGGTGTCATGTCGCATATGCAAAGCCCCTGAGGTACCAAAACAGTGGAAACCTCCCAAAAGTCCCTTTAGGGGACTGGAACGAGCGATCATTAGGTTGCTGGTACAATACACTGCAATACTAATGTATTGCAGTATAATGTCATTTTACAGGCTCCTGTAACAGCGCGATCGCTGTTCCTGTCCGTTAGTCCCGGGTGTCAGCTGTAATACACAGCGGACACCTGCAGAATATGGAGCGTGCACAGCGCATGAGCCCGCTCCATAAATAACCCCAAGCACCACGACATGCTATTAAGTCGTGGTGCGCCAAGGCGTTAATGCGCAGCGGATGGTGCAAAGTGAAAATAAAAATTTTCCACTGATGTGCCATTTTAATGCACAATATATTGTGCCCAGTTTGTGCCACTGAAGACAAATACCTCATACAATGTTGAGCGGGTTCTCCCGGATATAAAATGTCATATATGTGGACGTAAGCTGGTGCTTGGGCACGCTGTGGGGCTCAGAAGGAAGGGAACGCCATTTGGCTTTTGGAGCGCAGAGTTTGCTTGGTAACTGTTCTGTTTGGGGTTTTGCTGGTATTTCAGTTTATAATGTGGGGGCATATGTGAGCTGTGCGGGGTACATCAGGACATAATAAGAGGGTATAATAATGGTGTAAATAAATAATAATCCGCAGATATGTGGCCAGTGTCGCACTGATAAATGGCGCCCGATCTTATCCGCTTTTGGACACTCTGCACATTTTGCATCGCCATATTCTGAGAGCCAGAACTTTTTTATTTTTTCTCCAACGGAGCTGTGTGAGGGCTTATTTGTTGCGGGACAATCTGTACTTTTCATTGGTACATGCGATTTTTTTTAATCACTTTTTATTAGATTTTTTTTGGAAGCAAAGTCACAAAGAAACATAAATTCTGACAATGTTTTTTGTATTTTTTTTTTTATAGTATTCACCGTGCGGTATAAATGACATTTTACTTTATTCTGTGGGTCGGTACGATTACGGCGATACCATATGTATATAGGTTTTTTATGTTTTGTGGCGATTGCGCAATAAAATTACTTTGATAAAATAATTTATTTTCTGTGTCCCCATATTCTGAGAGCCATAACGTTTTATTTTGCCGTCAAAAAAGCAGTGTAAGGGCTTGTTTTTTCCGGGACGGGTTGTAGTTTTTATTGGTACTATTTTGGGGTACATGCGACTTTTTGATCACTTTTTATTCTATATTTTGGGAGGGTTGATGACGAAAAAAAAAGTGATTCTGACTGTTTTTTAATTATTTTTTTTGCGGTGTTCACCTTGCAGGAAAAATAATATTATAGTTTTATAGTTTGGGTCGTTACGAACGCGGTGATACCAAATATGTGTACTTTTTTAACATTTTCATTTTTTTCCTATAATAAAAGACTTATTATAGGAAAAAAAGCATTCTTTTTTTTTGTAACTTTTATAACTTGTTTTTACACTTTTATAAAACATTTTTATTACTTTATTTTTTACTTTTTACTTGAAGACTGGCAGCACTAATCGCTGCTATAATACATTACACTACCTAGGTAGTGTAACGTATTATAAACGGTCAGTGTGACGCTGAGAGTCACACTGACAGGAAGCTTATGAGGACCGGCCTCCGGCTGGTTCTCATAGGCTGCCTTGCATGGCAGACCCGGGGGCCGTTATATGGCCCCCGGTTCTGCCTTGTAACCGACTGCAGCACCAGCAATCGGTCCCCGGGAAAGTTTGTTGTAGCAACAAACTTTCTAGTTCGTTGCTACAACACACTTTCCCTGCGATCACATGACCGGGACCTGAACTAATCAGGTCCCGATCATATCTCCGGGACCAGAGGCAGGTGATAACAGCGCGATCTGGGTGTCAGCGCTACTCTGAGACACCCGGATCGCGCTTTTAACACCCACCGTGAATTCACGTCGGCACTGCACAGAGCCCAGCAAATGCCGACGTGAATATACAGTGGGCGGTCGGGAAGCGGTTAATATGAAAGTTATTACAATCATGAGATATATAACATTCAGGTATAGAATTAAAGGGGTTTTCCAACAAACACATGTATCCCAGACTAGGGAATACAGGTGTGATCGCTGGGGGTCCGACAGCAGTCCCAGAAGTCCCATAGAAATGAATGGAGCGCTGGCCGAGCACGCGCACCAGAACTGCATTCTCATAAATCACTTCGGGGGACTTTCGGTCCTCATCGCTTGGTGTCCTGAGAGTCCTGTAGAAAGGGGATGCATGTGTTTTGTTGGAAAACCCCTTCAGATCCTATTATTAACTAGAGAGTTAGGCTGGGTTCACACGCTGCGGCATGCATTTTCCATTTAGAAAAAGGGGGGAAAAAAATTACAGCAAAAAAAGAGCAATTATAGAGGGGTGATCGAGAGCAGAGAGGGAGGTCAGGGGAGAAAAAGCAGAAGGGTGGAAGGAGAACAAAAGTGGGAACGATAGAGCAGAGACATAGTAGGTGTGATTTGTTTCATATTGTTTTCGATGTTTAACTTATTATTCTTTTGGTTGATTCAGGACAAAAACAAAGCTCTTGTGAGTTATTTGACCTCAATTTAATTGGACCCGTGCACGATACTCTGCAGGCGTCCTACGGTTGCCATGGTCACAGTACCGCCCAGTGTGCAGGAGCGTCTCTCCACTCCTGATGTTAGTTCGGGCGGGAGAGTATACCAGGACTGACACTTTAAGATAATGTACCAAATATTGACATGAAGTAAACTACAATCCTACAGCAGTGTTATTGCTCGGTTAAATATATAGAAAGCCGTCTGGTTCATACTTCTGTACACTCATACAGTACTTAGACCTCGTCTTCTATGGACTCTAGGCAAGCATAATTTGAGGATGTATATAGCTTTACAGACGTTAAAGGGATATACCCAACTCTCCATTCATTCCTATGGGAGTTACGGAAAAAAGGCGAGCAAGCTGGCTCAGCTTATTCCGCAACTCCGATAGAAATGACTGAAGAGAGCGGTGAACCTGCGTTACCACATTTCCATTCATCTTCCGCCTGGATGCGGCAGCCACCTCACCAGACATTATGGGGGTTGGGTGACCCATGTTCTGAAGATGGGTGCTGGTCCCAGAGGTGGGACCCGCATGGACTTCGTAACCCAACAGAGGGAGATAACAGATTTATACAAGGGAACACAATTCTTACAGCATTTATAGGTGGCCTCCGGAAGAAGAATGGATACTTTTCTGTTACATTGATGCAAATCATATCCACATCGATATTGGTGCATGCGGCCTGACACAAGAAGACAGAAGACTTTAGTGCTGGCAAACAAAACACATTTGTGAAATACAGAATACGGCTGCTCTCCAATATACATCAATAAATAACAATATATATATATCTTGCATGGTTTTCTTGTAAATAAGTAAATCAACCAATTCTTTTTAATAGTCTAAACAGTTTAATCAAACATTACAGGGAAGATTTATTAAGACTGGCATTTCATACGACCGTCCTAATAAACAGTTTGCAGTCTTAAAATACGACACATGTAATAAGAGGCGAACGGCTGTTAATAAATGTGTTGCATCTTTTGGCTGCGCCCAATCCACATAAAACAAAACCCAACAGCTCCCCTCACCGCTTCTACCCTCAGTCTCTGACTGCCGGCTGTGGCCCATACAATGTACTGACGCCGGCCAGCCTTACATGCGACACAGCACTCAACGTTCTGAGTGATGTGTCACATACAATGTCCCGACGCTGCCCGGCCAGGGAGAAGCGCAGCAGTGAGTACATATTTATTTTATTGTCAGATGGGGAATGAGGGAGGGTAGTCAGATGGGGGGAGTAGTCTGATCTGAGGAGGGGGAAAGGAAATGGCCCAACATGGGCCTTTGCCTTACTACACCCCACAGAGTGAAATATATATATTAGGAGGAGGCATACATATTTTTGTCTATAATTTATGCCACTTTCTGGCGTGAATTATAGTAAGTCTGTCAGGCTGCAGGTGGCCTGCCTCTTGTTAAGCCAAAACCCCCTTTTCAAAACTGGCAAGGGTGGCGTATAATTCACAAGTTTCTTGGGCCTTTTGCTACTTTTGTACGCCGGAGTCCCCCCTAAATGTGTAATCTAAAAAAGTGTAATAATAAAGAGTGCCTATAAAGTACAGGTTTACCCTTAATAATTCTACAGTGAAATTAAAAAATATTTACCTATTTCAAAATTTCCCTTATTGTATATTTTGAGAGGAAATCCTTAAATAAAAGGTCATTTAGGAACAAAATTATCAACACCCATGTAAATAAAATAAGTGTTCCTTAGATCTCATGTATAGAGACCGTCTGCATTTTGATCCAGTTTAATAGTGAGCACTGAATTATGCAAAACATTCTATATTGGGTATCATTTTCAATTCTTTTAGGCGAGAATCCAGGAGAAACCGCATCCTATGTAGACATCATAAAAAAATGAACATACATATACTGCCAAACAGCGGTATACATGTCCCCACTGAAATGGTTTAACGCAGTATGTGGGATCCATGTGATGTGAATCCTGAATATGCGCAGAATGGAGATCAGACATTTGTGGCACGTCCTGAGGATATACCCCTTTAAGGAATTGTTTATTAGGGAATTGAATATACAGTAAATACAAATACAATCTAAAACCATTTGATTGTGATTTAGTTGCAGATCTGTTAAAACAGCGTATGAAGACCTTCCAGCTAAAGTACTTACGTGGAACAATTTTTCTGTTTTAGGATAGATGGCCACAATATCATACAGTCTGGTTACAGGGGAGGTGGATCTCTGTCAAAGAACGTTCACAACGAGAATAAATGTTTAATAGAATAATACAAACCTACAGATTTGCAAACTTTAAGGTTTCTACAGATTAAAGGATATGGAAACCTTTGCAGACTTTTTGTTAATAAAACAAATCTTTTAAGCAACTTTTTAATAGTTTATTTTTTTTCTTTAAAAAAATGTTGTTACTTTTTGAGCTACAGCATTTGTGTATCCCGGATACATAGAAGCTGTATCTTGTGCTGAAACTCGAATCAGTCAGGTCAGCGCGACTGATGGCTCCGGTGACTGCGGGTCCTGTGTGTCTCTGACACGAAGGATCCACCGGTTATCAACCTCACATCTAAGTTCATGACTTAGATGTGATCGATAATAGGTGGATCCTGCGTGTTCAGGATACATAGAAGATGTATCTCAAAATGTTAATCATTATTATTTTTTTTAATAACCAATTAAAGTCTTTAATAAATATGGAAACCTTTAAAGAAACTCACAAATAAAGGGGTTTTCCCACAAAGGACAATTATCACCTATCCCCAAACGATAAGTGTATGATCGCTGGGAAACCCATCACTGGGACCCCCCTACCGATCTCTAAAACGGGGGTCTTGAACCCCTGTTCCTCCTCATTGCACGATCGCAGTGAGGAGGAATATGAATGGAGCGGTGTGCGCTGCCTCTGCATTTAACGTCTATGGGGCTGACGGGGACAGTCCAGTACAGATCTCGTCTGTTTACGTCATTCCCATAGACTTTGAATGGATCGGCAGCGCACATGTGCAATCCCCACTTCATTCAAAAGCCTCCTCTGTGTGATTGTGCAGTGAGGAGGAATAGGGGTCGGGAGCCCCGTTCTAGAGATCGCGGCGGTTCCAGTGGTGGGGCCCCAGCGATCGTACATCACCTATCCTGTGGATAGGTGATAATTGATCCTCGTGGGAAAACCCCCTTAAAGAATTAAATCTCAATAAGATGACCGCTGTGGATAGCATTTATTTGTTTAAACGATTGGACAATGAACTGTGCGGGGGGAGGTTTATAAAAACTGGTGAAAAAGAAACATGGAGCAGTTGCCCAAAGCAACCAATCATGTTGCAGTTTTAATTGATCCCTTTCGCTGCCAATGACGTATTTAATATTACACTTGACGTAACTAGAATATAAGGACTAGATCTCCATGATGGGTATTATGCTAAAGACCATTTTAGCTTCCAAATGAGACCACTGTCAAAGCTCTAGGTGCAATATTCAAGACGTTTGAAGTCAGGAGCAGTATGAAAAATCGGGGTGGGGACTGCAAGTGACCGCAGTTAGAAAAGAGGCAATCATATACTGTGATCGCTCCCACTGTACAGCCCTCCTGTGACCTCAAGGGGTTGATACAGGAACTTTTCTACATGTTATAGGGGGGGGGGGGTCTTTATGTTTTTTTTGTTTTTTTTTTAACTACAGGGATGAGCAGATGCACATATGATCCCCCCCTGCACCTAATCAGAACATTGGTAGACTGTCTTGGATGTTTACCGGCATCTGGATTGCAGAGATTTTTGGTCTCTTCAGTTCTGTGATACGCGTTTGTAGACAGAGGCAGAGGTGCCATGTTTTAACTTTGCACATCTTAAGCCGCATCGGAATCAACAGAAAAAAAGGTCCGAAACAGACTCTTATTGGTTTCAATTGGAGGCGGAGGAGTTTTTTTCCGAGGCGGCTTTTAGCCGCCCGCGGTAAAAAATAAATTGGCATGCTCTTTTTTTGCCACGATTCCGCTTTTGACCTCCCATTGAAATAAATGGAAGGCAGAGAAAGCGTTGCTCTGCGTTTTTTACCCATGGTGCTCGATGGCCGCTGCCGAAAAACGCTGTGAGAGTCGCGGCAATAAATGTTTTTTTTTTTGTCTCAGGCTATGTTTGGTCTGACTTTTAGCCACAGACATACATTTTATGCAATTTTTACAAAACATTACAGTTTTTGAAGCGAATTGGCTGCTAGGTGGTAACAGCTACTCTTTTCTTTTGCATCAATTTTGATAAATCTCCACCAATGTAACCCAGTCATGTAAACAAATGAACACCATTAGCGAGGTTCTGTAGAATCTGCGCTCAGAGACCAAGTCAGTACACACTGTGTATGGCATATATAACCATGTGGGTGCTTACCAAGGCTGGACTGATCTGAGGTAGACGCTCTATGGTGGGATTTTAAACATTTGAAATTACTACAAGTTACTATTTGAGACGTTTATATTACAGAGATTATCTGGAAAACACATAAAAGGCGAATTCCCATCTCAGACATTTTGGGCATATCCATAGGATATGCCCTAAATGTCTGATAGAGGTGTGTCCCAGCTCTGAGACCCGCATATATCTTGAGATTGAGGGTCCCTGATGAGTTGGATGCCACATCCTGGCGAAGAAGGTCGCGGTATCAGAAACAGCTGAGCTGTTTCCGTAACGCTCAGTCACTTCTATGGGAGTAACAGCAGAGCTCATTGAACTCGGCTGCTTCTGGACCCCCAACCACCTCCCCACCGATTACCTGCCTGGGTATGGCAGCCAGCAGTGATCTTGAAATAGATGCGGGTTCCAGAACTGCGGCCCGCACCTTTCAGACATTTATGACATATTTTATGGATATGCCATAAATGTCTGAGATGGGAGAACCTCATTTGTCCCAAAATGTGCTGGTTTGCTGTAATGTATTCATTCTAATGGGATCTGTACAGCAAAGCAGCACACACTGAATGTGGGGGTCTAGGAGTGGGGGTGCTGCTCTGAAAAGATTTTACAATCATCAGATTTTTAGCTGCAATATATTCAAACACAAGGAAAATCCACTGACTGCTACTTTTTTCTCAATAGAAGATACGCTTTAAACATGCGATAAAAACAAAAAATGAAAAAAAGATACAATACATACCAATACGTTGCAATGGGATGGATCTGTTGCTATAATTGTTAGCCGAGTAAGAATTCTGATTGGTGTCGATTTACCCTGTAGGTAAAACAAAGTCAAGTTAGGATTACGATGAGCGTGAATGATCATTTCTATTGGGAGAGGAAGGCAAGCCCCTGCCCGACACCCCTGGCAGCGCATTATCTCCTGGCAGAACGTAGGATGGGGAATGATGAAATGCAACAATCCTGATACTAGTTTCTCCTGACATCCGCGGTTGGGGGATAACCAGGAGGTCTTCACACACATTCCATTCTTGGCGTGATCAGAAGACATTAATCTAGTGTGTGCATGGTAAAGCCATTGGTGTTGCCATTCTCAGTTATTTTTTAGCAAATGTAGAGTCGATTTGTAACTCAAATCAATGTCAACATCCTATCTGGCTTGAGTAGTGGCAAGTATTTACCTTAAAGGGGTTATCCAGTCCCCAAAAAAAATTGATGGCCGATCCTCAGAATACACCGTTAACATCGGATTGGTTGGGGTCTGACTCCCGGCACCACCGCCAATCAGCTGTTCTGTACGAGCGCTGCTTCCCTTCATTTCCTTTACTGCTCACACTGTGAATCGCCGAACACTTCTAGCGAAGGTTCACAGTATTACAGAAGACTGTAATACTAAATGGGGGAAGTCTGTAAGACTGTGAACCGCTGCTATAAGTGATTTGCAGCGTGAGAAGTAAAGGAAACAGCGCTCGTAGAAGTGATGCAGCCCCTTAAAAAAAAAAAGCAGATCGGCGGGGGTGCCGGGGGTTGGACCCCGACCAATCAGATATTGATGGCCTATCCCAAGGATAGCCCTTTAATGTTTTGGGACTGGACAACCCCTTTAATGTCTCTATGACAAGACTGAACAAAGCCAGAGCACAGGCAGTAAGTGTTGTCATGGGGACACTGGATTAGAGGAGTTATTAGTGGTGGAGATAGATAGCATACATCTACTAAACAAAGAAAAAAAAATAAGCTTTGAAAGTGCAAATCCATATATTTCATTAGGTAGGGCTGATAATCGTGTGGCATATAATAACATTGTAATGGAATACCTGTACAGTAGGTGGAGATGGAAACAGATCTGTAGTAGAAATAGGCTTCACAATTTCCTAGAAGAAAACGAGTGTCAAAATAGAAAACATAATAGCGTTATACAGAAAAAGGGCTCATATTTGCAATGGTCACATAAATAAAAACAGAAATCATTTCTTAAATCTTACCGCTTTCTTTTTTTCAAACTCTGCTACATGGTTGATGGCAACAGCTGAATAGCCAACTAAAAGGGTAAAGAAAACGGTTAGGAAAAAGACTGTCTTCACAACGTCCAGACCCTCGTAGTTCTACTGAACTGAACCTATATCACCGTAGACCCCTATAGCGTCTGTATGTTGCGGCCATAATACAGATGGTAAAATACGATGTTCTGTAAAACCAGTCTAAGGCCACTTTCACACGTCAATATTTGTATTTTTTTGGGTAAATTTCCATTATACCTTTCAGTTTTTTTCCACTCCTGGTTTTGGCTTACAAATACTAAAGCAAAATACTGCCATGGGAAAGAGGCCTAAAAGGTGATGCTAGGGTGGAGCACTTCAGTTTGGATTTTAGTTTTTCCACGTTTGACGAATATTCAAATTGAAGCTCTACCTGGGGCCAGGAAATCTGGGCTAAAATGAAAATCTACATTTTTTTTCTCAAGCTTATGGCCGATTCTCGCAAGGCAATGAGGACCCTAGACGCAGGTTGTGAGCTTGCGTATTTTGGACAAAATATCAACTAATACCTCATGTATATTTTGTAGGATGTCAGTACTTCGTGTGGTGCATTTAGAAGGTGCTGGGCAGCCCGCCTGATCTAATAGACTGGGTGTAACTAATAGGCTGCTAGCCAGGATGGTGCACTACACGTAACCGTGCGACTGGCACTTTTTATAAAAGTCGTATCTGTGTGCATTGATAATACTAAGCAGCCACCCCCTCATGAATATGAGAGTGGCTGTTCAGCAGTATTTTGCACCTGTGCGACCAAAGTCTATGTAATAGTGTGGCTTGTCTGCAGGGAATTGGTGTTTGTATCAGCGGGTATGGCCTTTTCCTGTGATTTTCATTACCAAATAGATCTGAATTATCTGATTAATCAGCCAATCAGGCTGCAATCCATTCACAGCAGGACACCACTATAGATCCACAGCTCTAAATAAACATTAAGTACATATCTGTAAGGCCTCGTTCACATCTGCGTTGGGGTCCCGTTCGCACGTTCCGTCGGACCATTCCATCAGAACGGGACCCTGAATAGACACACACTGACACCGACGGAAACCAGAGGTTTCTGTTTCCATCACCATTGATTTCAATGGTGATGGATCCGGTGCCCATGGTTTCCGTTTGTCTCTATTGTGCACCGGACCCGTCGTTTTGCCGGAACCAATAGCATAGTCGACTAAATAGTAGCGTGATGACTGTTTACAGTTTACAACATGTTCCTTTTTATCAACATGAAACAGAGTCAAAGTGAAGTAAAAACAGCAAAAAGGGTAATAAATATGTTCCAAAGATGCCAGATTTACTATTGCTGACTACAAAGCCAACGATGATCAAAGTTGCAGCTTGACTAAAAGGTGTTTCATCAGAGACGTCTCCTTTCAGAGAGAAGTCGGCTCCCAGCCAGCAGCTGATTTTGACAGGGGTGCTGCAGCCAGCCGGGCATTTCCCCTGCAGTGGCTCTAAAAAATGGTGTCCTGTGCAACATATTTAGTAATCATTTGCACCAGCAATGAGTGCCACCTGCAACATGCACGTCCGTGTGTAATAATAAATCCAAAAGTGGGTGTCGCATACGACTCGTTTAGGATATTAAGGGCCTTTTACACTGTTAAGCGGCCGATGCAGCGAGTGCCGATCAATGAGACATCGCTGATCGGTGCTCGTTTGCTCCTGTCACACGGAGCAATGAATGAAGACGAGCGGTCGTTACTCCGATCGTTCGTCCCCATACATTATCATCATGTCGGCAGCGCGTCTCACTGTTTACACAGGGAGATGTGCTGCCGACAATAATATTTTACTTTTTTAAAACGATTACGACCAGCAGATGAATGAGCGTTGCTTGTTTATCTGCTGATCGCTGCCCTGTTTACACAGGGCAATTATCGGCAATTGTCTGCCCGATAATCGTCCTGTGTAAAACCCACATTTATGAAAAAAAAAAAAAAAAAGTTGCATCTCTACAATGTGCCTAGAAATTTGCAGCTAGACCCTAACTTTTTGGATAGCTTTTTAGTACTTTGACAATTATTTTTGCCTGGCTACTAATAGATCACAGGAACCAGTTACATTTTCTAACTGGCTTCTAAAGTCAGTATCAACAAGACATCGTTGATTGGCGCTCGCCTGCTCCTGCACAAGGAGCTATGGATGGGGACGAGCAGTCGTTACTCCGATCGCTCGTCCTCATACATTATTATGTCAGCAGCGCGTCTCCCGGTTTACACAGGGAGAGGTGCTGCCGACAACGATAATATTTAACTTTTTTAAATCGATACGACCAGCAGATGATCTGGCGTTTGCTTGTTCATCTGCTGTTCACAGTCTTGTTTACACAGGAGAATTTAGACAAGACGTTCTATGAACAATCGTTTGCCCCGATAATTGCCCAGTGTAAACCCCCTTTAAGGAATTATTCAGACGAACGTGTCAGTTTTGCGGACCGTATTTCATGCATTTTCGATTAGTGTTCCTGTTTTTTTAAAATAATTTCTTTAGCAACTTGTGCGTGAAAAACACAGATGTCATCTGTGTTTTTCCACACACCCATTGACGTCAATGGGCACTGTGGTCCGCAAAAACGGACCAAAATAGGACATGCAGTGAGTTTCACGCCACGCAGAAACGCTGCGTGAAAAGTCACGCATGTGTGAATAGCCCCAATGATTTGCATGGGTCCGTGTGCTGCAAGTTATTTCAATGGACAGTAGACGAACGTTATTTCCGGTCTGCATAAGGCATTAGGGTCCGTTCACACAGTTTTTTTGGTGCCAATTTTGATGCTGAAACTGCATCGGAACCAGTGTCAAAAAAACTGCCTTTCGGTCGCTGGCGGGAAAATAAAGTGGAATGTTCTTTCATGTCGCGGTTTCCGCCTCAGACCTCCCATTAAAATCAATGGGAGGCATAAAAAACCTGCGGCCCCCGTTTGAGCGTTTTTTTTTGTCCTTGCATCAGCTTCAACAACCGCAGGCAAATAACGCAGAAAAAAAAAAAAGAGAAAACAATGAAAATAGTTCAAAATCTGCCTCAAAATTCCTGAAGGCCCTCTCAGTCTGTGCAATTTGAAGGACGCCCGTACATGTACAGAGAAGCTTCCCCCCCCCCCAGCAGCAGTGTCACATACGTGCCATGGGAGCCTCCTATATGTGGCTCAGCTGCAGAAAGGAAAGACTCGGCTGCAGCACAAAGCATCTCTGTGCAATGTATGGATCACCCGTATGTGATGTGGGAGCCCACGTACGGACATGAGAACTGCTAGGGTCCATTGAAACGTTGCGCAAATACTGCAGATTTTCTTTGTGAAAAATCCGCAGTATAATACAATAGCAGAGTGGATGAGATAGAACAAGTCTCCTCCACAGGCTGCGAAAACACGGAGCGGAAAAAACACTCAGAAGTTGAACTGCGGTGCGGAATGTTATTCAGCAGCATGTCAATTGTATTTGCGTAAACCCTGCTTACTTGTTGCAGGTTTTCTCCATTGAATTCAATGCGGAGGTAAAACACGCAACAAATAGCAGTTGTTTTTTTTGTGGCGGAATAGTAGCGATTCCACCGGGAAAAACGCAACGTCATCATAGTTATGTATGATTCGGTGAGCAACTGCCTCCCCGAGGGTCTATGGTCCCATACTACAAACATGTTTCAGTACGGGACAGTACTCCCGCGGGGACGCAGGAAACCTAGCGTCATACATAACTATGATCCCAGCTCCCTGAACTGTGTTCGGTTCGGGAAATGCGGCCGACATGCGGTCCTGAGATCACGGACCGAGCACGGTCGTGTGCATGAGGCCTTATACTTACCCAGAAGTCTGCGTTTCTTCCTCCAGACCAGCCTCCTGGGGTGACGTTTCATCCCATGTGACCACTGCAGCCAATCACAGGCTACAGCGGTCTCCTGGGATGAAACGTCATCATGCTAGCATGCCGGCTAAGTGCTGCAGTTTTCGAGGCGGACCTTACGGGAAAAAACTGCACCACAGTTTGGTGCGGTTTTTCACCCGGAATTCCCTGCGGCCACCAGGGCGGATACGCAATGTAACTTTACGCAGCATATCCGCCACGTGTGAACTCAGCCCTACAATGTTTACATTCAGCGGCGCTCAGTACAGTGGGTGCTGAAAGAAAGGATGTCAGTTTTTAACAAACATTCAATTGCAAAACCCTCCTACTGTTCAAAAAAATAAAAAAGCTATATCCCAGACAACCCAGATACACAAACACGTTCTACTTACGATGTGCCGCCATTTCTATAATGCTTTGCAACTTCCTTTTTTCCGTACAGTTTGTAATATTCAAGTCTACAAATACTGCCATTCTGAAATGAGAATAGGCGCACATGAAGATAAAGAGTGACAGAATTTTAAGTCTACCTCCAATTATATAGAAAAGCTATTTAGCAAAATAATAGTTTTTCTACAAAACTTATCTAGCAGGTTCTGCTTCTAAATAGCAGCACGGAGCGGCCACGGCCCACGCTACAGGCTGCTTATTACTGCAGTAGGCGACAGATCCAACAGTGTTAGAGAACTCCGGTCAAAAGAAGTAGGTGCCAGTGAAAAGGACAGACATAGGTCCAAATAACACTAAAAAAAATAAAAAAAAAGTCCACGGCACTCGGTATCAATGCTCAATCATGCGTTACCTGCTGAGTGACCAGCGGGTGCAGCTTCACGTTACATTCTAGACAGGAGCCGGATGATGTGTGTCCTACTGAAAAAAGTCCACGACACTCGGTATCAATGCTCAATCATGCGTTACCTGCTGAGTGACCAGCGGGTGCAGGTTCACGTTACATTCTAGAGACAAGAGCCGATAGATGTGTGTCCTACTGAAAAAAGTCCATGGTACTCAGAATCAATGCTTGATCGTGCGTTACTGCACACAGTCTTAGCTCAGCGTGATCTCGCAAGATCAAGCTGCGCCAAGACAGCGCGTGTAAAGCAGCCTCACGATGATCCTCTAGGATTGCCAGCGATTCATTAGCATATTTGGCGCCTCAACAACCAGGGGACATATCTCTCAGGAACATGGGGTGCCTGGAATAAAACAAAAGCACCAGGAGACAGAAGTAGTAAGGTGATACTGACGGTTCACTTATTAGCACCTAGTGACAGGTCCTCTTTAAGTGAACCGTTCATACAAGAACTGGATGATTTTGGCCTCCCGGACCTTTATCCACCATTAACGGTATCTTTTGTAAATCCAAGAGAATCTCGTCCGCGTGTGTGGCACAAAAAGCGCAAGAGAAACGGGTCGACTGTCCTGCCGAACAGCCGAGTAGTTTCTCTTGGTGTCATAAAGATCACATTGATGGTTGATAAAAGGTCCGGGATGGAGAGAAATGTCCGGGACTTGTATAAACGGTATACTTCATTGCACGATTAAGAATTGATACTGAGTGCCGTGGACTTTTATAGTAGGACACAGATCTTCTTCTAGGCTCCCGTCTCCAGTACAGGAGCCAGTGCTGAATAAACTCATGTGAACTTACACCCGCTGGCTGCCGTACTGCAGACAGGAGCCTAGGAGAAGAGCTGGATGATCTGTCCCCTTCTGCACAGGCCAGCAGCATGAACCGCAGCCGCTCTGTGCTACTAATTAGAAGAGAAATCTGCTAAACAAATTATATCTAATATATTTCCGACCCAGCTGAAGCACCTTAGAGTAAACCATAGTTTATTGTGATCAGGGAACCTGTCGCTATATCATGCTGCCCATGGTAAGGGCGGCATGAACATGCTGACATGTTACCTTTATGTACAGATGGCTACGGTGTAGTAGAGGGATCAAGCAATCGTCATTGGCTTTGTGTCAATTTAAGACAGAACTGAATGCTAAAAGAGAAGGAACATTTTCTTTAGTGTCTGTGATACAGCTGGTTTTCCAAAAGGTCAATGAGACAATGAAATCCAAAATGGCCAATATTTCTCATCCTCCAATGGAAGATGTCCAGGGAATGTCAGATTATCCCCATACACAATAGATTGTCAAACGAGGGAGAGGACTTTTTGTATCTACAAACTCCATAGATGTAAATCCAGTGCTACATGAAGCCTTTCTACAGTCAAAAAAGTATAATAAAGGTAAAGGACAGATATAAACATTTACTGTCACCTTATCATAGGTTCTTATGGGGTAAATGTACGGCAAAAGATCGTTCTTTCAGCTTTCTCCGTTAGTCCCATAGACTTTGAATAGAGCGGAAGCGCAAATTCTCAACCGCTACTCCATTTAAATTCGGGACCCCAATTCTAGTAATCATGGGGCACCCAGCGATCAGACATTTATCAGCTATCCTGTGCATGGGTGGTCAATGTTGACCTTGGGACAACCACTTCAAGGCAAAAAAAAAAGGTAACAATGCCCTTTATTCAACACATTATGGATCCTTATGACAGCTGAAGGCTTAAGGGATGTAGTATTAGGATGTTTTCCTCTCCTAGCTCTGCTTCATGCACCGTCCAGCGGCATGCAGCGTATATACACGTCCATAATACGAAGATGTACACCGTCTAGGCACTTAGCAATGGGAGATTATGGGAAAGTTGCATGACTTCCAATATAACCACGACTACAGCACCATTACAACAAATCTTCCATTCAGGATCCTGGGAAAGCTGGGTAACAATCCACGTAGGAGCTAAAATGGTGTATATTGGTGGTCACCATGATTCCCTAGAAACAGAATCAACTAAAAGTTTAATAAGTTGTCAAGACACACAAGTCAGGGACCTGGATGACAGGATATCAGCGTAATCGTTGTATAACACAACAGACCTGCCGGTAATCACAGATAATCCGGCTGCAATCCTCCGTACACTGCACGTTACCTCTCCGATGATGATTATAATGATGCGGAGAATGATGAGCAACTATCTCCCAGCACGAAACTCAGCAGCGTCCATGTGTTCCCAGGGTAATTCCTAGACTGGGGAGGTCACGTGATCGGGCAGGAAGGGGAGGGGCCTACTCCTAATGCGTCTCTATGGGGGGAAATTAAGATACAGGAAGAGGCAGCTGCTCATACTATAGAGCAGGGGTCTCAAGACCGCATGCGGCCCCTGGGGCTGTCATCTGCGGGACACAGAGCCGTTAGTATCGGCTCTGCTCCCGAGACTCTGGAATTCTCTGACATCGCTGTCCACATATGAACAGCGATGTCTGGGGCTTCCCCAGAGCCGGAGTCCCGGGCAGAGCGCTAGTATCGGCTCTGCTCCGGGACTCTGCCGAACCCTCTGACATCGCTGTCCATACATCGACAATGATGTCAGGGGCTTCCCCAGAGCAGGAGTCCCAGTGATGTCAGGAGCACAGCTGGAGTCCCAGGAAGAGCCTACTAGCGCTCTGCCCGGGACTCCAGCTCTGGCGTTGCCCCTGACATCTCTGTCCATATATGGACAGTGATGTCAGGAGCAGAGCTGGAAGCTGGAAGCGACTCCAGCTCTGAGCAAGCCCCTGACATCACTGTGGCAGCATCTGCGGAGGGCACTGTGGCATCATGTGCAGAGGACACTGTGGCATTATCTACAGAGGGCACTGCGGCAGCATCTACAGAGTGCTCTGTGGCAGCATCTACAGAGGGGACTGTGGCAGCATCTACAGAGGGGACTGTGGCAGCATCTACAGAGGGCACTGTGGCAGCATCTACAGAGGGCACTGTGGCAGCATCTACAGGGGGCACTGCGGCAGCTTCCACAGAGGGCACTGCCACAGCATCCACAGAGGGCACTGTGGCGCTATCTAAAAAGGGGCTGCCCAATCTTGACATGTGTGTATGCCAAACGCTGCTAACTGAGCCGCTGGACTGCATTCAGCGACACTTAAACTGGAAAACTGGATTGTTGAAATAAGCATGTGGAGAAATATCTCAAATTTTAAACCTAGCGCTATTATTATAGTAATGTAGTAGTATTATTATTATTATTATAGTAATGTATTATTATACGTAATGTAGTATTATTATAGTAGATCAATAGACCCCTGCTATAGAGGTAGGTATTATAGCAGTATAGTGAGATTATATAAGTATTATAGCAGTATAGTGAGATTATATCAGTACTATAACAGTATAGTGAGAATATAATACCAGTAATATAGCAGCATAGTGAGATTATAATACAATTAATATAGCAGTATAGTGACATTATAATACCGGTAATATAGCAGCATAGTGAGATTATACTACCAGTAATATAGCAGCATAGTGAGATTATAATACCAGTAATATAGCAGCATAGTGAGATTATAATACCAGTAATATAGCAGCATAGTGAGATTATAATACCGATAATATAGAAGCATAGTGAGATTATAATACCAGTAATATAGCTGTATAGTGAGATTATAATACCGGTAATATAGAAGCATAGTGAGATTATAATACCGGTAATATAGAAGCATAGTGAGATTATAATACCAGTAATATAGCAGCATAGTGAGATTATAATACCAGTAATATAGCAGCATAGTGAGATTATACTACCAGTAATATAGCAGCATAGTGAGATTATACTACCAGTAATATAGCAGCATAGTGAGATTATAATACCAGTAATATAGCAGCATAGTGAGATTATAATACCGGTAATATAGCAGCATAGTGAGATTATACTACCAGTAATATAGCAGCATAGTGAGATTATAATACCGGTAATATAGCAGTATAGTGAGATTATAATATCGGTAATATAGCAGTATAGTGAGATTATAATACCAGTAATATAGCTGTATAGTGAGATTATAATACCAGTAATATAGCTGTATAGTGAGATTATAATACCGGTAATATAGCAACAAAAACCTATTGGTACAAACAGGAAGCGATCTCGTCAAATTAAATGTAAATACATGAATTGAGTAAAGAACGAGATCCTCTGTAGAACCAAGTATATCTTGGTGCACTGACCCTCAACATCTGATATAAAGCCTATAGGTGTGGGGTACAATTAACACAACAATGTAGCAGAAAAGAGAATAACAATCTTTATTGAAAAAGTCACAGGATTAAAAAGATGAGTCATGCACAGCATGAAAGTAAAACGTTCGTCTGATGCCAGAGATACAAGTGCACCATGGGTGAATGGACACATATATATGGTAATAGCAGCTGTGTTAAATAAATAGACCATACAAGTTTGATTAGGAGTTAATCAGACAGGACAGAGATTGTAAAACACAAGTGAAAAAATAGAT
The DNA here is from genome assembly GCF_050947455.1 of Rhinoderma darwinii. Taxonomy (NCBI): domain Eukaryota; kingdom Metazoa; phylum Chordata; class Amphibia; order Anura; family Rhinodermatidae; genus Rhinoderma; species Rhinoderma darwinii. The sequence goes on along the minus strand of NC_134697.1, from coordinate 49,011,327 downwards.
AAATACATTGGTGAAGTCTCTGTGTCAGTACAGATCAGGTCTATAAATAAAACAGCAAAGAAAGATAAATGTGGCTGGTCACATACCCATGGTGATGTCTCAGGCAGGAGAGATCGTCAGACCCGACGCGCGTTTCGGCGGGATGCCTTCGTGCGGGGGTGGCGTCTCTCCAGCCAGGGTCACCCTTTTAAGACGTCATCTGTCCAATCGTGTGTATGTAACACAGGTGTGTTACAGGAGACGGTAACGACGGCGTCATGTGCCAGGCATGAAGATGGTCGCTAAGGAACTTCCGGCCACGCGTCATCAGAGGGGGGCCGGGTCGTCGGCGACTGACGCCGATGAGCCGTGCCCACTCCGATATAGACGCGCCCACAGAAGGAAGCGAAACACCTCCCCCTGACACAAGCGCACAGGAGCAGTCTCCACAGACTACAAAGGTAGTTTGTATATGTAAACAAAACACTCGACTGGACTGATGCACGGGGAGAAAACCGAGATGATACCAGCACATTGCATATAAAGATTTTATTTGCAAATGGAATATCGATCTACAGAAGTATAACAAAGACCAAGACTATATCTAGTATATAGTGTGTATTGCATCTACATATATATATATATATTTAAAAATATAATAATGTTATAAAAAAGCGCATCAATACAGACACTGCAAAAAGAAAGGAAAAACCATATGTGCATATATTAATAAATAATAAATATAATGAGATGTGATGTGATATTGTTGGAATACATAAATAATATAAATAGTGAACGAAAAATAAATAAATAAATAAATAAGTGAACAATTGATGTTGTGCGTGAAAAAAAAGCTGTATAGTGAGATTATAATACCAGTAATATAGCTGTATAGTGAGATTATAATACCGGTAATATAGCAGCATAGTGAGATTATAATACCAGTAATATAGCAGCATAGTGAGATTATAATACCAGTAATATAGCTGTATAGTGAGATTATAATACCAGTAATATAGCTGTATAGTGAGATTATAATACCGGTAATATAGCAGCATAGTGAGATTATAATACCGGTAATATAGCAGTATAGTGAGATTATAATATCGGTAATATAGCAGTATAGTGAGATTATAATACCAGTAATATAGCTGTATAGTGAGATTATAATACCAGTAATATAGCTGTATAGTGAGATTATAATACCAGTAATATAGCTGTATAGTGAGATTATAATACCAGTAATATAGCTGTATAGTGAGATTATAATACCAGTAATATAGCTGTATAGTGAGATTATAATACCGGTAATATAGCAGCATAGTGAGATTATAATACCGGTAATATAGCAGTATAGTGAGATTATAATATCGGTAATATAGCAGTATAGTGAGATTATAATACCAGTAATATAGCTGTATAGTGAGATTATAATACCAGTAATATAGCTGTATAGTGAGATTATAATACCAGTAATATAGCTGTATAGTGAGATTATAATACCGGTAATATAGCAGCATAGTGAGATTATAATACCGGTAATATAGCAGTATAGTGACATTATAATACCGGTAATATAGCAGTATAGTGAGATTATAATACCAGTAATATAGCTGTATAGTGAGATTATAATACCAGTAATATAGCTGTATAGTGAGATTATAATATATACAGCACCAGAACCAAGCTCGTTACATATATACAACACCAGAACAAAGCTCATTACATCTATACAGCACCAGAACCAAGCTCACTACATATATACAGTGCTAGATACAAACACAGTACATAAATACAACACCAGCACAAATACAGGTCAATTTAGTGCAACCCCTACCGTATAGGTTTGCACTAAATTGTGTACAGCTCCCAGCATGACCCGATGAATGGTAAGGATATGATGGGAGATGCTGTTTCACAAAAAAAAATTAAAAATCATACCACCCATCATATCGCTGTAGATCATACAGTGACTACAGTACAGATTAGGGGCAAAATAAACATTTACATTAAATGACTCACAGGTGACGTCAGATTCTAGTTGTTCCTTTTCTCTTTTCTTCTCCATCCGGTCCAGACCTCTATGACGACGTCTCCGGGGCCGCAGCCCATTTCTGCAGTTTGCAACTCAGATGTCTCCAGCTTCTCACTTTTCAAACATAATGGAATATTACCTGTTGCATCAGGTTAAAGAGGCTCTGTCACCAGATTCTCAAATCCCTATCGCCTATTGCATGTGATCGGCGCTGCAATGTACACTACCGTTCAAAAGTTTAGGGTCACTTAGAAATTTCCTTATTTTTGCAAGAAAAGCACAGTTTTTTTCAATGAAGATAACATTAAATTAATCAGAAATGCACTCTATACGTTGTTAATGTGCTAAATGACTATTGTAGCTCCAAACGTCTGGTTTTTAATGCAATATCTACATAGGTGTATAGAGGCCCATTTCCAGCAACCATCACTCCAGTGTTCTAATGGTACATTGTGTTTGCTAACTGTGTTTGAAGGCTAATGGATGATTAGAAAACACTTGAAAACCCTTGTGCAATTATGTTAGCACTGCTGTAAACAGTTTTGCTGTTTAGAGGAGCTATAAAACTGACCTTCCTTTGAGCTAGTTGAGAATCTGGAGCATTACATTTGTGGGTTCGATTAAACTCTCAAAATGGCTAGAAAAAGAGAGCTTTCATGTGAAACTCGACAGTCTATTCTTGTTCTTAGAAATGAAGGCTATTCCATGCGAGAGATTGCCAAGAAACTTAAGATTTCCTACAAAGGTGTGTACTACTCCCTTCAGAGGACAGCACACACAGGCTCTAACCAGAGTAGAAAGAGAAGTGGGAGGCCCCGCTGCACAACTGAGCAACAAGACAAGTACATTAGAGTCTCTAGTTTGAGAAATAGACGCCTCACAAGTCCTCAACTGGCAGCTTCATTAAATAGTACCCGCAAAACGCCAGTGTCAACGTTTACAGTGAAGAGGCGACTCCGGGATGCTGGCCTTCAGGCAGGGGCGTAGCTAGAGGCTCCTGGGCCCCGATGCAAAAATTCTTACTGGCCCCCCCCCCCCGCAAACTTCTCATGGCCGACGGTCCGCAGCTTTCAGCTGCATCGCTGTGTCTCCTAAGTGACCCAACAATGCAGCACTAGCAGCCGGGGACGTCACTAAGGCTGGGTTCACACACACTGTTTACGGACGTAATTCGGGCGTTTTAGCATTGAATTACGTCCGAAAATGCGGCTCAAAAGCGTCGGCAAACATCTGCCCATTCATTAGAATGGGTCTTATGATGTTCTGTGCCGACGGTCATTTTTTTTTAAGCGCCGCTGTCAAAAGGCGGCGCGTAAAAAAGACGCCCGCGTCAAAAAAGTGCCTGTCACTTCTTCAGACGTAAATGGAGCCGTTTTCCATGAACTCCATGGAAAAACAGCTCCAATTACGTCCGTAATGGACGCAGCGAAAGACGCCTGCACATGCCATTACGGCTGAAATTACGTCTGTTTTCTCCTGAAAACAGCACCGTAATTTCAGCCGTAACAGACGCTGCCGTGTGAACATACCCTCAGGGCTTAAAATGTCCGGGAAATAGCCCCAATACATATGTGTCCGCCCCAAAAAAAAGTGTGTATATGAGACAGCATAGCATATCTATAGCACTATGACCCTATAAACTATGGATAGGATTAGATAAAGTGGCTGAGCAGACAGTATCACACATGATAGGATTAGATACAGTGGCTCAGAAGGCAGTATCACACATGATAGGATTAGATACAGTGGCTCAGCAGACAGTACCACACATGATAGGATTAGATACAGTGGCTCAGCAGACAGTACCACACATGATAGGATTAGATACAGTGGCTCAGAAGGCAGTATCACACATGATAGCATTAGATACAGTGGCTCAGCAGACGGTATCACACATGATCGGATTAGATATAGGGCCCAGCAGACAGTATCACACAAGATACGATTAGATACAGGGCCCAGCAGACAGTATCACACATGATTGGATTAGATACACAGCTCAGCAGACTATATCACACATGATAGGATTAGATACAGGGCCCAGCTCGCTGACATTGCGGCTCCAGCGCTGGACCCAGGATAGGTAAGAATAATAATTTTGCTTCTTTATATGTTACTGATTATTTTTGTGTGTTTGTGTTTTTTTACAGGTTCGGTTGTTGGACTTCGGATTCGAGGACTTCAATGACGGCGTTTTTTTTATTCTCAATAAAATGGTTAATGAGGGTTGTGTTTTTTTATTTCAATAAAATATTTTTCTATGTGCTTGTATCTTTTTAAACTTTATTATCACCGCCTTAGTAATGGCCGTTGGCTGATTTACAACCTCCATTACTAAGGCGGGGCTTAATGTTAGCAGGTGCAGAAGCCAACACTAACCCCCATTATTACCCCGGTACCCACCGCCACCAGGAGTACTGGGAAGAGCCGGGTACGAACCAGTACCCGACCATCTGTAGTGACGGGTAGGCATCGGGGTGGCCGCAGGCTGGTAGTATTAGGCTGGGGAAGGCCAAAAACAGTGGCCCTTCCCACCCTTGTAATGCTGCCTGCTGCTGTTGTGTTGTATCTGGCTGGTTATGAAAATTGGGGGGGACCCGACATCGTTCTTTCCAATTATTTATATATTTTTTTTTTTTTAAATGACGTGGGGTCCCCCCCATTTTTCATAACCAGCCAGATACAATAAAGCAGCAGCAGCCTAGCATCACCAGGGAGGGAAGGGCCACTGTTTTTAGTCTTTCCCCTCATGATAATACCAGCCTGCGGCCACCCCAGTGGCCGACCATCACTACAGATGGTCGGGTACTGGATCGTACCCGGCTCTTCCCAGCACCCCTGGTGGCGGTGGGTACCGGGGTAATAAAGGGGCTTAGTGTTAGCCTCTGCATCGGCTAACACTAAGCCCCGCCTTAGCAATGGATGCTGTCAATCAGCCGGCGGCCATTACTAAGGCGGTAGTAATATAGTTTTTAAAAAAAACACAAGGACATTGAAAAAATATTTTATTGAAATAAAAAAAACCCCACACAACCCTCATTAACCATTTTATTGATAATAAAAAAAAAGCTGTCATCGAAGTAGTCCTGGAATCCGCCGTAGTCCAACGACCGAACCTGTAAGAAAACACACAAAAAATGATTAGTAACACATGTGTTAGGGTATGTGCACACACACTAATTACGTCCGTAATTAACGGACGTATTTCGGCCGCAAGTACCGGACCGAACACAGTGCAGGGAGCCGGGCTCCTAGCGTCGCACTTATATACGACGCTAGGAGTCCCTGCCTCGCTGCAGGACAACTGTCCCGTACTGAAAACATGTTTACAGTATGGGACAGTTGTCCTGCAGCGAGGCAGGGACTCCTAGCATCGTACATAACTATGATGCTAGGAGCCCGGCTCCCTGCACTGTGTTCGGTCCGGTACTTGCGGCCGAAATACGTCCTTCAATTACGGACTTAATTAGTGTGTGTGCACATACTCTAAGGCTTAGATACAGGGCCCATGTGTGATACTGTCTGTGGGACCCTGTATCTAAGCCTACCACAAGGTAGGCTTAGATACAGGGTCCAGCAGACAGTAATCTTATACAGTATAAGATTACTGTGTGCTGGGGCCCTGTATCTAAACCTACAGTGTGGTAGGCTTAGATACAGGGCCCAGCAGACAGGATCACACATGGGCCATGTATCTAAGCCTACCATGTGATTGGCTTAGATACAGGGCCCAGCAGACAGGATCACACAATCTGTGATCCTGTCTCATGGGCCCCCTAAGCCTGATACATCGTAGGCTTAGGGGTTGTGCAGTCCCTAAACATTGATGGCCTATCCACAGGATAGGCCATCAATAGCTGATGTGTCGCCCGGGACCCGCAAATCAGCTGTTTTGAAGGGGCCACAGCACTCGTACGAGAGCTGCTTCCCCTTCATTTCACTACTTGCTCACACTGTGAATCGCCGACACCGATTCACAGTGTGACCGGAATGAAGTGACAGGAATGAAGGGGAGCAGCTCGTACGAGTACTGTGGCCCCTTCAAAACAGCTGATTGGCGGTTTCCGGGAGTCGGACCCCGCCAGTCAGGGCTAACCTTACCTTCCTCTTCGGCCGCGGCGGGAGTTCTGTGGTTTCGATGCTGTGACGTCATGCGCTGCGCACAGCGCTTGACATCAGGACCTCCGCTGCCATCCGGAACCAGGAAGGTAAGTAAAGTATGTTATTATAGTAACGGGGGCCCGTGGCCCGAGTTACTATAGTAACTTTTTATTGATGTGGTGCGGGGGGCCGTGGGCCCCCTGGCTTCGGGGCCCGGTCGCAATTGCGACCGTTGCGACCCCTATAGCTACGCCAGTGCCTTCAGTGGCAAAGAAAAATCCATATCTAAGACTGGCTAATAAAAGGAAAAGATTAATATGGGCAAAAGCACACAGACATTGGACAGAGGAAGATTGGAAAAAAGTGTTATGGACAGACGAATCGAAGTTTGAGCTGTTTGGATCACACAGAAGAACATTTGTGAGACGCAGAACAACTGAAAAGATGCTGGAAGAGTGCCTGACGCCATCTGTCAAGCATGGTGGAGGTAATGTGATGGTCTGGGGTTGCTTTGGTGCTGGTAAAGTGGGAGATTTGTACAGGGTAAAAGGGATTTTGAATAAGGAAGGCTATCACTCCATCTTGCAACGCCATGCCATACCCTGTGGACAGCGCTTGATTGGAGCAAATTTCATCCTACAACAGGACAATGACTCAAAGCACATCTCCAAATTATGCAAGAACTATTTAGGGAAGAAGCAGGCAGCTGGTATTCTATCTGTAATGGAGTGGCCAGCGCAGTCACCAGATCTCAACCCCATAGAGCTGTTGTGGGAGCAGCTTGACCGTATGGTACGCAAGAAGTGCCCATCAAGCCAATCCAACTTGTGGGAGGGGCTTCTGGAAGCATGGGGTGAAATTTCTCCCGATTACCTCAGCAAATTAACAGCTAGAATGCCAAAGGTCTGCAATTCTGTAATTGCTGCAAATGGAGCATTCTTTGACGAAAGCAAAGTTTGAAGGAGAAAATTATTATTTCAAATAAAAATCATTATTTCTAACCTTGTCAATGTCTTGACTATATTTTCTAGTCATTTTGCAACTCATTTGATAAATATAAGTGTGAGTTTTCATGGAAAACACAAAATTGTCTGGGTGACCCCAAACTTTTGAACAGTAGTGTAGATAACAGTAACGTTTTTGGCCAAGTTATGAGCTATTTTATATTTATGCAAATGAGCTTTGAAATGGACAACTGGGCGTGTTTTTTTTTTCGTATGTCCAACTGGGCGTGTATTGTGTTTTTAACTGGGTGTTGTGAATAGAAGTGTATGATGCTGACGAATCAGTGACCAATCAGCATCATGCACTCCTCTCCATTCATTTACACAGCACATAGTGTTCTTACTAGAACGATGTGCAGCCACATACACAAGTGTCCTGATAATGAATACACATGACCTCCAGCCTGGACGTCATGTGTATTCAGAATCCTGACACTTCTGAATCTTTTCTGTGAGATTCCAGCAAGCCACACGTAATGTCGTGATATTACGAGGTAAACAAGATTTCGTTTCCCTTGCTGGAAATCTCACAGAAAAGATTGAGAAGTGTCAGGATTCTGAATACACATGACGTCCAGGCTGGTGGTCATGTGTATTCATTATCAGGACACTTGTGTATGTGGCTGCACATCGTTCTGATATGCTGATTTTAAAACACCACTTGGTTATCCCCTACGTTCAAATCTCTCTGTCAGACCTCTGGATGACGTCTTGAAGTCTGACATGGTAGTGCAGTTTCGCGTGGCTCTGATGTATTGGCCCTTCGGTATGCCCATTTTCAGGGGTTTAGGGGGCCAACTATCCCAATTTAGTAGGCTATTAGTGGCAGTGTTCTTCCTAAACATTTCTGTCTGAATGTGGCCCTGGTCGGTTTTTTCTATTTTAATGTCAAGGAATGTTATCACTTTATCCTTGATTTCAGAAGTAAAGTAGAGACCCAGATCATTGATGCTCAAAATAGATACAAATTCCTTGAATTTAATTGATGTGCCTGACCACAGGATGAAAACATCATCAATGAATCTTAGCCACATTAAAATGGAAGAAGTGTACTTCTCCATTTTCTCACAGAACACAATTTTTTTCTCCCACCAGCCCAGGTAGAGGCTGGCATAGGTAGGGGCACATGGGCTGCCCATGGCCATCCCCCTGAGCTGGTGAAAGAACTTGTGATCGAAGACAAAGAAATTATGCTCCAGTACAAATCGGAGCAATGTTAGTACAAACTGGTTATGTGCACTAAAATGAGTCCTTCTCCCCCTGAGAAAGTACTCCACAGCTCCACACCCAAGGGAATGAGGAATGGAGCTGTAGAGAGCCTCAACATCAAGGCTCGCTAAGAGAACATTGGATTCGACTCGAATACCTTCCAACTTTCTCAACACCATCGTATCTCTCAAATAGGATGGAAGCGCCGTGACGAATGGTCTAAGGATCCAGTCCACATAGATACTGGAATTCTGTGAAACACTGCCAATCCCAGAAACAATTGGTTGGCTCTTCAATGGGCTAAGTCCCTTGTGGATTTTAGGTAGACTGTAAAAAGTTACCACCTGTGGACAGTTTCCCAAAATAAATGCCAGTTCTCTTGCATCAATAATCCTGTCACGCTTGGCTTCCACCAAAATACCTTTAAGCTCGGTCAAATAATTTTGTGTGGGATTATCTGCCATAAAGCGATAACAAAGTTTATCCTTCAGAATGCTCATACACATGGTGACATATTGTATGCGATCCATAATGACCACGTTCCCCCCCCTTGTCAGAGGGTTTAATTATGATATCAGAGTCATTCTCCAGTGCCTTGAGCGCCAGCAATTCCTCCCGGGACAAATTGTAGTGCAAATGTTTATCAACCTCCAATTTCTTCAGTTGATTAGTAACAACTTTCAAAAAGACGTCCAATAATGTATTGTCATTGAGGGGTGGATTAGTGGTTGAGGGAGCCCTCAGATCAGTGAAGGGGCCCTCACCCAATCCTCTCTGCCCCTCATCCCATAATTCCTGAAGTACCCTGACATGAGGAAGATCTTCCTGAATCCCCAGTTCAGCACATTGTCTCTTGTCATGTGTACTGAAGAACTTTTTCCATTTTAATTTTCTGATGAATAGATTCAGGTCTTTGACCCAAGAAAAGAGATCAAACCTATTGGTGGGGACAAAGGACAAACCTTTTCTAAGGACTAAAGTCTCATGATCAGATAGATTTCTAGAGGACAGATTAATAATCTGCATTTCGTCATTGCGACAGGAAGTACTAAAAGTTACACCTCCCTTTGATCCTTGAGAAGATAATCCGAGATTGGATGGCTCCTGCCTAAAAAAAGATCTCTGTTGGAGGCTCTTCCTCTGGTTCTCCCTCTTTGTGTGGTACGTGAAGAGGTTTTACCCTGAGCCCTGCTATTCCGAACTGTCCTCAACGGATACCTCTGAGTATCAGAGTCTGATATATCTGGCTCAGAGGAGGATAACTCTGTATCTATCTCCTGATAACCATTGTGCTTGGGACCGAATTCAAATACCCTACCTTCTTTAAAATCTGTAGTATCACGCACATACTGGAAATGCTTTCGTTCCTTAAAATACAAGATAGGGCACTTATAATTTGGTGACAGAGCCTCTTTAAAGAGCAATTTGATCAAAATGTGCGCTAAGAACCTCACTATTATAAGTAGATTCAGCAGCAATGCATGTTTATTTATTTATTTATAGTGTTTATGTGCCATTGGTGTTCATTTTGCTGTAATGTGCTGTAATGTGCTGATCAAAGTTTCTTGTCTCTTATGTGTTGCTTATATGTGGGGTTAGTGACTGCCTGTAAGGGGTGCATCCCTGCTTACCTCTCTCAGGAGGACAGTACAGGAACACGGGCTGTCGGGCGGCTGAAGAGGCTGCAGCTCCGGACGAAGGAGTGTCTTGGGCGTCATGGCAACGGCCGCACTGCCGACAGCCATGACGCCTGCGCCGAACAAAGAGCCGGGAAAATGCTCGCGCGGCGAGACTAGAAGGAGGAGGGGGAAGTGCGGCAAGGAAGGGGGGCGGAGCTGAGAGTGGCGCGAAGAAAGGGGGAGGAGGAGAGCAGAGAGAGAGTGGGTGAAGAAGGAGCAGGACAGAGAGGAAGAGGGAAGACAAGAAAGTGGAAAGTGAGAGGTGCAGGAAAGGCACCAGAATAAGGAAGGCAGGAGCCTGACAAAACGTGGGCTAGCAGCTGCAGCCTGAGGATAGGAGGAAGAAGGACAGCACGGGGGTTTCAGAGGAAATCCTGGAGGAGGATAGAGGACCGGCCAAGCACAAGGAGTGTGCCAACAGCCACAGGTACCGTGCCCAGACCTTAAGACCCCTGACCAAGAACTAGATTCCCGCCATAACCAAAGGGCCCGTGTCCTAGTCCGTGACCGTTTCCGCCGTGACGTCCCTCACTAACTACCGCCACTTTACTCCCAAGAGAATAGTCTCAAAAGGGACAAACAACCCTGGCATGGAACTGTTATAGATAAAGCACCGCATGTAACCCTTGCATGGAACTGTTATAGATAAAGCACCGCATGTAACCCTTGCATGGAACTGTTATAGATAAAGCACTGCATGTAACCCTTGCATGGAACTGTTATAGATAAAGCACCGCATGTAATCCTTGCATGGACTGTTGTTTATGAATCTTGGTGGAATAGGAGCAGACAGAAGGAACGGTCGGGTTGACGGGACTTTGATGGACTATTAGCTGGACTTCGTGAAACCCTTAGTGTCAGCCCGCCAGTTCAGTTGCGTCCCAGGGGTCCACCGTTGGACTACCGACTGAGGAGAGAGAGGGTTGTCATGAAAGGTAGCGGATAGCTCCGCAAGGACCCGTGACGGTGCTAGTAGGTACGTTAGTCGCTGATTCCCACGACGCGATCCGTGGGCCGAGAGTGTGACTCTTACCCTAGGATAGGCTGTCAGTAGTGGGTAGCTCCCGCCGTGACTGACAGCGGCGTATCCTTAGCCAAGCCGGCAACGTGGGGTCAGGCACAACCTCTCTCCGGGGGACTTCCAGCGGGATCGAAGTCCTCAACCTCAGAATTCCTGTCTGCTCCATAGAGAAGAATTTGTTGTTATTTGCTCGTTACAGTAAAGAAGTTTCCCAACAGGAGGTGTGTCTTGTGCATTTCATTTCTACCGCGGTAGTTCCTCCTACATGCCTCCATTTTTTGATCTTGCACTTCTCCCATTCTGCCCTGGGTGATTTTAATTAGTTTAATGCTGGTTCCTACCATCCCCAGATATATATGTAGGCTTAGTCCCAGTTCTGGGTGTATGAGCAGTGTAGGGACCCACCTCATAGAGGTCACTTTGTCGTGGCGGGTGGGCTCACACAATGCCAACGGTGTTCGCATAGGGCTGTTGCCATATTCTTGTTTACTGTATATATATATATATATATATATATATATATACATATATATATATATATATACACACACACACACATATATATATATATATATATATGTATATATATAACTGAGGGATAGGTTCCATCAAGATGTGCTTGGCCTCGAGCGCACATGTGGTGGTCCACAAACACCAAAAACACAAAACTAGGCTATATTTTTTTGTGTGTGCATATATATATATATATATATATATATATATATATATAGATATATATGCACACACAAAAAAATATAGTTGTGGTCTCACCAACGTAATGTAAACCACAAGGGCAGCTCAGAAGGTAAATGACAAAGGATTATTGACATGTAAAAAAGCCCTTGATGTTTATTACTCTACCAGTTTGTGGATGGTTGAAAGAGCCACCCTTGATCATATTGTCACCGATATTACATCCCAAGCACGGGTAACAGCCATTTTTGGGGGGTGCCAGAAACATTTGACTCTTTCGATTAGACCCGATATCAGCTTTGACAACACTATTTTTTATCGTTTTACCTCTTCTATAGGCCATCATAGGTCTCTCCTGAAATTCAATTATCTTTGGAAAGGCTCTGCTCAAAACCTCCCAGTCTTTCCTCAGGATTTCACCAATTTGTGAGCTTAGTGAGGAGAAAGTGGAAATAAAAGGTAACCGAACCTTATTTTCTTTAATTAGCTTCCCGCCTAGGAGATCCTGCCTGTCCAATAGATCAACCTTCCATCTATTTAACTCCAAAATGTGATTTGGGTAGCCCCGATCAGAATTTTTTTTGCACATTTGATCAACTCGTGAGGATAGCCTGTCTTCCTGACTTACCACCCTCTTTACTCTGATCAATTGGCTATAGGGCAGTGATTTCAACATTGTCCTCAGATGTCCACTGGTATAATGTCCATTTTTTTAGAAAACAGATCAGAGATTAGCTTGTTACCAATAATTGAAATCCGAGTGTCCAAAAAGTCAATGGCAACAGTGGAATAAGATATAGTAAATAGAATTGTTGAGTTTAAACCATTAAGAAATCTTACAAAATCCTGTAATTGACTGACTGAGCCAGTCCAGATGAGGTAGACATCGTCTATGTATCGCCACCACGGCAGTACTTGACTGAAGTGGTGGGACACATAAACAAGGTCCTCCTCCATTCATCACATAAAGATGTTTGCATAGGTAGGGGACATATTCGACCCCATTGCCGTCCCTCTCTTCTGCAAATAGAATTTGTCTCCTACCCAAAAATAATTTTTCGTAAGGATAAACTCCAGTAGTGATCTAAGAAAATCAATCTTGTCCTCAGAGAAGCCTGACCTTTCTAGATAGGAAAATGAGGCATCAATGCCCTCCTGATGGGCAATTGAGGTATAAAGACTACCCACATCAAGGGTAACCAGGACCGACTGGTCAGGGATCGTAAGATCCTGAATCCTGACCAGGAAGTCTGAGGTGTCCCTGATGTAGGAGTCCGCACCAATGGCAAATTGCCTGAGAATTTTATCAATAAACATAGCTGCAGGGACAAATAAAGAATCACTCCCTGACACAATAGGACGTCCAGGGGGTCAGGTGAGATCCTTGTGGATTTTTGGCAGGAGAGAAAGTACAGGGAGGGGGACAGGAAATTTTACCTGTAAAAATTGACAAAGATTTCTATCAATAATATTCCTCTTCAATGCATTGGTAATCGGTATCCAGCTCACGTAAATATGTAAACTTGGGATCACCCGATAACACCGCATATATATTGATATCATTAAGCTGATTGGCCATTTCCTGCAGATATAGGGAGGTGTCCATAACAACTATGGCACCCGCCTTATCTGCCGGTTTGATAGTCAGATCACTGTTATCCATTAATTCTTTAAGTGCCAAATTTTCAGCACGCGTCAAATTTCTTTGAACAAACTGACTACTCTGCATTCTCTTCAAAGAATCTATCTATCTATTTATCTATACCAAAGAGGACGCTGACCGTATCCTTCAGGGAGCACGGAGACCCCCACCAATCGCTAGAATGAAGCAGCTAAAGCACTCGTGTGAGCGCTCAGCTGCTTCGTTTCTGTTCGGCTTTTTCCGGAAAGCCGATGTATCGGAGTACGGGCTCATAGACTTTGTATTGAGTCCGTACACTGATACATTTATTTCCGGAAAAAGCCGAAATAGACACTAAGCAGCTGACCGCTCACACAAGCACTTCAGCTGCTTCGTTCTAGGGATTGGTGGGGGTCTCCGTGCTCGGACCCCCACCAATTCAAACTTCTGACATGTCACTATGACATGTCAGAAGTTTGTCGAACGTTTAACTACGCTTTAACCAAATTCAAGCAATGGTAAGGGTGAACACTTCTATAGTTGCTGACAGCACACAGCTCCCGGCTCCTGTCGGCTCAGGGCTGATGTCACCTATCCTCTTTACAGAGAGCCTTCTCTCTCTGTTAAATTCCTTCCTTCTCTCAGAGTAGCTGTAGCGTCCATGGCCGCGGGCCGTCGGGTGTACTCACCTCCCGACGCCCGCAGCCATGGATCTGTAAGTACTGGCCTCCGTTTCCCTCCTAGGAGATGCCAGCGTTCGCTTCCGCTCCGTTCGGCTGGGTCCCGTAGGGTGCGCGCGCACGCTCGCGCCCGGCCTTAAAGGGCCAGCGCACGCAATTAGGAAATCGTCATCACCATCAACTGCCACGATTTCCTGGTCTATAAGAAGGCCCCTGGCCTTCTAATCCTTGCCTGAGCGTTGTTAGTCTTTCCCAGTCTGTCTCGCAAATGGTCCCTTAGTGTCTCCCGTTCCAGCTGTTACCCGTGCCCTGTTACCGTTCCTGTATTCCGTATTATTCCTGTGCCTACCAGCGTCCAAGTGTCATCTGCCACGTCAAGTGTCTTTTGCCACGTAAGTGCCATCTGCCACATCAAGTGCCATCTGCCACGTCAAGTGTCATCTGCCACGTCAAGTGTCTACCGCTTCATCGGATACTGCTCGCCACATCTGGCGCCACTTGCCGCACCTGCCTCCATCCGTGCTGAAGCCACAGCCACCGCCCGGACTATTTCAGGTACCCAAGCATTACTGTCTGCCATTTACTTAGACTGTGACCTGGTCAGCTGCCTCCCCGCTACGGCGGAGCGGCCTAGTGGGTCCACAAACCCTGTGTCTGTGACAGTACGCTCAGGCCATGGAACCCGCTGGCCAGCCCAAGACCCCAGTCCAGAAGATTCAGACAGAGATGCAGGACCTACGCACACGTCAGGATCAACTCCTTGAGGCGGTGAATTCTATCCTGGTCCGCCTGGATCTACTCGCTGTTCCACCTCCGGTTCTTCCCCTTGAAGCTGTTGCTGTGCCACTGCCTGTTGCTCCCCCTGTTTGTTCCGGATCCACAGTTCCTCTGCCTCTTCCTCCTCGCTACGACGGTGACCCCAGAGCATGTAGAGGATTTCTCAATCAATGCACAGTGCATTTTAGGCTACGGCCTCATCTCTTCCCCTCCGAGGAGGCCAAAGTGGCGTTTATTATCTCCCTCCTCGCTGGCAAGGCCCTCGCATGGGCGAACCCAATCTTGGAGCAACAAGGACCTGTATCCTCGGACCTAGCCTTGTTCCTGCAGTCCTTTCGTGCCGTGTTCGAGGAGCCGGGTCGAACATCCTCTGCCGCAGCCACTCTGTTGACCCTCAAGCAAGAAGGCTCCACAGTAGGGGAGTATTCTATCTCCTTCCATACCCTAGCAGCCGAGCTGGCATGGAACAATGAGGCACTGGTGGCGACCTTCTGGCAGGGACTGTCCTCTCACATCAAGGATGAACTGGCAGCCCGCGACCTTCCTTCTACCTTGGATGCCCTCATCCTGTTAGCCACCCGGGTTGATATGAGAATCCGGGAGCGCTCTCTAGAGGTTCGTCAGGAGAGCCGGGTCCACAGACCAGCACCATCAGTCCAGAGACCACTATTGTCCACTCCTAGTGCGCTACCTGAGGAACCCATGCAGGTAGACAGAGTCCGGTTATCTGAACAGGAGAAGCAGCGCAGACGCTCCTCTGGACTTTGTATGTATTGTGGCCTCAAGGGTCATTTTGTGCGCCAATGCCCACAGAAACCAGGAAACTCCAGTACCTAGGGTTGGTTGGAGAGGCAACTCTAGGTGGAACGTCTCCAAACGTTAAAACCTCTTCCAAATTATCGATACCTGTGGCCATCGTCACCGGACAGACATCTCATCCTTCCTCCGCCTATCTTGACTCTGGAGCGGCTGCTAATTTTATCCACCAGGATCTAGTGGATCAGTTTCAACTACCCACAGTCCGTCTGGAGAGACCCCTGGCAGTTGCTTCTGTGAATGGTCTACCGTTGCCTGATCCGATCATGCTCATCACTGAGCCGTTGACACTACAGGTCGGAGCTCTTCACTCAGAACAGATCTCCTTCCTGGTACTACCCAAGGCTATCAATCCTATCCTGCTGGGTCTGCCATGGCTCCGTCTACACGCCCCGACACTCGACTGGAGTTCTGGAGAAGTTCTTCAATGGGGTTCCAGA
Source organism: Rhinoderma darwinii (assembly GCF_050947455.1). Lineage (NCBI taxonomy): Eukaryota > Metazoa > Chordata > Amphibia > Anura > Rhinodermatidae > Rhinoderma > Rhinoderma darwinii. The sequence continues at coordinate 48,995,272 of NC_134697.1, read as the reverse complement.
TGCCATAGCCATTGCCTGTCACAAGTCCGTCCTGTTGTGCCCCCTCTGCCTCAGTCACTCTCTGATCTACCTTCTCAGTATGCCAGTTTTGCGGATGTCTTTTGTAAACGAGAGGCTGAGACGTTGCCTCCACATCGGAATTATGACTGTCCCATTGAACTGGTTCCCAATGTTTCTCTTCCCCGTGGACGAGTATATCCTCTCTCCTTGCCAGAGACTTTATCGATGTCAGCCTATATCAAGGAGAACTTGGAGAGGGGTTTTATTCGAAAATCTTCCTCCCCAGCCGGGGCAGGCTTCTTCGTTAAAAAGAGAGATGGATCTCTCCGACCCTGCATTGACTACCGTGGTCTCAATCAGATCACGGTCAAGAACAAATACCCGTTGCCACTTATTTCCGAGCTGTTTGATCGCATACGAGGAGCCAAAAATTTTTCCAAGCTAGATCTGCGGGGGGCCTATAATCTAATCCGGATTCGCCGGGGTGACGAATGGAAGACGGCATTTAACACCCGCGATGGGCACTACGAATACCTAGTGATGCCCTTCGGACTGTGTAACGCTCCCGCAGTATTTCAGGAGTTTGTTAATGATATCTTCCGAGATCTCCTCTATATGTGTGTTGTAGTTTATCTCGATGATATTCTAATTTTCTCCCCAGATCTGATGACCCATCGGAGGCATGTTCGTCAAGTTCTCCTGCGACTAAGAGAGAATCGCTTGTATGCCAAGTTAGAAAAATGCACCTTTGAAAAGAGGTCTTTGCCCTTCCTGGGCTACATCATCTCGGATCAAGGCCTTAAGATGGACCCTGAGAAGTTAAAGTCTGTCCTGGAATGGCCACGTCCTCAAGGCCTAAGGGCCATACAGCGGTTCCTGGGATTCGCCAATTTCTACCCGCAGTTTATTCCTAACTTCTCTTCTCTGACGGCCCCCATCTCTACCCTTACCAAGAAGGGTGTGAACGCCAAGGTGTGGACTCCAGAGGCAGAGTCCGCATTCATTAGCCTCAAGAGAGCCTTCACTTCAGCTTCGATCCTCCATCACCCTGACGTATCTTGGCAGTTCTCACTAGAAGTGGATGCTTCCTCTGTTGGTGCAGGCGCACTTCTGTTCCAGAGGAGCTCCAAAGGAAAGGCAGTAGTATGTGGCTACTACTCAAGACTGTTTTCTTCAGCTGAGCGCAATTACTCCATTGGAGATCGGGAGCTACTGGCCATCAAATTGGCCCTGGAGGAGTGGAGACATCTTCTGGAGGGTGCTGCCCACCCCATCCTGATCTTCACCGACCACAAGAACCTCACTTACCTTCAGTCCGCTCAAAGACTGAATCCTCGTCAAGCCAGGTGGTCACTGTTCTTCACCCGTTTCCAATTTCTGCTCCACTACCATCCTGCTGACAAGAATGTGAGGGCCGATGCCCTGTCCAGATCATTTGAGACGGAAGACACGGTGGAGTCCCTTCAGACGATCATAGACCCATCCTGCGTTGTCACCGCCAATCCTCTGCAGATTAGAGACATCCCTCCAGGGAGAGCTTTTGTTCGGTTGGCAGACAGGAGAAGAATTCTCCGCTGGGGACACAGTTCTAAACTAGCTGGGCACGCCGGTGTCCGTAAAACCCAAGACCTGATTGCTCGTCACTTTTGGTGGCCCACGCTACCTAAGGATGTTCTGGACTTTGTCTCTGCTTGCACGGTCTGTGCCTCTAATAAAGTGACTCAGTCCAAGCCTGCCGGCCTGCTTCAACCCCTGCCTGTACCCAGTGCCCTCTGGCAGCACATCGCAATGGACTTAGTCACAGACCTTCCTCCCTCAGCAGGATGCAACACCATCTGGGTGGTGGTGGATCGGTTCTCTAAGATGGCGCATTTTATTCCGCTGACCGGCCTACCCTCTGCTCCCCGACTGGCGAGTCTCTTCATTCAGCACATATTTCGCTTGCATGGCTTGCCTCTTCACATTGTGTCCGACCGGGGGGTTCAGTTTACCTCTAAGTTCTGGAGAGCACTCTGTAAGCTCCTGGATGTGAGTTTGGACTTTTCCTCTGCCTATCACCCCCAGTCCAATGGACAAGTTGAGAGGATCAACCCGATCATGGAAAATTATCTCCGCCACTTCATCTCTTCTCAGCACGATAACTGGGTACAGCTTCTTCCATGGGCTGAGTTTTCATATAATAACCACACAAGTGAGTCCACCACTTCCAGTCCGTTTCACATCGTGTAAGTCAACATCCCAGAGTCCCTCTTCCTGTGTCGACTTAATCTCAGGTACCCGCTGCTGACTCTGCATATGGGGACTTCCTGCAAATCTGGCAACAGACCCGGTCCTCTATTTTGCTGGCGGTAGATCGCATGAAGAGTAAGGCGGATACTTACCGCTACAGCAAGACTTCTAGTTCCACAGTTGCTCCCAGCGGTCCTTCTGATGTATTCGAGGTAAAGGAGATCCTGGACCACAAGAGGGTAGGAGGAAGGACTTTCTATTTGGTGGACTGGAAAGGGTTTGGTCCTGAGGAGAGGTCCTGGGAGCCAGAAGAGAACCTCAGCGCCCCTACTCTTATTAAAAAGTTCCTCTCTCACTCTGGCCCCAAGAAGAGGGGGCGTAAGAGGGGGGATACTCTAGCGTCCATGGCCGCGGGCCGTCGGGTTTACTCACCTCCCGACGCCCGTAGCCATGGATCTGTGAGCGCTGGCCTCCGTCTCCCTCCTAGGAGATGCCAGCGCTCACTTCCGCTCCGTTCGGCTGGGTCCCGTAGGGTGCGCGCGCACACTCGTGCCCGGCCTTAAAGGGCCAGCGCGTGCAATTAGGAAATCGTCATCACCATCAACTGCCACGATTTCCTGGTCTATAAGAAGGCACCTGGCCTTCTAATCTTTGCCTGAGCGTTGTTAGTCTTTCCCAGTCTGTCTCGCAAATGGTCCCTTAGTGTCTCCCGTTCCAGCTGTTACCCGTGCCCTGTTACCGTTCCTGTATTCTGTATTGTTCCTGTGCCTACCAGCGTCCAAGTGTCATCTGCCACGTCAAGTGCCATCTGCCACATCAAGTGCCATCTGCCACGTCAAGTGTCTTCTGCCACGTCAAGTGCCATCTGCCACGTCAAGTGCCATCTGCCACGTCAAGTGTCATCTGCCACGTCAAGTGTCTACCGCTTCATCGGATACTGCCCGCCATGTCTGGCGCCACTTGCCGCACCTGCCTCCATCCGTGCTGAAGCCACAGCAACCGCCCGGACTATTTCAGGTACCCAAGCATTACTGTCTGCCATTTACTTCCGCTTAGACTGTGACCTGGTCAGCTGCCTCCCCGCTACGGCGGAGCGGCCTAGTGGGTCCACAAACCCTGTGTCCGTGACAGTAGCACATTACCAGTACGGAGTGGAGGCAGTTGTACACATCAGAGAGTGTAGATAGGGATGCGAGCAGTCTTCGGGGGGAAGGAGGTGGGGGAGCACACACTTCAAAACACGAAAGAGGTGCAAATCTTTCCATTCTACTTTTTCTCTGTGTAGGTTCCACTCCTGATTTTGGCTTACAAATTCTGAAGAAAAATATTGGCCAAAATGCAATTGTGTGAAATGGTCCATATGAACACTTGTCAACAGACCTAAATAGTCAAAGATTGCTTCTGACAGTGCACTGTAAGGCTGGGTTCACACATGGCGGAATTTCACTTAAATTCCGCTGCGGACACTCCGCAGCGTTAATCCGCAGCGGAGCCGTTTCTCCATTGCCTTCCACTTCTATTTAGAAGTGTTAGTTTAGACGAGGCGTAAAATTCCGCTGCGGAGCATAGGCTGCGGAGCGGAATTTGGTGTCCGCAGCATGCTCTGTCTGTTGCGGAGCAGTGGCGGACTCATGGCGGAATTTCTCCATTGACTTCAATGGAGATTCTAATTTCCGCAATGAAGTCCGCAGCTGTCATGCACATGTTATGTGTGCTGCGGATGCGTCTTGCTTTTTTAACTTGACATTTCTTCATTCTGGCTGGACCTATGTATTTCTAGGTCTACAGCCAGACTGAGGAAGTCAATGGGGCTCCCGTAATGACGGGAGCGTTGCTAGGAGACGTCAGTAAATAGTCACTGTCCAGGGTGCTGAAAGAGTTAAGCGATCGGCAGTAACTGTTTCTGCACCCGGGACAGTGACTACCGATCCCAATATACAGCAACCTGTAAAAAAATATAAGTTCATACTTACCGAGAACTCCCTGCTTCTGTCTCCAGTCCGGCCTCCCAGGTTGACGTTTCAGTCTAAGTGACGGCTGCAGCCAATCACAGGCCAAGCACAGGCTGCAGCGGTCACATGGACTGGCGCGTCATCCAGGGAGGTCGGGCTGGATGCCGAAAGAGGGACGCGTCACCAAGACAACGGCCGGTAAGTATGAAATTCGTTTACTTTCACTAGGGAAAGTGCTGTCCCTTCTCTCTATCCTGCACTGATAGGGAGAAGGGAAGCACTTTTCCCGCAGTCCGCAGCAGCTAGTCCGCATCAATTTTCTGCACATTTTGGGCAGATCCGCAGCCGTAATCCGCAACCCGGATTAGGTGCGGCATTGATGCGGACAGTTGCGGAGGAAATCCGCCATGTGTGGCCATGCCCTAACAGGCACTAGGTTCGCACCCAGCGATACTGATCTTTTATGGTCTTTTAGAAGAGTATAAACACCAATCCAAAACTGGGTGCGGACCTGGTGTTATAGTAAAGATAAATACATGACCTCATTTTGTCTGAAAGGGCACGGAATCTGAACTTTATCGCTTTGTACAGTCATCTAATACATATACATATCTACAGCATTTAGTCAGAGGAATATTGATTTCGGGACATATCCATATTAAGTATCCCACAAAAGCTGAAGTGCAAAAATTATCATAAATCTGTATCTAAAAAAAATTATATATTGTTTGAGAGTAGCCATCTTCCAAGATGGATTCTAAACGTGCATTATAATACATTTCCTGGTCAAAGAAAACAAAACTCATTCATTAAATGACATTAATGATGTGACTGTAGTGTAGACATTCAGCTTTATTTCAAGGGGTTTTGCAGAAATATTGCATTAACTGTTGTAAGGGTATGTTCACACGCTTAGCTGGCTTTTACGGCTGAAATGACAGCCTGTTTTCAGAAGAAAACAGCTGCGTCGTTTCAGCCGTAAATGCTCCTCCTCGTAATATACGAGGCGTCTGTGACGCTCGTATATCTTGAGCTGCTCTTCATTGAGTTCAATGAAGAACGGCTCAAATTACGTTGCAAAGAAGTGCCCTGCACTTCTTTGCCGAGGCAGTCAATTTACGCATCGTCGTTTGACAGCTGTCAAACGACGACGCGTAAATTACAGGTCGTCGGCACAATACGTCGGCAAACCCATTCAAATGAATGGGCAGATGTTTGCCGATGTATTGTAGCCCTATTTTCAGACGTAAAACGAGGCATAATATACCTCGTTTAAGTCTGAAAATAGGTTGTGTGAACCCAGCCTAAGGGGGCAGCCCACTGGATCGCTGTCTCCTGGGGTAGACAGGCACTTTTGGCACAGTAAGAACAGACTACAGTCCAGTCACAGTGTGGTACTACTGGCCTCAGCCAGTTTTATTAGGTAGAAAAGCCGTAGCAGAAAACAGATGAATACATAAAGTAAATCCTAGGCCGTCTGGCCACTAAATAAACATGCAGTTCCTAACTACAAAGAGCTGAGCCTAGAGCTCAAACTCCCAAACACACAACCACAGTTGCTTTACTCACATCCAGCTTTCCCAGGAGCCGAGAGAGTGAATGTGAACTCTTCCTCTGTTTAAAGCACACCTCAGCTGTGCAGGTAATTAGCCACAATGCAATACCTGAAGTGGCTAGTGCAACTCTCCCTATTCCAACAACCAGGCCCTTTTACACCAGTTTTCCAGAAAAGCCTTGAGCAAGGAAAACACATTTTCCTTCTAGCTCAATTCCCTGGTTGTTTTAAAATGTATATGACAGGAACCTGGGTGAGATGTATACTCCGTCCACTACTTTTCCCCTGGTCGTGTCACACTGTGCAAAGATAACAGCCATTTTTTACATAATCCCGCTATTTTCACCGGGCTCAAAAGTAATTGGACAATTGACTAATAAGCAGTTTCATGGCTGTGAGGCCTGTTCTCTCATTATTTCATGACAGATTAAAGAGATAAAAGATGTGTATTTTTATAATGCACTGGCGATCTCCGCAACGCCAAAAGGCCTGGAAAAACACGAAAAACAACTAAAGTGGATGATCGCAGAATTCTTTCCTTGGTACATTCACAACATCTAGCCAAGTCAAGAATACTTTTGAGTAGGTTGACATATTATTGTCAAAGTCTTTAATTAAGAGACTTCTTCATGAAGGTAAATACAGAGGGTTTATCTCAAGATACAAACTACTGGTAGCACTCAAAAACAGAAAGGCCAGATAAGGACCAGTTCTGGAACAAGATTCATTGGATAGATGAAACTAAGATTAACTTGAGCCAGAATGATGGGAAGAGAACAGAATGGAGAAGAAAAGGAAGGGCTCATGGTCCAAAGCATACCGCATCATATGTCACACATGGTGGAGGGTGTATTATGGCATAAGCATGTATTTCTGCTAATTTAACTGAGTCAATGCCCATGGTTTTCTGATGATGTGACTGTGGATAGAAGTAGCAGAATGAATTCTGAAGTGTATAGAGCTAGACTCTCTGCTCAGATTCAGTCATTGCAAAACTCAGTCTCTGAAAATGGAGGCACTATGTAAAAAATGGCTGCAATTCCTAAATGGTTAATGCAATATTTTTGTTAAACCCCTTGAATTAAAGCTAACAAGTCTCAATTTCAATCACATCTTGATTGCTTTATTTTAAATTCATTGGGGCAGATTCACTATTGGTGTTGCGCCAGAATTCTAGGAAAAGCTACACCTTTTTTTGGCACAAATAATTTTAGAATAATTTATCAATGAAATGCGTCAAAAAGAACAGATGTTTGTTCATGGCTCATGGCTTAGTGGAAAAGGGGGCGTGACATAAGATGCACCAAAATTGTGCCAACATTTTGTTTTGTAAAAAGTGGTCTTAAGTAAGCCAGCCAAGTAGTGGTAGAAAATTAGACAGGAGTGTCTAAAGAAGCATCACATTTATCATCCATCATGAGCCACTGTGACAAATTGGGTACATTTAGTTTAATTCTAAGCTGTCTGAATTCAGGCCTGTATTAGTAAATCTGCCCAGTGTGGTGGTGTACAATGGCGTAATAATGAAAGTTGTGTCACTGTCCAAATACATGTGAACAATACGTTATTGACTAAGCTTCATTGACCAAGGTTAAAGTATCAAGTTGATTATCTTTCTTTTTGGAAAATGAACATCATATCTAGAAAGATCCAGAATTAAAGATAATTCTTCCTTATAATACTGAACAGCTAATATAAAAGCATTGGCATTTGACTTTGATAGACAAAATGATAGCTTCATATTTACCCAAATTTGTATTTACTGGAGCTCCAATTTTGAGAATACAAGTGGCCCCTATCCTCAGACAGAGACAGGTTAACAACTTTAAAATGATTTTTATAAGTGTGGCAAGTATGTAGACTGCATAATTAGCCCAATATTTTCAAACATAAAAATAATTAATTGAATGCTTGTCCCCCATTGATTAACTGTTAACTCCAGGGGAAGTGCCGGTCTTTCCACATTTGTAGTATTAGGGTGCGCTCACACGTGACGTACTTGCATTGTATTTAGGCTGCGGAAAGCTTTACAATGTATGCCTATGGAAAAAACATTCAGCAACACAAGAACTGGAGAAATCTGTCTGCATTGCAGAATATTTTACCCATAGTCATACAATGTGAGTACATCACGTGTGAGAGCCCCCTTACAGGCTACCATATAGAACATGTTTTCAGAATCTTTCCTCTTTGGTTAATTAACCCCTTAACAACCGCCGTATAGTGTTTTTACGGTGGCCGCTCAGGGTAGTTCTTCTGAAGCGCCACCTTTTTACGGCGGCCGTTCAGAAGTTGTTAAACCCGAATCGGGCGCTCTGCTCCTCAAGCCCAGGCTGTTGTTAACAGCCTCGGGCTTCAGGCCAACGATTGGAGACCAATAGCAGCGGTCTCCAGTCGTGTTTATCCCCTCAGATGCGGTGGTCAATAGCAACCACCACATCTGAGTGGTTTTAGAGCCAACCCATCAGCACCCTGTGATTTGATTGCGGGGTGCCGATAGTTTTTACAGCAGCTGGGGGCATAACAAAGGTCCCCAGGTCTGCCTTTATTGAATGTCTGTCACAGATGCCACTGCAGAAGTATTGCAGTGTATTATAAAAGCGATCAGCAGACCGCATAGTGTGAAGTCCCTCAGTGGGACTAAAAAAAAAGTTAAATAAAGTTTATAATAAATAAATAAAATTCCAAGTAAAAAAAAAAATGAATAACCCACTTTTTCCCCTTACAAAATACTTTATTGTGAAAAAAAAAATTGTAAAGAAGTTACACATATTAGGCATTGTTGAGTCCGTAATGACCCCAACTATAAATGTTTACATTATTTAACCAGCATGGTGAACGCCGTAAAAAATAAAATAAAAACCAATTCCAGATTTGCTGTTTTCTGTTCATCCTGCCTTCAAAAAATTTGATAGAAAGTGATTAAAAAGTCGCAGTTACTCCAAAATGGTACCGATAGAAACTACAAGTCGTCCTGCAAAAAAAGCCATCATACAGCTGCATCAGTAGACAAAATAAAAAGTTATGGCTCTTAAAATATGGCGACACAAAAACAAATCATTTTGAAATAAAAAGTATTTTTACTGTGTAAAAGTAGTAGAACATAAAAAAACTATATAAATTTGGTATCGCCGCAATCATAACGACCTGCTGAATAAAGTTATTGTTATTTATTTCACATGGTAAACGGCGTAAATTTAAAACGCAAAAAAGTATGGCGACAATTTCTGCGTTTTTTTCCCATTACCCCACCAAAAAAGTTAATAAAAGTTAATCAATAAATATATGTATTGCAAAATGGTGCTATTAAAAAATACAACTTGTCACGCAAAAAAAATAAAAATTCTTATATAGCTATGTAGACGTAAAAATAAAAAAGTTATAGCTCTTTGAATGCGACGATGGAAAAACGTAAAAAAATTGCTTGGTCATTAAAGGGGTTTTCCCACGAGGGCCATTTATGACATATCCACAGAATATGTCATAAATGTCAGATAGATGCGGGTTCCACCTCTGGGACCCACACCTATCTCTAGAATGGGGCCCCTAAACCCCGTTCTAGCTTTGTCTGCTATCACCGACTCCCGGCCACTTTCCGACTTTATGGTCGGGAGTTCCGAAAACAGCGTAGCCCACTGAGCTACGCTGTTTCCGTAACTCCCATACTAGTGAATAGCAGTTATGGAAGCAGCATAGCATGCAAGCTACGCGGTTTCCGTAACAACCATTCAGTTCTATGGGGCTTACGAGAAAAACAGCGTAGCTCAGCGAGCTACGCTGTTTTCAACTTCATGGTCGGAAATCAGCCGACACACAAAGAGGTAGAACGGGGTTTAGGGGCCCCGTTCTAGAGATAGGTGTGAGTCCCAGAGGTAGGACCCACATCTATCTGACATTTATGACATATCCTGTGGATATGTCATAAATGTCCATCGTGGGAAAACCCCTTTGAGGTTTAAAATACCTTCTGTATTAAGGTGATAAGGGGGACTTCTAAATGGGCTTATGGACACAATTTGGCTTGATCAAAACGGTGCTTAGAAAAGATGACACTTAGCTTTACCCATAACACATTTTAACCGGTTCCCGACCGCTGGCTGTGTATTTACGGCCGGCAGTCAGGGGCCTTAAAACCCGTGCCATAGACTATTTACCGCACAGATTTTAGCTTGCTGCTCGAGCGATCGGGCAGCTGAATGTCGGGTCTCCGGCAGTCAGTGACTCCCGGGGACCCTGAGGAGAAGATAGGAGAAGATAGCTTTCGCTGCTTCTATCTTCTCTGATCTCTTCTACGCAGCACTCAATGAGCGCTGTGTATATGAATGGAGGCAGCGGCAGTGCCACTTCCTCTATTGGTCCCAGTGATCATGTGACTGGTCACATGATCGCCGGGTGCCGTTAGTGGCAGCATGCTGCTGGGTCTTACTAAACCCAGCACAGCCCTATTCGTGACAATAGTCACTATGAGAGTGAGAGTAATGCTGTGCAGTTACAGTGGAAGAATGTAAAAAACAAGAGCTGAGACCTGCATCTATCTGACATTTATGACATATCCTGTGGATGTGTCATAAATGTCTCTCGTGGGAAAACCCCTTTAAGCCTTAAAATTCTAATATAGCAAAAAAGGATGTGTATAAAAATGATAGAAAAAAGAAACCTGCATTGTCTACCGAAAAAACATCGCAAAAATCATGTCGCTAGCCCAACAAATAAAAAAGTTATAGCAGTTTAACGAACGCGTGCTAAAAATGGTTAAACGGTGTCTGGTCCTGAAGGCTCAAAATAGCCCGATCCTGGACTGGTTAAGAAAAGATACATAGTAGTCCTAGGCTCCAATGTTAAGAGTTTGTATGTGGCACCTTGCAGCATCTATGATGGTCCGAAAATTAGAGACTAAGAAAAAAAAGCATTTAGGGGAGATTTTTTATGAAAAAAAAAAAAGTTATCTTAATCCTCTGCAAATGAAATTGGTGCTATCCAAAATCCACATAGGCATATGCTCTAACCAAACTCTTTTTCTAATTCTGCAAGAAAGTAAGTGAAACATTCTTCCCTATAAACGAACTAAATTATAGCTGCAAGTGTTTAAACCCTCATTCACATGTGTAAAAAAATTTCAGATATTGCTAATGCTAACTATTTATCATGTATTTCATCGGATCTGTCCAGTTTTCTGCTGGTGCCTTAAAGCATAAGATTATTAAAACATTTTTTTAAAAATAGCAGAATCTTACAAAAACCTCATGGAAATATTTATTGGCACTGACTAAGATCTTGAAGAACATTCTCAGGTTGAAAACAGGATTTGCTCCCTTCCAAGATCAGTAGTGTTGGTGGGCAACCCTTCTCCCTCCATAAAAATAAACAAGCATGTACAGACGTGTCTTTCCTTACCTTTCATTATATCTCAACATATCCTGAGATGTGTGGAGCTACATAACCAGCTTTGAAAAAAAACAAACCATGATTTTGCAACAAACTGTCACAAAATGGCTATGATTTATGTGTCTGTGTTACCACCCAAATGGTTGTGATGTGAGTTGCAGCCTGTCAAGGGTTTTGCTAGCATGTTGCGATATTGTATTTAATTTGTTATATGATAAATTAAAAAAACAAATTCAAACAAGGGTGGACACATCTGTATGTCAGAAGAGAAAGGTTTGACGGAACCCATCAACGGAAGTTGATGTGAAAAGGCCCTTATTGGGTTTCAATTTCTTTTTTTCACCCCTTCTCTTTTACCCTTCCCCCCAAAAAATAGTCACATTTAATGACTGCAAGATCCGCCTATGAGTATAGTGAGAGAAGATCTCTGATCCTGTTTCTCAGAATGTGCGCAGTATTGTTTTCTCTAACTAAACATTTACGACTCAAAGGTGCATGCTATCTGGTCTCCTTTATAAACACGGAAAGAGAACATATTTATTAAGTCAGCCTTATCTTTATGTTATATATTTAGAGTCCTTACCTAATTTATTGTACTGTATATTGCATGAATAACATGGTTAAGCATTAGTATCTATAATCTGATATTAAAGGGAAGGTCTCATGTATTCAGTTCTAGCTTCATGAATTAGATTTAAGTATTAGAGGAGAAATGTGTATGTTTTTTTTCTAAATGATACAGCTATTATTTTTTTTTCTGATGGCAAGTTTATCCACCGGAATAACAACAAGCAGAGAGCTTGAAAACCATGAGGAATTAATATAAAATGTATATTGGAAAATGTTACAACTTTAAGTATATAAAAAAAAAAACATTCATCCATGTTCCCTACCTCATTCATTGAAAGTTATGTGAGGCTGGGTTCACACGACCTATTTTCAGGCGTAAACGAGGCGTATTATGCCTCGTTTTACGCCTGAAAATAGGGTTACAATACGTCGGCAAACATCTGCCCATTCATTTGAATGGGTTTGCCAACGTATTGTGCAGACGACCTGTCATTTACGCGTCGTCGTTTGACAGCTGTCAAACGACGACGCGTAAATGGACTGCCTCGGCAAAGAAGTGCAGGGCACTTCTTTGCCACGTAATTTGAGCTGTTCTTCATTGAACTCAATGAAGCACAGCTCAAGATTTACGAGCGTCACAGACGCCTCGCATAATGCGAGGAGGAGCATTTACGTGTGAAACGAGGCAGCTGTTAACAGTCTGTCTTTTCACACGTAAATGCCTCTCATCGTGTGAACATACCCTTACAGTAAATTGTATTATTGACATAGGCATACATTCGGATGGATAACTAATAATATTTACATATATATATATATATATATATACAAAATATATTGTGCGGTTGCAGCGGGTTAGGGTCAGTTCACACATTGCGTAAATACCGCAGATTTTCAGCAACAGAATTAATCTAGGAAAATCCACAGCATAATACAGTAGCGACAAAGTGGATGAGATAAAACAAATGTCATCCACACGCTGCGTAAATAGCAAGCAGAAGAATAGCTAAGAAATTGACCTACGGTGCAGAGTTTTATTCTGCAGCATGTCAATTGTATTTGCGTAAATGCTGCTTATATTTTGCGGGTTTTCCCTATTGAACTCAATGGGAGGTAAAACCCACAACAAATAGCAGTTTTTGTTTTTATCGCAAAAATGCAACTCAGAAAAAAATAAAAATAAATATATATATATATATATATATATACTTACCCAGAAGTCCATGTTCTTCCTCCAGGGCGGCCTGCTGGGATGACGTTTCATCCCATTGACCGCTGCAGCAGTGGTCACCATACCGCCCAACTTTCAAGTATCACAAAGAGGGACAACCGATGTGTCGCGCGTAGCTGCAATTTTTTTTCTTTTAACCCCTTAATGACCGGGCCATTTTGCACGTTAATGACCAAGGATTATTTTTTGTTTTTTCACGGTCGCATTCCAAGAGTCGTAACTCTTTTTTTATTCCGTCTACATAGCCGTATAAGGGCTTGTTTTTTTGCGGGACGAGTTGTATTTTGTAATTGCACCATTTTTAGATGCTTATAATATATTGATTAACTTTTATTAACTTTATTTTAGGAGAGAATTGAAAATAAGCAGCTATTCCAGCATTAATTTTCACGTTGTAAATTTACGCCGTTTACTATGCAGCGTAAATAACATGTTAACTTTATTCTATGGGTCGGCACGATTACGGGGATACCAAATATGTAAAGGTTTTATAGGTTTTCCTACGTTTGCACAATAAAAAGCCTTTTAGAAAAAAATTACTTGTTTTTGCATCGCCGCATTCCAAGAGCCGTAACGTTTTTATTTTTCCGTCGATGTGGTCGTATGTGGGCTTGATTTTTGCGGGACAATGTGTCGTTTTCATTAGTACTATTTTGGGGTACATAGGACTTATAGATTAACTTTTATTTTATTTTTTATGGGGGGAATGGGAGAAAAGAGAGAATTTTGACGTTGTTTTTTGCGTTTTCTTTGGACGCCGTTCATCCGGCGGTTTAATTAATATGTTCATTTTATTGGTCAAGTTGTTACGATCGCGGGGATACCATATATGTGTATGTGTGATTTGTTTTGACACGTTTTATTTGACTTTGACTGTAATTATTTATTTATTTTTTTCACAAACTTTATTTAACTGTTTTACATTTTTTTTTTTTAGTCCCACCAGGGGACTTCACTATGCGATGTGCCGATCGCATATATAATGCTTTGGTATACTTCGTATACCAAAGCATTATTGCCTGTCAGTGTAAAACTGACAGGCAATCTGTTAGGTCATGCCTCCGGCATCGCCTAACAGGCAGATGCTGAAGGCAGACCTGGGGGTCTTTGTTAGACCCCCGGCTGTAATGGAAACCTGACGGCGACCCGCGATTTGTTTGCGGGGGCGCCGATCGGGTGACAGAGGGAGCTCCCCCCTCTGTCAAACACATTAAATGCCGCTGTCACTATTGACAGCGGCATTTAATGGGTTAAACTGCCGGAATCGGCGCGCGCTTCGATTCCGGCAGTTGCAGCAGGAGCCAGGCTGTGTATAACAGCCGTGCTCCTGCCGCTGATCGCGTGGGTACAGTCTCAGTACCCGCGCCATCACAGGACGGATATATCCGTCCTCCTGCGCGAACTAGCAGCTGCTGAGGACGGATATATCCGTCCTTCGGCGTTAAGGAGTTAATCCACGACTCAGACACACGCGGTTCAGCCCACACAGTATCATGTTCCCAAAGTGCCTCCCACACATTATAATGCCAAATAGCTGTCACCATACAGTATAATGCCTCCATAGATGCACCCATACAGTATAAAGCCAACACAGATGCCCCCATGCAGTATAATCCCCACACAGATGCCCCCATGCAGTATAATGGCCAAACAAATTCCCCCATACAACATGCCCATATCTGCTCCCATGCAGTATAATGCCCTCATAACTGCCCCATACAGCATAATGCCCCATACAGTATAATGCCCAAACAGATGCCCCCATACTGTATAATGCCCCCATAGCTGCCCCATACGGTATAATGCCCAATAGCTTCCCCCATACAGCTTAATGTCCACATACAGCATAAAGACCCATAGCTGCCACCATACAGTATAATGCCCCCAAAGCTGCCCCTAGTGTCAGTGCCCACATATAAAGTGCCAGTGCCCTTGTAGATAGTGCCCATGTATATAGTTCCCCTACATAGTGCCACAGTGTTCATGTTGATAGTGCCACACCCCCTTGAAGATAGCACCACCCCCCCTGTAGAGACTACCTCTAGGAGTGGAATCCCCAGTCAGAGCATAAGCCGGGGATTCCGCTCCTAGAGGGAAGCCCTGATGCCACTATCCATATATGGACAGTCACGTCGGTGGCTACTCCTTGAGCGGAATCCCCGTTACCAACTCTGGCATGGGATTCCACTCCAGGAGGAGCCTCTGACGTCAATGACCATATGTGGACAGTGACCTCAGAGGTTTCTTCTAGGAGCAAAATCCTGAGGACGCAGATACAGTTGACATCGGGACATACCCCTGGCCGCCCGGGAAAGCGGGACACCGCCTGTAATGTGGGACTGTCCACTGAATCTGGGTAGGTTGGAAGGTATGGCGATCAAACTATGTAATTTGGTGTTTCTTGGTGAAAACTTCTAGCTCTAACTATACACTGTTAGTTTTTCTGCACTGTGTGTCTTTGTTGATCCTCCATCTTGATGGGACCTGTTCTCCGATATTCTTTTTGGTATTGAGAATGGTTTTCTACAGTAGTTCAGAAGGATTTGCAGAGTTAGACTCTTTGAGGTCTTCCATTGTCTTCTTCTCGGTGAGGATTGCATCTTCCTTGACCTTTCTTTCCCTATCCAGATGTTTTCTTTGGACAGCACTTCTGAGGTGTCACTATCCATATCCAAAAGTTGCTAATCACATTGGCAACAGTTAATAAAGTTTGCTGATCTTTACATTTTTCTTCTTTTCTTTCTAAGAGTCCTTCCCTTTGCAAAGTCATAGTAGAAAGTGCCTCTCCTATTAGAGAGTCGCTAAAGGCAGTGTTTTTTTGTAAAGCAGTTTGACCAGGATATAGCAAGAGGGGGGCAAATGGGTGCAGCTCAGGACAGTTCCAACATGACTGGGTTTGGATTGGGGCAAGCGGGCCAATGAAGGAGCAAGAGGGGGCTATAAGTGGGGAGCAAAATTATAAGTGGGGCTGGGATTGGCTGAAGAGGGCTAGCAGGGAGGTTAACAGCAGTACCTGGTAGGAGGGTGGGTGGAGCTTCTTATTGCTGCCATCGATCCCAGAGCAGTGATGTAGCGCCCACCCTTTAAGTCATTTTAGACAATTGGTGTAAGGGTTTCGCTTTTTCTTCCGGCTGATCACCAGTCGCGGCAGAGGAGGTCAGGGTTGGCACTTATTGAGGTAGTTTGGGGCCCATCGGAGGTATCGGAACCCCTTTTCAATATAGTGGTATGTGGATGGCTGTGTTGTTCCCACTGGGGCAGTCCCAGGGCAGGGGAACAGGTTCTAAAAGAACCTGGAGGCAATACCTAGACAGATTTGTCATGTATTGTATTTGATGCTTATGTATTATTTTGATACTAATAAAAGTTGTATATATTTTCTATGTTAATTATTTAATAGATAGGCTGCTGTGGCCATTATTTGCCATCGTCCTCAGGATGCATATTCAATGAAATAATATAGTCTGCAGGTCACGTTAGGCCTGCAGCCTATAAGATGTTGGGACGGAGTCCCTGCGCAGGCCAGCGTGATGACTTCACTGCATCACGCTGGCCTACGTGAAGTTCCTGTCTGGAGACGGTGGATCGCTCCGTCCGTCGCGGGAACAGACCTGGCTAAGTACAATTATTTATTTATATTTTTTGGGGGTGGGGTGCCTTCCTGTGTGGCGCTATCTACAAGGGGGGAGGCTGTGTGCCGTTAACTACTAGGGGGGCTGTGTGGTGCTATCTACTAGTGGTGGGTGAGCTGTCTGGCAGTATACAGGGAGGGGGCATTGTGGAACTATCTACTAGGGGGCTATGTGGCACTATACAGGGGGGCTGTGTGACTATCTGCAGGGGGAGGGCTATGTGGCAATATATAGGGGGGAGGACTGTGTAGTACTATACATAGGGTGGGCTGTGTGGCACTATCTAGAAGCGGGGGATGGCTGTGTGGCGCTATTTACTAGGGGGGCTGTGTGGCACTATTTACTGGGGGGCTATATGGTGCTATCTACTGGGGGCTGTGTGGCGCTATCTACTAGGGCGGCTGTGTAGCGCTATTTACTAGGGGGGGAAGGGGACTGTGTGGCGCTATTTACTAGGGGGGGGGGGGCTGTTGTAAAGGATCTGCCAGGCACAGCTTCGAGGTTAACGCCCATAGATAATCAGTCTGCACCTGCTTCTAGGTCTGTGAGACTGACTCCATCTTCCACCACTCAGGGTGGCAGGCTTAGGAGTGGGAGAACCTATCACAGCCTGGCCAGACGGAGCTAGCTCCCGCCCTCTGTCTATTTATACCTGCCTTTCCTGTTCCTCCTTTGCTTGTGATTCTTCTCGTTTGGTTTCCTGGCCCTTCTGCAGCTTCTTGTACTATTGTCCTTGCTTCATATTGACCCCGGCTTGCTGACTACTCTCCTGCTCTGCGTTTGGTACCTCGTACACTCCTGGTTTGACTCGGCTTGTTTACTACTCTTCTGCTCTGCGTTTGGCACCTCGTACTCTCCTGGTTTGACTCGGCTTGTTCACTTCTCTTGTTGCTCACGGTGTTGCCGTGGGCAACTGCCCCTTTCTCCCCCTAGCTCTGTGTACCCTTGTCTGTTTGTCTGGCGTGCACTTATTGAGCGTAGGGACCGTCACCCAGTTGTACCCCGTCGCCCAGGGCGGGTCATTGCAAGTAGGCAGGGACTGAATGGCGGTTAGATTAGGGCTCACTTGTCTGTCTCCCCACCCCCGTCATTACAGCTGTATGGCGCTATCTACTGGGGGCTGTGTGGCGCTATCTACTAGGGTGGCTGTGTGGCACTATTTACTACGGTGGTTATAGTGTGGCAGTATTATTCAGTAACAGTAAGGGAGTATTATTCAGTCACAATGTGGTTATGGTATGGCCGTATTATTCAGTAACAGTGTGTGGGTATTATTCAGTCACTATGTGGTTATGGTGTGACGGTATTATTCAGTAACAGTTAGGGAGTATTATTCACTCACAATGTGGTTATAGTGTGGCAGTATTATTCAGTAACAGTAAGGGAGTATTATTCATTCACTAAGTGGTTATGGAGTGGCAGTATTATTTTATTGTGTTGTTATTATTGATTATATTTGTCTTACAATAGTGAGTTGTGTTCAGTAACAGTATGCAGGTAATATTTCATCTGGTATAGTGGTATGATTTAATAACTATATGTACACTACCATTCAAAAGTTTAGGGTCACTTAGAAATTTCCTTATTTTTGAAAGAAAAGCACAGTTTTTTTCAATGAAGATAACATTAAAATAATCAGAAATACACTCTATACATTGTTAATGTGCTAAATGACTATTCTAGCTGCAAACGTCTGGTTTTTAATGCAATATCTACATAGGTGTATAGAGGCCCATTTCCAGCAACCATCACTCCAGTGTTCTAATGGTACATTGTGTTTGCTAACTGTGTTAGAAGGCTAATGGATGATTAGAAAACACTTGAAAACCCTTGTGCAATTATGTTATCACCGCTGTAAACCGTTTTGCTCCTTAGAGGAGCTATGAAACTGACCTTCCTTTGAGCTAGTTGAGAATCTGGAGCATTACATTTGTGGGTTCGATTAAACCAGATCTCAAGCCCATAGAGCTGTTGTGGGAGCAGCTTGACCGTATGGTACGCAAGAAGTGACCATGAAGCCAATCCAAATTGTGGGAGGGGCTTCAGGAAGCATGGGGTGAAATTTCTCCCGATTACCTCAGCAAATTAACAGCTAGAATGCCAAAGGTCTGCAATGCTGTAATTGCTGCAAATGGAGCATTCTTTGACGAAAGCAAAGTTTGAAGGAGAAAATTATTATTTGAAATAGAAATCATTATTTCTAACCTTGTCAATGTCTTGACTATATTTTCTAGTCATTTTGCAACTCATTTGATAAATATAAGTGTGAGTTTTCATGGAAAACACAAAATTGTCTGGGTGACCCCAAACTTTTGAACGGTAGTGCATATGGATAATTTTTGTGAGTGAGGGGGTGATATGTTTTGGGGATTGTAACACTCCTGGATGCGCTAGAAATCAGCAATGCAGTTCTCTGCACACCGCCTTCTCAATTGACTGCATTATTGATACAGTAATTCAGCATTTGGGGCCCCTCTTTGCCCAGGGCCACACTTTGTCTAAAACCGGCCCTGACTACAACTATACCAGCCATAGTGGCTGCTTAGAGGACCCAAGGAGACCCAGCACCGGCCGTTATCTATTGAATTCCAGTTTTCTCTGTGAGCAAAGTGTGTTAAATTAATGGAGAGATCTGATCTGGGGTCTGAGTTGATTTTTTTAAGGTCTGGGATCTGGAATAACTCTGGCATCTGGGCTCTGAATTTATTTTGTTGTCTGGTCTAGCATCTGCATTAATTTTGGCATCTAGTCTGGGGTCTGAATATTTTTAAGGGTCTGGAATCAGTTCTGAATTTATATATTATGAAGAGTATATCTCTGCAGGTATATTTTAAGGCACAGTATATCACTGAGGGCAAATATGTGGCACAGTATACCTCTGGCACACATTAGGCTGATGTTGATCAATTGTCAGCCCATCCTGGAAGTTTTACTTTTTTCTATCACACTAACTTTCACATGAAGCTGGTAAAAGTTTTAGATTTATTTTTAGAAAACACAAGAAAATCAAAGTAATTGTAATTCAAATAAACACCGACATAAAAAAAGGATATTTTACCACTTGATTAGCCCATATTATGGCTGGACATATCCCGGTTCACCATGAATTAAGACCATGTTTTTGCTCCCTGTACTAGATGCTTTGGCAGCCAGGTGATTTCTCCCCAGCACCAACTGCATGTTGTCACCGTGCATTAGCCGGACATTTTTTTTTCTTCAAAGAGCCCATTAATCTCACTTCAAACTGGATTTGTTGACCCAGACCTACAATGTGATTCTGCTGGATCCTTACTTTTTGAACTGACTCCTAGACCTGGCTAAGATTTGTCCAGTTCTAGAGGATATATCTATCGATGTCCGGTGTTAGGATTTTGCCTGTGCCGTCGCCTAGGAATTAAAAGGACTGCAACCTGCAGGTACAAGGAAAAGAAAGTATGCAAAGTCAGATCTGGAGGCTTTATTTATTTAGGGTCTTTACTGTATTTATTCTGGTAATCCCCCTGATGCCTCATCACAAAAAGTTTTCAAGTATAAAACATATATTAGAGATATATAATAATATTTACTTTATACTTAGTAAATTTATTAGTTGTAAGTATGAGGCAGCACTGGGTTCGGTCCCGTTAAACCTTCAGAGTGTTTCCAATATGTCATGAATGGCATGATTTATCGCTGTCTATAGCTTCTGGAAGTTATTCGGTGGTAAAAACATATTGTGAACAAACCACTCCACCTCAGGTTGACCTGGTTTTGGGATAGTTACCAACAGTCCAGAATTTACTGGGACTGTCCCGAATTCACAGAGACAGTCCCGGAAAATTACTGTCCCGGACGTGTCCCGGCACCTGCCTTATGCAATTGTATTTGCATCTTCAGGAGACAGATACAATTGAATATTATGGAAGAGTAGGAAAAGATCTGCTCCCTGCTCTGCCATTTACTCCTCCTGGAGCGGAATCTCCGTCCAGAGAGTTTTCAACACTTTGGTCGGGGATTCCGCTCCTATATGTAGCCCCTGATGTCACTGTCCATATATGGGCAGTGACATCAGGGGCTCCTCCAGAAGAGGAATCCCCGGCCAGTGCATCGGCAAAACTCTGGCTGGGGATTCCACTCCTAGACGAGACCCTGTCTAGGAGCGGAATCCCCAGCCATTGTGTTGTCGATGCACTGGCCGGGGATTCCTCTTCTGGAGTATCCCCTGACGTGATAGTCCATATATGAACAATGAGGTCAGGAGCTCTTGCTGGACCGGAATCCCCTGTAGATAGTGCCACACATACACACAAACACCCTTGTAGATAGTGCCACACCCCCCCTGTAAAACATGCCGCACAAACACCCCTGTAGATAGTGCCCCACACACCCCACCTTGTCGACAATTCTCCCCTCCCTGTAGATAGCTCCATTGGGGATCCCTCTAGGAGTGGAATCTCCACTCTCTCCAGAATGAGCCCCTGACATCAATGTCCATATATGGACAGTGACGTCAGGGGCTCCTCCGGGCGAGGAATCCCCGGCCAGAGCATTGCCGATGCTCTGGCTGGGGATTCCGGTACTAGAGTTGGCCCCTGACCATATATGGACAGTGACGTCAAGGGCCCCTCCAAGAGAGGTGCTATCTACAGGGGTGTGTGTTTGTGAGTGTGTGTGTGTGTGTGTGTGTATGTTGCTATCTACAAGGGGCTTGTGTGGTACTATCTACAGGGGGTGTGCATGTGTGGTACTACCTACAGTAGTCATCATGGCATTATCTACAGAGGGCACAGTGCCATTATCTAGAGGCTGTGTGTGGCACTGTGGCCACCATCTGCAGGGGGCACTGTAAGAGCTTCTGCAGGGGGCAATGTGGCACCGTCTGCAGGGAGCAATGTGGTACCATCTGCAAGGGGCAATGTGGTACCATCTGCAGGGGGCAATGTGGCACCATCTGCAGGGGGCAATGTGGCACCATCTGCAGGGGCAATGTGGCACCATCTGCAGGGGCAATGTGGCACCATCTGCAGGGGGCACTGTGGCATTATCTACGTGGGTGTGGCACTATCTATGGAGGGCACTGTGGCATTATCTAAAAAGGGGCTGTGTGGCACCATCTACAGGGGGCTGTGTACCGATATATACAGGGGGGCTGTATGGCTCTTTCTACAGGGGTGTGTGTGTGTGTGTGTGTGTGTGTGTGGCACAATCTACAGAAGGCACTGTAGCACTATCTACAAAAGGCACTGTGGCATTATCTACAGAGGGCACTGTGGCGCTATCTACAGGGGGCCATGTGGCACTACCTACAGTGGGCACTGTGGAAATATCTACAGGACGTAGTGTGTGGCAATATCTACCAGGAGCAGTGTGTGGCACTATCTACTGGAGCAGTGTGGGGCACCATCTACAAGAGGCACTTAGTATGGCACTATCTATGCTGGTTTTTACGCTACCAGTAGTGGTCAGCACATATCTTCTAGCCCTAGTGATAAAGTGTGACATCACCTGCCTGTAAACAACCAGATAACCAGAGAGAGATACTGGCCGCCATAGTAGTCGTCAGCCAAACTTCTGCAGACATTTTTGTTTGTTTATTTGTATGCAGAAATTCTCAGAAGAAAGCCATGGCCATTAGCCACTCCCACCAGATAAGCCACTCCCCCATAGTACACACCCGCCATATAACCTACACACGAAGTGTCCCTGGAAAATTGTTTAAAATGTTGGCAACTCTGTTTTGGGTGTATTTACATGTGCTAGTTTTATGGCATATATTGTGGGGGAAAAAAAATGTACGGAGGGGGTTTATGCAATCCACATAGGAAATAACCCGATTGCCCATGTCCTGTCTGATTATGCAAAATAACTGCACTTGCTATTGCTGGTAAAAAAGTTTTAGCTCAAAATTATAAATGTGTGTTTAAGTTTCGCCTTATTAGGACCAGTGCTAAAACCAATGGAACAAATAAAAAATAACATACAGTAAGTAACAAAGTAATGCATCTAATACAAGACTGGCCAATCACAGAAAAAAAAGTTCAGTAGCTAGTGATGGATTGTCCAGAAAACACATGTATGCATAATGATGATAATAGTGTCCTCAGTATTGCATACAGTATCTAATGGTAAATGTCCGAAAGAACTAACACTTTAGAGAGGGAGATATACCCCGATTATATGTTAATCCTGTATTAAGGCATGTCAGATACTGTACATTGTAACACAATTTCAACAAAGTATTATTAAATTGCGGCATAGAGTATATTCTTGTCATAAAAACGATTGAAAGGCAAATATTAGCTATCTTGTATGGTTTATTACCACATACTTATGGTTTTTACAGAAATCTGATTAGAGAGAGTATGGAGGTTATATTCTTGGCAGGAAGATAACTGAAAGACAAATATTAGCTATCTTGTATTGCTTGTTACCATATGCTTATTGTTATGGTCTATACAGAAATCTGATTGGAGAGTTTGGATTGGAGAATACTTTACCGGAAATGAAAGATACTATAAATGTTGGCACATTGGCATACGGAGAAGACACCTGCTATACTGCAAGAACCGCTAAGCTGGTAAGATGGACCTCTTAGATGGGACGCTTAGTCAGTGCTTTCAACTTGTAAGGATATATTCGCACACGTGTGATTTTCCCCTAATGTTGGAAAATTTTACCATGTACAGAGTTGCATGAGCCTTTATTCACAACTATGATTCTTGAACTCTTATTGGCAGCTTTTAATGAGACAGTAAAGATTGGGTTTAGTCCTTAAATCTTAAATACATGGTGCCCAAACTGTAGTAAGATAGAGGCAAAATAACTATATGTTCTCTGATCTATTTAATTCTTCTTCTTTATTTTGCAAATATGTAAAGGCAAGTAACGAACTAAAAAGCACAACATTTATTATGTAACTGAACATATAGAACATGTTAACATTTAATACATTACCCAGTTTTAACACATATACATCTTTAGCTGACAAAGATCTCCGTTTCTAATTTACTGCCCTTTAAAGAAAATATATAAAGCATTTTATCTTAACCCCTTAATGACCGGGCCATTTTGCACGTTAATGACCAAGGATTATTTTTTGTTTTTCCACGGTCGCATTCCAAGAGTCGTAACTCTTTTTTTATTCCGTCGACATAGCCGTATAAGGGCTTGTTTTTTCCGGGACGAGTTGTATTTTGTAATTGTACCATTTTTAGATGCTTATAACATATTGATTAACTTTTATTAACTTTATTTTAGGAGAGAATTGAAAATAAGCAGCTATTCCAGCATTAATTTTCACGTTATAAATTTACGCCGTTTACTATGCAGCGTAAATAACATGTTAACTTTATTCTATGGGTCGGCACGATTACAGGGATACCAAATGTGTAAAGGTTTTATATGTTTTTTCTACGTTTGCACAATAAAAACCCTTTTAGAAAAAAATTACTTGTTTTTGCATCGCCGCGTTCCAAGAGGCGTAATTTTTTTATTTTTCCGTCGATGTGGCCGTACGTGGGATTGATTTTTGCGGGACAATGTGTAGTTTTCATTAGTACTATTTTGGGGTACATAGGACTTATAGATGAACTTTTATTTTATTTTTTATGGGGGGAATGGGAGAAAAGAGAGAATTTTGCCGTTGTTTTTTGCGTTTTCTTTGGACGCCGTTCATCCGGCGGTTTAATTAATGTGTTCATTTTATTGGTCAAGTTGTTACGATCGCGGGGATACCATATATGTGTATGTGTGATTTGTTTTGACCGTTTTATTAAATAAAACCACTTTTTGGGGCAAAAAAGTAGTTTTATTTGACTTTGACTGTAATTTTTTTTATTTTTTTTTTCACAAACTTTATTTAACGGTTTTACTTTTTTTTTTTTAGTCCCACCAGGGGACTTCACTATGCGATATGCCGATCGCATATATAATGCTTTGGTATACTTCGTATACCAAAGCATTATTGCCTGTCAGTGTAAAACTGACAGGCAACCTGTTAGGTCATGCCTCTGGCATCGCCTAACAGGCAGATGCTGAAGACAGACCTGGGGGTCTTTGTTAGACCCCCGGCTGTCATGGAAACCCGACGGCGACCCGCGATTTGTTTGCGGGGGCGCCGATCGGGAGACAGAGGGAGTTCCCCCCTCTGTCAAACACATTAAATGCCGCTGTCACTGTTGACAGCGGCATTTAATGGGTTAAACTGCCGGAATCGGCGCGTGCTTCGATTCCGGCAGTTGCAGCAGGAGCCAGGCTGTGTATAACAGCCGTGCTCCTGCCGCTGATCGCGTGGGTACAGTCTCAGTACCCGCTCCATCACAGGACGGATATATCCGTCCTCCTGCGCGAACTAGCAGCTGCTGAGGACGGATATATCCGTCCTTCGGCGTTAAGGGGTTAATGTCATTCATTAAATGTAAATAGAAAAAAGAGAAATAATTTTTTTTGTTTTTAAATGTAACCTTATTTTTATTTATTTTTTAAAACTCTCCTGAAGCAGCCATATTGGAAACACACATTTCTATCCTGTATTTACTGCTAAGTGCAGCAGGGTATGTGTGCTTTATGGCAGCTGCAAGGAAGGAACGTTTATTGTTAGGGTATGTTCACACGTAGTCAACAAAAACGTCTGAAAATCCAGAGCTGTTTTCAAGGGAAAACAGACCCTGCTTTTCAGACGTTTTTTTACCAACTCACATTTTTTGCGGTGTTTTCGCGGCGTTTTTTACGTCCGTTTTTGGAGCTGTTTTCATTGGAGTCTATGAGAAAACAGCTCCAAAAACGTCCAAAGAAGTGTCCTGCACTTCTTTTGACGAGGCTGTATTTTTACGCGTCGTCGTTTGACAGCTGTCAAACGACGATGCGTAAATAACAGGTCGTCTGCACAGTACGTCGGCAAACCCATTCAAATGAATGGGCAGATGTTTGCCGACGTATTGGAGCCGTATTTTCAGACGTAAAACGAGGCATAATACGCCTCGTTTACGTCTGAAAATAGGTCGTGTGAACATACCCTTAGGGTATGTTCACACGGCGGGGGTCCGTAACGGCTGAAATTACGGGGATGTTTCAGCCTGAAAACATCCCCGTAATTTCAGCCGTACCGGCATGTGCAGGCGCTTGAACGCCGCGTCAATTACGGCCGTAATTAGCGCTGCTATTCATTGGAGTCAATGAATAGCGGCTCCAATTACGGCCAAAGAAGTGACAGGTCACTTCTTTGACGCGGGCGTCTATTTGCGCGCCGTCATTTGACAGCGGCGCGTAAATATACGCCTCGTGTGAACAGACAAACGTCTGCCCATTGCTTTCAATGGGCAGATGTTTGTCAGCGCTATTGAGGCGCTATTTTCAGACGTAATTCGGGGCAAAAACGCCCGAATTACGTCCGTAAATAGGCCGTGTGAACATACCCTTAGAGAAAAGTCAATAGACAATCATTGTCTCTAGGAAGTGAAGGTGTCTGGGAGGATGTATATTAAGCCTTATCTATGTGTATAGTATATGGTTTTGCCATTCATGGAATATAAAAATCTTATATAAAATATAGGACAGAGCACAGGTCGGTTGTCTGACGCTTACACATTTCGAACTAGGCTGTTCTTAGTCACAGACATGCTATGACTAAGAACAGTCTTGTTTGAAACGTGTAAACGTCAGAAATCCGACCTGTGCTTTATCTTTTATTTGATAAAAGTTGCCAATAAATAGTTAGATTTTTTAATGGATGTGCTGGAGAACATTTTTTCTACTCTTTTTATGAATCGTCCTTGAAAGCCTATAATTCTTTTCTGTGCACTCCAAAGCCTGACGGACTACAAACACCGACAAGGACGCGCGACGAGCCTGCTTATAACTTTTTTCTGTATTTACATTTATGGTGTTGCTATCCTGCCTCATCTAGACCTCCAGCAGTACAATAGAGTCCTATATTAATAGAGTCAAGTAGCATGGTTGCCAATAGTTCTAATTTGAATAGGGGCTGTTCCACAAACCAGGCTGGAAAAGGGGTAGCGTTTATGAAAATGTGCTTAAAATAGATGTTTTTGGTATTTTTTGGGGTGTTCCCATGTGGAATGGGGTGGGGCTTAAAATAGAAACTATTTGATTTTATTTTTAAATGTTATAAAGATGCAATAAGAGACAGACAGCTTAAAAAATAGGTTCTGCAGTAGCAGTGCCTATGGGCAGACCCTGGCAATATAGGGTTCCTGTGCAAGAACAGTATCTGGGCGCCTTGCTTTTCAACTGCTAATTTGAGGACAATAAAACGCTAGTCAATGCTCACCTCCTTAATCCCTCACAGGTGTGCCAATCCGCTAGTAATTGTAAAAAACATGGATGGAAATGAGTGTAGCTCTTTACATGTGATCTGGTAAACAATAAGAAGCACTATTTTTGTTCAAGGTACCATTGAGCCCCTTGCTTTTGGGGCCACTGTGCATCTGCGCAGGTTGCACATATGGTACGTTCTCCCCTGGCAGTGCCACAAAGCCAGAGTCATCCACATTGCCCCACAAATATAACTAGTCACAATTCTTCCTAATATTAAAATACTTACTTCCTCTGTAATTCCTCATAGAGCTCCTATTCTTGTACATGTGTGTGGATTGTCAGCGGCCAGAGGTCAGCCCGGAAGATAAACTTTCTGAATAAACTACGTGTAGCATGTCCCTTCTGCAGGGAGAGATGTCTAATTATGCAAATATTATTTACACACATAGTGGAAAGACTGTTATTTTATATGTGTAATATAATATACATTATTTTCTATGCTTGATTTTTTAAATTTAGTTTCCACGTAACTTAACAGGGAAAATGCTGGTACGCAGCTTCTTAATCATCTCTTTGGCACTGGCTGGAGTGTACTGTAACAAATGTTGTGAGTACGATTGCATAGAAAAATAAATGTAATATAATATGGTCAGATAAATATGAAATAAAAAATTGTTGATTGAAAGATGTTCTGATGAATATGCCACAATATACATATTCTAACAGTTCCACACGAGTTTAGCAGAATATTTGACGTTTGTTGAAAATATGATTTTATTGTTTTTCATACTAAATGAGGGTTTGTCAGCTCTCTGGAGATTTTTTCCTTAGGACACTATGTTGTGCTGTACCTCTGTTATTCAGCCTGGAAATATAAGCATAAATTGACAGATGGAAGTTACCAATCCCCTTGTCACTAGCGTGTGGTACAACAATGTCTGACGCTGTTGGCAAAAATTGGACAGTATCAGAATATTAAAGGGGAAACATCCCATTGACAAGTGGAATGGTAACACCCTTCAATTTATTCTTACATTGCTAGGAGGAATTACAGAGGGACGGCATAATGAGGGTTCTATGAAAAGATACTCCAGAATTTTTATTTTTGGGGAATACAAGAATTTACTTTAGTAGAGCTGACATGTCCTCTTTAATTACACTAAAGAACTTTTAATTTCTATAATTGCAGTAAATGTTAAAAACAAAGTGCATGACACATGATACATAAAATAACAATATTTGCTACTGGGGCTTTTATAGAACCAAATCAGTGAGCAGCTACATGTTTGTGCCCCAATTTTTATTTAGATATATTTAACAATCACCTATAGATGTAATGTTCATCTACAGCTTAATGGGTATGTTTGCTTTGGAAATTAGCTTTTTGTTAGAGGGAGCCCCTAGAAAATAAGCAAATCACAGGGTATTCCACTGCTGAGACGCTAAACAATTAACTTTGACATGGCAACAAGTATTCAACTCCCCTCGTCAGGAGAAAGGAAAGGCTATGGAAACATTTGAAGACTTTTTTTCCCCTGTAACACAATGTATTGTGCAACTTTGTAATTTGTTTTTAGTACATTTTTTTTAAACTTTTTGACATACAGCTTCAATGCTACCTGCATACATAAAGCTGTATCTTGCACTGAAACCCAAATCTGTCATGTCAGCGGGACAGACGTCTGTGATGACAGTGGGTCCTGCATGTCTGACATGCAGGATCCACCTGTTATCAATCACACCTAATTCAGAGACCCGCAGGACCTGCTATCCAGGGGCGTAACTAGGAAAGACTGGGCCCCATAGCAAACTCTTGCCCGGGGCCCCCCAGGGTGCCACAAGCTGCCCCCCTTATAAATAGTACCCCCTGTAGAATGTGCCATACAGCTCCCCTGTAGACAGTGCTATATAGCCCCGCCTATAGACAATGTCACACCCCATTTGTAGATAGCGCCCCCACCTCCCGCTTGTAGATAATGCCATACAGCCCCCTGTAGATAATGCCATAAAGCCCCCACTGTATATAGCGCTATACAGCTCCCACTATATATAGTGCCACACAGCCCCCCTCCATTGTATATAGTGCCACACAGTTCCCCTTAGTAGAAAATGCAGCACAGCCCCCCACCTTAGTAGAAAGTTACAACGCACAGATGCCTGTAGATTGCGACACACTCAGCCCCCTGTAGATAGAGCCACAGCCGTCCCCCTTGTAAATAGTGCCATAGAGTTCCCCCTTGTGTATAGTGCCATACAGCTCTCCCTTGTGTATAGTGTCACACAGCTCCCCCTTGTGTATAGTGCCACACAGCCCCCCTTTGTGTATAGTGCCACAAGGCAATGGCGCATCCGAGAAAGTTGTATCAGCCAGGGAGATGTCACTCAAACATGGAAAGGTGGGTTTGGAGGCAGGACTATGTGACTCTTCAGGATAGTGGCACCGCCCCATGACCCTCTAATGAGTAATTAGCACATAGTGTGCGCCGTTTTAAAAGTGGATTTTAAGAATTTTGCTGCATCTGAAAAAAAACAAACAAGGGAATGTTTGGAAATATTGTCAGGTCATGTAATACCGCATGGTGGCGGTTCAAGGGGTTAAAACTACCTGACAGATTCCCATTAAATATACAATGAATTGAGAACAATTCCATCTGCCCTGCAATTTTGTCATTATAAATATATCCTGTATAGTTACAGATCCAGAACCAAGCTCTGACATATATACAGTACCACAACCAAACTCAGTACATAAATACAGTACCACAACCAACATCAGTACATAAATACAGCACTAGAACCAAGCCCATACATATATACAGCACCAGAACCAACCTCAGTACAAAAATACAGCACTACAACCAAGCTCAGTACATATATACAGCACCAGAACCAACCTCAGTACAATAAAACATCCCCAGAACCAAGCTCAGTACATATATACAGCACCAGAACAAAACTCATTACATATATACACAGCACCAAAACCAATTCATACGTATATACAGCACCAGAACCAAGCTCAGTACTTACATACAGCATCAGAACCAAGATCAGTACATATATACAACACCAGAACAAGTACAGCTCAATTTAGTGCAACCCCTGCCGTATAGGTTTGTACGGCGTAAAACTACAGCTCCCAGCATGACCCGAACAATGGTAAGGATATGCTGGGAGATGCTGTTTCACAAAAAAAAATCATATCACCTACCATCTCGCTGCAGATCATACAGTGACTACAGTGCTGATTAGAGGCAGAATAAACATTTACATTAAGTGACTCACCGGTGACGTCTCAGAGTCTAGTTTTTTCTTCTCCTCCGGTCCAGATATCTATGATGGATTTCTACCGGCCATGACCCATTTCTGCAGTTTTCCGCTCTGTTGTCTTCAGCTTCTCACTTTTAAAACATTTCTGCACCTATAAACAAAGTTACAATTCTCAACACCTCTTGCACCTCTAACTATAATAGCGCCATACACTGTGTCCCTGATTATAATAGTACCATACACTGTCACACACACAGTGCCCCCTGTAGGTAGTGCCCCCATATCCACCGTGCTGCCCTACATATAGCTTCCCCTATAGGTAGTGCTCCACATATAGCCCACCTTTGTAGACAGTGCCCTACATATAGCCACCCTATTGCTAGTGCCCCACAGGTAACCCACCCCTGTATATAGTGTCCCACATATAGCCCACCCCTATAGAAAGTGCCCTCAAAAAATAGCTCCCCTATAGATAGTGCTCTACATATAGCCCACCCCTGTATAGTGTCTCACATATAGCTCCCCCTGTATATAGTCCCCCACATATAGACCACCCTGTAGATAGTGGCCCACATATAGACCCCCTGTAGATAGTGGCCCACATATAGACCCCCTTGTAGATAGTGGCCCACATCCCCACATATAGACGACCCCCCTGTAGATAGAGCCCCCACTATAGATAATGCCATTAACAGTTTTATGAGAAAAAAAACAACTTTACATACTCACATGATCCCGTTCCTGTTTGCTGGCGATGCAGATCTGCTCTCTTCTGAGCGGGTCTGCTGGCGCTGAACGAGCGTCGTCCAATGACGCTGATTGGCAGGGCAGACTGACTTGCCCCGTCAATCAGCACCTTTCAAGCATGGAAGCGGCACGATGACGTCATCGCGTCACTAGCCAATCAGCTGAATGGTCGGACACGGAACATGCCCGGCCATTCAGTGCTAATGCATGTATTTGGCTGTAGCTAGCACCGGGGCCCCCTCCGGTGCTAGCGATGCCTACAGGCATGAAAGGGCCTGTGTCGCCCGGCCCATACTTGTTAGAGGCTCAGCGGCGCGGGCCCCATAATAGCGGCGCTACTGCTGTAGCAGCCGTAACGGCTGCTAGCGGTGCCACCGGGCATATGAGTGGAGGGGTGTGTCGGCTGGCGGCACAGGCCCCCTCAAGCCGCGGGCCCCGTAGCAGCCCCTACGGCTGCTACCGCGGTAGTTACGACACTGCTGCTATCCTTGAAGCCCTCAGTCCCGCTGAACTTACAAATTCGCACTGGGATCTCCAACAATTAGGGCTTGTCCACACACAATGGAATTGCGGCAGAAAATTTCTGCAGCAATTCCGTTGATAGTCAAAGGATTTCCGCTTCGGCAAAAACACACCAGAAAATGGTGTGGAAATTGCTGCGTTTTTCACAATGTTAGGAGATGGAAACCTCTCCTATGAAAAACGCTGCAATTCTGCACACTTTCCGTAGCAGGAATTGTCATGCTTCGGTCCGAAAAATACACACCGCGGGTCAATTTTGGCTCGAAAATCTTGCGCAGCACGTGGATGAGAATTTTTAAATCTCATCCACTATGCTACTGTATTCTGCTGTGTTTTTTCTGGCTGGAAAAAACGCGGCAGTTCCGTTACGTGTGGACGAGCCCTTATTGTGTCATTGTGAGACATACTCATGGGTTACAGCTCACATTAAGGCCAGGACCACACACTGGGTTTTGATGCAG
The DNA here is from genome assembly GCF_050947455.1 of Rhinoderma darwinii. Classification (NCBI taxonomy): domain Eukaryota; kingdom Metazoa; phylum Chordata; class Amphibia; order Anura; family Rhinodermatidae; genus Rhinoderma; species Rhinoderma darwinii. The sequence goes on along the minus strand of NC_134697.1, from coordinate 48,963,464 downwards.
TTTGTGGCTCAGTTTTCTGAGCTAAACACAGGAGTGGACACCAAAGAATGGAGATGCATTAGTCTTTTATATACACCTTTTCTTTCCTTTAGATACACTTCTGGTTTTGGTTGAAAAAACTGCACCAAAAAAAATGCATCCAAACGCTGCGTGTGATTTTACACTTAGGCCTTATTCATACAAACGTGTTAACCCCTTAGTGACCAGCCTATTTTAGACCTTAATGACTAAGCCATTTTTTACGTTTTACCATCGTCTCATTCCAAGATAACTTTTTTATTTTTGCGTCGACATAGCTGTATATGGTCTTGTTTTTTGTGGGACAAGTTGTAATTTTTAATAGCACCATTTTGGGGTACATAGAATTTATTGATTAACTTTTATTAACTTTTTTGGGGGGGGGGGGGGGAACCCTGCAATTTTGCCACACTTTATTGCGTCCTAAATTTACGGCGTTTGCCGTGTGGTATAAATAACACAATAACTTTATTCAGTCGGTTGTTGCGAATGCAACCATACTAAATTTTTAGTTTTTGTATGTTTTACTACTTTTACACAGTAAAAACGTTTTTTTTCCAAAATTATTTGTTTGTGTCTCCATATTTGAAGAGTCATGACTTAATTATTTTTTCGCCGATGCAATTGTATGAGGGCTTTATTTTTGCGGGACGACTTGTAGTTTTTATCGGCACCATTTTGGAGTAGATGCGACTTTTTAATCACATTTTTTTTAAGGCTGGATTCAAAGAAAACAGCAATTTTTGCATGTTTTTTTATTTAAATTTTTTACGACGTTCACCGTCTGGGTTAAATGATGTAATAGCTTTATAGTTTCGGTCGGTACGGATGCGGCGATACCAAATATGCGTAACTTTTTTACTTTTGTTTTTTAATAATAAAGCAGTTTGTAAGGGGGAAAAGTGGGTTTTTAACTATTTTTTTTTCACCTTTTTTTAAACTTTTTTTTAACTATTTTTGCTAGTCCCACTAGGGGACTTCACTATGTGATTATCCGATCGCATTTATAATACACTGCAATACTTCTGTATTGCAGTGTATTATGCCTGTCCGTGTAAAACAGACAGGCATCTGCTAGGTCATGCTACAGGCATGATCTAGCAGGCATTCACTACAGGCAGACCTGGGGGCCTTTTTAGGCCCCCAACTGCAATCGAAGACACAGAAACTCGGCGATCTTATCGCCGTGTGTCAGTGGGATGTCAGCGGCCACTGAGCGCCGCATCTGAGGGGTTAAATGTGTGAGATCGATACTAATATCGATCTCACACGTTCGAGCAGGGACGCCCCCAACCCTCAGCTACCTCTGGTTGCTGAGAGCAGGGAGATTTGACAGCTCCCGGCTCTGTTTACTTATTCCGATGCAGCGCCGTAAAAAGGCTATTGCATCGGAATAAAGCCTGTTAGTGGCCGCCGTAAAAACACTATGGGGCGGTCACTACGGGTTAAACATCCGTGTGACGGCCGTTGACACAATGGCGGTCACACGGACCAGTATAATTCAATGTGGCCGTTCACACGGCTGTTTCAACGGACCGTTTGAGGGGTCCCTGAGAAAATAAGACATGTCCTAATTTTTCACGCTTCATGCATCCCTCCATAGACTAGTCTATAGGGGATGCATGATATTGCATCCCGCAGCGTTTTACACGTCCGAGATGCGCAATGCCCGTGTGAATCTAGCCTTAATAGTTTATTGCCTGCCCTGTAGTTGGCTCTGCTACAACTAATGCACTGCATGAAGGCTAGGTATACCGTTTTTTCCCTGAATTTCCATCAGCTCCAACATATTTCTCAGTTCTGAAAACAGATTGTCACCACTCATATCAGTCCCTCTTTCCAAAGGGGCACACAATCTAATTTTTCTACAATGTCAAAGGTTTAGTTTACTATATAAAAAAAACAATGCAATAAGAAAATATTTTTACATGTGAAAAATTTTGAAATTACGAAAGATCATTACTTTTTCATGAAGTAACATGTTCATATGTTTTTAGGGAAGTCCTCTATTTCTGAAATGAAACAAAACATTCAGAATCTGTTAGAATGCTGGGATAAGGACCCAGAAAATAGCCATCTGTCAGATTCTAGGTATCGTATCAGCGGACCAGACTATGGATACAGGAGCTGCAATGAAATCAAGAGATCATATACATATGCTATAGGTAACATATCTGTCAAAAAGTCCATGAAAGCTTTATGTTCTCATAGAATAAAATCTGGGTAACATCGCCTTATATTAATATCCTTGTATACTCTCTGCCTATGCAAATGTAACTCACAGACACATATCTATCATTATATATATATATATATATATATATATATATATATATATATATATATATATAGATGAATTGTGTATAATCCATTTGTTTTTCTAATTAGATGGAATATACACACTGATCACTGCAGATGGGATTTCCTATCAGACCTACTGTGACATGACAACCTATGGTGGAGGTTGGACATTGGTGGCCAGTGTCCATGAAAACGACATGAATGGTAAATGTACAGTGGGAGATCGCTGGTCCAGCCAGACGGGAAATAATGGCAACAACCCAAAAGGAGATGACAACTGGGCAAACTATGCTACATTTGGTCTTCCTGATGGAGCTACCAGTGATGACTATAAGGTAACAATATGTATATGAAACATGAAAATCTGAAGCAAAGTGTAAAATGCTCTGAGAAACACTAAAAGAGGAATTATGTAGAAGACATTGGCGGTTTAAATAATGCTTATGAAATAAAGGAAATAAAACATAATCACTCCGCTTTGGCTAATAGATTAGGCTACTGAATAGGCTTCTCTATTAACTCAATATTCTCTAAGCGAGTATTTGTATATTCGTTTTTTTCTAAACCAGACAAACCCTCTAAAAGGATAATTGAAAGGTTTATACTTTTTAAATGTATTATACTATTTTTTTTAGATATTTCCAACTTTGGTTAACAAAAAATGTATGCCAAAAATAAAAAAGGTTATACAACGGCAAAGATATTCTGTGTATTCTGCTCTCGAAGTTATACTTCAATCAGACCGCTACTTTTTGCTATCTTACATTTGGTAAGTTAGCAAGAACTAGGTAAAAAAACGGAAGGAAGTATTACTCCAATATCAGAATACACAAGGTGTCAATGTCTGTAGCAGATTCAGAGTCCAGTGGTTGAAACGATCTGCCAGGAAGGTAATAACAAGAGTTGTCAGGTAACAGTACAGGTCCATTAAACAGATAAGCGCCAACAGTTTGTAACGTAAGTCAGAGACATGGTCAGGAAGCAATCCAGGTTCGGTATACAGATAAGCGGCAATAGGTTATAGCGGGAGGCATAGACGTGGTCAGGAAACAAGTTAAAGAGGCTCTGTCACCAGATTATACGTGCCCTATCTCCTACATAATCTGATCGGCGTTGTAATGTAAATAACAGTGGTTTTTATTTTGAAACTGGGTGTGCTTTTACTTTTTTTCCAACTGTGCGTTGTGAAGAGAAGTGTATGACGCTTACCAATCATACACTTCTCATCGTTCCAGCCCAGCTTCTTTCACTGCACAACATGATCTCGTGAGATCACACTGTGCTGTCACAAACTCCCACAGAAACGTTACCAAAGTGCCTTGAGAGTGAATAGACATGGCCTGCAGCCAGGAAGCGATGTCTATTCACACTCGACACTTCGGTAACATTTGTGAGATTTACTCACAGCAAGCGTAATCTTGCGAGATCACAATATGCTGAGTACAGCTGAACTCGAATGACAGCACAGCGTGATATTACGAGATCATGGTGTGCTGTGTGAGTAAGTCCCACAGAAGCATTATCGAAGTGTCGGGAGTGTGAATAGACATCGCTTTCTAGCTGGAGACAATGTCTATTCACTCTCAAGGCACTTCGGTAACGTTTCTGTGGGAGTATGTGACAGCACAGCTGTGCAGTGAAAGAAGCTAGGCTGGAACGATGAGAAGTATATGACGCTGATTGGTCAGTGTTATACACTTCTCTTCACAACGCCCAGTTGGTAAAAAGTAAAAACACGCCCAGTTGTCTATTAAGAAACTAATTAGCATAAATCTAAAATTGTTCAAAACTCCGTCAAAAATTATCTTTTTTCAAAATAAAAACCACTGTTATTTACATTACAGTGCCGTTCACATTATGTAGGAGAAAGGGCACTTATAATCTGGTGACAGAGCCTCTTTAAGTTCGGTACACACATGAGGAGCAACAGTTTGTAGATTAGAAGGGTTGTCTCAAGAATAAATGTTATCCCCTAACCACAGGAAAAGTGACAACATACGGATCTATCACGTAGGGTCTGTGGACCCACTGGGCCGTACCGCCTTGGCGGTATGGCAGCTGGCCAACAGGGCGCAGGTCAATGTTGATAGTTCGTATAGGGTACCTGTGGCAGCTCGGACAGTAGCAAGGCAGGCTCGGCTGGGACTAGGCAGCAGGTAGACGCCATGCGTGGTGAAGCAGGTCATGCGTGGTATACAGCACGGCACGAGGCTCAGCACAGTACTCGACCAGGATAGTACGGAATGCAGGAAATACACTAGGAGAACATTGCATAGACAAACTAGAGAAACAACAACAACGCTCAGGCATACGTTAGAGATCTAATGTGTGTTTAGATCTCAGTGTGTCAGGCTGGACGGCAGCTGCAAACTGCTCGGGCAGCCTCTAATATGACACAGTAGTGGAGTTCATTTGTTAGACCAGCAATGATTTTAAAAAAAGCGCTAGCCCCCCGACATGTTTCACTGCTACAGCAGCGTCCTCAGGGGATAATTTCAGGGCTATTACTCACGCGTGTGATTTCCTCTTCTTTATATAGTGGGGAGACACACCTATCATGGTGTGTCATCTCCCTGGAGCGAATCGGGTCATACAATTATGATGTTATGGAGAACCGCTATTATCATTAAGAACGCCGCAATAAAAGAGAGAGAGAAGAGTGAATGTGCTCTTTGTTCAGACATACTACATCTTATCAGCTGCGTCTACATTCACCTGCATATAGTATAACTCCCAAGTTTAGAAGTAGTTGCATCTAGATATATATATATATGTTGAGATGGTAGTGAATGTTCCTTCTGCCCCTATATGTTAAAAAACAAAACCTTTAAAAACCCAGTGGACGATAAACAATATACTATAAGGCAATTTATCAACTGCCAGTGCAGCGGTGTTATATATGCTGCCACTTGTCCGTGTCCAAAACTCTACATCGGCAAGACCGTCCAACAACTAAGAAGAAGGATCTCAAAGCACATTAGCACTATTAATACATGAGAAGATACACCCCTCTCGAGGCACATAAGATACTTCCATCAAGGAAACAGCAACACTCTCAAATTCTGGGGTATCGCACAAGTAAAACTGGGCCCAAGGTCTGGAAACTTAGATAAAAAATTACTACAAGAAGAGGCACGTTGGATACACAGACTCAATTCTCTCAGTCCCAATGGTCTTAATGAAGGTTTCACTTTTGCTGCTTTCCTGTAGCCTATTTCATAACTTACTTATAATTTTCTCCATAGCTTTCCCTACCAACATAAATTTCCCCAGATATTCACTTATTTATACTACCACAGTCACTAGTACTGTTTCAACACACATCTATCCTAACCACTACCTACTAACCAAACAGTATGTAATACAGGACTTTCCATAAAACATACAATTATCAATACATATCAGTACACTCAATAAGCAGACTCTACAATAGGCTTATAACGCACTGCCTTTGTACAATTTGAAAATAAGACAATCTTCCTCTCCTTTATATGTGTCATTACTATGGACACTACTGTCAGCATTCCAACTACTACTACTGTTCTTGGATGTACATATACATCTAAACAGTCATCTAAACAGCATAACTACATTAGAAAAAGGAACTAAGACGTAGCAGTCAATACTTTATGCGCCGGTACACACGGCGCATTTTCTGGCCTCCTTTACAAAATGTATCTGCCACATAGCAATCTCACCATATGTGGGTAAATCTAGATATGACATACAGTAGCAACACTACAGTAGGTAAACCTAAAATTCAGCTGACAATAAGTAATGCGTCTGTACACACAGCGCATTTATCTGTTGAGGTATTCTCGGAGACAATAGTGGTCCCAATAACGGCCACACTTCACTACCATCTCAACATATATATATATATATCTAGATGCAACTACTTCTAAACTTGAACACCGAAAAAGGCCATACTTACAAATGGACACAGCCAGGTCAGAAACGCTGATGAAGGCGAGTGAGCAGGTGCTTTAAATAATAATAGCCACTCCCACTAGTCTTGACTTACACACTATCCCTCCATGTTTCACACACTTGCATCCCATTATTCATTTATTTTTTAGGCACTTTACTCATTACTGCCCCCTATATTTCACTTACATTATTACACTTGCACATACACTATTCATTTATTATTTCTTACTACACATCCCATGCACCACATACCACTCCCCTCAAGACTAGTGGGAGTGGCTATTATTATTTAAAGCACCTGCTCACTCGCCTTCATCAGCGTTTCTGACCTGGCTGTGTCCATTTGTAAGTATGGCCTTTTTCTGTGTTTTTGTATAAATGTCCTTGTTTTTATCTGTTTTTACTTCTAAACTTGGGAGTTATACTATATGCAGGTGAATGTAGACGCAGCTGATAAGATGTAGTATGTCTGAACAAAGAGCACATTCACTCTTCTCTCTCTCTTTTATTGCGGCGTTCTTAATGATAATAGCGGTTCTCCATAACATCATAATTCTATGACCCGATCTAACTAAGGCGCGCATGCGCCACAACTTATAGTTTGATCCTAACAACGATATCCTTAACTGTGTATACAGACATATATATCTACGGAACCAATTACCTATTTCATTAAATACCTCCACTGCATGATAAGAAACTAATATCTAGCCGGCAACAGAGAATGCACCTGTATACATAATGCATCGATCAGCCTCGGACATTACCTCATGTCCGATGATAATAACGATCTCCAGACAGCTACAAATTCTATCACCTGATTCTACTGTAGTACGCATGCGCCAAGTATGCCATGCGTCCGGAACAACGGCCCCCACATACGATAGGTTGATCTCTGTGTCAGTTAAACATAGAGAAGGCTCGTCCCGGTTCACAATTTCTATTGGTCGCTCCAGGGAGATGACACACCATGATAGGTGTGTCTCCCCACTATATAAAGAAAAGGAAATCACACGCGCGAGTAATAGCCCTGAAATTATCCCCTGAGGACGCTGCTGTAGCAGTGAAACATGTCGGGGGGGCTAGCGCTTTTTTTAAAATCATTGCTGGTCTAACAAATGAACTCCACTACTGTGTCATATTAGAGGCTGCCCGAGCAGTCTGCAGCTGCCGTCCAGCCTGACACACTGAGATCTAAACACACATTAGATCTCTAACGTTAGACTAACCAGCTCTGAAGAAATTTTAATCTAACCAACTATTGTACAACTATTTACCTTATCTGCTGCAACTTGTTTCTAATTGAAACAATAAAAGTTATATTTTAATTAATACAACAATTCTATAGCAGCTGGGAAATTGGGGACTCTTTTGTGCTCTGCACATTTATCTGTTCGTCAAAAAGTCGCATGTACCCAAAAATTGTACCAATAAAAACTACAGGTAAAAACAAGCCCTAGCACAGCTTTCTTGATGGAAAAATAAAAAAGTTATAACCCTTTGGTAACAGAAAAAACAACCAATTTTCTTAAAAACCGTGATTTTATCATGCAAAAACCATAAAAAAATTAAATGCATATGGTATCGCCGTAATCGCATCGACCCGCAGAATAAAGTAAATATGTCATTTATAGCCCACGGTGAATGCCATAAAAAAAGGATAAAAAACAATTGAAGTTTTCACAGCCTAACTCCACTAAATTCAGCAAAAAACCTGTGGGATCAAAATGCTCACTATACCCCTAGATAAATTCTTTTAGGGTTGTAGTTTCCCAAATGGGGTCACCTTTGGGGGGTTTCCACTGTTTTGGTCCCTCAGGGGCTTTGCAAATGCGACACGGTGCCCGAATACCAATCCAGCTAACTTGATCTCCAAAAGCTAAATGATGCTCCTTCCCTTCTGAGCCCTGCCGTGTGTTCAAACAGCCATTTATTACCACATTTGGCATATTGTCGTAATCGGGAGAAAATTCTTTTCAAATGCTGTGGTGCTTTTTTTTCTTTATGCCTTGTAAAAATGTATAATTTCTACGTTTTATTAGAAATAAATGTAGATTTTCATTTTCATGGTCTAATTCCACTAAGTTCAGCAAAAAACATGTGGGGTCAAAATGCTAACTATACCCCGCGATAAATTCCTTGAGATGTGTAGTTTGCCAAATGGTGTCTTTTTGGGGGTGTTGCCACTGTTTTGGCCCCATAAGACCTCTTCAAACCGGAAATGGTGCCTAAAATATATTGTGAAACACTTAAAGTGTTAAGAAATTTTCTAAATGCTGTTTTGAATACTTTGAGAGGTGCAGTTTTTAAAATTGGGTGACTTATGGGGGATTCTAATATACAAGGCCCTAAAAGCCACCAGAACTGAACTGGTCCACAAAAAAAATTCCTGGTCTAGGAAATTTTCTTGAAAATGTGAGAAATTGCTGATTAAGTTCTAAGCCTTGTAACATCCTGGAAAAATAAATGGATGTTCAAAAAACGATGCAAATATAATGTAGATATGTGGGAAATGTTAAATAGTAACTATTTTTTATGGTATTACTATCTGTTTTATAAGCAGATACATTTAAATTTAGAACATTGCTAATTTTTGCAAATTTTCTAAAAATGTTTGACAATATGTCACGAGAAAACAGTCTCAGAATCGCTTGGATAGGTAAAAGCATTCCAAAGATATTACCACATAAAATGAGAGATGTCAGATTTGAAAAAAAATCGGCTGCGTCCACAAGGCCAAAACAAGCTGTGTCTTAAAGGGGTTAAACATCAAAGTTAACCAGAAATTGAGCATATAGTAGTAGTTACATAGTTAGTACGGTTGAAAAAAAACCACATCTGTCCATCAAGTTCAACCAAGGAATGTGAAAAAGGGAGGGAATTGAAACAAAAATTCTACACATTTACATAGGAGCTGATATTTTCTCTTTCTAGGACATCATCTAAGCCTTTTTTAAAGCCATCTACTGTCCCTCTTCTCTGACCAGCTCCTGCGGTAGACTATTCCATAGATTCACAGTTCTCACAGTAAAGAAAAAATTTGTCGCCTCTGCAGATTAAACCTTTTTTTCTCCAGATGGAGGGAGTGCCCCCTTGTTTTTTTGATGGGGTTTTACATGGAGCAGGATTTCATCATATTTTTTCTATGTTCCATTCATACATTTATATAACTTAATCATGCCCCCCCCCCTTACTCGTCTCTTTTCAAGTCTAAATAGGTTTAATTATTTTAATCTTTCCTCATTACTGTCACGAGGCGGGGTGTGGACCCACTGGGACGTACCGCGTAGCGGGATGGCAGCTGGCCAAACAGGTATGGTACAGAGTCTATAGTCCAGAAAAGGGTACCTGAGGCAATGTAGACAGTAGCAAGGCAGGCTCGGCTGGGACCAGGCAGCAGGTAGACGTCAGGCATGGAGTAGTAGAACAGGCGTGGAATGCAGCCCAACACGACAACAGTTCAGCACGGCAGTAGACCAGGATGGTACTGATAACACGGGAAACAGATACGGGGAACACTGGGAAGCTGGAAGACACTTAGGAGACCATTTGCAAGACAGACTAAGGAAAACAACAACAACGCTCAGACGAGGATAAGAAGGGCGGCGACCCTCTTATAGTACAGGAATTCAGGAGTTGATGATGATGATGATTTCCAGGTGCGCGGGCACGAGCGCGCGCACCCTCCGGGAGGCAGGCTCGATACACGGAAGTGAGTGCCGGTGCCTCACAGGGGGACAACGCAGCACAGCAGCAGGATGTCCATGGCAGCGGTCGTCGAGGGGTAAGATAGACCGACAGACCGTGGCCATAGACGTGACAATAACTTAGATTCTCCATGCCCGTTATTAGTTTCGTTGCTCTTTGTATTTTTTCCAACTCCAGGGCATCCTTTCTATGAACTAGAGTCCAGAACGGAATTGCATACTCTAGATAAGGCCGCACTAATGAAATATAAAGTGGTAATATTATATACCTGTCCCGCGAGTCCATGCCTCTTTTAATACACAATGATATTTTTCTGGCCTTAGAAGCAGCTGATTGACATTGCATGCTGTTATTTAGTCTATGATCTACAAATACACCCAGATCTTTCTCACAAGTGACTCCCCCAGTGTAGCTCCATCTAAGGCTTCATGCACACGTTACGGGCACGGACTGCCAGCCGTTTTTACGAGCCGTGTTCCCATTATAAAGTATAGGAGCACAGTCCATAAAATAAAAAAATAGGACATGTCCTATTTTTTTCGGCAGGTTTCTATGGCACGGACACCCTCCCATAGACATACGGGAAGGTGTCCGTCGGCCATAGAAATGAATGGGCCCGTAATTACGGACCGTAATTAGGGCCCGTAATTACAGGCGATTTTACAGTCGTGTGCATGTGTCCTAAGACATATGATGCATGCAGATTGTTGGTACCCAGATGCATAACTTTACATTTATCTACATTAAACCTCATTTGCCAAGTGGATGCCAAAACACTTAGCGTGTCCAAATCAGCTTGCAATTTATGAACTTCTTAGACTGAACAATACTACTTAGCTTGGTGTCATCTGCAAAAATAGAAATAGTGCTATTAATCCCATCCTCTATATCATTAATAAATAAGATTAATACATACTCCTTTATATAGTCCCTCAATAGCTCCTCAAACATTTTTCTCATGATGGATGTTAAGCTTACTGTTCTATAATTACCCGAGGAAGACCTAGAGCCCTTTTTGAAAATAGGCACCACATTTGCTTGGCCCCAGTCCCTTGGCACTATACCAGTCACTAGAGAATCTCTAAATATTATGAAGAGGGGGATAGAAATAACTGAACTAAGCTCTTTAAGCAATCTAGGGTGTAACCCATCTGGTCCCGGAGCATTGTGCACATTTATTTTATTTAACTTAGCTTGGGCCATATCTAGTGATTATCTATGTCACAAGCTATATAGTTTAGAACTTCAATTACTGGTCTTCAATTATGTCTATTAAAAGTGGATATTCATGTAAAAATATTATTCAATACACAACCTGTTTAACCCCTTCGACATTTATCATATGGATACGTCATGGAAAGCTAGTGCATCCCACATTTTGCCGTATCCATACGACAAATGGTGGACACTAGCTGAGAAGGTGAGTCGGTGCCACCATACCCGGCTGTCGGCTGTATGTTACAGCTGGCATTCTAGGGTAATGGCGGAGACCAAAGTTTGCTCCGATCCCCACCATTAACCCCTTCAATGCAGTGGTCAAAAGCGATCGCTGCATTTAAGGGGTTTGCAGCTCATCGGCACCCCAGCAATAAAATTGCCGGGGTGCTGGCGGCTGCAAAGGCAACCGGAGGCCTAACACTAGCCTCCTGGTATGCCTAATACGGAAGCCTTTCAGCCCCGACCGGAGGCGGGGCCTAAAAGGCTTCTCTAACCGCCGGCAAGATGTCACCGACTCAGGAGCTGAGCCGGCGTCATCAGTGGTGGATGGCCGCTGTATGTTACAGCGGACATCCACCTGTAATGGCAGGAACTGTAGCTAGCTACGATTCCTGCCATTAACCCATTAGATGCAGCGATTGAAAGCGATCGCTGCATCTTAGAGGTTGGTAGCTGATTGGCAGCCCTGCCATGCAATCGTAAGGCTGCCGACTGCTGCTATGGCAACAGGAGACCTAGCAATGGCCTCCTGTTCTGCCGTTATGGAAGCCGAATGGGCTCCTGCTCTATCATTCACTGGCAGCAAGCTAATCGGCTTGCTGTCAGTGAATGACTGACATATCTAATAGATTGCACTAAATAGGTAGTGCAATGTATTAGAATAAAAATCTGACAGTTAAACCCTCAAGTCTCCTAGTGGGACTAAAGAAAAGTGAAAGAAAAAAAAAAAGTGGGAAAAAGTTGTAACAAATATAATAAAAGTTTCAAGTAATAAAATAAAAGACAATCGCCCTTTCCCTCAGGCCTCATGCACACAAACTTATTTTTTTCCTCCCGTAAATCCTGTCGTAAATACGGGTCCTTGGTCACACGTATTCGACCCGTATTGCACCAGTATTTACGGAACCCGTGCCCGTAAATACGGGTCCGGTGCCACCAGTATTCCACCCGTATTTACGGGCACGTTTTCGCTGCAAAATTGCATTGCACTAATCGGCAGCCCCTTCCCTCTATCAGTGCAGGATAAAGAGAAGGGGCAGCACTTTCCGTAGTAAAAGTAAAATAAATTCATACTTACCCGGCCGTTGTCTTGGTGACCCGACCCTTTTTCGGCATCCTGCCCGACCTCCCTGGATGACGCGGCAGTCCATGTGACCGCTTCAGCCTGTGATTGGCTGCAGCGGTCACATGGGCTGAAACGTCATCCCGGAAGGCCGGACTGGAGGAAGAAGCAGGGAGTTCTGTGTAAATATGAACTTCTATTATTTTTACACGTTGATCTATATTGTGATCGGTAGTCACTGTCCAGGGTGTCCAGGGTGCTGAAAGAGTTACTGGCGATCGTTTAACTCTTTCATAACCCTGGACAGTGACTATCCCCTGACGTCGCCTAGCAACGCTCCCGTAATTACGGGTGCACACATGTAGTCACCCGTAATTACGGGAACCCCATAGACTTCTATGGGCCTGCCCGTGCCGTTATTACGGCCTGAAATAGGACATGTTCTATATTTTTCAACGGCACAGGTACCTTCTCGTAAGCATACGGGGAGGTACCCGTGGCTAATAGAAGTCTATGGGCCCGTAATTACGTAGTTACGTTCGTAACGACCTGAACTATAAAAAATATGTTATTTATTCCACGCGTTGAAAATATGGTTCTCACAACTTGGCGACAGAAAAAATACATTTTTCCAAAAGTAATTTTATTGTAAAAAATGTTGTAAAACATAAAAAAGTGCTATAAATCCGGTATCGCCGGAAACGTCCGACCCGCAGAATAAAAGTAACATGTAATTTATAATGCATGGTGAACGCTATATAAAAAAACCTAAAAAAAAACCATGCCGGAATTGCTGTTTTTTGGTCACCTTGCCTAAAAAAAAATTGGATAAAAAGTGATCAAAAAGTCGCATGCACACCAAAATGGTACTAAAAATAACTACAGCTCGTCCCGCAAAAAAAAACAGTCCTCATGCCACTATGTCTATGAAAAAATAAAATTATTGAAGGCTCCAATAAGTCAGGAAATAAAAAATATGCAGTTGTGCAGGTCCAAGGGGAACATTTCTTCTGTTTTAAGAGGCGATTTATCAAGGCCCAAACATTAGGGAACAAGGAAGGGGAGGGCCCAAACATATCTGCTGGAAGTGAGGGTGCCCGTATTATACCAGGATAACAATTCCCCAACCTGCCAAGTTGCGGAGTGTGGACCAAAAGGGGGATAAGTAAGGACATAATTTATCAGTGCGACACTGGCCTGTGCAGAAAGGATTGTTTCACAGCGTAAAATATATCTATGGATTATTTTATTGTTTTTTTTACCCAATTATTATACCACCGGACTATGCCCCTGATATACTCTGCCCAGCTTACATATGCCCCCACATTATAAACTGAAATACCAGTAAACCTCCAAACAAAACTACTACCAAGCAAAACCCACGCTCCAAAAGCCAAATGACGCTCCCTCTCTTCTGAACCCTACAGTGTGCCCAAACAGCAGTTTACTTCTACATATGTAGCATCGCCATACCCGGGAGAACCCTTTTAACAAGTTTTAGGATGTGTGTCTCCAGTCGCACAAGCTGGGCACGACATATTTGCCACTAAAATGGCATATCTGGGGAAAAAAATTGTAATTTTTACTTTGCACCATCTGCAGCGCAATAATTTATGGAAAAGACCTGTGGGGTGCAAATGCTCACTACAAATGCCTTGAGGGTGCAGTTTTCAAAATGGGGTCACTTCTCAGGGGTTTCTTCTATTATTTCACATCAGAGCCCTGCAATTGTCAACCAATACTTTGTAAATCGCCAAATTAGGCTTCAATTTTACATGGTACTCTTTCATTCATTCATTTCATTCCTGAGCCTTGCCGAATGTCCTGGCAAAAGATTAGGGCCACATGTAGGGTGATTATAAAACCGGGAAACACAGCATAATAATTAGAGAGCTGTCTTGTTATGGTGGCACAACCTGGGCACCACATTGACATATCTATGGAAAAAAATCCCATTTTCACTGTAACATCGAGTGCACACTAATTTCTGCAAAATACCTGCAGGGTTAACATGCTCACTACACCCCCAGGTGAATACCTTGAGGGGTGTAATTTACAAAATGGGCTCATCTCTAGGGGTCTCCACTGTTTTGGTCCCACAGGGGCTTTGCAAATGCTACATAGCGACCAGAAACCAATCCAGCAAAATCTGTGCTCCAAAAGCCATATATCGCACCTTCCATTGTGAGCCCTGCCGTGTGCCCACACAGCAGTTTATGACCATATATGGGGTATTTCCGTACTCAGGAGGAATTTCTTTACAAATATTGGGGTTCTTTTTTTCCTTTATCTGTTGAGCAAATGAAAAATTTTGAGCTAAACCTACTTCTTATTGAAGAAAAAGGATTGTTTTTATTTTCACTGCCCAATTCTAAAAAAATCTATGAAACACCTGTGGGGTCAAAATGCTCACTACACCCCTAGATGAATTCTTCAAGGGTGTAGTTTTGTGAACGGAGTTACTTTTGGGTAGTTTCCACTGTACTGGTACCTTAAGGGCTTTGTAAAAGCGACATGGTGTCATGAAACCAATCCAGAAAATCTGTGCTCCAAAAGCCAAATGCCATTCCTTCTCTTCCGATCCTTGCCGTGTGCCCAAACAACAGTTTATGACCACATATGTGATATTTCTGTACTCCAGAGAAGTTGTTTTACAAATTTTATTTTATTTATTTGTTGAGAAAATGAAAAATTGAGCAAAAGCTACGTCTTATTGAAGAAAAAAAAGGATTGTTTTTATTTTCACTGCCCAATTCTAATAAAATTTATAAAACACCTGTGGGGTCAAAATGCTCACTACACCACTAGATGAATTCCTGAAGGGGTGTCGTTTCCTAAATGGAGTCACTTTTTGGGTGGTTTCTCTTTTTTGGTCCCCCAGGGGCTTTGTAAATGTGACATGGCCTCCACAAACCATTCCTGCTAAATTTGAGCTCCAAAAGGCAAATGGCGCTCTTTCCCTTCTAAGCTCCGCCGTGTGTCCAAACAACCGTTTATTACCACATGTGGGGTATTGTTTTACACGGGAGGAATTGCTTTACAAATTTTGTGGTGCTATTTTTCCTTTAGTCCTTGTGGAAATTAGAAAAAATTTGCTAAACCTACATTTTCTTTCAAAAAAATTTCGATTTTAATTTTCACGGCCTAATTCCAATAATTTCTGCAATAAACCTGTGGGGTCGAAATTCTCACTATACCCCTAGATAATTTCCTTGATGGGTGTAGTTTTACAAATGGGTAACTTTTGGGGGGTTTCCACTGTTTTGGCATCTCAAGAGCCCTTCAAACCTGACATGGTGCCTATATATTATATATTCTAATAAATAGGAGGCCCTAAATAAACAAGGTGCTCCTTTGGTTCTGAGGTCTGTGCTTCAGTCCATAAGCACACCAGGGCCACATGTGGGATATTTCCTAAAACTGCAGAACCTGGGCAATAAATATGGAACTGTTTTTCTCTGATAAATCTTTGTGTTATAAAAAAAATGGATTAAAAATTAATCTAAAAAAAAAAAATCTAATTTGTAAATTTCAACTCTACTTTGCTATAATTCCTGCAAAACATCTAAAGGGTTAAGAAACTTTCTAAATGCTGTTTTGAATACTTTGAGGGGTGCAGTTTCTAAAATAGGGTGAGCCTTTTGAAATTTTCATGAAAATGTGAGAAATTGCTGCTAAAGTTCTAAGCCTTGTAACGTCCTAGAAAAATAAAAGGATGTTCAAAAAACAATGCCAACATAAAGTAGACATATGGGGATGTTAATTAGCAACAATTTTGTGTAGTTTAACTGCCTGTCTTACAAGCAGATACATTTAAATGTATAAAAAAAATTTGCTACATTTTGGTGTTTTTCCACAATTAAATACTGAATGTATTGAGCAAATTTTGCCAGTAGCAAACATGTGTCACGAGGAAAACTCAGAATCGCTTGGATAGGCAAAAGCATTCCGAAGTTATTACCACATAAAGTGAAACAAATGAGGCTCTGTCAGGAAGGTCAAAAGTGGCCAAAGCGGGAAGGTGTTAATTGTGAAATCTCTGAACATGATTAACTTCTATCTGATTTAATCCTACTTCTAGAATCCAGGATATTATGATATTGTCGCTGAAGACTTGGGGTTGTGGCACGTTCCCAACAAGACACCCTTGTCAAAGTGGAAAGATAAAGCGATCTTAAGATACCGTACAAACAATGGTTTCTTTTCAAAAGAGGGTGGCAACCTCTTCCATCTGTACAAAGTAAGTAATGTCTGTTTTAGGGCTCATTCACACAAACAATGTCCGTGTGCTGTGCATGTGTGAGTCTTCACGCAGCAAGAAACTCACTGTATGTGCTATATTGGTGCGTTTTAACGTACCTATTGAAGCCAATGGGTGTGTGAAAACCACGCACTGCATGTAACCCAGCAAAAGGATTGTATGGCATTGAGAAATGGGAGGTTGTGGCCGGCCACTAGAGGGCGCTGTGAGGTTAGTACATCGACAGTGTTTAGTGTGTGGAGTGATATACAAGAGAGGGCTAGTGAGGAAGTGTCTGGAGAGAGGTCTGAGAAGCGCTGGACAGGAAGAGACAGAGACTGGACTGAGAGAGCTGTAGCAAGTAAGGAAGACATTGTGACTCAGATAACTGTAAAAGATAAAGAGCATTCTGGCCAGCAGCAGAGCATAAGTAATGTGAAGTATCAGACACGCATTTACTGGAGTTCCAAGTTAAGGAGATCCGGCTGAGTTAAGAGGAGAGTGTTTAGAGCAAGAAGCTGAAGACGCCATTTTTGAGCATAAGGTAACATAGAGCCATTAACTGCCGGATCATCAGAGAGTGCATTGTATTACATTGCCGGACCTCAAAGATCACATTACACTAAACCTGGAAGCTAAGAGACTTTATTATCCTAAGGCACAAGATAAAGAGAACATATTTTAATCATTACGGATTATAAGAGACTGTGTTATATTGAAGTGCCGGATAAAAGCAGAGACTGTATTGTTTACCGTGCACCAATTGTATTTTGCCTAGAGCTCAAGTTTTCACTGTTGTCATATTTTTTGCATGTTCAGTAAAGACAAAACGAATATAATCCCGGTGTCAGTAATTATTGTCCTTAAAGTCATATTACAACTTGGCGTAGTCGGCAGGATGGATGCAGATACAATGGACGAGACAACATTATCATCCAGTGTGACCCATCCAATGATACCGGTGGGAGCCCTCTTAAATCATTTGCCAAAGTTTAATGGATCTGATCTATTGTTGGAAGATTGGAGTGAACGGCTGGAAGGAGCGGCACGGCTCTGTAATGTCGCTCCACATTTAAAAGTAGAATTGGCGCTAAGTACCTTAGAAGGAGAAGCTAGGAAAACCGTTTTGTTACAGCCAGCACGACATCGACAAACCTTCGAACAAATTCGGCAGCTATTAGATGATGTGTATGGGGATACGTCCTCTGAGGGCATGATAAGGAAGCGATTCTTTGCCCGCCAGCAGAAAGAAGAAGAGACACTGGCGCAGTTTGCAAATGGATTACAGGAAATAATGGCAATGTTGCAACGTAAAGAAGAACAATCAGCCGGGTCCTTTACCAATGTACACGTAGTATTGCGGGATCAGTTTGTAATAGGTCTCAAGAATCCACCGTTAAGGAGAACTCTGAAGGAAAAGTTAAAGAAAGAACCAGATATGACGATTCATCAATTATTGACGGAAGCTATCGCATTGGAAAAAGAGGAATCGGCCAGCACTGATACGGTGGTCAGGCAAGCAGAAATTGTAACCAAGAAGAACCCCGACATGGAGGCCAGGATGGAGTCATTGGAAGGTGCCATGAGAGAGTTGAAAGCCGCTATTACTAATAAGCCTGACCCTGGAACTCCAGTTCGATACTCACAAGAGAGACAGTCGTTTGCGGATAGAAGGAATCAAGGTAGGAATGCTCCAGACCCTACCATCTGCTATAATTGTGGCCGAGCAGGACACATTGCTAGAAATTGCATGCGTTCTCACTATCAGAGCAATCGCAGGAATTTAAACTAGAACGACCTGTAGTTGAGGGGCAAACTACAGGAGAGTCCACGGATACATGCCCTGTGTTAGATGCTACAGATATAGTGGGGGAATGTCCCGTCGTTGTAGCAAAATTCAATGGCGTTGAGTTGTCATGTTTAATCGATACTGGATCTCAAGTGACCACTATGGATAAAGTTGTGTTTGAAACTTATTTCCCTTCCTTGTTATGTGAGAAGAGTGACACTTGGATAAGACTCAAGGCAGCTAATAGTTTACCTATCCCTATCCTGGGAGTTATACAAATGGACATTTCAATATGGAATCGTGATTTGAACAAAAAGGGGGTTATCATAGTAGAAAAAGCTATGGACTCTGACATTCCCGTGATTCTAGGAATGAATATATTGCGGGACTTAGATGGAGTAATGTCACAAGAGCTGGGCCCAAAATACTGGAAACAAATACCCACTCAACGACCTTCTCAAATGGCTTTACAGCGCACTTTAAAACATTGTCGCATTAATGGAGAACTATTAAATTGGCCTGGAAGGGTAGGACTGGTTAAGATACCAGCCTCTCGAAGTATACAAGTACCAGCAGGCCATGAAATGTTGTTACCCTTGCCAGTGGGTACTAATAAAGTGTTAAAGGGCACCACTGTGTTAATTGAATCAGCTCTGCAGAAAGAAGGAGTAGCCGTGGCCCGGTCGATATGCAAGGTACAGGCTGGACAAGTATTATTACGAGTGGTTAATATCACGAAACAAAATGTAACCTTATTTCCCCGGGAACTAGTAGCTGAAGTGTTTCCGGTGAGGGAGGAACAAGTGGAAAGCCGTTCAGATTGGCAAGTGAGTTATCCTTGTGAAAGTGTAGCTGTGGTTACAGTGTGTCGAGCCACCACTCAAGCTAATGACACCATTGGGAGGCGATTACTGGAGCAAATACCTTTAGAAGGAACGGATTTGACTACCAGGCAAATAGAGGAAGTGGCGGGAGTGTTAGGAGAGCACTACAAGGCTTTTTCCAAGAATGAAGCAGACTTTGGGTTGACAACAACTTTAGAACATGAAATACATACGGGAAATGCTCACCCGGTACGAGAACGATACCGTACCATTCCGCCCGCTTTTTATCAAGAAGCCAAAGTGTTGCTAAAACGCATGCTAGACAGTCATGTTATCCGACCCAGTAAGAGTCCATGGGCTTCTCCCATAGTATTAGTAAAGAAGAAAGATGGAAGCTTGCGGTTCTGTGTAGATTACCGGCGATTGAATGCCTGCACCGTCAGAGATGCATACCCTTTACCACGAATAGAAGACTCTTTGCTGGCTTTGGGTAAGGCCAAATACTTCTCTACCCTGGATTTGGCCAGTGGGTACTGGCAAGTACCAGTTGCAGAAGAAGATCAAGAAAAGACTGCATTTATCACCCCTATGGGGTTATACGAATTTTTGAGAATGCCGTTCGGTCTAACCAATGCACCAGCTACATTTCAGCGCTTGATGGAAGTTTGTTTGGGAGATTTAAACTTTGAATGTTTGCTCATCTACCTAGATGACATCATTATCTTCTCAGCCACTTTCACAGAACATTTGGAAAGATTGAAAGTGATACTTACGCGTATCGAAGAACATGGTCTAAAACTAAAACCGGGCAAATGTCACTTGTTTAAAGAAAGAATTGAGTACCTGGGACACGTGGTTACTAGAGACGGTGTACAACCAATGGATGCCAAAGTACGAGCCGTGCAACAATGGCCGGTACCAAAGACAGTAACAGAGCTTAGAAGTTTCCTAGGACTGATTGGATATTACAGACGGTTCATACAGAATTTTGCTAAGGTGGCTGCTCCCCTATATGTGTTACTGAACGGAACCAAACCGGGAGTCGATCATAAGAGAAGTATCACTTGGGGAATAGAGGCTGAACAAGCCTTCCAAGAGTTAAAAAGACGACTAACTGGTGCTCCTGTCTTGGCGTATGCAGATTACTCTCTACCATTTGTTTTGTGTACCGATGGAAGTTTAAAAGGATTAGGAGCTGTTCTTTCTCAAGTGCAGAATGGACGGGAACGTGTCATTGCTTATGCCAGTCGGACGCTGAGAGATGGGGAAAAG
Organism: Rhinoderma darwinii; assembly: GCF_050947455.1. NCBI lineage: Eukaryota > Metazoa > Chordata > Amphibia > Anura > Rhinodermatidae > Rhinoderma > Rhinoderma darwinii. The sequence goes on along the minus strand of NC_134697.1, from coordinate 48,942,882 downwards.
AATCCGGACAACTATAGCTCATTCCGGTTGGAACTTTTGGCAGTCGTATGGGCGGTTACCGAGCGATTTGCAGATATCTTGCTGGGCGCAGAGTGTGTGTTATGGACTGACAATAATCCATTGGTTCATTTAGACTCGGCTAAATTGGGTGCTATGGAGCAACGTTGGCGAGCGCGACTTAGCAAATTTAAATTTACTGTAAAGTACCGCCCAGGACGAGCTAATGGGAATGCAGATGCCCTGTCCCGTAATCCAGTAGATTTGCCTGAAGGACTGACTGAAGAGGAGTTAGAGGAAACAGAGACTCCTAATTTCCTTGCCAATGAAGTACATGATCAGATGCCAGGTGAGAATATTCAAAGTGCTCCGGTGCATACTGTGGAGCCCATAAGAGAAACCATCGATCAATGGACTGCTGAAGAATGGAAGAAACAGCAGTTGCAAGATATTCAAATTCGGACTGTAAGAAGATGGGTGCTAGAGGGATACCGACCCAATCAACGAGAGCGATTGCGATTGTCTGGAGTGGGACAGAGAATATATCGCCAACGAGATAGATTGGCAGTAAAACAAGGGATATTGTACCGCCGAGTATTCCTACCGACCATGGAAGGACCCGTCTGGCAAGCTGTGTTGCCGGAGCGAGAGTTAGAAAGTACGGTTAAGTGGATGCATGAGAAAAAGGGGCATTATGGTCCTGAAAAGACTTTCCGTTGGTTGCAACAATTCTACTATCATCCTTTGCTGTTTGCAGTGGCACAGAAAGTGTGTCAGAACTGTAGAAATTGCACCCTGGCCAGAGCGGCTGAACAACAAGCTCCGGTGGGCCATATACAGACGCATTATCCATTACAGTTGGTCATGATGGACTATTTGACAGTAGATGAGTCTTTACAAGGGTACAGATATTTATTGGTTGTGATAGACCACTTCACCAAATTCACAGTGGCCGTACCTACCAGAGATCAAACGGCTGAATCTGCGGCACAGGGATTGTGGACTCATTTCATCTTACCCTATGGATGTCCTTCACAGCTTCACTCTGATCAAGGAGCTTGTTTTGAGGGGCGAGTAATAGAAGAATTATGCAGATTGTACCAGATTAAAAAGACCCGCACGACCCCGTATCACCCTCAAGGGAACGGGGCCTGTGAAAGGATGAATCGGACCATATTGCAGTTGTTGCGAACACTGGAAAAACAAAAAAAAGAGAGATGGCCTGACTACATTGCAGAATTAATCTGGATCTATAATAACACTGTACATGCCACTACTGGATATTCTCCTTTTCTGTTAATGTTCGGAAGAAATGGACGATGTCCCCTAAATTTAATGATGCCTATCCCGGAAGAACAAGAAGAGTGGATTCCGCAGACCTGGATGTGGGGTCATCGACGCAAGGTACAAGAAATGTATAATTTAGTGGCGCGGAGACTGGGGCCTCATGATCTTACAGTAAATCAGAAATTAAAGGAACTACCTTTGCAAGTGGGTGATAGAGTAATCGTGCGAAACCAGGGTGCAAGAAGAGCAGGAAAGCTGCAATGGAAGTGGGAAACCTTGGCGTATGAGGTGGTGCGTCAGCCCAATCCATATATTCCTGTATTTGTGATCAAGCCGGAGGGTAGTAGTGGCCCTTTGAAAACCGTACACAGAAATATGCTGAGACCCTGCACATTTATAAGTCGTGAACCAGAAGCAAACACTAGAGATCCTCCTGTTGCAACACCCGTTCCCGTAGATGAAGGTTGGTGGAGTCCGCCGGTTCAAGTACCAGAGAGACAAGAAAGTACCAGTGAAGTACAAGAAGAGAATGTTACTCCTGTGGAAGAAGAGTTGTCACAGGTACGTCATTCTCAGCGATCCAATTTTGGAAGACTTCCTTCTAGGTTTGAAGGATTTGTGACGCCACAGCAAGTTGCCGGGACGGCAACTGATAAACCTGGGGGAAAAGATGTAACCCAGCAAAAGGATTGTATGGCATTGAGAAATGGGAGGTTGTGGCCGGCCACTAGAGGGCGCTGTGAGGTTAGTACATCGACAGTGTTTAGTGTGTGGAGTGATATACAAGAGAGGGCTAGTGAGGAAGTGTCTGGAGAGAGGTCTGAGAAGCGCTGGACAGGAAGAGACAGAGACTGGACTGAGAGAGCTGTAGCAAGTAAGGAAGACATTGTGACTCAGATAACTGTAAAAGATAAAGAGCATTCTGGCCAGCAGCAGAGCATAAGTAATGTGAAGTATCAGACACGCATTTACTGGAGTTCCAAGTTAAGGAGATCCGGCTGAGTTAAGAGGAGAGTGTTTAGAGCAAGAAGCTGAAGACGCCATTTTTGAGCATAAGGTAACATAGAGCCATTAACTGCCGGATCATCAGAGAGTGCATTGTATTACATTGCCGGACCTCAAAGATCACATTACACTAAACCTGGAAGCTAAGAGACTTTATTATCCTAAGGCACAAGATAAAGAGAACATATTTTAATCATTACGGATTATAAGAGACTGTGTTATATTGAAGTGCCGGATAAAAGCAGAGACTGTATTGTTTACCGTGCACCAATTGTATTTTGCCTAGAGCTCAAGTTTTCACTGTTGTCATATTTTTTGCATGTTCAGTAAAGACAAAACGAATATAATCCCGGTGTCAGTAATTATTGTCCTTAAAGTCATATTACATGCACACGGATGCACATCCATTTGCGGTGCGTAATTTGCACATCAATTCGATTTAAACTTTTTTTTAAAAATAGGATGTGCTTTGCGAGTTCGTGAATAACGCATGCCACTCGCAAAGCACACTGATGCATAACGTTCCACACACGGACCAGATTCACGCGCGTTTTTTACGTGCATGAATCTGATATGCTCGTGTGAATGTAGCCTTACTGTGAAAGACTCTGCCTCAGCCCTATTTCATGCGATCTCAAAATGTAAAATCAAAACACTAGATGCTATATACTGTCAAAGGCATGACCAGATTAGAGGACTGCATTGCATTTAGGCACAATACGGCTCTATTATTTGGGCATTGTGGTGGCATTGTTTTTAGAACTTGTATATGGCTATATTATTTGGACACTGCATATTCTAATTCATTGAGAAGGACTAATAATATCATCAAAAAAGGTAATTTAAGTAATTCAATTAAAAAAGTGAAACTCCTATATTATATAGATTCATTACACAGAGGGATCTATTTCCAGCATTTTGTTCTTTTAATGTTGATGATTATGGTAACAGTTAATGAATACTCCAAATTTAGAAAATTAGAATATTATATAAGCCCAATTTAAAAAATGATTTATAATACCGTTGGTGGCCTACTTAAAAGTACGTACAGTATATGCACTCAATACTTGGTCGGGGCTACTTTTGCATGAATTACTGCATCAGCTGGTGTTGGTCCACAAGCTTTATGGAGATGCTGATTTCATTTTCTAGCAGGACTTGGTACTTTTGGCAGTGTGGGCAGGTGCCAATACCTGGTTTAACAAACCACAGTATCCCTGTGCTTGATTGGCCAGCAAACTCGCCTGACCTAAAGCTCTTAGAGAATCTGTGGGGTATTGTCAAGAGGAAGGTGAGACACCAGACCCAACAATGCAGATGAGCTGAAGGCCGCTAACAAAGCAGCCTGGGCTCCATAACACCTCAGCAGTGCCACAGGCTGATCACCTCCATGCCACCCCGCATTTATAACACCTCAGCAGTGCCACAGGCTGATCACCTCCATGCCACCCCGCATTGATAACACCTCAGCAGTTCCACAGGCTGATCGCTTCCATGCCACGCCGCATTGATAACACCTCAGCAGTGCCACAGGCTGATCGCCTCCATGCCACGCCGCATTGATAACACCTCAGCAGTGCCACAGGCTGATCACCTCCATGCCACGCCGCATTGATGCAGTAATTCATGCAGAGTCGGAGCCCGGATCAAGTATTGAGGGCATATACCGGACATACTTTTCAGTAGGCCTACATTTCGGTATTAAAAATCATTTTTGAAATTGGGCTTATATAATATTCTCATTTTCTGAGACACTAAATTTTGGGTTTTCATTAATGGTTAGCCATAATCATCAACATTAAAAGAAAAGAATGTTGGAAATAGATCACTCTGTGTGTAATGAATCTATATAATATCAGTTTTACTTTTTGAATTGAATCACTGAACTAAATTAACTTTTTGATGCTATTCTAATTCATTGAGAAGGACTAGTATGTGCTCTTTAGCGTATGTTCACACACAGTGTTTTCAGGAGTATTTCGGGGCGTTTATACCTCGAAAAACGCCTGAAAAAAACGGAAGCCTAACGCCTACAAACATCTGCCCATTGAAATCAATGGGAAAAACAACATTTAGTTCATACAGGGCGTCTTTTTACGCCGCTGTTTTAAAAAACGGAGCATAAAAACACGCTCCGTAAAAAGAAGTAGCATGTCACTTCTTCAGGTAATTTTTGGAGCTGATTTTCCATTGAACACTATGAAAAACGCTTCAAAAAACACCTCAAAAGAAGGTCCAAATTCATTTTCAACTTCAAAAACGCCTGAAAATTCAAAACGCTTTCCCTTGAAAACAGCTCAGTGTTTTCAGAAGTTTTTTTATTTCGTCTGTGCACATAGCCTTATGGTTTCTTTGGAAATGCTCATAACAGAACTATGTCCACTGCAAAATTTGCTTAGCCCCATTCACTTCAAAGGAGCTGAGCTACAGTACTAAACACAACACATGGACAGGTGCTGCGCTGTTACTGGAAGTAAGAAGCCATGTTTTTCTAAACCACCCCACTACAAGATTAAGGGCCTGTTCACACGGAGTACTTTGACAAGCTTTTTGGAGTGGAAACCGCTCTGCAAAACTCGTCACGGGAGAAAGAAGGGACATACCCTATCATAGCGCGTTTAAGCCTCTGACCTCCCATTGACATCAATGGGAGACAGAGAGCGCATTTCGCCCGTAGCACTCAATGGGCGCGATCGAAAAACGCTGTGAAAATCGCGGCAAACGACGTGCAGGAAGGACAAAATCTACCTCAAAATCCCAAACTGAATTTTGAGAGAATTTTCCTCCTGCAAAAAACTCTATTAGGCTATGTTCACACGGGGTATTTTGCAGAGTTTTTGGACGCGGAAACCGCGTCGCAAAACTCGGCAGAAACGGCCCGAGAACGCCTCCCATTGATTTCAATGGGAGGCGTCGGCGTCTTTTTCCCGCGAGCAGTAAAACTGCCTCGCGGGAAAAAGAAGCGACATGCCCTATATTCTGGCGCTTCCGCCTCTGACCTCCCATTGACTTCAATGGGAGGCAGGAGAAAGCGTATATCTCGCTGTTTTATGCCCGCGGTGCTCAATGGCCGCGGGCGAAAAACGGCGCGATAATTGCCGCGAAAATCGGCGTGCAGGGAGAGGAATATCTGCCTCAAAGTTCCAAACGGAATTTTGAGGCAGATATTCCTCCCCCAAAATACTCCGTGTGAACATAGCCTAAGGGTAAAAAAAAAATATTATAGAACCACTATTTTGGTAATGACTCGATATAGGAGATATGAATATAACATTTTGTTTTATTGTTATAAACATTTGTTGATTTCCTTTCAGCAATACCCAGTGGTGTACAATATTGGAACATGTCTCACAAATAATGGACCTGCTATTCCCGTTGTGTATGACTTTGGTAGCGCTGAGAAGACAAAATCATATTATTCACCCAATGGACAAAGTAAGATCAGATTTAATTAAACAGAAATATGACAATTATGTTTATAAATATGAACAATACACTTCTTAACATTTCTGTTTGTCTCTGCAGAAGAGTTCACTGCTGGTTATGTCCAGTTCCGGGCCATTAACTCAGAAAAAGCTGCCCTGGCTCTGTGTGCAGGTGTGAAGGTGACAGGATGCAACGCAGAACACGTAAGTATCAATAATGCTGCAATTCGGGCCTTGTTGTTTTCATTCTATACTACTGAAACAATAGCCTCTGTCCTTATGTCGGCAGCACATTGTACTGTAAAGTTTACCATAGACCTACAAACCTTGTTCAATTTACACTAAGGACCAAAACAATTTCAATAAACAACCTTTTATTCTGTTTAGGGTCATGTAAACAGAATAGGATTATTATCTGTCTTGTGAAGAAGAGCCCAGCATTAGATACTTTGGAGAAGGGAATGGGCCCTGCAATATAATGGGGCCCGTTCCTTTATCCAAATAAACTTTGGGCAGCAGCAGCGGCGGTGGACAGTGTGGGCGGGCACCTGTACTTTCTTTTTTTGGTAAGGCCCCTGATGGGAGTACCAGCTGTGCTGCCTTGATGGAGGCCCTGCACAATAGTATAAAAGTAAACTATAGAAAGACTTGTCTCTAACATCAGACCAGTTCATTAATCATTGGTGTGGTATGCCACCTGCCGGACTACTGGTCAGATTGTATGCTACCTAACACTAGCTGTTACATGAATAGGTAGGACTTGAACAATCTTGAAACATCAGGCCTCGTTTACACGAGCGTAATATACGTGCGTGCGACGTGCGTGATTTTCACGCGTGTCGTACGCACCTATATTAGTCTATGGGGGCATGCAGACAGTGCGTGAGTTTTGCTCAGCGTGAGTCCGCTGAAAAAAACTCACGACATGTCCTATCTTTGTGCGCTGTTCACGCATCACGCACCCATCTGAAGTCAATGGGTGCGTGAAAACCACGCATGCCGCACGGAAGCACTTCCGTGCGAACTGCGTGATTCGCGCAACAGCTGTCAAACTCTGAATGTAAACAGAAAAGCACCACGTGCTTTTCTGTTTACAAACATCCAAACGGAGTGTCATAATGATGGCGGCTGCGCGAAAATCACGCAGCAGCGCATCATACACTGATGACACACGCAGCTGTTAAGTGCCTTTTGCGCACGCAAAACGCCACGTTTTTTGCGTGCGCAAAACGCACACGCTCGTGTAAATAAGGCCTCACAGACAGAGGAAGGACAGCTTCAATTCATACAAAGTGGTAGACAAACAGACCATATGAGAAGAGAGTATTATAAGGACAGGTGGTTGTGTAATTGGGGTCACATTATCGCCTGTAGTTAAACTGAACCAAATGAGGTGGAGTGAAGGATTGTGAAGAAGGGCCAATAGTATAGGTGGAAAATTAATACTAATCTGTTTACTTTATTTCTGCGATACATATTTGCAGCACTGTATTGGAGGAGGAGGCTACATCCCCGAAGGAAACCCTAGACAGTGTGGAGACTTTGCATCTCTTGACTGGGAAGGTTATGGAAAACATGTAGGTTGGAGTAGCAGCAAGGAAATAACTGAAGCAGCCGTCCTGCTCTTTTATCGTTAGTTTAATTACATATTTTATCAAATCTTAGATGCAACTAAAAGGAATGAAAGTAGTGCAAAACAGTACCTGGAAATGTTATTAAATATATAAAACATTAAAGCAAGTGCATGACCATGGTTTCAGTATGAATGGAGTCCTAGAATTTCACAGCAATAAAAGTGGTCTAAGGGGGGATTCACACGAACGTGTATTCGGTCCGTGCGGGCCGCGTGGTTTTCACGCGCCACGCACAGACCAATACAAGTCTATGGGGCAGTACAGACAGTAAGTGCTTTTTGCGCAGCGTTTGTCAGCTGCGCAAAAAACGCGACATGTTCAATATCTCCGCGTATTTCGCGCATCACGCACCCATTGAAGTCAATGGGTGCGTGAAAACCACGCAGGTCGCACGGAAGCACTTCCGTGCGAACCGACTGAAACAGTGCACCAGCTGTCAAAAGGATGAATGTAAACAGAAAAGCACCACGTGCTTTTCTGTTTCCAAACATCCAAACGGAGTGTCTTTTTAGATGAGCAAACCCGGACAACCGAACCGAACTTCACCGGGTTCGGCCTAACTAGTTTTGGCCGAACCCGGCAAAAAAATTTCCGGTACGCGACGTCAGGAGATAGTCACTGTCAAGGGTGCTGAAAGAGTTAAACTGTTTCAGCACCATGGACAGTGACTTCCGATCCCAATATACATGAACCTGTAAAAAAAAAACTAAGTTCTGACTTACCGATAACTCCCGGCTTCTTCCTCCAGTCTGACCTCCCGGGATGACAATTCAGTCCAAGTGACAGCTCCAGCCAATCACAGGCCAAGCACAGGCTGCAGCGGTCACATGGACTGCCGCGTCATCCAGGGAGGTGGGGCCCGATGTCGAGAGGCGCGTCACCAAGGACGCGTCACCAAGGCAACGGCCGGGAGGGAAGTTCTCGGTAAGTACGAACTTTTTCTTTTTTTTTTAACAGGTTGCTGTATATTGTGTTCGGCATTCACTGTCTAGGGTGCTGAAAGAGTTACTGCCGATCAGTTAGCTCTTTCAGCACCTTGGACAGTGACGGGCGTCGACTAGCCTCATCTCTATGATGGCGGCTGCGCGAAAATCACTGTCAAATGTTTTTTGCGCGCGCAAAACGCAGCGTTGTTTGCGCGCGCAAAAACGCAACGTTCATCTGAATCTGCCCTAAGAGAAACGTGAAATCATGTGAAGCGGTAATTTTCGCAAAACTGACAACAGGAAGTGAAGCCATATTGGTTGTCAGTTTCACTATTGAATGTGGTACCACTCACTTTATTATGGATTGAACATACTGCCAAAATCAGTTATTTATCTGTTACTGAAAAGCTAGTTCAAAAAGCTTTCCTTGCTACCAACTTCCGGTGTTTCCAATCACCATGACAGCAGATCGCACTATTCAGTGAGGACTGTACACATGCGCCTCCAAACCCATGTGCGCATGCTTTCGCTAGCATAGCAAGTGCACAAAGTTATGTCGTGAGAGACCGGTTGCCAAAGGCAACGAGTGACGCTAACACGTCTCTAAAAAGCATGGATTATACCACTGTTGTATACATAATAGAATTAAGCTGCAGTCCCTAGGAGTTCTGTGTGCCTCAACAGAATCACATTCTTTAACACCATTAAAGGGAAGGAGTCACAAATTATTTTTTTTTTATATGTTATTGCTTTTAGTATGTCATTAAAATACATTTTATTTATTTGTGATTTTGTGTTGTACTTTTTTCTTTCTTTTACTTCTCTATGGGGGCTGCCATTTTTTTTTCATCTCTGTATGTGTCGATTAACGACACATACAGAGATGGAATACAGCACATACATCCCCATAGAGAATGCGAACGGGAGCCATTCCATTCACTATAGCGTACGCCGTCTGTGTGGGAACGGCGCATGCTCCGCTCCCACACAGACCAAAAGGAAGGTCTTCGGTAGAGCGACATCCGGCACCATTTTCATGTGGACCGGAAGCCGCGACCGGACAGTAAGACGACTACTTCCGGTCGCGGCTTCCGTCCATATGTTCAGAAGCAAGGACTAGGAGCGGAGGCAACGGCGGCGGCGACAGCGACAGTGACAGTGACAGTGACGGCGGCAGCGGCAGGTAAGTTATGTTTGTGTATGTGATGTGTGTGTATGTTCGTGTTATACTGTGTGATTACCACTGTATCTAATCCTCCTACACTGTGCATTCACTCAAAAAATGGCGGCACACAGTGTAGGAGGTTTGAACATTGGAGGATTGTTTGAGGACACTAGAGCGAGTGTGTCTTCTCCAATTTTGCAGCATAAAGCAATGAGGTTGATTTACCACATGCCAATGCTGCACTTTTGGGAATTGCTCCCTCCAGTGACCAGCACATGGAAATGTTATAAATTAGAATCTAATATATAATATTTCCTGACTTGTGAAAAATTTAAAAAATTAGAACAATGTGTAATTATTTATATACTAACTGTTTAACAAAAAAAAATAATAATAATTTTCTAGCGACACATTCCCTTTAATGACTTATTATTGCAGATAAAAAAAGCCATCTATACTATAAAACTATAATAGAAAAAATTATAAAAAGAACTATAAAAGAACAGCTATATATTTCTCATAGGCTCTATTGCCTTAATCAATACATATCAGAGCTACCAAAAAAAGGATAAGTATATAGAGCCCCATATAATGAGGTCAAACAGTATTAAACAAATTTAGTAGCATCACAATATAGTAATATTCCTTATAGTGTTCAACTCCCTAGTTTAGGCAAAAATCATACATTTCATAATATAACAACTATCCTTCCGGTGAGGCAGGAAGAGATGTCACAAGCTATGTGCTTTATAAAGCATGCACTGATTCATTGTTATTATGCTTGATAAAGACCCAACATGGTTTGAAACGTCGCAAGTTTTTTTTACTTGAACAAAAATCAACACATCTTTTGGAAACTTGAGTGCTGCAGTTCCTCTTACTTAGGGCATGACCACACATGGCGGAATTCCTCCGCAACTGTCCGCATCAATGCCGCACAGAATCTGCGTTGCAGATTCTGCAGCGGATCTGCACAAAATGTGCAGAAAATTGATGCGGACTGGCCGCTGCGGACTGCAGGAAAAGTGCTTCTCTTCTCCCTATTCAGTGCAGGATAGAGAGAAGGGACAGCACTTTCCCTAGTGAAAGTCAAAGAAATTCATACTTACCGCCCGTTGTCTTGGTGACGCGTCCCTCTTTCGGCATCCGGCCCGACCTCCCTGGATGACGCACCAGTCCATGTGACCGCTGCAGCCTGTGCTTGGCCTGTGATTGGCTGCAGCCGTCACTTACACTGAAACGTCATCCTGGGAGGCCGGACTGGAGACAGACGCAGGGAGTTCTCGGTAAGTATGAACTTATATTTTTTTTTTACAGATACATGTATATTGAGATCGGTAGTCACTGTCCCGGGTGCAGAAACAGTTACTGCCGATCGCGTAACTCTTTCAGCACCCTGGACAGTGACTATTTACAGACGTCTCCTAGCAACGCTCCCGTCATTACGGGAGCCCCATTGACTTCCTCAGTCTGGCTGTAGACCTAGAAATACATAGGTCCAGCCAGAATGAAGAAATGTCATGGTAGTAAAAACAATACGCTCCGCAGCACACATAAGATCTGCGGACTTCATTGCGGAATTTTGACTCTCCATTGAAGTCAATGGAGAAATTCCGCCATGAGTCCGCAACCAGTCCGCCACTGCTCCGCAACAGACAGAGCATGCTGCGGACACCAAATTCCGCTCCGCAGCCTATGCTCCGCAGCGGAATTGTACGCATCGTGTAAACGAACACTGCTAAATTAAAGTGAAAGTCAATGGAGAAACGGCTCCGCTGCGGATTAACGCTGCGGAGTGTCCGCAGCGGAATTTAAGTGAAATTCCGCCATGTGTGAACCCGCCCTTACACTACCGTTCAAAAGTTTAGGGTCACTTAGAAATTTCCTTATTTTTGAAAGAAAAGCACAGTTTTTTTCAATGAAGATAACATTAAATTAAAGGGGTGTTCCCATCTTGACAAATATAGCTATAAAGATTAATACTTTTTTTTTTTAATGCTGTACTTTGTGAGATATCTTGGCTCCATCTTACTGACAGCCCTTCTTTGTTTATTGCTCGTTGCCTATGGATCCGGCCACCACTGCTTTCCTCTAGCGGTGGCCGCGCCTGCACTGTTCTACATCTTTATTTTGCAGTGAGGGTGGCCGGGATCTCGGGAACGAGCATGCTAGAGCATGCGCAGTAGCTCCCTGCCCGACCACCTCTGGGGTTCTATTCAAGTCTATAAGACGGCCCCCAGGCATGCGCAGTAGTCCTGGAGCCGTCCTGTACTCGGCACATCAGTAAAGGCCAGCCAAGCTGAGCCCTTATCAGGACTGGTATGTAATACTGTCTGTTACATAATTATGCAGCATGGACTGGCCGCTGTCCGTGGTGTAAGCTGCACATAAATCAGCTGTATGAGACAGCGTCCTGCTCGGTATTCTGTGTTCTCATCTGCTGTAAGGAAGCCAGCCCTGTATCAGTGTGTCAGTGTGGGCTGCTGTACTTCCGACAGGAGCACAGGAGACAGAGCAGGATGCTGTCTCGTACAGTTGATTTATGTGCAGCTTACACCACAGACCCTACAGTCGGGGGATCCAACAGAACAGGAATTGCTGGCTAGAGTGTTGTAAACTACACTCATAGGAGTCCCAATGGAGTTAGCCACAGGGAACGGAAGGGGGGGGACTAGCATCTAACGATGTCGGGAGCGTGCACTAACAGAGCAGAGCGGCTTGGTTAACATCAAGCCGCTCACGCCCCTTTTAGAAAATTTAACCAGCACTAGCTGTATTATCTAGTTGAGGAAAACGGGAGTTAGGAAATGATTATTCCATTTTTTTTTAGAGCAATATATTTATATTTTTATTTATGTTTAGGATGTAATAAAAAAAAAATGGCTCAGCTTGGGAATAACCCTTTAATCAGAAATACACTCTAGTCATTTTTAATGTGCTAAATGACTATTCTAGCTGCAAACGTCTGGTTTTTAATGCAATATCTACATAGGTGTATAGAGGCCCATTTCCAGCAACCATCACTCCAGTGTTCTAATGGTACATTGTGTTTGCTAACTGTGTTAGAAGGCTAATGGATGATTAGAAAACACTTGAAAACCCTTGTGCAATTATGTTAGCACCGCTGTAAACAGTTTTGCTGTTTAGAGGAGCTATAAAACTGACCTTCCTTTGAGCTAGTTGAGAATCTGGAGCATTCCATTTGTGGGTTCGATTAAACTCTTAAAATGGCTAGAAAAAGAGAGCTTTCATGTGAAACTCGACAGTCTATTCTTGTTCTTAGAAATGAAGGCTATTCCATGCGAAAAATTGCCAAGAAACTGAAGATTTCGTACAACGGTGTGTACTACTCCCTTCAGAGGACAGCACACACGGGCTCTAACCAGAGTAGAAAGAAAAGTGGGAGGCCCCGCTGCACAACTGAGCAACAAGACAAGTACATTAGAGTCTCTAGTTTGAGAAATAGACGCCTCACAGGTCCTCAACTGGCAGCTTCAGTAAATAGTACCCGCAAAACGCCAGTGTAAACGTCTACAGTGAAGAGGCGACTCCGGGTTGCTGGCCTTCAGGGCAGAGTGGCAAAGAAAAAGCCATATCTGAGACTGGCTAATAAAAGGAAAAGATTAATATGGGCAAAAGCACACAGACATTGGACAGAGGAAGATTGGAAAAAAGTGTTATGGACAGACGAATCGAAGTTTGAGGTGTTTGGATCACACAGAAGAACATTTGTGAGACGCAGAACAACTGAAAAGATGCTGGAAGAGTGCCTGACGCCATCTGTCAAGCATGGTGAAGGTAATGTGATAGTCTGGCTTTGCTTTGGTGCTGGTAAATTGGGAGATTTGTACAAGGTAAAATGGATTTTGAACAAGGAAGGCTATCACTCGATTTTGCAACGCCATGCCATACCCTGTGGACAGCGCTTGATTGGAGCCAATTTCATCCTACAGCAGGACAATGACCCAAAGCACACCTCCAAATTATGCAAGAACTATTTAGGTAAGAAGAAGCAGGCAGCTGGTATTCTATCTGTAATGGAGTGGCTAGCGCAGTCACCAGATCTCAACCCCATAGAGCTGTTGTGGGAGCAGCTTGACCGTATGGTACGCAAGAAGTGCCCATCAAGCCAATCCAACTTGTGGGAGGAGCTTCTGGAAGCATGGGGTGAAATTTCTCCCGATTATCTCAGCAAATTAACAGCTAGAATGCCAAAGGTCTGCAATTCTGTAATTGCTGCAAATGGAGCATTCTTTGACGAAAGCAAAGTTTGAAGGAGAAAATTATTAGTTCAAATAAAAATCATTATTTCTAACCTTGTCAATGTCTTGACTATATTTTCTAGTCATTTTGCAACTCATTTGATAAATATAAGTGTGAGTTTTCATGGAAAACACAAAATTGTCTGGGTGACCCCAAACTTTTGAACCGTAGTGTATATACAGTACCAAAATAGAACTCAGTACATATATAGAGCACAAAACAAAGCTCAGTACATAAATACAGCACCAGCTAAATTACATACAGTGAAGGAAATAAGTATTTGATCCCTTGCTGATTTTGTAAGTTTGCCCACTGTCAAAGACATGAACAGTCTAGAATTTTCAGGCTAGGTTAATTTTACCATTGAGAGATAGATTTAAAAAAAAACCTGAAATGATCACATAGTCAAAATTATATATATTTATTTGCATTGTGCACAGAGAAATAAGTATTTGATCCCTTTGGCAAACAAGACTTAATACTTGGTGGCAAAATCCTTGTTGGCAAGCACAGCAGTGAGATGTTTTTTGTAGTTGATGATGAGGTTTGCACACATGTTAGATGGAATTTTGTCCCACTCCTCTTTGCAGATCATCTGTAAATCATTAAGATTTCGAGGCTGTCGCTTGGCAACTCGGATCTTCAGCTCCCTCCATAAGTTTTCGATGGGATTAAGGTCTGGAGACTGGCTAGGCCACTCCATGACCTTAATGTGCTTCTTTTTGAGCCACTCCTTTGTTGCCTTGTCTGTATGTTTCAGGGTCATTGTCGTGCTGGAAGACCCAGCCATGAGCCATTTTTAATGTCCTGGTGGAGGGAAGGAGGTTGTCACTCAAGATTTGACGGTACATGGCTCCATCCATTCTCCCTTTGATGCGGTGAAGTAGTCCTGTGCCCTTAGCAGAGAAACACCCCCAAAATATAATGTTTCCACCTCCATGCTTGACAGTGGGGATGGTGTTCTTTGGGTCATAGGCAGCATTTCTCTTCCTCCAAACACGGCGAGTTGAGTTAATGCCAAAGAGCTCAATTTTAGTCTCATCTGACCACAGCACCTTCTCCCAATCATTCTCAGAATCATCCAGCTGTTCATTTGCAAACTTCAGACGGGCCTGTACATGTGCCTTCTTGAGCAGGGGGACCTTGCGGGCACTGCAGGATTTTAATCCATTATGGCGTAATGTGTTACCAATGGTTTTCTTGGTGACTGTGGTCCCAGCTGCCTTGAGATCATTAACAAGTTCCCCCCGTGTAGTTTTCGGCTGAGCTCTCACCTTCCTCAGGATCAAGGATACCCCACGAGGTGAGATTTTGCATGGAGCCCAAGATCGATGTCGATTGACAGTCATTTTGTATGTCTTCCATTTTCTTACTATTGCACCAACAGTTGTCTCCTGTCTCACCCATGTTGTAGAGGTTAGAGTCAGACTGATTAATTGAGTCTGTGGACAGGAGTCTTTTATACAGGTGACCATTTAAGACAGCTGTCTTTAATGCAGGCACCAATTTGATTTGGAGCGTGTAACTGGTCTGGAGGAGGATGAACGCTTAATGGTTGGTAGGGGATCAAATACTTATTTCTCTGTGCACAATGCAAATAAATATATATAATTTTGACTATGTGATTTTCAGTTTTTTTTTATTTTATATAATCTATCTCTCACTGGTAAAATTACCTAGCCTAAAAATTCTAGACTGTTCATGTACTTTGACAGTGGGCAAACTTACAAAATCAGCAAGGGATCAAATACTTATTTCCTTCACTGTAGATACAGCACCAGAATCAAGCTGTGTATATATTGTGAGCTAGCGTCCCCCTTGGGTTGCTGTATTGGGCAGTCACGCACACGGAAACAGGGTAAAACAGACACAGTGGGTACTTTTTATTTGCACCAAACAAACAGATCCTTTTTGTACAGAGTTTGCGTCCACTGGGTAACGCAACCAACAAAACAATATAACTTTGTTGAAAAACAATCTTTAAAGTTCTCACCCTGTAGCAGCCACCACCTGAGTGTGCAAATCCCCTTTGTTAGGTGCTTCAGTCATAGCAGTCTCCCTGGAGGAATAACAACCTCCTTCCTCCTCACTCTCTCTCTCTTCACACTGTCAGTGTAGTGACCGGGGGGTAGGGAAACGGACAAGTGCCTACTTGCAACGACCCGCCCTAGGCGACGGGGTACAACTGGGCGGCGGTCCCTGCACTCAGTAAGTGCACGACAAACACGACAAACATACAAGGGAATACAAGCAAGGGAAAGGGGCAGTTGCCCACGGCAACACCGTGAGCAACCAGAGTGGTGAACGAGCCGAGTCAAGCCAGGAGTGTGCGAGGTACCAAACGAAGAGCAGAAGAGTAGTCAGTAAGCCAGGGTCTGTATGGAGCAGGAACAAAATAGAAGGAGCTGTAGCTGGGCCAGGAAACCACACGAAAAAGAACAACAAGCAAGGAGGAACAGGAAATGCAGGTATAAATAGACAGAGGGCGGGAGCTAGCTGAGTCTGGTCAGGCTGCGATAGGCTCTCCCACTCCTAAGCCTGCCAGCCTGAGTGGTGGAAGCTGGAGTCAGTCTCAGGGATGTAGATTCAGGTGCTGACTGATTAATTAAGGGAGTTAACCCCGAAGCTGTGCCTGGCAGATCCTTTACAGTACCCCCCCTTTTATGAGGGGCCACCGGACCCTTTCTAAGTGGACCTGGCTTACTGGGGAAACGCAGGTGGAACCTCCTGACCAATACCCCAGCGTGAACATCCCGGGCGGGTACCCAAGTCCTCTCCTCGGGCCTGTAACCTCTCCAATGGACCAGGTACTGGAGGGAGCCTTGGACCATCTTGCTGTCCACAATCCTGGCCACCTCGAATTCCACCCCCTCAGGGGTGAGGACAGGAACAGGAGGTCTCCTCAAGGGAGCCAAGGACGGGGAGCAGTGTTTAAGGAGGGAGGCATGAAACACGTTGTGTACACGAAAAGACGGGGGTAACTCCAGCCGGAAGGAGATAGGATTGAGGACCTCAATGACCTTATACGGCCCAATAAACCGGGGAGCAAACTTCTTGGACGGAAACTTGAGACGCAAGTTCCTAGACGACAACCACACCAGATCCCCGACCATAAACAGGGGGTTAGCAGAACGTTTTCTATCAGCCTGAGTTTTTTGTACGCTCTGGGACGCCTCTAGGTTCTTCTGAACCTGGGCCCAGACTGTGCACAGTTCCCGATGAACGACCTCTACCTCGGGATTGTTGGAACTACCAGGTGAAACGGAGGAGAACCGTGGATTAAACCCAAAATTACAGAAAAAGGGAGAGACCTCTGACGAGTTACTGACCCGGTTATTAAGGGAAAATTCGGCGAGGGGAATGAATGAGACCCAATCATATTGACAGTCAGAGACAAAACACCTTAAGTATTGTTCTAGAGATTGAGTAGTCCTCTCCGTTTGACCATTGGTTTCAGGATGGAAGGCAGAGGAGAAGGACAGATCAATCCCCAACTTCATACAGAAGGCTCTCCAAAACAATGAAACAAATTGTACCCCTCTGTCCGAAACAATATTGACCGGGACCCCATGGAGACGCAGGATGTGTTTGACAAACAAGGTAGCCAACGTCGTGGCGTTGGGTAGTTTCTTGAGGGGCACAAAGTGGCACATCTTACTGAAGCGGTCTACCACCACTCACACCACCGACTTGCCTTGGGATGGAGGCAAATCGGTGATAAAATCCATGGAGATATGTGTCCAAGGTCTCTGGGGAATGGGCAACGAACGCAGTAAGCCCGCTGGTCGGGACCTGGGAGTCTTGGACCTAGCACAAACCTCACAAGCGGCGACGTAGGCCTTAACGTCTTTGGGCAACCCAGGCCACCAATAATTTCTGGTAATGAGGTGTTTGGTACCCAGGATGCCTGGATGACCAGATAGTGCGGAGTCATGATTTTCCCTAAGTACCCTTAGCCGGAATTGCAGGGGAACAAACAGCTTGTTCTCAGGAAGGTTCCCGGGAGCTGAACCTTGATCAGCAGCAATTTCAGAGACTAAATCAGAATCGATCGAGGAAATGATTATACCTGGAGGCAAAATACAAGCAGGATCTTCCTCCGAAGGAGGGCTGGCCATGAAGCTACGCGACAGTGCATCAGCCTTAATATTTTTAGACCCAGCCCTATAGGTAACCAAAAAATTGAATCTGGTAAAAAATAACGCCCATCGAGCTTGTCTCGGGTTTGACCTCCGGGCAGATTCTAGGAAAACCAGATTCTTGTGGTCGGTAAGGAGCGTTACCTGGTGTCTAGCCCCCTCCAGGAAGTGGCGCCACTCTTCAAATGCCCATTTAATGGCTAAGAGTTCACGGTTGCCAATATCATAGTTACTCTCAGTTGGCGAAAACTTCCTGGAGAAGTAGGCACAGGGGCGGAGATGGGTGAGGGACCTGGTACCCTGGGACAAGACAGCCCCCACTCCCACCTCATATGCGTCAACTTCCACGATAAATGGCTCCATTTGGTTGGGCTGAACCAGCACCGGGGCCGAGATAAAGCACTTCTTAAGGACCTCAAAAGCCTGGACAGCCTCAGGAGGCCAGTGGAGCAGATCAGCACCTTTGCGAGTGAGGTCCGTAAGAGGCTTAGCGATGACCGAGAAGTTAGCAATAAATCTCCTGTAATAATTAGCGAACCCCAAAAAACACTGTAACGCCTTCAGGGAGGCAGGTTGGACCCATTCCGCCACAGCCTGAACCTTGGCGGGGTCCATGCGGAATTCATGAGGAGTGAGGATTTGACCCAAAAATGGTATCTCCTGTACCCCAAACACACATTTTTCGGTTTTGGCAAACAGTTTGTTTTCCCGAAGGACCTGGAGCACCTTCCTGACATGCTCAATGTGGGAGGACCAGTCCTTGGAAAACACCAGTATGTCATCAAGGTACACTACAAGAAATATCCCCAGGTAATTTCTCAAAATCTCATTTATGAAATTCTGGAAGACCGCAGGGGCATTACACAACCCAAAGGGCATGACGAGGTATTCGAAATGGCCTTCGGGCGTGTTAAACGCAGTCTTCCACTCATCCCCCTCTTTGATGCGAATAAGGTTATACGCCCCCCGTAGATCCAATTTAGAGAACCATTGGGCCCCCTGAACCTGATTAAAGAGATCAGGAATCAAAGGAAGGGGATACTGGTTCCTTACCGTGACCTTATTCAGGCTACGGTAGTCAATGCATGGCCTAAGACCACCATCCTTCTTCCCCACGAAGAAGAAGCCAGCACCTACCGGAGAAGAAGAGGGACGAATGTAACCCTTGGCCAGGGATTCCTGGATATACTCTCTCATGGCTTCACGTTCGGGACAAGAAAGATTAAATATCCTACCCTTAGGAAGCTTAGCTCCTGGTACCAATTCGATAGCGCAATCGTATTCTCTATGAGGAGGTAACACTTCGGAGGCCTCCCTAGAGAAAACATCAGCGAAGTCCTGAACAAACTCGGGTAGCGTATTCGCCTCCTCAGGGGGAGAAATTGAATTAACAGAAAAACATGACGTACAACATTCATTACCCCATTTGGTTAGCTCCCCAGTATTCCAGTCAAACGTGGGATTATGCAACTGCAACCAGGGAAGGCCTAGAACCAAATCGTACGATAATCCCTGCATCAACAGTACAGAGCATTGCTCCAAATGCATGGAGCCAACAAGGAGTTCAAAAACAGGGGTATGCTGTGTAAAATAACCATTAGCAAGAGGAGTGGAGTCGATACCCACTACCGGGACAAGTTTAGGCATATCAATCAGAGGCATAGCAAGAGACATAGCAAATTCCACAGACATAATATTAGTAGAGGACCCTGAATCCACGAAGGCACTGCCGGTAGCAGACCTACCACCAAAAGAGACCTGAAAGGGAAGCAAGATCTTAGTACGTTTCCTATTTACTGGAAATACCTGTGCGCCCAAGTGACCTCCCCGATGATCACTTAGGCGCGGAAGTTCTCTGGCTGCATTCTTACGCTTAGGACAGTTGTTCACTTGATGCTTGTCATCCCCACAGTAGAAGCAGAGACCATTCTTCCTGCGGAATTCTCTACGTTGTTGGGGGGACACGGAGGCCCCGAGTTGCATAGGTATCTCTGAGTCTTTCCTGGAGGAACGAAGCAACGGAACTTCGGGAGGCATCATGGGGGAGAAAACACATAAACGTTCATGTTGTCGTTCCCTGAGACGTCGGTCAAGTCGTACCGCTAAAGCCATAGCCTGGTCTAGGGAGTCAGAAGAGGGATAGCTAACTAGCAGGTCTTTCAGGGCATTCGACAGACCCAACCTAAACTGGCACCTTAAGGCAGGGTCATTCCACCGAGAAGCTACGCACCACTTCCTAAAGTCAGAGCAATACTCCTCAACAGGTCTCTTACCCTGACGTAAGGTCACCAGCTGACTCTCGGCAAAGGCAGTCCTGTCAGTCTCGTCATAAATAAGTCCGAGAGCAGAAAAGAAACAATCAACGGAGGAAAGTTCAGGGGCGTCAGGAGCCAAGGAGAAGGCCCACTCTTGGGGCCCTTCCTGGAGCCGGGACATAATTATACGCACCCGCTGGCTCTCAGAACCTGAGGAATGAGGCTTTAAACGAAAGTAAAGCCTACAACTCTCCCGAAAGGAGAGAAAAGCCCTCCGGTCCCCTGAGAACCGGTCGGGCAACTTGAGGTGGGGTTCAAGAGGTGCGGTGAGGGGAACTACCAAGGTAGCATCAGGCTGGTTGACCCTCTGAGCCAGGGCCTGGACCTGTAGGGAGAGACCCTGCATTTGCTGAGCCAGGGTCTCACGGGGGTCCATAGTGGTGTCAGGGACCAGGGTAGACTAGGTATGGGCTTGTTATTATGTAGTGACCGGGGGGTAGGGAAACGGACAAGTGAGCCCTAATCTACCCGCCACTCTGTCCCTGCCTACTTGCAACGACCCGCCCTAGGCGACGGGGTACAACTGGGCGGCGGTCCCTGCACTCAGTAAGTGCACGACAAACACGACAAACATACAAGGGAATACAAGCAAGGGAAAGGGGCAGTTGCCCACGGCAACACCGTGAGCAACCAGAGTGGTGAACGAGCCGAGTCAAGCCAGGAGTGTGCGAGGTACCAAACGAAGAGCAGAAGAGTAGTCAGTAAGCCAGGGTCTGTATGGAGCAGGAACAAAATAGAAGGAGCTGTAGCTGGGCCAGGAAACCACACGAAAAAGAACAACAAGCAAGGAGGAACAGGAAATGCAGGTATAAATAGACAGAGGGCGGGAGCTAGCTGAGTCTGGCCAGGCTGCGATAGGCTCTCCCACTCCTAAGCCTGCCAGCCTGAGTGGTGGAAGCTGGAGTCAGTCTCAGGGATGTAGATTCAGGTGCTGACTGATTAATTAAGGGAGTTAACCCCGAAGCTGTGCCTGGCAGATCCTTTACAGTCAGCTTCCTTTTTAATCAGGGCCAGCTGAGACTCAGAACCTCTAGAAATCAAAACCTGGAGTGGAGGTATGGGAATGGCCATCCCACCCAGAATCCCTACAGCCATTCCTAAATCCCGGATGCTGAAATCCAGCTTAAAAAACTCCTGCTCACCAACTAACCTTGCTGAGCAACGAACTTCCCAGAGATTTACACCACTGAGATAAGAAATCTCAGTGGCACATACCTACCCTCTACCAGTCTTCCTACTGACTGTTTACAATATATATACAGTACCAGAACAGAGCTCAGTACATATATATATATATATATATATACAGCACCAGAACCAAGCTCAGTACATATCTACAATACTAGAACAAAACTCAGTAGATATTTACAGCACCAGAACCAAGCTCATTACAAAGCTACAGTACCAGAAGCAAGTTCAGTACATAAATACAGCATCAGAACAAAGCTCAGTACATATAAGGTCTACAGCACCAGAATCAAGCTCTTTACGTAAATACAGCACCAAATCCAAGCTCAGTGTAATGGCTTCCACTGTTTCCCCCTCCCACACCTGCCATATATTTACTGGTCCCTGGAGTCTACTGGCTCCTTTCCGGGGCAGCTCTTCTCCTTCTGTCGATGCTGCAGGCTGCCTCCCATGCTGCCAGCACTCACCTCCTGGTTCTGTTACCACTGCTCCTAGTACGCTTGCTGATCCTTCTACTCTTAAAGGGCCAGCAAATTACAACATTTCACCAGCTTTCATTGTATATAAGGGTCCTTCCTACATTGCTCCATGCCTGAACAAATAGGTTCTTACTCTAGATTGCTAGTGGTATACTTCTGAGACTTCTATTTGACTATCCATTAGCGATCTTGCCTGAACTTGACCTCGCCTACCTGACACCTGCCCTGACTACTTGCCTGTTTACCATGACGAATCTCTGCCACTGGCCCTTTCCTCTGGCTTTGCTAAACGTGAGTGAACGTATACCGCCTGCCCTGACCTATGCTAAGATCGGACCCTGTATCTTCCCGTCAGTTATCATACCTAATCTGCCTACGTCGACCATTGCGAAAGGAGAGTAGCGTCTGTGAGATACTAGCAGCCAAGTCCACATCTCCATACAGAGGTTAAAGGGTGAATACCTAGCTATCTCTTAGACTCCGCTCCCCAGTTCAGCCCCACGCCAAATGCATTGGCAGCAGTGGGACCCCATCATCTGTAGGCCTCATGACAGTTAATATTACTATGGGCCCTGTGACATTCAGTACATATATACAGTACCAGAATCAAGCTCAGTACATATATACAGCACCATAATCAGCGCCAAAAATAATTAGCAAATTCAGGTTAACCATAGCATATATCAGTATCACCTGAACAACGGTTAGGTTATGCTGGAATTTGTTGTTTCACAAAAAAAAAAATAATACTACCTCCCACCATCTCGCTGCAGATCATACAAGTAACGACAGTACTGATACAAAGCAGTCAGCGGGAGAATAAAAAACTACATTCATTGAATCACAGGCGATGTCTTCTCTGACTGGAATAATTCTCTGTCCTGTAGTTCCTCCATTCGGCACTGACCTCTATAATGACTTCTTATATATATATATATATATATAATGTGTGATTTATCATGGCGCCGCCTGCATAATCGACAAAGCATGGATTAGCGGGGCAGGAAACCTATGGTTCCCTTGCTCTCGCCAGTCACAATTAGGAGGACACGGATACAATTGAGTGCAGAGTGAGTGCAGGGAAGACTGGGTCGGGTTACCTCTTCTCCCCGATTCTACGAACCGACTTGCATTTTAACAACTGTTTCAGGAGAACTGTCTGGATTCCACCCCTGGAGCGGTGTACTGTGCTGCGACCACAGTTTAAATACCTCACGCAGCTCTATCCATGTCCACTTCCCTTGCAAAACGGCTAAACACGAAACGTGCGTTAGGGTGTTCTGTGTGGTCCCAGGTAAATTGGTTACTCAAACCGAGGAATACCAGGTAGATGCAAAATTTAAACATTTCCCCAGTTAGGGACTGCCACAGGGACAAGAACACTTCCATATATCAAATGCAAAGTTAATGTACACAATACATGGTGTGGTTATTATAGTAACCATCATTATTAAATTACAACCATACAGTAGCCCTTTAGAATGGGCTGGACTCAATAGGTTAATATCCAGAGCTTCAATTTCTAGCCACATTTTAGAGGTCGGTCCATTGAGATTAACTCCCTCTGTCCCCAAAAACTTTCCACATCCCCCTGATTAACACAGAGAATCATCCAAATGTATGCTGTTTCCAATTTTTATCTAGACTAGATCTATTACAGTTATCTTCAATATATACTTTTACCTTATGCTTGTCTGGCTCTATTAGAGGGGCATTCAGAACGTACTCAAATTTGAGGGAATAAACTCTCATGGTGGTCAAGATAGTCCCTAAGGGTTTGACTTAACAAAGTTGGATAACTTCTATGTTCCCATGAGGGCAATCATCGTATGTTCAGTATTCAAGCAGTAAACTCTTCTCAAACTCGATTCTTGGCACATCCGGTTATGTGTGTCATCAATCAAAGTTTACCAGGTAATGCATGGCAGGAGCAGGTTGTGATAACCTGTTCCTGCCATGCGTTACCTGGTAAACTTTGATTGATGACACACATAACCATATGTACCGAGAATCAACTGATGTATTCATTAGGTGCAATTTATTTCAGAGGTGCAGTCTAGTTTACTTGTTTTCTTTTGCTAGTACATATCAGCTAGCAGAAATTTAACTGCACTAAAATTCGAAGTAACCAACTATTTAACCCCTTGGTGCCACAATTTTAAATGTACAGCATTGTGATGATATATGTGATGAATCAGGCCCCCAAGCCTGCCACATGTAGTTGCCTATTAGGCCGTGCATTATATTTTTAATGACAGGCATTAATACATTGGAAACAGAGATATTTCCAATGCATTATTTCTTCAAAGTAAAATTAGTAAGTAAAAGTCCCCTAGTGAGACAAAAAAAAAATCAGTTTTAAGAGATACGTTTTAAACAATTATTAAAAAAAGACAGAAAAATAAAATAAAGCACATATTTTTTTCCCCATAAAAATGCAATTTAAATAATGAAAGTTATCAAGCAAAAACGATACATATTTGGTATCCCTGTAACCATAATGACCCACAGAATAAAGTAAACACAAGACTTATACTGCGTAGTTAACAACTTCAAATTGGGCAAACTATAACTATAAAATTGCTTTTTTCATTTTGCACAACCCTCATATATATATATATATATATATATATATATATATATATATATATATATTTATATATATATATATATACATACATACATACATACATACATACATACATGGGTCAGCCATAACATTAAAACTACTGACAGGTGAAGTGAATAACATTGTTTATCTTATGACAATGGCAGGAAAAATTGCCGAGCGTTAGAATCTGAGTCAAGGGCCAAATTGTGTTGACTAGACAACTGGTTCAGAGCATCTTCCAAGTGGCAGAACTAGTGGGGTCTTCCTAGTATTGGTATTGCGCCCTGTCACACTGCAGACATCTTTCAGCAATGTTTTGGGAAACATGACAAAGATCAAGTTGTTGACTTGGCCTCTAAATTCTTCAGATCTTAATCTGATCAAGCATCTGTGGGATGTGCTGGAGAAACAAGTCCGATGCATGGAGGCCCCACCTTGCAGCTTACAGGACTTAAAGGATCTGATTCTAATGTCTTGGTCCAGATACCACAGGACACATTCAGAGATCTTGTGGAGTACATGTGTCAGGATTCAAACATGGAAGCTCCTATATCCCAGGCACTGGCTATTGTTGTTGAGCCACTGGCATTTGGTATCCCCATGCACAGGAGAAGTGGCAGAATGTGAAAAGAGATGAATTTTGTCCGTGGTCTATACTGTGTGTGAAAAATGCTAGCATAAACGGACGCATTTCCTAACAAAATGCTAATTTTATTTTGATCCATCATATTCAAGAAACTTTCAAATATTATAAACCCCTTGAAGAAACCTTGTGGAGTCTACTTGTGTGAATGAAGTCATTTATGGGGTGTTTCTAATGTTTCAGCAGCATTAGGCCCCCCCAGAAACCCAAATGCAGAATTTCTTGGCTCGAAAAGGCCAAAAAGCCTCCTTTTATGCCATGCCCTGGCACATGCCCGCACAGTGAATAAAGCACACATATTTGGTATCCCCATGCACGGGAGAAGTAGAAGAATGTGAAAGGAGATGAATTTTGTCCGTGCTCTATACTGTGTGTGAAAAATGCTATCATAAACTAAATTTTGCCCACTTTAGAGAAAAAAATAAAAATGATGTATACTGACAAATGCCACTAAAACAAAGCCCTATCTGTCCTTTAAAAAGAGTGTAAAATTCAAAGATGAACCTTATTCACCTAAAGAGTTAGTCATCTAAAGAAGCGCATAGCAAAATTGTGACATTTTCTCTGGTCTTTTAGCTGTAAAACAGCCTAGTCCTTAACCGGTTAGTGACCAAGGCCACATCCACCAGCGCACACTCCTCACTGACTCCACCGTCCAGGAACTCATGCATGTCACCTGGAGTCACATTAAGGCCGGATTCACATGAGCGTGTGCTTTTTGCGCACGCAAAAAACGCGGCGTTTTGCCTGCACAAAAGGCACTTAACAGCTCTGTGTGGGCTCAGCATATGATGCGCAGCTGCTGCTTTTCGCGCAGCCGCCATCATTATGACACTCCGTTTGGATGTTTGTAGAAAAAAAAGCATGTGGTGCTTTTCTGTTTTCATTCATCCTTTTCACAGCTGTTGCGCGAATCACGCTGGTCGCACGGAAGTGCTTCCGTGTGACATGCTTGTTTGGTTTTCACACACCCATTGACTTCAATAGGTGCATGATGCGCGAAAAACGCCCAAAGAACTGACATGTCGTGACTTTTACGCAGCGGACCAATGCTGCGTAAAAATCACGCACATGTTTGCACGGCCCCATAGACTAATATAGGTCGTATATCCCGTTCGTCTGAATAAGCCCTAACATTGGGGTGATCCCCCAAATCCAAATTTAGACCACTGATGCTGGATTCATCTGAGTTTGAGGTGATAACAATCAATATATTCACAGACTCGAAGTGTTCAGCACGAATTAACTCACACATAGCAGAAGGGAGACCATAGCTACTATTTTCCATCTCATTTACCTTTTTGTCACCCATAGATGCAGAAAACATCAGATTTCTATTAGCAACTACATTACTTTCACACGCATCTGGCATGGTAACAGTATTCCCATTAGCAACAGTACACACATCACGTGACGCTATCGCCACTGTCAATCACGACCTCTAGGGGCACGCTTGAGCTTATCCCCTTTTCTGCCTCGGCTGCCGTTTCTTTACCATCCAGTTCACACATTGCATTCACCTGCTCGGGCTGTGTGACCTACTCAGAGGTAAAAGACTTATTAAACATAAAACTGGACAGCTCATTAGTGTCATTATATAAGTGTTGTCTGTCATTTTCTACAAACATTATTGCATGAAGCATATTTCTACCATCGGACACAGTCTCTGCAAGTGCATGTCCTCTTAGAAATAGGAGAGGTGCACTTTGAAGAAGGCTTCTCCCAGAAATAGCCGCCATGGTTATGTGGGATATTGTCTTTTTTCCATAACTGACAAAAATGAGGTTAAATCTCTGCTAAGCACAAAGTTCTGACCAAGTTCCTCACATTTTATAAGTGCTGCACGGTCTCGAAATCAGGCTCAAAAGTAAGAAGAATACTCACCAGTCTCAGGAATCTTTTAAACGAATAGCAATATGTCCCCTCAACACTTCTCGGACAAGATATAGACTGAGAAATAGTGGGATTCCACCACTAACAACATGTTTTCCTCTGCAACTCATCTGGCCTCCGGACCATAGCAGAATCAGGTGCACATCTCTCCACACATCCAACAGCGCTCCTACTGCAGAGCAACGGCGCCAGCCGCCTGTTGCTGAGGTTGGTTGCCCTAGCAACTGTATTATGTCACTTCAGCAGAAATTACTTTTTAACACTTGGCCCCTCGGCAACAGGACATCCGACCATACAACAGTTTACACAGATATCCCCACCCTGGCTCTGATTGGTTGCCCTCAGCAACGGTACTCACAGTTTGTATCTAAGGCATCCAAGCGCTATGCTTTTTCTTGCGAACCTTTTTCAAGACCTCAGGAGTGTCCATCATCAATGTACCTTGTGTTGTAGAGCATCTGCTTCATATGAAAGAGTGTCATTCAAGGGACAACTCCACTTGCGCCCTCATAGCCTCCTGCTCTGCTGTAAGCGGTGCCAGGAACCTTTGGGTATCCTCCTTTTTGCTTTGCAGTTGCTACTTGTCGCTCTGCACTGATCTGCACCATTAGTTTGAGGAGTTCCTCCATTGCAGATCTTTTTAGCAGCAGAAGAAAAAGTCTTTCACAAATAAGCATAAAAAGTCTCGCTTTTTAGAGATCATCTTTCAAATCAGGCTTCTGGACCTTTACATTCCATGTCAGCAAACTTCATGTGCCCTTTTTGTGCCCAAAGCTATACTATAATGTGACAACTTAGGGGCCAGTTAGTTCACGGCAATACCAGGCAGGATAGAATGGTTGGCACACTAGAAAAGTCTCACTCACAGTGAATTAGGTTTACAAGTGCCCACAACCATCTTTATCATCTTCATACACCTCAAACGAGTTTTGCAACAAAAATTGACACCTTTTTCACCAAAAAATACAGACCAAGTTCAAGAAAGGGCGTGGTTTTAGGGGCATGACTGAACACGGAGTGTGATTTGACACTTAGATCTGGGAATTACTTATTGTCACAACTGTTTACAGTCACTTTAAATTATGTTGTCAGGGATAAATAATGATATTGAGCCCTGACATCTGTTCTTTAACCCCTGCAGGACCGAGCCTATTTTAACCCTTTTATAACCAAGGATCATTGATGCCCCTGTGTCCAGGTCAAGTTTTCCATTTCTGATATTTAAACGATAATATCTTTGGAACCGCTTTGAATATCACAACTATTTTTACTTTGTTATTTACAAAACTTATGAGGCTTTCATTTACTAGATTAGTGTAATTAATTCCATGTTTTTAATTTTTGTTATAAGCGGGACAAATCACAAAAAATGTGAAAAAAAAAATACTTTTTTGTAATTTTTTAAATATATATTTATTAATATTATATATATATATATATATATATGTATATGTATATGTATATATATATATATATATATATATATATATAGATAGACACTGTACTGCTGTAACAATTAGTCGTCTTCTCTTTCCGTCAGCCTGGATCGCTATGAGCGGAGAGTGAAGAGGGCTATAAGGCTATATTCACACGACGTGAAAAAAAGGGCTCAACTGTCAGATTTTCATGGCTGTTTTGCATCAATGTGTCTCAAAATGTGAATCCATTTCCCATCTGTCTGACAGTTTTTCACCGCCATTTGCGTTATGATTTTCATGGACGTTAAAAAAATGTATGCATTTTATTCGCTAGGGTTTTTTTTGTCCCAGCCACCTGAAAACACCACAGTGCCCATGTAGATAGTGATGCAATACCACTGTAGATAGTGCCACATTGCCCACTGTGGATAGTGCCAGTATCCACATAGATAGTACCCACTGTAAATAGTTCCTCAGTCCCCACACAGTGCCACAGTTCCCACTGTAGATAGTGCCCACATAGTGCCACACAGTGCCCGTGCAGATAGCGCCACAGTGTCCCCTGTGGGTAATGCCCATAAGATGCCACAGTGCCCATGTAGATAGTGCCACACCCCCTGTATATAGCACCCCCTGTAGACAGCACCCCACCCCCGTAGATAGTAACACCCCCTACAGATAGTGCCACACCCTCTGCAGATAGCGCCACTTCCCCTGTAGATAGTGCCACCGACGTCACTGTTCACCATCAGGGGCTCTCTAGGAGCGGAATCCCCGACCGACACTTTGACCGGGGATTCTGCTCCTAGGGAGAGCCCTGACGTCACTGTCCATATATGGATAGTGATGCCAGGGCCTTCTCCAGTAGCGGAATCCCCGGTCAGAGTGTCAGTCAGGGTTTCCGCTCCTAGAGAGAGCCCCTGACGGTGGACAGTGACATTAGGGGCTCTCTCTAGAAGCGGAATCCCCGACACATAGTGATCTAACACCAGGGATTCCGCTCCTAGTGGGAGCTTAGGTGGCGCTATCTACAGGGGGAAGGGGGGTGGGGTTCGATGCTATCTACAGCCGGAGGGTTGCTATCTACAGGGGAGATGGCACTATTTACAGCGGAGATGTTGAGACGTCGGGGGCTCCCTCGAGGAGGGGAATCCATGGCAAGAGCGCTCGCCGGGGATTCCTCTCCTAGAGGGAGCTTACGTGGTGCTATCTACAGGGGGATTTGTGGGGGTTGTGTGTGGCGCTATCTACAGTTTGGGTGTATTCAGGAGCTCTTAACGCCCCGGCAGACATGAGAGTGCAGCGCTGCTGACACTGAAGCAGCACTGAATTCATTAAACCCCGTTCCAGGCTGCCAACCAGTGGCGTAACTACCGCTGTAGCAGCCGTGGCGGCTGTTACGGGGCCCGCGGCATGAGGGGGCCCGTGTCGCCCGCCGGCACGGGCCCCCATCATGGCTGGAGGCTCCGCTATGGCTACTACAGCGCGACGCCACTTAACACTACGGCAGAGCAGGGAGGTATCTCCCCTCTCTGCCATTAAAGGGGTTGTTCCTACAAAAGACATGTATCCCCTATCCACAGGATAGGGGATACATGTGTGATCGCCTGCAGCGATAATGAGAACAGGGGACCGAAAGTCCCCTGAAGTTCTCCATCACAAACCTCGGACTTCCGGGGTCTGTGTCGGCAGTTCCGTAGAAATGAATGGAGCGCCGGTCGCGCTTGTGCGCATGCGTGACCAGCGCTCCTCTCATTTTTATTGAGCTGTTCAGACTCCGGAAGTCAGAGGTTAGTAATGGAGAACTTCGGGGGACTTTCGGTCCTCCGTTCTCCCTATCACTGCCGGCGATCACACATGTATCCCCTATCCTGTAGATAGGGGATACATGTCTTTTGTAGGACACACTATAGGTCGGATTTTTTTGGGCGGTTGGGGCTGTATGGCGTTACCTACAGGGGGGGCTGTATAGCATTACCTACAGGGGGGCTGTATAGCGTTACCTACAGGGGGGCCTGTATAGCGTTACCTACAGGGGGGCTGTATAGCGTTACCTACAGGGGGTCTGTATGGCGGTACCTACAGGGAGGCTGTATAGCGTTACTTACAGGGGGGCTGTATGGCATTACAGGGGGGCTGTATGGCGCTATCTACAGGGGGGGCTGTATAGCGTTACCTACAGGGGGCTGTATCAATCTACAGGGGGGGCTGTATGGTGCTATCTACAGGGGGGGCTGTATGGCGCTATCTACAGGGGGGGCTGTATGGCGATATCTACAGGGGGGGCTGTATGGCGTTATCTACAGGGGGGCTGTATGGCGTTATCTACAGGGGGGCTGTATGGCGTTATCTACAGGGGGGCTGTATGGCGTTATCTACAGGGGGGCTGTATGGCGTTATCTACAGGGGGGGCTGTAAAAAGGCACTATCTACAAGGGGGGGTTGTGTGACACTCAGGTGAGGGGGGGGCCCCAGTCAAAAGTTTGCTATGGGGCCCAGTCTTTCCTTGTTACGCCCCTGTTGCCAATGTTTATATTCAAGAGGGCAGCACGGTGGCTCAGTGGTTAGCTCTATTGCCTTGCAGCGCAGGTCCTGGGTTCAAATCCAACTAAGGACAACATATGCATGGAGTTTGTGTGTTCTTCCCGTGTTTGCGTAGGTTTCCTCCCACACCCCAAAAACATACTAATAGGGAATTTAGATTGTGAGCTCCAATGGGGACAGTAAAACAGAGGACCTCTGTACAGCGCTGCGTAATATGTTGGCGCTATATAAGTAACTGAAATAAATAAATAATATTATTCATGAAAACTGGACAGGGCATCGGCAGATGGAACGTATATAGCCGTATGGCAGTCGTGAAGGGGTTAAATAATATGTTGATACATAGTGACATCCAACTAAAGTCATTGGACAATCTAAAGTTTTTTGACCACTAGAAAGACAAGCACATTTGCATACTTAAACTGCCAACACCGTAATGCCATCATTAAAGGTAATTCTGAAGTTATAGTGTGGAGAGACCTCCGCGTTCTCAGTCGATAACTCCAAGTATCTTGATTAGACTAATCTATAACATTGGATATTCATACATACCCTACAGGTGTTATCTTGTATATTATATGGAATTGTGCTGACATATGACATATTTTAAATGGTGGCTGGTTACCATCCAAAAGCCCCTGTGATTACAACTGCTCTTTTTTGCATTCTCTCCAGGAGAGCTGAAATCCCTTGCTATGTATTGGGAAATGTGCGTTAAGTTCACACTTTTTTATGTGCAAGAGATTTAACAGTGATTTTGTAATTTTTTTTTTAGGACTTCTATCGAGAAATGAGACCACTACCTTATTACTCCTAATCCCAACAACAGTGAATATCATAATGCAATACTTCAGACCAAAAAATAAAACTCCCTCTATCCCACATCCCAAAAGAAAGGGCTTTCCATGGGTAAAAGGGGAGGAAGACGTAGGAACAATTGCACCGGGAGAGAAAAACTGCCAGGACCCGAAAAGGAACATGAGAAGCTGGAGATCTTTTATTTTATCTAGATACACCCTGGACAGAAAAGAAATGGATGTCCTTTCTATGGGTTTATCTTTCTACCCTACTACTAGGCCAGACGACTTAAAACTGTTTGTTGATCTGAACAATTTCACGCAAAAACGTACGTTACAAAGAGACTTTATACTACAGAAACATAAAAACTACAGCTGAGACCCAACTTGTCAACAATTTCCTACACGTGGAGGTGAAATCGAAATTTTATTTTTACCCAATCCAAGGTAGGGATCACTACTTAGAGACCTTTATTTTTCTAGTCTCTAATGAATTCCGAATTCTACCACAATAGAAAATTATGATTGGGAAAAACTATTTATCTGTATCAGAAAAGAGAGCACTATGGAAACTCAGGAACGATAGAGATTTTGTCATCAGAGCTGCTGGCAAAGGGGTAGGGATGGTCATACAAATCCAAGAAACCAATATTTTAGAGGCACGTCTGATCTTGTCTGACACTGAATACTATCAAATGGCTAATAATGACCCCACTCTATCTCATCAGGAAGACCTTATCCAATTTATCGAATCAGCTCATTTAAACAGAAAGAGATGGCGTTTATACTAATCAAAAACCTTTAGTTTCCTTTTTTTTATAACTCCCCAAAGATCCATAACAATCTACAGAATCCACATTGTCGTCCTATTATCTCTTGTATTAAATACTTGTCCCCAATGTATCCCACTATATAGATCTTCATTTACAACCCTACGTCCTGCAGCTTCTGTCATGATGAAAAGACTCAACTCAACTGTAAAGAGAACTTGGTGGAGTCATCCAGAAACCGACACACATAGCTTCCTCCCCTCGAGATCTCTGCGCTATATTCAAGTGACTGTTCTTGATTTGGAGGGGTATCACAGCGGACGCTCTAATATTTGTACGCCATCTTAACACCTATGACCGGGGCACAGTCACAATGAATTTTCCACAAGACTCAATTGATTTTTTTGGACATTACTCTCATATGACAGGACCAACAGCCTTACCACTAAGACACATTTCAAAACAGTGGACGTAAATAGTTTTATTGATCTCGCAAGTGCCCAATACAAACCATAGCTCGCTTAAATCCTGAGTAACCAATTCCAACTAATAAGGAAAAATGCTTTTCATAGAGGTTTTCCATCAACAAGCTAAAGTTCTCAAAATGAGATTCAGAGAGAAAAATTACCCACGACATCTTGTAAATGCAGCCTATCATAAAAGCCCTTTCACATGGGCCAATGATCGGGCAAATAAGGGTAAATATGAATGCTCATTCCCAATCAATGATCAGCGAATGAACGAGAAAACGCTCTTTCATTGGCTAATCGTTTCATTTATGCAACACAAAATATTGTCTTTATTGGTAGTACCCTATTACCGCCGGAACCTCTCCCTAGTGTCCTCTTCTATTATTCCCTAACAATAATATGGAGCAGGAGTTCTATTGTTAGGGAATAATAGAAGAGGACACTAGGGAGAGGTTCCGGCAGTAATAGGGTCGTTCTTTTCAGAACCGGTGCCCGGTAGTATTACCAAATACAGGGCTAGATCAGTATGGCTATAGGGGTCAGCAAGAGCACCAGTATGCGATCCTCATAAAACACTTTGATCATATATTGACCCTATAAAGTGTATATAATCGAAGGGAACCTTAATCCTAGTACCTATAAGACACCTATATGTTCTGTATGTCAGTGTGTTACATAATAAAATGTGTGTTTTTCCATGTTTTATGAGCTGATTAAAAGCTACGTTTAATAATTAATTCTTTCTTTACTTAAACATATATAACGGTAATTTCATCAATAAAATGAGATTTGACCTTAAATCTGTCCCCCTCTCCAGGGATCCGTGTATCTGCATACAGAGGAATGCTGGGATAACGCACTACATGTTATCCCAGCTTTCTCCAGACACAGGGGCACGGGTAGTAAAAACCAAAAATAGATATAAAATATATAAACAATATCACAGAATTTATGTTAAATTAAATTCACATATTTTTACCTGTCACTAGCTTTTGTCTCCCTAGCCCTGCCCCATCTGCTTTCATGCATACAATTAAAATAACAGAACATGGGTGATTTGCACCCCTTTACAGATCCCACATGCAACCTGAAGGCCATAGGCATTGTCATGATCCGTGGGTATGTGGACCCACTAGGCCGCACCACCGTAGCAAAGTAGCAGTTGGCCAAACAACAGTTTATACAGTCTATGCAAAGTCCTAGCACAAGAGTACCTGTAATAGCCCCGACAGCAGCAGAGGCTTAGGCACAGATGGAACTTGAAGGTAGATGATGCCACACGTGGTGGATGACATCAGGCGTGGCAGATGACACCAGACGTGGTGTATGACAATAAGCGTGGTAGATGACTCCAAGACTAGATAAGACTCAGGAACAAATACAGCATGGGATACATGATACAGGTAGCAGGGCATGGTAACACTGGGAACAGGATACGACCAAGGGACCATTTGCTAGGACTAACATGGGAATACCCAACAACGCTTAGGCAAGGAGTGAAAGGAAAGGGCCCTTTTTATAGTCCAGGGTGATCTGGGGATAATTAATTAAATTATTTACATGTGCACGCGCTGTCCCTTTAAGGCAGGAACGAGCGCGCATGGAGGGAGATGTCAGCAGGAGGAGGGAGGTCTGCTGTCGCGGCCTTCAGCAGGTAAGAAGGGCAGTGTTCCGCGA
Organism: Rhinoderma darwinii; assembly: GCF_050947455.1. NCBI lineage: Eukaryota > Metazoa > Chordata > Amphibia > Anura > Rhinodermatidae > Rhinoderma > Rhinoderma darwinii. The sequence continues at coordinate 48,908,236 of NC_134697.1, read as the reverse complement.
CCGTTACTGGTGCGCTAGAACAAATCACGGCAAAAAACAAGTAAAAAAATGCCTGTGGGGCAAAACCAGGGCCTTAGAATGTAGCATTCCAAAAGGTAACGTTTTACTTGTCCATGTACTTGTAATTGTACTTGTCTAATGTCTATGAGGAGATCCTACAAAAAAATTACATAATGCAAAAAATATAGCCATTACTTGATACATAATAAGGATATCTAAAAAAAAAATACAAAATAATAATTACCAATATAAATCAAACAGGCATTGAATAATGCCAAAAATTTAAAAAAGTGAGACTTTGCACTTGTGAAAAACTACTGTGTGTAAAATGGGCAAAAAAAATTGTATATTTTTTTGACTATTTGTCTCGATAACACAGGTAATAATTTCCATAAACAAACACTAGCTTAGGAGTCCAAAGATGTGGAATCCACTCACAAAATGACCTGTGGTGTGAACTATTTTCTTCCGGCTCTAGACAGCCTGTATCCAGCAGAAAAAAATCTACAGTTAGCATACATCCCTTTTTATTGTAATATAATTTTTTTTTGTATACGTCTGATTTAGAGCACAAACAAGAGCCCCAGCGATTTGTAGGGGAAACAGGCAGGAAGAGTTTAATTGAAATGAGTGGGCTGTCCATATAAGCCTAAAACACATAAATTCCCTTTATTACTATAAGTACCATAAATCAATTCTACAGGGACGGGTACACTGACAGGTTGTTGGATTTTTATATATCCACTTATCTTGGAAAGGTCTAAATGAAAAAAAAAAAATTCTAATAAATACAATACCACACCACACAGCCAAAGAAGGCAGAATTCATAGAAGCATAATACATTTTTGCACCCTTATTACATCTGCAAATCTCAATCCGATTGCTGGTCTAATGACCCAAACTAACAGCATCATAAATAAATGTGAATCCCATAGGTTAGTATAAATAATAATTATGTTGTTATGGTGCAGGAATAATAATTGTCAGTTTGGTAGCCATGCAATGCAATAAACCAGAAACTTCCTGAATAATTTTAAAACGTCTAAAGGAGTTGTCCACCTTCTGACCACTGATGAGCTATCCACCGGATAGGTCATCAATATATCCTCGGTGCGGGTCTGACACCCGGACCCCGCACAGATAAGCCGCTCCGGTGGCCTGCGGGCACCAGATGTTGTGGTACATAATGCTATGTACGGAGCCCGGAAGCAGTTGGCTCCATACATTGCATAGTAGCCGTGCTGCAGAACTGCAGGTCTGCTCCTATTCACTTGAATAGGAGCAGAGCTGCAGTACTGCAGCTCGGCTGCTATTCCATGGCCGGAGCGAACTGCTTCCGGCTTGTATGTCCGCTGCACGGAGTCACCGGACCAGCTGATATGTGCGGGGCCCGGGTGTCGGACTCCCACAGATCATGTACAGATGACCTATCCGGTGGATATGTCATCAGTTGTCAGAAGCAGGAAAACCTCTTTAACTAATTTTGCAAGTTTTATTACTGGTTGTGGTTGCATGGACAATTTTATATACGGTCATGGTGCATTTTTAGCCACATAAATGAGCACATATCTTTATTATGGGCCAATTCATGTTAAGGCTTATACACACAACTGTATTACTGCCCTTTACAAGCTCTAAATTGCAGAGAGCAGTAACACAGATTCCAAAGAGGTCTATAGTGCCCTACTGTACATCTGTGTGCTTCTAATTTCATTCCGAGGCATGGGGAGATTTGTTATGTTAGATTTCATATGAAAACCAATTGTGTTATGCCCCGATGGTTGCCATATTAAGGAAGTTTTCTACTTTGGAAGCATTGCCTCTATGGAAGAATATCTCTTTAATACAGTGTTGTATGGAGCACTATACGGTGGCTCATGGAGTGTCTATGGCTTCGTGGCACAGAATCACAGTAACTGTATTTGCCTTTGTACAGGCGTGTGCATGAGACCTAAAGGATAGCAATATTTGTATTCTTCAGTTGTCACACATCTTAGAAATAGCAGTAGAAACACAAGTTAGTAAACATGTCAGGCTAGTTATAGACTATTAGAATTGCTATATTCATAAGCTTCACTAGTCTAGTAAAACTACATTTTACATCATTTATTATCTTTAACTGAGTGCAAACTTTTTAGTGGCAAAATGAACTCCAATTTTAGGTCTGATTCTTTTATATAATAAATATCTTCACTAATTGTTAGAAAACGAAATGTGCAAAATAGCAAATGTGTTACTCTACGTAAACCAATAAAAAAAACATTTGATCCAAAAATCGAATCTTTATTAAATTGCAATTCCCAGCTTCTTTCATTATTTTTCCCGTAATGCAGAGTATAAAACAAGCAAAGCCTGTTCTGTCAGTCAATTAAAGAATGGAGTTGAGTTTGTTTAGTCACAATAACGCTATAAAAGCTGACAATTTTCTGAGAGCATCAGAGACCGTCGGTGCCACATTGGAAGTGCATCTGAGTTGGTAAGAACATTGTCCATTTTTGTCTCTTAACTTAATCCGAAATAGCTATTTTATAAGGGCATTATCCCAATGTTATTGTATTACATGTATTATTCCTATGAACTTTTGCATCTTTTTCAGTAGAAAATGTGGGTACACAACCTGGTAGTCCTTTCCTTGGCATTTTTTCAAGTATACTCCAACCAATGTCGTGAGTACTTTTTGGATTATTCTTTATATTGGAAACAGACATGTAGCAAATGACCTATGGAATTAATTTAACCAATTTCTCCATGTTGCATAAAACAAACTGTCATAAAATTGTTAAAATAATTATATGTAAATAAATTATATTATATATGTAAAAGGGTCTTTAGTTTATCGCAGTCTATGGGCAATACTATATTGTCAAAATTTCTATGCAGGCTTCCCTACTATTTCTATAAAAATTTCTATGCAGGCTTCCCTACTATTTCTATTAAAATTTCTATGCAGTCTTCCCTACTAGGGTACCTATATTTAAAGATTTCCGTAGATGAAAAATGTTAATTACTGTCAGAGAATAATAAATATTTCCCATAATACAAACTTTTAAAATGTTACAAAGATCGCTTGTGTGTGTAAGGCTTGGTTCACATCTGCGTCAGGACTCCGTTCATGGGTTCCGTCTGTACTTTCCGTCAGGGGAACCCTTGAACGGAATCCAAACTGAAACAAACGGAGACCACTATGATTTCCGTTTGTTTCAGTTTGGATTGTTTTCATGGTTTCCCCTGATAGAGAGCTCCGACAGAACCCATGAACGGAGTCCTGATGCAGATGTGAACGAAGCCTTACAGACCACTGAATACAGACAATGGAGGTGTTCTTTAAACATTACGGGTGAGCTCACACCTCTGATATGGAATCTGATCAGATGGTGGTGATACTTTTTTTCCTGGCTTGATATCAATTGAAGGCCAGATGGGATCAATCTCTGTCTATCGTTCCCATCTGGTAAGGATTTTTTTATGTGCAAGTGGAACTGCTTCCCTCTCCTAGTAAGTGTGAACATAGTCAGTTAAGTCAGTTGATAGAGTACAACATTTTTTTTAGATAACGGTGTATACTCAATGGTGTTCAAAATATAAATTTATACTAATTACTCTAACTAATTCTATATTCTTTGTTAGAGGATGCTTCTATTTCTGAGAAAAAGCTAAAACTTCTGAACATGTTGGTTTGCTGGGATGAAAACAATTGGTCAGGCAATCCTACTGGTGGATCTAAATATGGGCACAGGAGCTGCAAGGATATCCAAAATTCCAATAAGAATGCAAAAGGTGAGGCTAGATGTAAATGTATAGTATAAATATTGCTACATTTTGAAGCATATTTTAAGAACAGAGTGGCTTCTAGTTGCCACTAAATACGATTTCATAATATTACAGCCTTTAAAACGTGTGATATATATATATATATATATATATATATATATATATATATATATATATATATATATATATATATATATAAAACCAATATGTACTCCAACCATTATTCAAAGAAAGGTTCAGTACCATCTAATATGGTGTTATTGTAGACGGAATATACACGCTGTACACTGTAGATGGAGTGATGTATCAAACCTATTGTGATATGACAACCAATGGTGGAGGTTGGACATTGGTGGCCAGTGTCCATGAAAACAACATGAATGGTAAATGTACAGTCGGAGATCGCTGGTCCAGCCAGGATGGAAGCAACCCCAACAACCCTAAAGGAGATGGCAACTGGGCAAACTATGCTACATTTGGGCTACCTGATGGAGCTACCAGTGATGACTATAAGGTGAGGTGGCAGATTTCAGCAAATTTAATTCTATTACCCGTAAGGAACTTCAATGTTTCTTACTCTAAACCCTAATACCTTTGCATTGACCTGAAGACTTCATATAATTTAGTACTTGGAAATAATATGGTGTTCTAAAAATAGTAAATGTTATAATGGTAGGAAGATTTAATGACTAGGAAAACATTTGATGTAAATAGCAAATATGGCTAGGAAGATATGATGTTTAGATGAATTGCATAATTTGCAGGACTGATTGTAGATGGTAACCGCTTAGTAATCTCTGACATTTAACACCTAACTGGTGATTAATTTAGATCCCGCTTAGTTCTACTATTACCATAAGTAGAAAAAAAAACATGTTTTAGTGAATTTAAAGTAGTTTTGCCACATCTTCTATGCAGAATGTGGAGTAGTGTGAAGTGTACAGTGGTTGACCCCTCTGGGTTTGTCTTAGTTTTGGCTCATGGAAACTCTGCAATCAGCTGGGATTCCAAGTGGGTTCTGCTGTTTGAAATGGTTCTCTGCACTGGGTGGTGCAAACAGGACAAATTATCCTAAGGTGACAACACCTTTAAAGTTAAGTGATCCTTAAAATAAATTTTTCCATTGGACCTTCCACTGAAAAGATGTTCGTATGAATAAATTTAATCAGACTAACTTCAGCCTTTTTAAAGTCAGAAGATTGCCCACAGCGGGTGTCATGATGCCCATCAGCATACTATGGTGAACTACTATATGTTTTTAGGTTATGTAATCTATACTGGGTAGTACATTTTTTTTTAATAGATCCAGCAATGTTTTTCTGATCCAATACATTCTTATATTTTTATCAGAATATCTGTCTAAAGAAACATTTTTTGATAAATGGTACAATTTTCCCCCAAAAAAGTATTTAAATTGTAGATCGATTTTTTTGGGGGAAAATGCAAATATTGTGAGTGCTGCAATATTCTTGAAGCAGAAAACATTCTTTTTTTTGTTTACAAAAAAGAAGGAGGAAGAGGACTGGCACTGGCCAAATTCAGACACAATGTTGTACCTACATAGAGATCCTTTCCGGCAAATATTATGGAGTCTGCTTTAATTTTTGTGCACGGGGCGCTCATCGACAGAAACAGCACGCTGTGTATTGTAACAGAAAATAGAAATTCGTGGCACTCACCGACGCACTTTTTTATTAGTATCGATCTTGGTCTGCTTGGTGTGGAATGAACCTACGGCCGTTTCGCACTACATACGCTTTGTCAGCTTTTTTTACTTATAGGATAGGTTTTCCATGGCTGATAATACCTTCTGAATTAAGTAATTTCTGAATCTAATCTCAGTTAATTCAATGTAATAAAATGTTTGGTCTCTTTTATCATTATAGAATCCTGGCTATTATGATATTGTTGCGAAAGATCTGAGCTTGTGGCATGTTCCCAATTGTACACCCTTGTCACAGTGGAGAAATTGTTCTCTTCTGAGATACCGTACAAGCTGTGGTTTCTTTACTCAAGAGGGTGGTAACCTCTTCTACCTGTACAAAGTAAGTACAACATCGAGTGCAAAAGATGCTACTTCCATAACATTTTTGATGCAGGATGTCACAAAAAAGGAAACTGCAAATAAAAAAGCATGGCATGCAGTCATGTAAGGAAACGCAGTGCCTTAGGATAGCAAAATCAGATTCAGCAAGAGGGGAGAGTAAAAGATAACAAAAAAACTAAAAAAGTATAAAAAAAATGGGACGGTAAGGAAGTGAAAGTAAGAGAACAGTATAAGTCAAAGAGTATCATAAAAACATTAAAAAGATTGGTCATAGGTAGTTAGGCAAAAGAGGTAAAGAGCTAGATACCAGAAAGTCTCCATGACAGCTAGAACCCCTCACTCAAGGGGACTCTCTCAGAAGGAGTCCTGCAACTGTGACCAAATGACCTCAGACCGAAGAACTTTGTCTTCTAATGTCACAATAATATGTTCAAAACCCTAAATATCTTTACATTTTTAAATAGTTTTTTGAAAGGGGATTGAATATGACTTTTAACTTATAGCAATAGTCCATTTGGCAGCAGAAAGAGAATGCATTTGAAGTCTATCTTGTTTTTTTTTTTTTAGACATTTGCAATTGGAGGCGGGGGGTTAGGTGGAGTGATAATATGACACAGACATTCAGTTCATCACTCGTTTCTAGAGAGTCTAAGCTACTGGACAAAACCGCCAAATGTGACATAATGATGCCACCTCACTGAAGCCACGGAAGAAAAAATTAGAATGAGAGGGAAACATTTTCACCAGTCGTACGGCAGTTAGGAACCATTTAGTCAGGAGTTTGTATGAGGGTTCTTTAATGTTATATGAGTGTAAAGCATTGGGGACATTCTTCCAAATTTCTTTAATATTATATGAGCGTAAATCAGTGGGGAAATTCTGTGATGTTTTAAGACATCATAGATTATTCAAGAATATGATACAAAACATAATCATAACAGTAGTTTTAGCAAATGTTACAGAGATCATGAAGCATTTTGTTGTTTTTAAGTATGTCTGGTTGGTAAAATTGACCACAGTTCAAATGCCTTGTCTCACACCCATCGGTTATTAATAGAGATATACAGAGACTTTTTTCTAAAACAGAATAATTGCCTTGTCCACAAATTAGTAGCCGTTTCCCATTAACCGAGTGCCATATATACAATAATGACCTGCTACAGAAGAAAACATTTTCTGGTACAGTATATACTTTCTGACCAATGCACTATAATTCTGTAAGTTGGAAAAAAATATTTTAGGAAGATTTTAGTTGTATAGGCCAGGGGCCTCAAACTGGGCCGGCTAAATGGGCCGCACATAGAAAAAATTTGAAGTTGGCGAGCCGCATTACTTTCATATTTGATACAATACAAAATTATTGTTAATGAATTAGTTATTTGAACTACTATAATAATACTACATTACTATAAGAAATCTACATTACTATAACAATAATACATTACATAGCTCTATATTTAAATTTAACGGAAATTTGAGTTTACTCCACGTTCTTATTTGAACAATCCAGTTTTCCAGTTTAAGTGTCGCTAGATGCAGTCTGGCTGCTCAGTTGGCAGCGTTTGGCAGAGACAAGAATATGAAGATTGGGCAGCCCCTTTTTAGATAGTGCCACAGTGCCCTCTGTAGATAATGCCACAGGGCCCTCTGTAGATAATGCCACAGTGTCCTCTGTAGATAATGCCACACACCCACCCATAGATAATGCTACAGTGCACTCTGTCGATAATGCAACAGTGCCCTCTGTAGAAAATGCCACACCGCCCCCCTAGATGATGCCACAGTGCCCTCTGTAGATAATGCCACACTCACACACACATACACACACACCCACACACCGAAGTGTCGGGATTGTGAATAGACATCCCGTCCTGGCTGAAAGGAATGTCTAGTCACTGTCAAGACACTTCAGTAACGTTAATGTGTAAGTAAATGACTGCACATACTGATCTAGCAAGATCACTATGCGCTGGTTAAATGAATGGAAAGAAGTGTATGACGCTGATTGGTCACTGATTGGTCAGCATCATACACTCCTCTGTACAATGCCCACTTGGTCAAAAGTAAAAACACGAGCAGTTGGGCATTAAGAAAGAAATTAGCATAAAGCTAAAATCGCTCATAATGTGGTGAAAATAGATCATTTTTCTAAATAAAAACCACTGCTGTCACCTACATTACAGCACCGATCTCATTATGTAGGACATAGGGCACTTATAATGTGGTGACAGCAGATTGGTATAAGGTAGTAACAGAAATTGGAATTAACTACATAAAGTCTTATGATGAGCATAGTATTAACACAGGGAGACAGAATGTTTGCGGAGTAGGAGTTTAAAATGTGGTAAGTCTGTCCACGGGGCCCATTTTCATAGACAACTTGCTCTATAACCTGTAGATGTAGCAAAATTAGGTTCATATTGAAAATGGAGAAAGACCCTATTTAACACCTCCGAGAGATTCAAGGCTTCAGCCGTTTTCCACCACTTAGCTACATGAAATTTAGCTGCGATCAGTATATGGCTGACTGGCCATTGAAATTCCAAAGGAATCGTGTCCATCTGCAGATCTAGTAAGGCTACTGCATGAGATGGTGTGAGTACTTCTCCCATTAATTCTGAAATATAACAGAAAATATGTTTCCAAAAAGGGTAAACCGATTTACACGACCACCATAGATGAAACAGTGTGCCCCGTGCCCCGAGGAAGGTTCAGCTTAGATGGTATCTCACCCCTGTACGACTACAACATATGCAAATAGGTGCTTCCCCGTTATGCTGGAGATACTGTAGAGTAACAAAAATTGGTTGCAAAAGTGTTCATATCCTGGAAGATTTCCTCGGGCAACATGCAAACCTTTCACCAGTATATTAACATAATTTTTTTTGGTTAACTCTTAGAAATATCCAGTGGTGTACAATGTTGGAGCCTGCCTTGTAAACAACGGACCCGCTGTTCCTGTTGTATATGACTTTGGAAGTGCTGAGAAGACCGCATCATATTACTCACCAAATGGGCAAAGTAAGTTTCCGTTGAATGGGGCCGTAATATAATGTGCAGTGTAGATGTCGTCCATACTGATAATTGTTTCTGTTTGTCTCTGCAGAAGAGTTCACTGCTGGTTATGTCCAGTTCCGGGCTATTAATTTGGAGAGAGCTGCCCTGGCTCTGTGTCCAGGTGTGAAGGTGACGGGATGTAATGTAGAACATGTAAGTATTAGAACTTAAATATCATCTGTCGTTGCGTTTTATATTACTGATTAGGTTGTGGGGTACCCCAAAAAAACAACAAATAGTCTTTTGGTAATATTCCTTATTTACTTCCAGCACTGCATTGGAGGAGGAGGCTACATTCCAGAAGATTCCCCAAGACAGTGTGGGGACTTTGCAGCCTTTGACTGGGATGGTTATGGATCACATGTGGGATGGAGTACCAGCAAGCAGATAACTGAAGCAGCCGTCCTCCTGTTCTATCGTTAACTTGTACCTATTTCAGTGAAAGTATATATGTGCTTGTGAACTGTAAAACGCAGCCCAAACGTACTTAAAAAATTGGTTCAGCAACAGTTGTAGAATTTTTTTTTATTTTTATACAATGTGATTCAGAATATTGGCTGCTTATCTGCTTTGATTTCTTCACATATAAAGCAGTGGGGACATTGTTGTGCAATGATAAGGAATCCTGCAACAAATATTTTTCTACCCGCCAAATTATCACTCATTTGGGTGACAGTGTGGTTTACTAGTAATTAGAGATGAGCAAATCGATTCTACATAAATAAAATTTGTTATGATATTCCCAAATTTTCGCAAATCTCAAACTTTTGGGATGCGTCCCGCACGAATCGCTGAAAATAGCAGCCACCATTTTACAGATCAAAAGAAGACAAGAAAACAGAGAAGGATGACATGACCTCGGGGTGCAAACTGGCGGCCTCCCCATAATGGCTTATAGGAAGCCCTCCCTATTGCACTGCCAATCTTGAGGGGTATAGGTGTGAGTCACTGATGAAAAGTCATATGAGTCATAGCCGTTATAAACAGCCCAATAAGGAAATGCTGCTGCTTTGAGGCTGGGAATACAAATAAAAGAGAGAGGACATCAGACAGAGAGTGAAAGATAATGAAACACAGAATACGGATAGATCGTGGATCTGTAAAAGCAAGAATTGGCGGGCACACATCTATGAAGTGTAAAATCTGTGCCCTAGAACAAACGACTAAAACTACCAAAGTAGGGCAAAATAATTGACCAGCACTTCCAAAATACAGTAACAACATTTTTTATTGACACCAAAAAGGGGAAGACAAACATGTTAAAAACATTGTATACAAGAATTCAAACATTAATCCATAATAAGATACACCGTAAAGTGCGCAAAATTCCCAAACTAGATCAGACATGTTGGACACATGAATGGCCCTAATAAGGATCCCACTTTAATACATATGGTAATTCCTAAGATAGGATAAGATCATGAATAAATGTGACATACAATGCACAAAGGAACATACCTAAAACATCATAAGAATAAGACAATAGATACAAGCACGGCAGAGGGACGCACGCTTTAAAAACAAAGACCAGCCCCACGCCTTTTGCCTGAGGAAGCTAGGTTTCCCCTGGCGATACATGTGGGGCTGGTCTTTATTTTTTAAGTGTGCGTCCCTCTATCGTGCTGGTATCTATTGTCTTATTCTTATGTTTTAGGTATGTTCCTTTTTGCATTGCATGTCACATTTATTAATGATCTTATCCTATCTTAGGAATTTCCATATGTTTTGAAGTGGGATCCTTATTAGGGCCATTCACGTGTCTGGCAGGTCTGATCTAGTTTCTGGCTTTTGCGCACTTTATGGCGTATCTTATTATGGATCACTGTTTGAATTCTTGTATACAACATTTTTAACTTGTTTGTCTTCCCCTTTTTGGTGTCAATCAAAAATGTTGTTACACTTTTGATAACATTTTGGAGGTGCATGTCGATTTTTTTGCCCTACTTTCTCTTGTAGTTGTAGATAGTTTTGGATTTGTGTCAGTGAGTGCTTTTAAGAGAGTACAAATCACACCCTGAAAGAGAATAAGGGGCAAAATAGAAGATGCGTGGACGGAACTCAATATGTTATTGCCTGTTCGCGTGGAGAAAAGTTTACGCTGGTCGTGAAATCCATCTAGGTGACTGTCTGGAAGACTCTAGATAGATGTGAGCAAACCATGTAAGGAAGAAGGAAAGGAAACATACAAGGGGGATGACACAAACAAAAGTTGAGGAAGACAAAAATGCAATATCCAGTAGAAAGGTATATTACAAAGCAACAAAACATATCTGAAACACAAGCATTAGCTCCCAAATAGTAAGGTGCCATACAATAGATTAGATAGGACCGTCCCCAAAAATAATTAAAGGGGATATTCCTGTACTTCCTTGTTAAAGTGTGGGCACCAGTCTCATCTAATGACAAATATTTGTGACCAGAGGGAAAAGGGGGAATTGAAGGGGGTAAGGGGTAGGGGTAGATAAGGGAAAGCAGACAAAAAAAAAACACTTCACTTTTCAACACTCTCCTTTCCTAGGGGATCCAAAGGTCACTACACTGAAATCCTGGGCCTCCACTGTGGGAAGAAACGTCAGCGACATAGGCAAGACAGGTGTCCATCAGTTACTGATACCCCGCCACAGGGAGTGATAAGGGGTGTAACTCAAGTAAGGATAACGAAGCGGGTACGCCTCTTCTTAGGTCTCTTTCAAAGTTTCTCTCCAACAGACATTCCCCATCTTGGAAGGCAGAAAATTTGTGGTTTTGATATATACACAACAGGGAAAAGAATAAGTCCCAGCGATAATTGATATGTCGAGTGAGAATTTGCAACAGAGGTTTAAGCGCTCTCTTACGCTATATCTTTAAAGAAGCAATGTCTGCAATAATTTTGACCTCATGAGGCCCAATAATAATAGTCTCTTGATCTTGCAACTTTCATGAGTCTGTCCTTGGTCTTATAGAACGCAGGTTTAATCACAATGTCCCAAGGTAGGCCATCTTGCCACGACCCAGACAGGGCCCTGTGAACACAGTCAGTTTCATAGAAAATATCTGGCATCCCCGGAATTAGTGATTTATACAGGTGTTGTATCGAAGTTCAAGTACTGTCTCCGGTAGCTTGCATATGCGGAAATCAACCTTCCGTGACCTATTTTCCAACTAATCTATGTTGGAATTAAACTGCTCCACTTGGGCATAGAAGTCAGAATTGTTGTCAGCGTTTTCATTCGCTTTAGCCACTGTGCCATCTAATTTGTTTCAAATGTATCAATACGTTGGCCTAAGTCTCTAAACTCGATCTTTATTTCAGAAGTGAGCTTGCTACATATTTTCTCAAGCTCCTGCTGCAACAACTGAGAAAAGCGAGCAATTAGGGCCTTATCACTAGAGTATCCTAGCTGTGGAGGTGTGTCTTGGGCCAACCATATCAAAGGCCTTGTTGTCCACCATAGTTTGGCAGGCAGAAGAGGTATGAGAGGGTTCAGGACCAAAAATATTGGGGACATTGCTCAGCCAAGAGTGGGCTTACTGGGAAGCCATAGCCTGATTTTCTGGCAGCGAGGCTACCATCGGGTGCTGATGTGGAGCGGGTGCCTGAATTGTCCTGGGCGCCATGTTGGATTGTGCCGCTTGTTCTGTGGCCTGTGTATCGCTGCTTGCCACCCAAAGCATAGAACCAGCGGTAGAAGGTCAGATAAGGTAGGGGTGAGGGTTGTGATGACCGATCACCAGCTGAGTAGCTTAGTTAGCTGAAGTGGCATGGAGCTCCTGACTCATGCGTCGTCAGTGTGTTAGTTAGACAGGCAGCCATTGCTGAGAGTGAGTGCTGCAGCTATACAACTCTTACATTCATTTGTGAATAAATTATATTAATCCTGGTGCTGATAGCTTGCCGCTGCCTTGCATATCGTTCTGCGTCAGGCATTTATAGAGCACCGTTATACTTTTGTACGTGTCTAAGTGCCAATTTATTTTGAAAAAATAGATTTTAATTTATATTTAAATCCTGGTGCTGATAGTGTGCCACTGCCTGCTGACACAGTCATGGACGTGATGTCACTCATTGTTCTTCATATATCTATTTGCTAATATTGTTACCAAAAATTGACGTATTATTCTGCTTTAAGCAGTCATACGTCACTGCTATACATGTCGGTGTCAAAGCGACAATTTTTTTCAAATAAATGAGTAAAAAGCCATTGTTTCTTCACTTTCCAGGACAATCAGGCACACTGTTACTGGCACATGCAGTGGATAATATATTCTGCATATCATAGCATTACTAGAGCTTTGTACTAGCGTTATAAGAGATGAGCGAACTTATCAAAAGTTCGGTTCGGCTAGTTCGCCGAATTTCACAAAAAAGTTCGGTTCGGACCGAACTAGTTCTGACCGAACCTGTCACTTACGTGCGCCGAGCATGCTACTGTCCAGGGTGCTGATAGAGTTAATGGGCTGCACTAACTCTTTCAGCAACCTTCACAGTACATGCTCGGCGCGCGGAAAATACTATTTTAAATGTAATAAAAAAATAAAAAATATACGTTCGTACTTACTTTCCTCCTGTCCGGCCTCCAGCGATGACGTTTCATCCCTTTCGTCGCTGCAGCCAATCACAGGCTGTAGTGGCGGTCACGCACGTCAGGATGACGCTTCATCCCACGTGACCGCCTCTGCAGCCAATCACAGGCTGCAGCGGCGACATGAATGAAACGTCATCGCTGGAGGCCGGACAGGAGGAAAGTAAGTATGAACGTATTATTATTATTTTTTGGCATGTATGTATGTATGTATGTATGTATGTATGTATGTATGTTGGCATGTATGTATGTTGTCATGTATGTATGTATGTATATCTGTGCATGTATGTTGGCATGTATGTATATATGTGCATGTTTGTATGTATATTTGCATGTATATATTTGCATGTATGTATGTATGTATGTTTGCATGTATGTATTTTTGCATGTATGTTGTCATGTATGTATGTATGTTGTCATGTATGTATATATGTGCATGTGTGTATGTATATTTGTATGTATGTATGTATGTTTGCATGTATGTGTGTTTGCATGAATGTATGTTTGCATGTATGTATGCATGTTTGTATGTATATTTGCATGTGTGTATATATATATATGTATGTATGTTGTCATGTATGTATGTATGTTGTCATGTATGTATATATGTGCATGTATGTTGGCATGTATGTATATATGTGCATGTGTGTATGTATGTATATTTGCATGTATGTATGTTGTCATGTATGTATGTATATATGTGCATGTATGTTTGCATGTATGTTGGCATGTATGTATATATGTGCATGTTTGTATGTATATTTGCATGTATATATTTGCATGTATGTATGTATGTATGTTTGCATGTATGTATTTTTGCATGTATGTTGTCATGTATGTATGTATGTTGTCATGTATGTATATATGTGCATGTGTGTATGTATATTTGTATGTATGTATGTATGTTTGCATGTATGTGTGTTTGCATGAATGTATGTTTGCATGTATGTATGCATGTTTGTATGTATATTTGCATGTGTGTATATATATATGTATGTATGTTGTCATGTATGTATGTATGTTGTCATGTATGTATATATGTGCATGTATGTTGGCATGTATGTATATATGTGCATGTGTGTATGTATGTATATTTGCATGTATGTATGTTGTCATGTATGTATGTATATATGTGCATGTATGTTTGCATGTATGTTGGCATGTATGTATACATGTGCATGTTTGTATGTATATTTGCATGTATATATGTTTGCATGTGTGTATGTATGTTTGCATGTATGTATGTTTGCATGTATGTATGTTGTCATGTATGTATGTATATATGTGCATGTATGTATGTTTGCATGTTTTTATTTTTGCATGTATGTTTGCATGTATGTTTATATATATGTGCATGTATGTAATTATGTTTGCATGTATTTATGTTTGCATGTATATTTGTGCATGCTTGTATATATGTATGTATGTATCTTTGCATGTTTGTTTGTAAGTATGTATGTTTTCATGTGTGTGTGTATGCATGTATGATAGTTTGCATGTATATATGTGTGTATGTTTGCATGTATGTATATATGTGCATGCTTGTATATATGTATGTATGTTTGTATATATGTATGTATGTATATTTGTATATATGTATGTATGGCCATGTATGATACTGTCTGCTGGCGCCCTGTATCTAAGTCAACTTCACGGGAGGCTTCTATACATGGTATAACAGTCAGTATCACACATTAAACTGAATCTAAGCCTACGACATGTTTTATTTCATTTTTACAGGTTTGGTGTTTGGACTACGTCGGTTTCGAGGACTACTTAGATGACGTTTTTTTTTTCTACAATAAAATGGTTAATGAGGGTTGTGTTGGGGGTGCTTTATTTCAATAAAATATTTTATCTATATCTTTGTCTTTTTCTTTTCAAATTTTATTATTACCACTTTAGTAATGGCCGCTGTCTGAGTGACAACATCCATTACTAAGGCGAGGCTTATTGTTAGCCGGTGCAGAGGCTAACACTAACCACCATTATTACCCCGGTACCCACCACCACCAGGGGTGCCGGGAAGAGCCAGGTACGATCCAGTACCCGACCATCTGTTGTGATGGTCGGGCCCTGGGGCGGCCGCAGGCTGGTATTATGAGGCTGGGAAGGGCCAAAAACAGTGGACCTTCCCACCCTTGTAATGCTAGGCTGCTGCTGCTGTGTTGTATCTGGCTGGTTATAAAAGTGGGGGGGGACCCCACGTCATTTTTTTAAATTATTTATTTATTTACATTTTTTTTTTTAAAAAGACATGGGGTTCCACCCAATTTATCATAACCAGCCACATACAACACAGTGTTATTAGCCTGGGAATGGACAAAACCAGTGGCCCTTCCCACCCATGTAATGCCAGACTGCTGCGGCCTTGTATATGGCTGGTTATTAAAAATGTGGGGGACCCGTCTATTGCTAAATTTGTTAAATTCCCAAAAAAAAACGACGTGGGGGTCCCCCCCATTTTTATAACCAGCCCGATACAACACAGCAGCAGCAGCCTAGCATTACAAGGGTGGGAAGGTCCACTGATTTTGGCCCTTCCCAGCCTCATAATACCAGCCTACGGCCGCCCCAGTACCCGACCATCACAACAGATGGTCGGGTACTGGATCGTACCAAGCTCTTCCCGGCACCCCTGGTGGTGGTGGGTACCGGGGTAATAATGGGTGGTTAGTGCTAGCCTCTGCACCGGCTAACACTAAGAACCGCCTTAATAATGGACGCTGTCAATCAGCCAACTGCCATTATCTAGGCACTAATAAAGTTTGAAAAAAAACCACAAAGACAATTCTTTTTTATTGAAATAAGAAATCCCCAACAAAACCCTCGTTAACCATTTTATTAAAATTTGAAAAAACGTAGATCTACGCAGTAGTCCAACGAATCGAAGATGTAGTCCAATCGGTACATCAAAATCTGCAACAACATAAAAAAACAGTTATCAATGTGAACAATACCAATACTTCTACTCACCTACACACATATATACACGCACACACAAACAAACAACCATACACAGACACACATATATACACAAACACAACAAGATATACACACACACATAAACAGACAAACACACACATATACACGAACTCACACATATACAAACAAAAACACACATATCCAAACACACACACACACACAGTTATACACACATACACGAACACATATACACAAACACATATACAAACAAAAACACACATACCCAAACACACATATACACAAACACACCCATATATACACACAAACACACACTCATATACACACATATACACATATACAAAAACACACACAAACATCTACACACAAACATATACACAAATACACCCATATATACACAAACATATACACAAAACACATATACACAAACACACCCATAAATACACACACACATATAAAAACAAAAACAGACAAAGTCACATACCCAAACACACATATATACACAAACACACACATACACAAACACGGTTTCTTTTAAATGCTGCTGGGGAACCCGCTCGATCCACTATATAAGGCTGCGCTACAGTGCAGCATTTAAAAGAAACAGGATCCTGACCTGTCCATAGAGTTTAAGGCAGCACATGAGCGTGCGGATCTTGTGCGTGGTGGTGACTTGCCAATCATGTGAACGTGTTATAGAGGACAGGAGTGGAGGAGATGTAACAGACTGAGCTACGTAATGGTAAGAACAGAGTTCACAGCAGCACAGAGTATTTCAGGAGATGAGCGTGCAGATTCAGTGCTGCTGCGAACTCTGAACTTACCATTACGTAGCTCTCAGTCTGTTACCTCTCCTCCACTCCTGTCCTCCAGAACACCTTCACATGATTGGCAAGTCACCACGTAATGGTAAGAGCAGAGTTCACAGCAGCACAGAGTATTTCAGGAGATGAGCGTGCGGATCTTGTGCGGGGTGGTGACTTGCCAATCATGTGAAGGTGTTATTGAGGACAGGAGTGGAGGAGAGGTAACAGACTGAGCTACGTAATGGTAAGAGCAGAGTTCACAGCAGCACTGAATCTGCACGCTCCTCTCCTGAAATACTCTGTGCTGCTGTGAACTCTGTTCTTACCATTACGTAGCTCAGTCTGTTACATCTCCTCCACTCCTGTCCTCTATAACACGTTCACATGATTGGCAAGTCACCACCACGCACAAGATCCGCACGCTCATCTCCTGAAATACTCTGTGCTGCTGTGAACTCTGCTCTTACCATTACGTGGTGACTTGCCAATCATGTGAAGGTGTTCTTGAGGACAGGAGTGGAGGAGAGATAACAGACTGAGAGCTACGTAATGGTAAGAGCAGAGTTCACAACAGCACTGAATCTGCACGCTCATCTCCTGAAATACTCTGTGCTGCCTTAAACTCTGTGGACAGGTCAGGATCCTGTTTCTTTTAAATGCTGCACTGTAGCGTAGCCTTATATAGTGGATCGAGCGGGTTCCCTAGCAGCATTTAAAAGAAACAGGATCCTGACCTGTCCACAGAGTTTAAGGCAGAACAGATTATTTCAGGAGATGAGCACGGGCAGCCGTTCGTTTTTCCGAGCCGTGCTCCCATCATGCACACGACCGTAAAAACACCCGTTATTGCGGGTCGTAATTACGACCCGCAATAACGGGCTCATAGACTTCTGTTACCCACGGGTACCTTTCCGTATTCTCACGGGAAGGTGCCCGTGCCGTTAAAAAAATAGAACATGTTCTATTTTTCTATTTTACGGGCCGTGCTGCTATAATTATAATGACAGCACGGTTCGCAAAAGCGGCCGGCTGCCCGTAGTTACGAGTCGTAATTACGAGCACGGCCCGTAAAATAAAAAAATAGAACATGTTCTATCTTTTTAACGGCACGGGCACCTTCCCGTGAGAAAACGGGAAGGTACCCGTGGCTAACAGAAGTCTATGGGCCCGCTATTTCGGGTCGTAATTACGACCCGTGATAACGGGTGTTTTTATGGTCGTGTGCATGAGGCCCCGTAATGACGGGTGGCTACATGTGTGCACCCGTCATTACGGCAGCGTTGCTAGGCGACGTCAGTAAGGGTATGTGCACACACACTAATTACGTCCGTAATTGACGGACGTATTTCGGCCGCAAGTACCGGACCGAACACCCTGCAGGGAGCATCATATTTATGTACGATGCTAGGAGTCCCTGCCTCTCCGTGGAACTACTGTCCCGTACTGAAAACATGATTACAGTACGGGACAGTTGTCCTGCAGAGAGGCAGGGACTCCTAGCATCGTACATAACTATGATGCTAGGAGCCCGGCTCCCTGCACTGTGTTCGGTCCGGTACTTGCGGCCGAAATACGTCCGTCATTTACGGACGTAATTAGTGTGTGTGCACATACCCTAAATAGTCACTGTCCAGGGTGTTGAAAGAGTTAACTGATCGGCAGTAACTGTTTCAGTACCCTGGACAGTGACTACCGATCACAGTACCTGTAAAAAAAAAGACGTTCATACTTACCGAGAACTTTCTGCTTCCTCCAGTCCGGTCTCCTGGCCGTTGCCTTGGTGACGCGTCCCTCTCGACATCCGGCCCGACATTCCTTGATGACGATGCAGCCCATGTGAGCGCAGCAGCCAATCACAGGCTGCCGCGGCCTCTGCAGCCAATCACAGGCTGCCGCGTCAGAAAAGGTCGGACTGGAGGAAGAAGAGGGACTCGTCAACAAGACAACGACCGGGTACGTATGAAATGCTTTTTATTTTATTTTTAATCAGCAGCCTCTTTTCTCTATCAGTGATTGATAGAGATAAGTGGCTGCCGATTTGTATAATGTTTTTGACCGGGTTCGGTCAAAACGGGTTCGGCCGAACCCGGTGAAGTTCGGATTCGCTGCGAACCGAACTTTACCGGAAGTTCGGACCGAAACCGGGTTCGGTTGTCCCGGTTCGCTCATCTCTAGACTTATAACCATTTCACTGACAGTTAACACTAGGGTAAAAGCCTTTAATAGCCACTTTTTTTTTTTTATAGGATTCTGCACTTTTACTATTCAGTGTGCCTCAACATCTGTATGTACGATAAATATGTATGTATAGGAAAGTGGCTTGCGACCTGCCAACGTCTTGGGACCACTGCTGTCATTTATATTCATTTGCAGATTCTGTCAGAATTTAAGTGCAGATTTCACACCTAAATTCAGTCAGAATGCGCAAGCATTCCGCCTGCGTTTCACATACTCCTGCCAAATACTCAATAAATAATCCACAGCATGTTTATTATTGGCACAAATGAACTTCAATAGAACTTATCTGTGTGCGGATCCACATGTCATTCTGCAGCAGGAATCAGAGTTTCTGCTGTGTATTTCTGGCACAGAATAATTTCAAAATATGCCGCGAAATTGCCTAGTCCAAATCCTTACCGTGTGAACACACCCTAATAGAAATCGGCACTTCATGCACTATGTAGCCTGTGATAGACTTGTGTTTATGTACAGCAGTCAATCTGAAGGGGCAGAATGTTATGTACCCCCCCTGCACCCATGCTGGTCCGCTGCATTTCATAACTATGTCGTGTTGCCATGCCAATCTACGCTGGTGGCCTATTTACAGCGGACATGGTCCTCCTGAGTCCTGACCCTTGCCGGAGTATCAATTCCTGCTTGTTGGATTCTGCCTCTAGCCTGCATGCTACATCTATAGGCAGCCTGTGTTTGACCCAGCTTTTCCTACTCTGGACTCTCTCACCTTGCCATTTGGATTTGTCGACTTCTATTGTTTCCCTCTAGATTATCCTTTAACTTGGATTCTTGAATCTGCCTCCGTTATGCCTTCTGGATTTGTCGTTCCTTGCAGACTTCCCAGTTCTGAACAACGGCTGCAGTCTGACTTCTGTTTTGTGCCTTATCACTGACGCGTCTCGCTGTGACTATTCTGTGGACCGCAACCTGGGGATCCGACCGGTGAAGAACAGGATGATCCCTGAGGCTTCATACCTCACCTTAGTGAGCACCAGACCGATTGCAGTACAAGGTTTTACTGCTCCAAGGTACACCAGCCTAACAGTATACATAGTTTATGAGGACAATCTACCATCTCACGCTATCATTTTCAATTTCTCCATTATGTTCTGCTTATACAAAAGCAAATTATTATATAGGTAAATAGAACACCTACACACATACTAAATATAGCATTCAATGTTCATTCAATTTATTTCCAAAATAGCAGACACAAATGAGTGCTTTAAAAAAAAAAAAAAAGTATTGAAATATTTAGAATTTGAATTACAAAAAAATGAAGTGAATGAATGAGTTAAGCGACTTCAAACTTTACTACAAGAACCTTATTTGTGAAAATTATTGATATTATTTTATGAACTACTTCTCTGACACTGGAAATATTTGACATCCAGCAAACCTAATATTTAAAACAGAGAGGAAGGAAGTGCGAGAATTCCACCAGACCCAGCAGAAGTATTGCCATATAAGATTTAGAGATGTAGTACATAAAAGAGATTGATGTCAAACAAAATCAGGCAGAATAGTCTTAAGGAAATTATAAATGTCTTCCTCTACAGTCCTGCTAAATTTGTATATTATATTTAGAATTCACAGTAAGGGTAACTGTTCACAGTTATCTATTGGTGAGGAGATCAAATGAAGCTCAGTAGTTTAACTTTATGGGAAATACGTTTCCAAATACAGATATATATATATATATATTTTTTTTTTTTTTAGCTAAAGCAGAACTATTTATATAAATTTTGCCAAATATTTTAATTACATTTTTACATTTAACTTTAGAATTAATCAGTATGCAGTAATTACAGCATTTAAATTGTTCATATTTATTTATTTTAGCTAAAGTTGAACTATTTATATCAATTTAGCCATATATTTTTATTTTCATTTTAAATTTAATTAGCATGCAGTAATTATAGAATTTACATTGGTCACAAAAATTATATATTAAACTTCAAAAACAGCCATATCATTTGTTTTTTATTGAGGTATAAAAACATTTAGTTAAAATGTATATAAAATTATATAAAGTTACTGGATGTTAAAAATCATGTGCTACTTATTTTTTATTATTTTGTTCTCACTTCAATATGTATAAAAATAAGCCTAATTTAGAGCTACTTTGCTTAACTGCATTACAAATTAATTAAAGATTTGTCCCCTTAACTGTTCTTGAAATGCGTTAAAGAGGTTGTCCGATGAAAAGAAAAACTATCTATTATTTTACTTTTGTGAAAAAAAAGAAACTTTCTAATATTCTTTCTTTTTCAAACATGCACAGATTGCAGGTTTTCAGTCTTCGTGGCGTGGACGCGGAAGTTCGGAGCTGCTGTTCTTGCTCAGATGCTCGACACAGGCTCTGGGGGAAGGAGTTCCCGCCTCCGCATTGTATGTCGATGACGTGGATGAATGAACTTGCTGCCTCGTTCAATACGTCAGCTAAACCAGGCCCCTTCTCGGTCTCTGAATTAGCCGTGATGGAGAAGGGGCTGGTTTAGCTGATGAATTGGGAAAGGCAGCCAGTTCATTCATCCACGTTATAGACACACAGAGAAGAGGGGGAGCTCCTTCCCCAAGAGCCTGTGTCAGCGCTTCACAGCAAGAACGGCAGCTCAAAACGTCCAGGTAGACATGACAGAGACAGAAAACCTGCAATCCGTGTAGGTTTGAAAATTAAAGTATATTAGAAAGTTTCTATATTTCACAAAAGCAAAATAATAATTCGTTTTTCTTTTAGTTTTTCTTAATCCCTTTACGTTTTACAATTTGTCATGATACCGATTCTATACAATCTCACGCAGTAAAAAAGTATAAGTTAATATATTCTTTTTTTTTTACATCGGAATCTGTGGGTAATGGATTGGGCGATGGAATGACGACAGATATTTTTTGACGGACAGTCACAAATAAATTGATACAAACGGAAACCAACTGAAGCACAATTTTCCTTTTTTTTTTTTAATGTATCTTGAAGCAGAATCCTTTAGAAAAAACCAAAAACTTCTGCTTCAGTTGGTTTCTATTTGTATCCATTTGTACCTTTGGTTCTTTTTTTAACAAATCAGTTTTTTTTTTAAACTATAGGAAATTATGCAAATTCAGGAAGGAATGTAAGGAAAAATCTAAATTTTGGACAGTAACACATCATGTAGTAAACTTGCTGCTGAGGAGGAGAAAGCTGTCCAGGGAAGAGATGTCAATAGTAACATTCACTACGCCCAAAACTTCGTCCATGATGAGCCATTATGTCTACTCCACCCTGACAAGTTCAGAGGCTACTTGCGCATGAGACGGATAATGCTCAATCCACCATCAGGTGTGTGTCTTTGCTGGGTCTCTCCAGTCTCCCAGGTGTGCTTATTATCTGCACACTGAGGAGACTAGCGAGGCCAGGCTCAGCACAGGAGAGACGCAGACCTGCGTGTTGGATCAATGTGAACCTTCTCTTGCACTCTGCATCTCTGCTATATTGAGCATGGACTCTGTACTCTCCCAGGTGGGCTAATTTTCTGAAAACTGGGGACACTAGATAGGCCAGGCTCAGCGCAGCAGAGACTCAACACAAACCTGCACGGTGGATCAATGTGAGCCTTCTCTTGCACATCATACCTGTACTGAGAGTAGCCTCTGTAGTCTCCCAGGTGGGCTCATGTACTTCACACAGGGGAGACTAGAGAGGCCTTGCTCAGAACAGCCAAACCACACTGCATCTTTGCTGTGCTGAGCCAAGGCTCTCAAGTCTCCCATGTGTGCAGAAAATAAGGACACTTAAAGGGGTTTTCCCATCAGGGACATTTATGACATATCCAACAGTTGAAACCCAAACAAATAGGTCAAATAATTATAGATTTTTGTCAGAAAATATATGATCAGTCCCAAATTCAAAACATTTTAGGCCCCATGCACACGACCATAAAAAAAACTCCGTAATTGTGGACCGCAATACGTTCCACAATTAAAGACCCACCAAGTTCAATTGGCCGTGGACACCTTTCCGTACCACTTCGGATAGGTTTTTGTGCCGTAGAACCGTGCCGGAAATTATGGATCATGTCCTACTTTTCGTTTTTTACGGGCCATGCTCCCATACATTGTATGGGATCACAGCACGAAAATGTGGCCCGGGGCACGGCTGTGTGCATGAGGCCTTAGACAGGGACAAAAACAAACTCCTTAAAACAAAAATATATACATATTATATATTTAAACATGGCCTATAGAACCTAAACAAATGACCTTCAAGGTAAAAAAATGTAGAATTTCAGAACAACATGTCCAAAAGTGATGCCCTAAAGAGATTTAAAAAAAAATTAGACCAATTGATTATATTCCAGAGTGGATTAGAAAGAAAAGTGGCGCTTTCTTGAGGTCTAGGCCCCATATCTTCAGGTGTTTGCTTGTTAGTACCACTCTGAAAATAATGTAGCACTCTGGGAAATCCTATAGAAGTTATATTACATAGTTACATAGTTACATAGTTAGTACGGCTGAAAAAAAACACATGTCCATCAAGTTCAACCAAGGGACGGGAAAAGGTAAAGGAAAAATTTCTATACATAGGAGCTAATACTTTTTTGTTCTAGGAAATTATCTAACCCTTTTTTAAAGTCATCTACTGTCCCTGCTGTGACCAGCTCCTGCGGTAGGCTATTCCATAGATTCACAGTTCTCACAGTAAAGATGGCTTGTCGCCTCTGCAGGTTGAACCTTTTTTTCTCCAGACGGAGGCAGTGCCCCCTTGTTTTTTGAGGGGGTTTTACATGGAACAGGATTTCACCATATTTTTTGTATGTGCCATTAATATATTTATATAAGTTAATCATGTCCCCCCTTAGTCGTCTTTTTTCAAGACTAAATAGGTTTAATTCTTTTAATCTTTCCTCATAACTTAAATTCTCCTAATTAGCTTCGTTGCTCTTCTTTGTATTTTTTCCAACTCCAGGGCATCCTTTCTATGAACTGGAGCCCAGAACAGAACTGCATATTCTAGATGAGGCCTCACTAATGCTTTGTAAAGTGGCAATATTACATCCCTGTCCCGTGAGTCCATGCCTCTTTTAATACACGACAATATCCTGCTGGCCTTTGAAGCAGCTGATTGACACTGCATGCTGCTATTTAGTTTATGATTTAAAAGTACACCCAGATCCTTCTCAACAAGTGAATCCGCCAGTGTAGCTCCCCTTAGGACATATGATGCATGCAGGTTGTTGGTACCCAGATGCATAACTTTACATTTATCTACATTAAACTTCATCTGCCAAGTGGATGCCCAAACACTTAGTTTGTTTAAATCCGCTTGCAATTCATGAACATCTTCCATAGACTGAACTATATTACATAGCTTGGTGTCATCTGCAAAAATAGAAATATTGCTATTAATCCCATCCTCTATATCATTAATAAATAAGTTGAATAATAGTGGTCCCAGCACTGAACCCTGGGGTACACCACTTATAACCGGTGACCATTCAGAGAAGGAATCATTGACCACAACTCTCTGGATACGGTCCTTGAGCCAATTCTCAATACAATTACAAACTATATTTTCTAAACCTATAGTAGTTAATTTACCCATTAGGCGTCTATGGGGGACAGTGTCAAATGCCTTTGCAAAGTCCAAAAACACTAAATCCACAGCGGCCCCTCTGTCTAGGCTTCTGCTTACCTCTTCATAAAAACAGATTAGGTTAGTTTGACAACTTCTGTCCTTAGTAAAACCGTGCTGGCTGTCACTTATAATACTATTTTTTGTCACATAATCCTGTATATAGTCCCTCAATAGCCCCTCAAACATTTTCCCCACGATGGATGTTAAGCTTACTGGTCTATAATTACCCGGGGAAGACCTAGAGCCCTTTTTGAAAATAGGCACCACATTTGCGCTGCGCCAGTCCCTTGGCACCATACCAGTCACTAGAGATTCTCTGAATATTATGAAAAGGGGCACAGAAATAACTGAACTAAGCTCTTTAAGAATTCTAGGGTGTAACCCATCTGGTCCCGGGGCCTTGTGCACATTTATTTTATTTAATTTAGCTTGGACCATATCTACATTCATCCAATTCAGTATATCAACTGATATATTAACAGCACTGGCACCGGCTACATCAGCTGCTCTTTCTTCTGTTGTATATACAGAGCTAAAGAACCCATTTAGTAACTCTACCTTCTCTTGATCCCCTGTGACCAACTCCCCATTACCATTATCTAGGGGTCCTACATGTTCAGACCTTGGCTTTTTAGCATTTATATACTTGAAGAATTTTTGGGGATTTGTTTTACTATCCTTGGCCACCTGCCTTTCATTTTGTATTTTTGCTAATTTTATTACATTTTTACAGATTTTATTAAGCTCTTTATATTTTACAAAGGCTACAGCTGTACCCTCAGATTTGTATTTTTTAAATGCCCTTTTTTTGTCATGTATTGCCCCTTTCACAGAAGGTGTAAGCCATGTGGGGTTTAATTTGAGTCGTTTATACTTGTTACCTATAGGAATAAATTTTGCACTATAATAACTCAAAGTAGATTTGAAAATCTCCTATTTATCATTTGTCCCATTATTTGACATTAGTTCTTCCCAGTCTATACCCTGAATTGCAGCCTTCATCCTGGGGAATTTGGCTTTCTTAAAATTAAATGTTTTTGCCCTCCCAGCCTGCGTTTGTTTTTTACAGTATAGGTAAAATGTAACTATATTGTGATCACTGTTACCGAGGTTTTCGCGAACATTGACATTCCCAACAAGATCTGCATTATTAGAAATGACCAGATCCAACAGAGCTTCACCTCTAGTCGGGTCTTCCACAAACTGGCCCATAAAATTTTCCTGCAACAGGTTGAGGAAATGTCTCCCCTTTGCAGATGAAGCTGAACCATGACACCAATTAATATCCCGGAAATTAAAATCTCCCATTATCACTATAGTACCCGCCTGTGCAGCCTGCTCCATCTGTTTATATAGCTGACCTTCCATCTCCTCAATTATATTGGGGGGTCTATAGATTACACCAAAAGTAATTTTTTCAGTGTTTACCTCCCTTTCTAGTTCCACCCACAAGGTTTCAACCTCCTCACAATCTTCACCCACTATTGTCTCTTTCACACTCGCCTTCATATCATTTCTCACATACAGACATACACCACCGCCTTTCCTATTTGTCCTGTCTTTCCGAAACAGTGTAAAACCCTGTAGATTTACAGCCCAGTCATGTGAAGAGTCCAGCCATGTTTCAGCAACACCAACTATATCTATATTTTCTTCCAGTATCAAGGCCTCCAGCACCCCCATTTTGCTTGCGTTTAAAGGTATTATGAATCAGAAAAGATTGAAAATGGTGGGTTTTAGGCGTGGTTGGTGTGGGGATAACAGATGGAAGAGAAAAGTGTGGAGGATAAGCAGGACGAGTTGAGGAGAAGGATTGAGAAGGAGTAGATTGTGAATGGGATGGACGATAGGACTGGGATGGGTGATAGGAATGAAATGGGGTATGAGACTGGGATTAAGGTTGGGACTGGGTCGGTGGAGAGGGCTATGAGGGTGGCTTGAGGTTAAGAGTGGCCTAGAGGATAGTATTGGTCCGGGGATAGGGCTGGGCTGGGGGATAAGACTGGGCAGAGGGAGATAGGACTGGGAAGGGTGTAGGATTTCCCAAACGCTTCAAATAATTACTGTCCATCACTCATACGTCTACTCGGGTGTCATTTGATCCATCCAAAAGGTTAGAGATTGGAAGAAATGCTGATTAGTAATAAGGGGAGTCATATTCGACGGCCCCGTCACCTTCCAGGTGCCAAATCCGACTTAAAATCTCCTCCTTAAAACTAGTCAGCTGTTCATGCAAGCACAACAAGGCACCAAGGATAAACCTTGCAAGATCCTCTAAGTCCCGTGAATGTCTTGTAATAGATATATTCCTCCTTATCAACTCCCCAAAAGACGCAATAATTGCCTCTCTGAGATTATGCAAGGTGGAAGAGGATTCAGTTAGGGGACCCTCAGTTTTCTGATCAGAGGTATGAGCAGTAGGGGGGCCCGCGGTGGCGTCTTCTTCATGGACCACTTCAACAGGGTCTTTGGACTCCCTAGTGCTTGATATTGTGATAAAAAAAAAGAACAAGATATTTAGCAAAATAATCGGATCTGATGGTGTATTTTTTATTTTGTTCTTCCAACCCTTAATCTTTTTTTGTTTTGACAAAGAGATCATGAGAATAGTACTAATAATCTTGTATATATGGTGGACTATTTAGGAAGTGAAATAACTAATTTAAGACTGCATTATTAAGTTTTTAAAATGGAAGTTAATTATCTGCTCGTACATAGGGGGCAGCATTATAGTAGTTATATTCTTATACATATGGGTCTGTAATATACAAGTTATATTTTGTACATACAGGGCAGTATTAGTGTAGATATATTCTTGTATTGAGGGGACAGTATTCTAGTAGTATAGGGTCAGCATTAAAGTAGTTACATTCTTGTACATTATATACAGTGTTATATTCCTTAGAGTTGGTTTGCATCATTTTTTTTTTATACAATAACCAGTTATACACTAGTCCATATGTATTTTTTTAAGCTGTCCAATTAAATACCATAGGGGTCAAAAATTTTATAAAAAAATTGTCAATCACTGTGTGGTACTATAGTAGTTATAGTCTACCACTGTTCCTGTGGTCAAAATGTAAGAATATACAAATTACACTAGAAGTAGAAAACATGCATAAAAAAACCAAAAACTTAGTGCCTTTTTTCAGCCAACCATGGTAGAAATGGAAGCAAGCTGTTGTAGAAGCATGGCTGCTTCCTGGATGTCGCTGAACCAATAGAGGCCCGTCTTCTGTAAGGTCCCTCATGAAGAGGTTGCGGACTAAAAACCACCGCGTCAAGATTTGCTTCCCTATAAGACAAAAACTCTGATTTTCTTTTTAACCAACCTTTAATTGTGCATCTATACATAAAACAAAAAACATTACCAATTGCTTTTATAAAGGGATTGAGTTGTTTACTATGTTTACACACACACACACACACACACACACACACACACATATCGATACTCGAAAATTGTGTATATACTTCTCCTGACCACACAATGGTAATTACAATAACCACTAGTAGGTTATTTAACACTTTTTAAGATTTCATTAATTGAAGAATTATTAATGCAAACAATAGGATCAAACATTGAACTATATGTACCATATTTCTTCCTCATCATGATACTCAGGTCTTCCCAGTTGTTTATGATATTTATGCTGACATACTCCCAGAGCCAACTGGTAGCGATATATTGTCACAATGCAGTGGATTCTCCACAAGTTGGATGAGGAATTTGTTGTTTATGTGAGGGGCATAATCCTCCTCATCTTCCCTGGTGGAGCATGTGGGACCCTAAATCAAAAGAAGAGCATACAGAACATGTCTGCCTCACTGGCATTGTAGGGTAGATAATTTGTAATGTCACAATCCCTGGTGGTCTACAATTTGGAAACTGGTTCTTGACAGTATGCGTAGAGGTACAGGGCACGGAAATACTTAAGGACAGTATACAAAATGCTGTTCGGAAGACAAAAGGTCTGATGTATCTGTTGGTCTGGTGAAATTAATCACACCCTTGATACTGTATATGACTCAAGTGTTGGCTTGCTGCATTCAGCTTCTTGCTTTAGGTTCAATGATTACAGATTGCAAGGAGTGAATGTACAGGAGCTATACCTCTGCAGTCACATAGTACTCTCTTTTGAATATAACCTCCAATGAACGATCTGCCTAATCTGTAGCTCATGGAGTCTGACTTGGATTATATTTTCCATAAGCAGGGTAATGGGTTGTGACACACCAAATAATATCGGAAAATAACATACAGTCTACTTTTATTACAATTCAAATTGAATAATTACCCGTCAGCGGCCACCGTGTGCTCCCCATCGCTGCCCTGAGTTGGTCCTGGTAAAAGCTGCTGGTCACACAGTTTGTTGTGTTGCCTGCTTTGAAAAAAATAAAAAGAGCAAAATCAGCTTTTATTTTTTTGGATTATTTTATATTTAAGTTGTTATGAATTGAACAACTCTTTAATTTATTTTATTTTATTTCATATGTAAGTACTCAACTCTGACTAAACCTGGCTAGCTGTGGTGCCCACCTCAGTTGGGTCAGATAAAAACATTGGTTGAAGTTTAACCATCTAACAAATAAAATATTTATGACAACCACAAATTTACAAGAAGAAAAATAAAATTGATTGAAATATTAAGGCCCTGCTCACACCTGCATCAGGGCATTCCATTGCAACACGGACACCACTGACTATAATGGGTTTCGTCGGGGTATCAGTCATTTTACCGGAAACAATAGCACAGAATGCTGCGCTATTATTTCTGATAATTCCTGCCAGATTTGCGATGGAGGCATCTAACGGAGCATCCAATGCAGATGTGACCAGCATCTTACTTCGTCAATTTTAAACTCAGAACCACAGTCGCTAACCTCTTCCTCCATAGAAGATGATGACTCCTACATATTAAAATTTAAAACCACAGAAAAATTTATTATTTACAATTATTGGTCTTGACCTTATTTTGTTTTCGGTTAATTTTTTCCCGCGGCCATTGAGGACATGGTGAAAAAAGCTCAGAAACGAGCGCCGTGGTTTTTTTCTGAAGACCATTGATTTCAATGGGAGGTCAGAGGTGAAAATGCGGCAAAAAAATACATGCTGATTTTTTTCTCGCGAGCGGCTAAAAGCCACCTGGCAAAAAACGCCTCTGCCTCCCATTGAAATCAATGGGGGGTCGATTTCAGTGTTTTTCCGCATTAAAATCAGCACCAGAAAACTCTGTGTGAACTGGGCCAAAGAAAAGATGACTTTCAGATTCTTGTTAAAAGAGGCATCAATTAACTTGGGGAGTTTGGTCATTCACTAGGCAACAGATGTGATTAACCCTTTTACCACACTAGACGATCAGGAATGCAGATATTGATCTCTTACTGCCTTAGACCAGCACAGATGCTGTCATTAATCCCTTACTGCCCTAGACCACCAGGGATGATTACACTAACCTCTTACTGCCATAGGCCACAAGATATGCTGAAAATAAAGGCCCTTTTACATGGGCCAATTATTGGGCAAAGGCTAGACCATAGAACGCTCGATGCCGATAATTGACCTGTGTAAACAGGGCTGCGATCATCAGATGAACGAGCAAATGCCAGATCATCTGCTGGTCGTATCGTTTTAAAAATGAAAAATATTGTCGTTGTTGGCAGCACATGTCCCTGTGCAAGCAGGGAGACGTGTATCCGCCATGATAATAATGTAAGGGGACGAGCATTCAGAGTAATGAGCGCTCGTCTCCATGCTAGCTCTTTGTGAAAAGAGTAAACGAGCGCCAATCCACGAGCTGTGGAGGGGCCATATAAGAGGCCCATAAGCCCTTCTGCCTTAGACCAGCAAGGTGTAATGACGGGGGTAAGGAAACAGACAAGTGAGCCCTAAACTACCCGCCACTCAGTCCCTGCCTACTTGCAACGACCCGCCCTAGGCGACGGGGTACAACTGGGTGACGGTCCCTATGCTCAATAAGTGCACGACAGACAACAGACAAGGGTACACAGAAGCAAGGGAAAAGGGGCAGTTGCCCACGGCAACACCGTGACCAACAAGAGTGGTGAACGAGCCGAGTCAAACCAGGAGTGTACGAGGTACCAAACGCAGACCAGGAGAGTAGTCAGTAAGCCAGGGTCAATATGAAGCAGGGTCAAATGGTTCAAGAAGCTGCAGCAGGGCCAGGAAACAAAACGAGAAGAATCACAAGCAAGGAGGAACAGGAAAGGCAGGTATAAATAGACAGAGGGCGGGAGCTAGCTCCGTCTGGCCAGGCTGTGATAGGCTCTCCCACTCCTAAGCCTGCCATCCTGAGTGGTGGAAGATGGAGTCAGTCTCACAGACATAGAAGCAGGTGCAGACTGATTACCTATGGGCGTGGATACAGAAGCTGTGCCTGGCAGATCCTTAACACAAGGATTCTTACATTAAAGTCTATGTTCACCTTTGCACAGTTTTTTTTTTTTGCATAATAAAACACATTTCTTATTGGTCTTAATTAAAATATGTCTTCCCTTTTTTCTTCTGTACCTGCAGTATATTTTAGTACATGGCCAGCTGCTGTATTCAGTTCTCTCTCTGATCCATCAGTCTGCTCCCTCACGGCAAACTCAGCAGTGCTGGGGAAGGCCCCTAGAGAACAGAACATGTGACCAGTGCTGGGGAATGCCCCTACAGAAGAGAACATGTGACCAGTGCTGGGGAACGCCCCTAGAGAAGAGAACATGTGACCAGTGCTGGGGAACACCCCTAGAGAAGAGTACATGTGACCAGTGCTGGGGAACGCCCCTAGAGAAGAGAACATGTGACTGGTGTTGGGGAACGCCCTATAGAAGAGAACATGTGACCGGTGTGGGGGAACGCCCCTAAAGAAGAGAACATGTGACCAGTGCTGGGGAAAACCTCTAGAGAAGAGAATATGTGACCAGTGATGGGGAACGCCCCTAGAGAAGAGAACATGTGACCAGTGCTGGGGAACACCCCTAGAGAAGAGTACATGTGACCAGTGCTGGGGAACGCCCCTAGAGAAGAGAACATGTGACTGGTGTTGGGGAACGCCCTATAGAAGAGAACATGTGACCGGTGTGGGGGAACGCCCCTAAAGAAGAGAACATGTGACCAGTGCTGGGGAAAACCTCTAGAGAAGAGAATATGTGACCAGTGATGGGGAATGCCCCTAGAGAAGAGGACATGTGACCAGTGCTGGGGAACGCCCCTAGAGAAGAGAACATGTGAACAGTGCTGGGGAACGCCCCTAGAGAAGAGAACATGTGACCAGTGCTGGGGAACGCCCCTAGAGAAGAGAACATGTGACCAGTGCTGGGGAACAACCCTAGGGAAGAGAACATGTGACCAGTGCTGGGGAACGTCCCTAGAGGAGAGAACATGTGACCAGTGCTGGGGAACGCCCCTAGAGAAGAGAACATGTGACCAGTGCTGGGGAACGCCCCTAGAGATGAGAACATGTGACCAGTGCTGGGGAACACCCCTAGAGAAGAGAGCATGTGACCAGTGTGGGAACGCCCCTCGAGAAGAGAACATGTGACCAGTGCTGGGGAACGCCCCTAGAGAAGAGACCATGTGACCAGTGCTGGGGAACACCCCTAGAGAAGAGTACATGTGACCAGTGCTGGGGAACGCCCATATAGAAGAGAACATGTGACCAGTGTTGGTCAGTGCTGGGGAACGCCCCTAGAGAAGAGAACATGTGACCAGTGCTGGGGAACGCCCGTAGAGAAGAGAACATGTGACCAGTGCTGGGGAACGCCCCTAGAGAAGAGAACATATGACCAGTGCTGGGGAACGCCCCTAGAAAAGAGTACATGTGACCAGTGCTGGGGAACACCCCTAGAGAAGAGAACATGTGACCAGTGTTGGTCAGTGCTGGGGAACGCCCCTAGAGAAGAGAACATGTGACCAGTGCTGGGGAACGCCCCTAGAGAAGAGAACATGTGACCAGTGCTGGGGAACGGCCCTAGAGAAGAGAACCTGTGACCAGTGCTGGGGAACACCCCTAGAGAAGAGAACATGTGACCAGTGCTGGGGAACGCCCCTAGAGAAGAGAACATGTGACCAGTGTTGGTCAGTACTGGGGAACGCCCCTAGAGAAGAGAACATGTGACCAGTGCTGGGGAACGCCCCTAGAGAAGAGAACCTGTGACCAGTGCTGGGGAACGCCCCTAGAGAAGAGAACATGTGACCAGTGTTGGTTAGTGCTGGGGAACGCCCCTAGAGAAGAGAACATGTGACCAGTGTTGGTCAGTGCTGGGGAACGCCCCTAGAGAAAAGAACATGTGACCAGTGCTGGGGAACGGCCCTAGAGAAGAGAACCTGTGACCAGTGCTGGGGAACACCCCTAGAGAAGAGAACATGTGACCAGTGCTGGGGAACGCCCCTAGAGAACAGAACATGTGACCAGTGTTGGTCAGTGCTGGGGAACGCCCCTAGAGAAGAGAACATGTGACCAGTGCTGGGGAACGCCCCTAGAGAAGAGAACCTGTGACCAGTGCTGGGGAACGCCCCTAGAGAAGAGAACATGTGACCAGTGTTGGTCAGTGCTGGGGAACGCCCCTAGAGAAGAGAACATGTGACCAGTGCTGGGGAACGCCCCTAGAGAAGAGAACATGTGACCAGTGCTGGGGAACGGCCCTAGAGAAGAGAACATGTGACCAGTGCTGGGGAACGTCCCTAGAGGAGAGAACATGTGACCAGTGCTGGGGAACGCCCCTAGAGAAGAGAACATGTGACCATTGCTGGGGAACGCCCCTAGAGATGAGAACATGTGACCAGTGCTGGGGAACGCCCCTAGAGAAGAGAACATGTGACCAGTGTTGGGAACGCCCCTCGAGAAGAGAACATGTGACCAGTGCTGGGGAACGCCCCTAGAGAAGAGACCATGTGACCAGTGCTGGGGAACACCCCTAGAGAAGAGTACATGTGACCAGTGCTGGGGAACGCCCCTAGAGAAGAGAACATGTGACTGGTGTTGGGGAACGCCCCTAGAGAAGAGAACATGTGACCTGTGCTGGGGAACGCCTCTAGAGAAGAGAATATGTGACCAGTGATGGGGAATGCCCCTAGAGAAGAGAACATGTGACCAGTGTTGGTCAGTGCTGGGGAACGCCCCTAGAGAAGAGAACATGTGACCAGTGCTGGGGAACGCCCGTAGAGAAGAGAACATGTGACCAGTGCTGGGAAACGCCCCTAGAGAAGAGAACATATGACCAGTGCTGGGGAACGCCCCTAGAAAAGAGAACATGTGACCAGTGCTGGGGAACGACCCTAGAGAAGAGAACATGTGACCAGTGCTGGGGAACGCCCCTAGAGAAGAGAATATGTGACCAGTGTTGGTCAGTGCTGGGGAACGCCCCTAGAGAAGAGAACATGTGACCAGTGCTGGGGAACGCCCCTAGAGAAGAGAACATGTGACCAGTGCTGGGGATCGCCCCTAGAGAAGAGAACATGTGACCAGTGCTGGGGAACAACCCTAGAGAAGAGAACATGTGACCAGTGCTGGGGAACACCCCTAGAGGAGAGAACATGTGACCAGTGCTGGGGAACGCCCCTAGAGAAGAGAACATGTGACCAGTGCTGGGGAACGCCCCTAGAGATGAGAACATGTGACCAGTGCTGGGGAACGCCCCTAGAGAAGAGAACATGTGACCAGTGTTGGGAACGCCCCTAGAGAAGAGAACATGTGACCAGTTTTGGGGAACGCCCCTAGAGAAGAGACCATGTGACCAGTGCTGGGGAACACCCCTAGAGAAGAGTACATGTGACCAGTGCTGGGGAACGCCCCTTGAGAAGAGAACATGTGACTGGTGTTGGGGAACGCCCCTAGAGAAGAGAACATGTGACTGGTGTTGGGGAACGCCCCTAGAGAAGAGAACATGTGACCAGTGCTGGGGAATCCCTCTAGAGAAGAGAACATGTGACCAGTGCTGGGGAACGCCTCTAGAGAAGAGAATATGTGACCAGTGATGGGGAACGCCCCTAGAGAAGAGTACATGTGACCAGTGTTGGTCAGTGCTGGGGAACGCCCCTAGAGAAGAGAACATGTGACCAGTGCTGGGGAACGCCCCTAGAGAAGAGAACATGTGACCAGTGCTGGGGAACGCCCCTAGAGAAGAGAACATGTGACCAGTGCTGGGGAACGCCCCTAGAGAAGAGAACGAACATGTGACCAGTGCTGGGGAACGCCCCTAGAGAAGAGAACATGTGACCAGTGCTGGGGAACGACCCTAGAGAAGAGAACATGTGACCAGTGCTGGGGAAGGCCCCTAGAGAAGAGAACATGTGACCAGTGCTGGGGAACGCCCCTAGAGAAGAGAACATGTGACCAGTGCTGGGGAACACCCCTAGAGAAGAGAACCTGAGACCAGTGCTGGGGAACACCCCTAGAGAAGAGAACATGTGACCAGTGCTGGGGAACGCCCCTAGAGAAGAGAACATGTGACCAGTGTTGGTCAGTACTGGGGAACGCCCCTAGAGAAGAGAACATGTGACCAGTGCTGGGGAACGCCCCTAGAGAAGAGAACCTGTGATCAGTGCTGGGAAACGCCCCTAGAGAAGAGAACATGTGACCAGTGTTGGTTAGTGCTGGGGAACGCCCCTAGAGAAGAGAACATGTGACCAGTGTTGGTCAGTGCTGGGGAACGCCCCTAGAGAAAAGAACATGTGACCAGTGCTGGGGAACGCCCCTAGAGAAGTGAACATGTGACCAGTGCTGGGGAACAGCCCTAGAGAAGAGAACCTGTGACCAGTGCTGGGGAACACCCCTAGAGAAGAGAACATGTGACCAGTGCTGGGGAACGCCCCTAGAGAAGAGAACATGTGACCAGTGTTGGTCAGTGCTGGGGAACGCCCCTAGAGAAGAGAACATGTGACCAGTGCTGGGGAACGCCCCTAGAGAAGAGAACCTGTGACCAGTGCTGGGGAACGCCCCTAGAGAAGAGAACATGTGACCAGTGTTGGTCAGTGTTGGGGAAAGCCCCTAGAGAAGAGAACATGTGACCAGTGCTGGGGAACGCCCCTAGAGAAGAGAACATGTGACCAGTGCTGGGGAACGGCCCTAGAGAAGAGAACATGTGACCAGTGCTGGGGAACGTCCCTAGAGGAGAGAACATGTGACCAGTGCTGGGGAACGCCCCTAGAGAAGAGAACATGTGACCATTGCTGGGGAACGCCCCTAGAGATGAGAACATGTGACCAGTGCTGGGGAACGCCCCTAGAGAAGAGAACATGTGACCAGTGCTGGGGAACGCCCCTAGAGAAGAGAACATGTGACCAGTGCTGGGGATCACCCCTAGAGAAGAGAACATGTGACCAGTGCTGGGGAACAACCCTAGAGAAGAGAACATGTGACCAGTGCTGGGGAACACCCCTAGAGGAGAGAACATGTGACCAGTGCTGGGGAACGCCCCTAGAGAAGAGAACATGTGACCAGTGCTGGGGAACGCCCCTAGAGATGAGAACATGTGACCAGTGCTGGGGAACGCCCCTAGAGAAGAGAACATGTGACCAGTATTGGGAACGCCCCTAGAGAAGAGAACATGTGACCAGTGCTGGGGAACGCCCCTAGAGAAGAGACCATGTGACCAGTGCTGGGGAACACCCCTAGAGAAGAGTACATGTGACCAGTGCTGGGGAACGCCCCTAGAGAAGAGAACATGTGACCAGTGCTGGGGAACGCCTCTAGAGAAGAGAATATGTGACCAGTGATGGGGAACGCCCCTAGAGAAGAGTACATGTGACCAGTGCTGGGGAACGCCCCTAGAGAAGAGAACATGTGACCAGTGTTGGTCAGTGCTGGGGAACGCCCCTAGAGAAGAGAACATGTGACCAGTGCTGGGGAACGCCCCTAGAGAAGAGAACATGTGACCAGTGCTGGGGAACGCCCCTAGAGAAGAGAACATGTGACCAGTGCTGGGGAACGCCCCTAGAGAAGAGAACGAACATGTGACCAGTGCTGGGGAACGCCCCTAGAGAAGAGAACATGTGACCAGTGCTGGGGAACGACCCTAGAGAAGAGAACATGTGACCAGTACTGGGGAACACCCCTAGAGAAGAGAACATATGACCAGTGCTGGGGAACGCCCCTAGAGAAGAGAACATGTGACCAGTGCTGGGGAACGCCCCTAGAGAAGAGAACATGTGACCAGTGCTGGGGAACGCCCCTAGAGAAGAGAACGTGTGACCAGTGCTGGGGAACGCCCCTAGAGAAGTCTGAATGGAGAAAAGCTTACAAACCAGTTATGAGAGCTGCTGAAGCCATAAAAAGGAAAGCTCAATGCATAAAACAGATCAGTGCAACTTTTTTTCTGCAGGGACTTCGTAACACGCATGTATATGGATTTTTCATGCACAAAGGTTTTAATTGCCTTTAATGCTTTCCATGCCCTAGACCTCCAGGGATGATGACATTAAGTCATAAACTACACTAGTCCATCAGATATTTTGGCATTGGCCTCTTAAAAGTGTGGCCTCACCACACTAGACCACCAAGGATGTTGTTCTCATTAACCCCTTAAGTACCTAGACCACCAGGGAAACTTGTTTTTCAACTGTTAATTTGATGATAATGGGGTGCTATCCATAGACCACCTTATTCATGGCTCGCCAGCCAATCCATCACCAGTGTGCCAATTTACCAGTAATAGATGGGAATGAGTTTAGCCCCTTACATGTGATCTAAAAGACAATAGGAACCACCATAAATTTTTTAAGGTACGTAGTAGTGTTCCCCTGGACTGCTGTGCCCCAGTGCAGTTGCACATATAGTACGTCTACCTCTGCCCAGAGTTGAAAGGAGGCAACCAGTAAAGATATTGCGGATTCCACAATATATTAAAAAGTAGAATTTTTGCAATCTTCCCTGTTTCTTGCATGACTTCATATTACTGCTGAATTTATTGTATCCAAGTTTCCAGATCTACTTTTCATTTCAATGGAGAATAAAAAAGTGAAAATTCAGCAAGCTCTTCACCAAGAACTTCTTATTGGAAACCATCAACAAGCCTGTCAACAGACACATCCCTAACAGCTGAGCTCCTATTATGCCGTGGGACAGTTACACAATTTTTTCCTACATTCGATTTCTGAGCAGCATCTGGTGGAAAGAGTTCTCTTCCATAAAACAAAATCATCAGAGCAAGCCCAGTGCAGAGATTGAGATAGCAAAGGCATGCTGCAGGGTTTCAGTTCTGAAGCATACTATTATTGCTTTAATGTCAGATGAATGAATCTGAAATTTCGCTATCCGGCCATTTCTCCGACGGAGTTGTATTTTCCACATAAAAGACCATGAAAGCTTAAATACTAATCCGTATTTCAACATTTCAGCCTCCATTGACTTATCTTAGGCTCTGTAATAGAAAATGTACCAGTCGGGAAAACAGCGGCGCAGCAAATGTTCAAAGATTCGCTCATCTCTAGTCTTAGATTCCAATTTTTATAATTTTCAGTGGTCTGTTTTAAGTTCAAAGGATAAACAATGCACTGGATCTCCACTAGATGTCACCATTATGATGACACATTCTCGTTCTGAGCTCTATTGCTGTATGATGGAGAGGATAGATTGGATGCTCTTAGCTTCAGTACACAAACTACATACACTGCCTTTGAGTTGCTGCTAACACATGAAAGACTGGAAACCACTAAAATCACCAGGCAGTCAGAAGTGAATGTATTTCCAGCCTTAAGAAGAAGCACTGGTAAAGGGAGAGGGAGCGCTCAGGACCATTACTTATTTCCTCTGGAACTTGACTAAGCCAAGTAGATTTTGGTTTTCTTTTTTACTTGGAGGAAATTATAAATAAATTCACCATATAAATGAGAAACTAAGATTCTCTGCATTTCTGCTGATTATAAAAGTGGATTGTTGAAGAATGGTGGAATAGGACCAATGCCTGGGGATTTGAAGGAAGTTGGGATCACCAAGAATGACTATGAGACAAGGTTAGTTCTATGACCAGAATGAATGTCTACCTACGTTACCTCCTCAAGTAGTAGCGGGGCTGAGAAATGCCTTATAATTTGATCACTTTTACTATGAGATAACTGCTGGACCCAAAGTATTTGGGGCTCTACACATGGGCTACACAAATCACGATGGTCATCATTACCAACAGCAGCCACATATACAGTGACATCAGGTCCTACGTTATAGAAGATTTGGAGGATCTCAGCACCTCTATAATGATTTCTGGTTCTTTCAACCCTTCCCTACTGAAAATCATTCAGGATGCCACCAGCAGCAGCAGTCCATTGCCCACCTCTAGCTTTGTAAGTGAAAATGACACCAAGTGTGGAGAGCAGATTCTTAATTATGGGCACATTGAAAAACTGGTAATAGGAGCCATCCTGTCCCTCATCACCTTACTGACCATTGCAGGAAACTGCTTAGTAGTCATTTCTGTTTGTTTTGTAAAGAAACTTCGGCAGCCCTCAAACTATCTGATTGTATCCTTGGCTTTGGCTGACTTATCGGTGGCTATAGCTGTTATGCCTTTTGTCAGTGTCACTGACCTCATTGGTGGAAAATGGATTTTTGGGCACGTCTTTTGTAATGTCTTCATAGCAATGGATGTGATGTGCTGCACTGCTTCTATTATGACATTATGTGTCATTAGCATTGACAGGTAAGACCTTTCACACCAACAAATGTAT
Organism: Rhinoderma darwinii; assembly: GCF_050947455.1. Classification (NCBI taxonomy): domain Eukaryota; kingdom Metazoa; phylum Chordata; class Amphibia; order Anura; family Rhinodermatidae; genus Rhinoderma; species Rhinoderma darwinii. The sequence continues at coordinate 48,868,529 of NC_134697.1, read as the reverse complement.
TTTTTCTGTATCTTCTGGGTACTTTATGCTGTACACGGCCTTATCAATAACTGTCTATAGTCTAATACTATGCATGAATATAAAGGAATGGGGAGAACTTTCTGTCACTGGTAAATTAAAGATGATGCACATCCAGAATTGAAGATTCTACATTGCACTGACTTCTCTCCTCCATAACAAGAATTAAAGGCTTTAATAACTTTTTCAGCCACAACATCTTTGCAGCTCCACGTATAATAAAAATCAGCAGAATATTAGTCATCTCTGCAGGTGTTCTAGTAGGATAAGGGAATTATGAGAATGAATTATTCATAAAAAACCATCATTCATTCGGGATTATATTCCCATTAGGTTTTTATTTGAATGCACTTTATTATATTTAGCATTTTAGAAAAGACAAAATATGAAAGGCAATGATTGAAAGAGTTCTGTAGTCTTATGTATATAAAGCTTGAAGTGTATTTTTACCTTCATCTATTTTTTTACTTGTCATTGATAGCATTGGTGCGGTCTATGAGTTGAGACCCATTGAACACTAGAATAAATGGTTTTCTGTGTACCGCTAAGTGCTGTGATCCTTTCGCTTAGCTCACAGATTTCCATTTCTTCACGCTAGAATGATGGCACTCCTGTCAAAATCAATGGGTGTGTAATTCTCATGCGCAATAAAGCCTCATTCATTTCAGTGAAGGCACAATCAATGTAGTTTAAAGGTACAGAAGCTGTTAAGCCAAAGCAGCATGGCACTGGTAGAATGCCACAATCCAATTATTCTGAACTCACAGATCTCCATCAATGTCACCTCACTGATATGTCAGAAGATGAAGAAGAAACTCATTTAATTGTATGACTAAAAGTTATGAAGCTTACTGATATACTTTGTGTTTCAATTCCTCATTGTTTTCGAGACCTCTGTCAGTGAATGAAGTCAGTGAATTCTTTGTTTACATTCAGAGGCCAAAATCCCTCCTCTGACCACAGTCCTGCTCACACAGCTGCAGGGTTGGTAGCAATGTATCTACTTAAACAGGAAGGGGGAGGAGACTGGATAGCTCAACCTGGAGATAGAGGGAAGATATTTAGTAGTTGGTTAGATCTAGAAGGACTGGATAAAAAGGTTCAGGCTGTAAACGATAAACGAGCCAAAGACTATAGACATAAAAGACTATTGAAAAGAAAATAGAATAATAGAAATGAGAACATGGAAATCTGGAAGAGTGAAATAAATGTGTTTTGTTTTTGGACACATAATAAAGATAAATTAGTATAGAAGTTGTTAAAGGGCCACACAGACGCTATAGCTTACTTTCCAACTATCAGATATAAGAGAAACAGTCTGTGGCATGCTTAGTGCACCGCTGTCCTGCCTTTTTGTGTCTTTATAGCCCTCATAATGACTGCTACAGAGTGCAAGTAAAGGGACAGACACATGATCTCATAAAGCAGGGGTGGGGAACCTCCAGCCCGCGAGCCGTATTAGGCCCGCAAGATCATTTGGTCTGGCCTGACCTTAATCGGACCGCGCTGCCGCCGGGTCATTTGCTACTTGGCTCCGTCCACCCTACTCACTCTACATTTAAGAGCAGGAGGAGGGTGGACAGAGCCAAGTATGGCGGCAGCAGTCTGATTGAGGTCGGTGCGTGCTGGCCTGAGAGTAGACCTGTCCGGTCACATGACTTGAGTCACCTGACGCATGTCAGTGACGTAAGGTCAGGTGACCGGACTGGTCCACTCCAGGGCCAGTACAGTCCAGTCACCTGACCTCATGTCAGTGACGTGAGGTAAGATGACTCAAGTCAGGTGACTGGAGTGGTCCACTCCCATCACAACAAGCACTGACCTCACTCTGACCGCCGCTGCCGCCGTGGGTTTTGTGCTACAAGCTGTGACAAATGTGACAGGACCTGTTTTAGAGGTTGCAACTCCTTTCCTAATATATAAACAAGAAGTAATAGTAATAGGGTAGTAATACAAACACAATGGGAACGTCAGAACACATAAATGACTTAAAGGGGTTTTCCCATCAGAGACATTTATGACATCCACAGGATATGTCATAAATGTCAGATAGATGCGGATCCCACCTCTGGGACCCGCACCTATCTCTAGAACGGGGTCCCCTAATCCCCTTTCTGCCGCTCTGTGTTGCGGCTGAATGAGGTGTTTTCCGAACATGAAAAAGGAAACAGTGTAGCTCGCTGAGCTACGCTGTTTATGTATGTCCCATAGAACTGAATGGTAGTTACGGAAACAGCGTAAAATCTAAATTCCACTAAAAGCACAACTACACTTAATTTAACCCCTTATGACCGCCGTATAGTTTTCTTACGGCGGCCGTTCAGGGTAGTTCTTCTGAAGTGCCGCTTTTTCACGTCGGCACTTCTGAAGAACTTTTCCCGCATCAGGTAGGGTGCTCCTAAAGTCCGGGCTGTTGCTAACAGCTTTGGACTTCAGGGAAACGATCGGAGACCACTAGCAGTGGTCTCTGATCATATTTAACCCCTCAGATGCAGCACTCAATAGCGAGCGCCACATCTATGTGATTTTAGAGGGAGGGGGCTCCCTCACTCACCCCACTGGCGCACCGCGTGCTTCACAGGAGAAAACAGCTGCCTCGTTTCAGCCGTAATTCCTCCTCCTCGCATTTTGCGAGGCTTCTCTGACAGCCGTAAATTTTGAGCTGTGCTTCATTGAGTTCAATGAAGAACGGCTCAAATTATGTCTGAAAGAAGTGTCCTGCACTTCTTTTGACGAGGCTGTATTTTTACGCGTCGTCGTTTGACAGCTGTCAAACGACGACGCGTAAATGACAGGTCGTCTGCACAGTACGTCGGCAAACCCATTCAAATGAATGGGCAGATGTTTGCCGACGTATTGTAGCCCTATTTTCAGACGTAAAACGAGGCATAATATGCCTCGTTTACGTCTGAAAATAGGTCGTGTGAACCCAGCCTAATACAGAAGTACTGCAGTGTATTGTAAAAGCGATCAAAAGATTGCACAGTGAAGTCCCCTAGTTAAAAAAAAGTTCAATAAAGTTTGAAATAAATAAATAAAAGTCCCAAGTAAAATAAATGAAAAACCCACATTTTCCCCTAACAAAATTCTTTATTATGAAAAAAAGTAAAATGTTGCACATATTTGGTATCGACGTATCCGTAACGACTCCAACTATACAACAATTACATTATTTAACCCGCACGGTGAACGCCGTAAAAATAAAATAAAGAACAATGCCAGAATTGCTGTTTTCGGATCATACTTCCTTAAATTTTTTTAATAAAAAGTGATCAAAAAGTCATATGCACTCCAAAATGGTACCAATAAAAACTACAAGTTGTCTAAAAAAAAAAAATCCATCATATAGTTATGTCAGCAGTAAAAGAAAAAAGTTACGGCTCTTAAAAAATGGCGACACAAAAACAAATAATTTTGAAAAAAAAAGTGTTTTTACTGTGTAAAAGTAGTAAAACATAAAAAACTATATAAATATGTTATCGCTGCGATTCTAACGACCTGCTGAATAAAGTTATTGTTATTTATACCACACGGTAAACGACGTAAAGTTAAAGAGAACCTTTCACCTCACCATACATATGCAGCATGTAATGGAGAGAGCTGCACAAACCCTGGGGCACTTTACTTTTTTTTTCTACCTCCCTCCGTTATTTAGATATCTGTGCGCCAAATATAAAGGCACTGATATCTAAATAACGGAGGGAGGTAGAAAAAAAAAGTAAAGTGCCCCAGGGTTTGTGCAGCGCTCCCCATTACATTCTGCACTCAGCTGCACATGTATGAGGAGGTGAAAGGTTCTCTTTAAGACGCAAAAAAGAATGGCGAAATTTCAGGTTTTTTTCCAGTACCCCGCCAAAAAGTTCATAAAAAGTTAATCAATAAATTATAAGTACCCCAAAATGGTGCTATTATAAAATAAAACTAGTTCCGCAAAAAAAAAATCCTATGCCAGGGAAAAATAAAAAACGTATAGCTCTTTGAATGCGACGATGGAAAAACCTAAAAAATTGCTTGGTTTAAAATACCTTCGGTATTAAGAGGTTAAAATAAAAATGAATGTAATGTATGTAACTCTTACAATGTGTATTTCTAATGAGCTATGTGCACTCCCCTGAAAACGCTTGCAGAAGACAAGCAATGTCTGTTCTCTTATTATGGTTTAATTTCTGTTTTCTATTTCCATTTTCCATTTCAACAAGAATATTACCACTTAATATTTTCATTAAAGTTTGTTTGGTGGGGTCTGACTACTTGGGTCCCAATAATTTAGAGACCAAGGGGGCACATTTATTTCAACCTTTTTCAATGGTCATTTGAACTTTCATGGTTGACCTCACCGATGACACTTTTGATTGAGCGTCTAATTGACATCACAGGTGAAACCCCTTTAATATAGAAAGTGTGATAGAAAAACTCATTCGTATTTCATCCCAAAACTATAATAATCATAGACTTTCAATTTCCTAAACTCAATTGCTACTCAATTGCTACAGCTTTGTGGTAATACACCATCAACAAATAAAGCTTATTCATTTCATAATAAAAAGTTATACTATTCAACTCATGTTTTTTAAGATTCCCTACTTTCTGCTAAAATAAATTTTTTCATGTAACAAGACGTGGGGGACAGATAGAAGAGAACAGAATCAGACCACATATGGTCTGCTTGTATTCTGCTACTATTTAGATACATCTGGTTAAAATCTTTAGACACAAAACTATAAGATATTTTAGATGCATTAGGACAATTAAAAGTTTTTAAATGGTTATTCGCATCTCAGACATTATAAATAAGGTGCCCATATCGAGAATTGGGGTAACCCGAACCTTGTCCCACCCGGTGAGGTGGATTCTGCAGTCCATTCAAGGCAGTAAATAAGTGGAGGATTGGTCATGCTCAGCTATTTCCCTAACTTCCAACAAACAGAATGGAGAGAGTCTCGCACATGCGTGGCCCCCTCTCCATTTATTCTCCGCCTGGATGCGGTAATTAGGCAGGAGGTGGTCTAGGGAGCCCCATTCTCCACATAGGTGCGGGTCCCAGCTAGGACCCCTATCAATTACACATTTATGGCATATCCTGTGAATATGCCATACATGTATAAGATGGGAATACCCTTTAAGTCATAAATAAAACTTTTCAATATAATTACAATTATGGTGCATATCTAAGGTTTGGTAAATTTGGTAGATCAGTTTAAATTTTATATTAATACACAATTTTCATCAATTTACATCACAATTATTTAATTGTTTAAAAATGCAACTATATGTATCTATAAATAATGGCCACTATAAAAATGTCCTAAATATCCATGCACCATTACAATCACATAAAATTCATCATGAGAAAAGTCCCAAAAATATTAAAAGACAGAACATCATGTACATTCCTTGAGAAAGCGACAACGAAATGTGCGTCAGGCGAAATGTGCTACTCTAGTACTCATTTTGCATTGTGGTGTTTATCATGTTTAAGCACAGATGCACTTTAATTGTGTTTATACTCTTGTGATATATTGTATTGTGAGTCTACTTTACGCCTTAGTGTATATGATGGTCTGTCGTTTCATCTGTCTTATTACTTTTCTCCCATGATGAATTAATAAAAGATTGTTATTTTCAGCACCTTATTTTCTAGGATCTATGTATGTGATTTATTTCAAAGCACAATATGAAAATGGGATAAAACATTTCAAAATGGTATGTGTTATATCTTAGCTTCAGACTGTAGATATTGCAAAATCTATCTGTTACTGCTTTCAACAGCATCAAGCCAAAAAAGCAGAAGGATAACTATAAACTGCCTTCATTCATACAATTCTCAGCGTAATTTTAAGGCCCATTTCTCAAAAGTCTAGAACCAATAAAAAGCAATACTGTAAAATAATCCATACCTGAAAAAAAAATTCTCTAAACATATCTCTATGACACTGGAGTATTATATACAACATAGTGAAATAACCAACTTGAAGGTATATAATAGGCATACACAGTACCTGATTCCCATCTCAGGTGCCTATAGGTAGAAAATGTCGCCTTAGACCCCTACTATTAATGTGGACACACTCAGGTCATTTCACTTAAGCTAGTGAAGACAAAGGTTACCTTAAATAGGACCTTATACGTTGGCGTGGAAGTCTACTCACGCACCCTTGAAACATGGAGTGCTGCGGGATCAAGAAAGTACCTTAAATAGAACCTGTCACAAGGTCATACTAGTTGAACTGGTTATCTGACCAGAATTGAATTTCTACATAATATTTCCCTACAGCTCCTTAAAAGAAATCCAATACAATTCTCAAAAAGCGTCATAAGTAACTAAATAAGATTTATACATTGTTTTCAAAAATGCTTTCATCCAGTAGGCAAATACAGCCATGTATTGCACAAATAAATCTTGTATGTAGTGCCCACATATTATTCTATATAGATTTTAAAGCCATGCAGTGCCCAAACAATACTTCTAAATAGTGATCAGATTATGCTGCCATACGCTGCCCAAACAGTGACATACATCTTCCAAATAATAGTGCCAGTCATTGCCCAGTACTGCCATACTGTGCCATAATAGTGCCTAGAATCATCATTGACTGAGCGAAGCAACCAACAGCCATGTGACATTGGTTTCCTACCCTGATCTAAGAGAAGTCTTCTTGGCAGTTGCTGCGGGTGTCTGTGTGGGGGTCCAGTATAGTCAGACAGGGCACCTGATTCTGATAGCCTTCCAGCCGGCCCATCTAAAGACACAGAAGAATTAGAAAATAAAGTCACAACATAAAGGAAAATTATTGTCATGGACAATGGCCAAGACTTTTATTTACTGCCGACAGAAATCAGGCACATGCCTAAGGCTATTTTCACATGAGCAGTGTTTTGTTTCTGCATCACATCCGTATTTATATAGGCCAATGTTAATCTGATGGGTTTTTCGCAAAGTCAGATGAAAAATGTTTACATTTTAAAAACAGTGTGCGGTCCTAAAATGCCCATTAAAGTCTATGGAGAGTTCTATGAATGCATCCACATATTGGATCTATGTCAAGTAAGAGAAGATATACGATAAAAAGTGTATTTAAAATGACTAATTTCATATAGATGCACAAATAAAAATATGAATGCTATATGATTTACAAATACAGACGTTTTAGTGTTTTATATTCTGCATGTGTGGGTATACAATCAAGTGAAGTTGCCCTAGCAACAGCATAGAAATGGGAATATGTATGGTTAATTGTTTTCTTTTTTTACATCATGGTAATTAGATAAATGCAAGATTATTGGGTATAAATATTTTGGGCTTTAAATGACTAATTTTGGGTGAATACAGTATAAATGCTCCAATGTAACAAAAGCACACCAGTTTTATGGCAACCTGCCATACCGTGATAGGCAACTTTCACTTACACTAAGGCTTAGGCTCTGAGGACACGGCCATAAAGTTAGGCTAGATTCAAAGTGACCATTTTGCGTCCGCAAAAAACACATTGTTTTTCCTGCGTTGCAGCTCCGTGTGCCATCAGGGTTTGTTCCGTGTGGTATCAGATTTTGATGTCAACGTTGGTGCACATTTTTTTTTATTTTTTTTTGCTGTGTGAGTCAAGGACAGCACACAGAAGACATCAATGTGCTTTCCGTAATTTTCACGCACCCATTGAACTCAATGGGCGCGTGATCCACAAAAACTGAATAGAATAGAACATGCAGTGAGTTTCACATAGCGGAAACGCTGCATGAAAAATCATGCATGTCTGAATAGCCCCATTGAATTGCATAGGTCCGTGTGCTGTCAGTTGTTTTAACCGACAGCACCCGGCCGTATACAACGTTCGTCTGCTTAGTGTTAAGGATGGGATCGGATCCAGTCCGGTTAGAACAGGAAAGCTTGGTTTAGGAAATGGCCTGCCTGTTCTCATAAGACAGGATCTGCTCCTCTAAATATATTGCTCACGCACTGAGCCTTAATACGCCCATGTGCAGGAGCCCTTATTCTGCTTATAAACCACCGGTGTATTTTTACCTGAATCGGGTGATATTTTTACCAATTCAGCAATGTTCATTGACCTATTTGTACTCTTATGCTGTATTGCTTCTTCAGTGCAATTAGATGAAACATTCTTCTGGGGAAAAAATGAGAACTTATCTGAAAGCATTATATTGTATTGACAAAGTTTATTTTATTATTAATTTTAATTCCAGACTAATATTGATTGACATCATGTTTTATTGTATGTGACCTCTGTTATTTATTCATATCTTGAACAACTTCTCATTAACATCATGCTATTTAAAAGTCAAGGATTTTCATGAGGAATTTCATGCAACCGTATTAAGGCTCGCAGGTTATTAGATGTAAGTCAGATAAGAATGATATTTAGGATAAAACACAATAATTGGTTTTTGTAATGTCAATAATGGATTCAGGACACGTAGCAGTTATTTCTGGGCAGATTCCTATTTACTTCGAATATAAAGTGACTATAAAATGTGCCAGCGCTCCCTGGAAATCTAAGCAACAGCAAACACATAATCATATTTTACTCGAAAGTTTTACAGATATTTTCATTTGGCATCTGCAGTGAATCTAAGCTAGAGTGTCGGTGGTTACAATTAAAATACACCCCCTGCATGTTAAATGAAAAATGTAATTATTATTAATTTTTGATTTATCTAATGATGCTTATATAGCTCCAACATATCCCGCAGCGCTGTACAGAGATTGTCACCGTTCACATAAGACAGACTCCATGTCCCCAATGGGGCTTACAATCTAATTCCCCTATCTCAGACACATGCGCACATACACTAGGTCCAGTTTTTATAGGCAGATAACCCTTCAGTATGTTTTTGGGCTGTGGCTATTTTGCTTGGAAAAGAAACCACCAGTATTCATCCGTGCCCACCAATTCTTTAGTTTAAATACCTGTCAAACAAATTCCCAAGTACCTTTTGAGTATGACATGTTTTAGTGGGATATGGGTCTAAATGCACTCGCGTTTAGGGTTTTAGCATTACTGGACATGATCAATGGCTTTTGTGGAGAACATATATGCATACTTAGAGGTCATCCTAGATGTGCCGCATGCTAGATATATCGGTGCATCTTAAAAGGGTTATCCCAAGATCAACATTAATCACCTATTCACTGGATAGGTGAGGAATGTCTGATCGCTGGGGACCCCACTGCTGGGACCTGCACTGATCACTTAAACGAGGGTCCCGAGTCACCCATTCCTCCTCGCTGCACGACTGCAGTGAGAAGAAACTTGAATGGAGCGACGGTTGAGCTTGTTTATCTAGATGATGGAAACAGCCAAGCGCTGTACTCGGCTGTCTCTGTCAGTCCCATAGACTTTAAAAGGTGCGGCACTTGCTCGACTGCCGCTCCACTAAAAAATCTCCTCACTCGATTGTGCAGTGAGGGGGAACCTTGGGCTCAGGACCAGTGTTCCCTGGAAGGTGCGCGGCTGCGCGGCCGCGTACCTTCCACGATCCGCCCGCTCACTAAACTTTAAAGCCTGCACACTGTCACTGGCGGCGGGCGGATGCGGTGGCGTTCGCTAGCACCGGAGGGGGCTCTGGTGCTAGCGACAGCCACATTCACTTGTATGTGCGTCCTCAGGACGCACATACAAATTAATACTATAGGCTGCAGGCAGGGCCGGCCTTAGGGGTGTGCGAGCGCACAGGGTGCTGCACCCTCCCAGCATGTAGTGGGTGACACTGGGCTCTGCCTTTACTCTGTGCTCTGCTCTTAGTTAGTTACACACACGGAGCTGAGAAGCAGAGAAGGAAGCTCCGCCCACAGCCCGTCCTGCAAGAAGCCTGTGATCCTGTCAGCAAGGAGAGATGGTGAGTAGTCTGTGTGTATATGTGTGTGTCTCTGTGTGTATACAGTGTGTGTCTCAGTGTTTATACAGTGTGTCGCTGTGTGTATACAGTGTATGTCTCTGTGGGTATACAGTATGTGTCTCTGTATATATAGTATGTGTCTCTGTGTTTGTATGTGTATATGTTACAGTCTGTGTCTCTCTGTCTCTGCATGTGTTTATCTTTCTTTGTATCTTTGTAAAAGTGTGTTCAATATTAAAGTAGAACAGATAAAATGAAGATATCTGTGCTGCCTCCAAATACCCTGCTGCCCCCTATATACCTGCTGCCCCCTATATACCCTGTTGTTTCATATATATCCTGCTGCCCTATATAACTTGCTGCCCCTATATATCCTGCTGCCCCTATATGTCCTGCTGCCCCTATATACCCTGCTGCCCCTATATACCCTGCTGGCCCCTATATACCCTGCTGCCCCTATATATCCTGCTACCCCTATATACCCTGCTGCCCCTATATACCTGCTGCGCCTATATATCCTGCTGCCTCATATATACCCTGTTGCCCCTATATACCATGTTCGCCCCATATATCCTGCTGCCCCTATATACCCTGCTGCCCCTATATATCCTGCTGCCCCCTATATACCCTGCTGCCCCTATATACCTTGCTGCCCCTATATACTTTACTGCCTCCTATATACCCTGCTGACCCTATATACCCTGCTGTCCCTATATACCATGCTGCCCCTATATATCCTTCTGCCCCTATATACCCTGCTGCCCTATATATCCTGTTGCCTCTATATATCCTGCTACCCCCATATATCCTGCTGCCCCTTATATAACCTTCTGCCCCTTATATAAACTGCTGCCCCTTATATACCCTGCTGCCCCTAATATACCCTGCTGCCACTATATACCCTGCTGCCCCTTATATACCCTGCTTCCCCTTATATACCCTGCTGCCCCTTATATACCTTGCTGCCCCTTATATACCTTGCTGCCCCCTATATACTCTGCTGCCCCTTATATACCCTGCTGCCCCTATCTACCCTGCTGACCCCTATATACCCTGCCGATAATTATATACTTTGCTCCCCTTATATATATGCCTCTGTATGTGTGTTTATGTGTCTGTGTGTATAGTTATCATCTACGAAATTATCTGTACTCAGAGAGTTATCACTGTGTGTTATCTGTGGTGTTACATAGGACTGCAGGTAACGTCTGCTACATTATCTGTACTCCGTTATTACTGTGTGTTATCTGTGGTGTTACATAGGTCTGCAGGTAACATCTACTACGTTGTCTGTACTCAGAGTTATTACTGTGTGTTATCTGTGGTGTTATATAGGGCTGCACTTGAAATCTACGACATTATCTGTACTCCGAGTTATCGCAGTGTTATCTGTGGTGTGACATAGGACTGCATGTGAAATCTACTACATTATCTGTACTGGGTATATATGTTTGCGAATGTGCCTTTTATGTATTTGTATTTGTTCCTGTCTGTGTATTTATCTGCCGGTGTGTGTGTGTGTGTGTGTGTGTGTGTGTATATATGTGTCTGTACGTCTATATATTTACCTGAATGTGTGTATGTATATTTGCCTGTATGTCTAAATATCTGTCTATATGTATGTACAGTATATATGTTCCAGTATGTGTGTGTCTATATATGTGGTTAATTTTTGGTTTGTGTAGGGGGCAGCAATAGGGAGTCCCACACAGGGCGCCATCCAACCTAAGGCCGGCCCTGGCTGCAGGTCACGTTAGGCCTGCAGCCTATAAGGTGCTAGGAGTCACGCAGGCTGGGGTGATAACGTCACTTCATCACGCTGGTCTGCACATGCATCCTGCCAGAGAGGCAGTGTAGCGCTCCGTCTGTCGCTGGAACAGGGCAATGTAAGCACGATCTTATTTTTTTTAAGGAACTGTGTGGCAGTATATACAGGGGGAGGGGTGGCTATTTAGGACTATATACAAGGGGAGGAGGGGGGCTGTGTAGCGATATATACAAAGGGTCGAGGGGGGGCTGTGTAGCGCTATATACAGGGGGGCTGTGTAGCACTATATACAGGGGGCATTGCTGTGTAGCAATATATTCAGGGGGGCTGTGTGGCAGTATCTACAGGGGGCTGTGTGGCACTATCTTCAGGGGGTCTGTGTGGCACTATCTACAGGGGGGTCTGTGTGGCAGTATCTACAGGGGGTCTGTGCCGCACCATCTACAGGGGGGGTCTGTGTGGCACTATCTATAGGGGGTCTGCGTGTGGTGCTATCTGCAGGGGACTGCATGTGGCGCTATCTGCAGGGGGCTGCGTGTGATACTATCTACAGGGGCGTGATGCTATCTACAGGTGGCTGTGTGTGACGCTATCTACAGGGGGGGTGAAGATGTCTACAGGGGGATGTGTATGGCACTATCTACAGGGGCTGTGTGGCGCTCTCACATGAGGTCTGTGGCGCTATCTACAGGATGTGTGTGCATCGCTATCTACAGGCGGTCTGTATGGCGCTATCTATAGGCGCAGTGGTGTAATGAAGGATTCTTTCGTTGATGTCCATAATTGGTGTTTAGAATTTTTTATTTTACTGCTGGACTTATAATATAGTATTTAAAAAAGTAATTTAAAACTAATTTAAAATAAGTTTTCTTATTCTCTTATTTAGTCGCTATATTTGCGTTTACTGGGGGTATTACTTTTGGTCATCAGATCGCCCACCATTGATGGAGAATTGCCTTGCTCCCTAACTGCCCCGCTCAGGAGCTGCCAAGACTTAGAGGGAACATTGCTCAAGACCCCCGTTTTAGTGATTGGTGGGGTCCAAGCGGTGGGGCCACAGTGATCAGACATTTATTACTTATATGGTGGATAGGTGATAAATGTTGATCTTAGAATAACCCCTTTAATATTTAGTTGCAAGGATGGAAATATTTAGTGAACCAAATGAATGTGAATTTTGTGTCTCATATTTCAATTATGATATTAGAGCATTGTGAGTTGATAAGCTAAGAGTTTATACACCTGACAAATTAGCTCCCTCCATGATATGTAAGAGACAGGTAGAACATTTTATTCCCTATTTCAGTTTTGTTAATGGTTTTCTTTTGTGATATAATATAACCCCAACCACCTTGAATACATTAGAATATGCAGAGGGAATAAGCTGAATCAGACTGTCATGGCTCACAAAGCAAAAATGTTGTGAAAATATTTATTAAGTGATAGCTCACAGCTTATTGTGCAGAGATAAAAAGAAAAGAATTGCAAAAAAAAAAATAAAAATTGAAGGACATAACCAGCACGCACAGGGATAGAAAAAATATGTCAAGTCTATTTAATGATTACTTAAAAGTACCAATTTTCATTGGTTAATACCAAAAATTGTGCAGAGGTGTCTGGCATATCTGTCTTCCCTTGACAGAAAATATTGGCTTTGATTAAAATAAAATAAAAAATTTAAAAGAAGAGAAGAAGACGAAAGGAGGAAAAGAGAACCTCAACTGATCGCTACAGTGAACACTATATGTTGAAAATTTACAAAGACATTGTTTGCATTTATTTATTTTTTGTTCGTTTGGTGGGGCAGTTCTAACAGAGGGCCAAATTGCATATCGCACAATGCAGCACATCTAATATAAGGCAAATTGTAACATTTCAATTGTGCTGGATTCACAAATGCAGAGCAGTATCTCATGGCATTATCCACATCATGAGCATTATATCACTCTGTTGAACCTCTGAGTTGTACAAAACCGTAATACAGCACCCATAAAGTCCTACGGGGCAATACTGTGCTTCAATATGCCTCAAATTTCACACAGAGACATATGTAACATTCTGTTGGAATCCATAAGGATATGAAAAATCACTAAGCTATTCCAGCCTTGAAGCATCGCAGTATGAAGCACCGGACAGTGGTACATGGAGTGCCTACAGCTCCATAATAAGACCCGCCATGTGCCTCCCTACAGCCTTTGTGATGCCTTAGGCTATGTTCATACATCATATATTTGTTGCACATTTTAGCAAAGATTTTTGAGCCAAAGTCAGAAGTGGATCCAGAAGGAAGGAAAAGTACGGTATATGTTCCTCCTTTATATTTCCCATTCCTTTTTAAACCACTGTTAGCTTTGGTTTAAAAAAAAAAAATGTATCAAAATCTGCAATAAATATGCGATTTATGAATCCAAACTTTTGGTTATTATTCCAACTTTTCCTTTCCCATTTTAATGATAATTGCCCAATGTAAAAGCACAAAACAATTAATGAAAAATTATAGCTTATTATTGATTAAAATTGATTGTGAATTCATAAAAATCATTCTTTTTGTTTTTGAAGTTGAAATTGATATGTTTGCTATATGGCTTTACATTGCTGCTACGATCAGATTTTTTATTAAAAAATGATGGTGTGTGTACAATAATTGTAGTAATGGAAATGTCCTTCCAATACTCGCAGGAATTTTCAAACCACTGATCGTTCATCTGTACATACAGCTTTAGATATTTGTCTCCTTTCCTCACAGTGGTGATGCCTTGAAGATAGATTCCATTTTTTTAATTACTAGCCACTGAGAAGTTTATGTAGGAAGTTTAATTGACTTTTATTTAAAATAAATATGAGCGTGGGCCCAGCTGCCAATGTCTGACTGAGTAGAAAAATTTATTAACATATAAAAGTAACATAAAAAATGTGCCATGGAAATGGCAGCCACAACTTGCTACAATGTAGAAACTATGATGCAACAGAAAATATAGGGAAAGCAGTCTATACAAACTCTATGTGAGTCATTTTACATTGTTAATTGGGAAATTCCTTTAATAGTAATTAATTAATTGATTAATTAATTAACTAATTAATCCATTAATAAAAATAAATCAAGTATTATCTTTGTAGAGCGGAAAACTCCACAAGTTATTATGATGTTCTGTCAAGTCTCTTATCTGTGTGTAGCATATGATAGAGGGGGATATACTGGAGCTCGGGGATACAGGGTTGTTTATGATTTAATTGAGTTTTATCATTTGAAATGTGTTTGAATTCTTCTAGGACTCTAAAGTCGACTGCGCTATTGATTCCGTCAAAACTATGGAACCCTGTCACAACGGTGACAAACGGAAACCATTAGCTAGGTTTCCGTCACCATTGAGTTCAATGGTGAGGGAAACGTAAGCTAATGTTTCCGTTTGCCTTTCCGTTGGGGGGTTAACCTGATGGAAACCTCCGACGGAACCCCTCAGCGGAAAGGAACGGTGATGTGAACACAGCCTAAGGGAAAGCCTGTGAGTTCTGCTTCCCCGCCAACATTCAGTTACGGACAGCTTTCCCTGTAAGAGTTTGCTTACAGGATGAGATGTTAATCACTGTGTAAAGGGGGAGGAATTTTACAATTAATTTCCCCTGCAGCAGCTGGACAAAACTTCCCTTAGTGATGACAACTGTTCACCGGGGGTTCCAGTAGCTGGACCAGTGATGATCAGCTGATTGCCAGGGTGGCTGTTTTTTAGAGAAGGGGTAGTCTTGATGAGAAATTCCCTTTAATTTTATGGAAATCTCTGACACAAAGCCCCATTGATGTAAATAACCTTTTTTTTTTTACAATGTTGTCTAAAATGTTCTATTTTCCTGCTGAATGAATTTTGTTGCTCTATGATTTGTATATGTTTCTCAAACTGTGAGTCAGGCGTAACTGGTGAGGTGCCCACCATTTGTTGTTGGTCCCAGCTGTGGAGGCAGCTTTGACAGAAGTGATCACATGCTGCACCTGCTTTACATCAATCTCCGGTTTAGCAATTTAATTGACTACTTTGTTCTTATTTTAATGTTATACTGATTACTGGAGAAAAATTAAAGCTAAATTGACATACATGTTTCATTTTTGCATAGATTTCGACCAATAGTGAGGCCACGGCATCATTATGTTAAAGTCTGAAAGGCACCAGTAGAAAAAGATTGAGATTCCATGATGTAGTAAATAGGTGGAAACCTTAATTCTGGACTCCAGCATTGTAATCCACAAGTCGGGTCCAACTCTTAAATCCATAAACACATTTGTTTTGACAATATAATGTTTTGTATATTTATTTATCAATGTAAATAATGAAATAAAGTAGCAATTAAAGGGGTAATTATCATCTATCCGGTTCCTCCTCACTGTACCCCCTACAGAGAGGTAAGTAGGAAGGTAGAAAAAAAAGGGGGACCAATGTGAGGCGCTGCCTATTAACAATTGGGGTGTTTATTGAAGGTAGGCTACGCGTTTCGACGCAGGAATTGTGTCTTCATCAGGCCATCTACAGAGAGGAGGAGTTTAGGTGGAGCAGCGGTCAAGCATATGTCCTCCGCTCCACTCAATGTCTTTAGGATTGACAGAAATCATTCTCATAGACTTTGAATAAAGCAGCCGCGTGCTTGCTAGACTGCTGCTCCACTTAAAGTCCTCCTTCACTGTGCTTGAGCACGGCAGAGGAATGGAGGTGTTCAGGACCCCCATTCTTGTGATGGGTTGGAGGTCCCAGCGATGGGGTCCCCTACAATCAGACACCTATCTCCTATCTTGTGGATATAATGTAATTGACCATTCTGTGACACCCCCTTTAAATTTATTATAAATTTGTTGTGTTATTGTAATTGTAAATACAATAATATTATTTTCCAACATATGTCCGTTATTAATTAAAATAATCCCTAGAGCTTCAGTGGCAAATTAGGGCTTTAATATAATAAACCTTTTTCTTCTTTATAGCCAGAGATTTCTGAATTGATATTAATTATACTCAGGACATTCTGTTCTGCAGTTCTTACTGAATCTCTATGGTTTCTACAATGAAAAGTAGTAGTTTGGGCATTTCCAAACACTAATGAATGGAAGATTATTTATATGATTAATGAGTCTCTTTTTGTCCTTTTGATAGTGACAACTTCTGTAGTGTATCTACAGCAGCATTGACAGCTCCGAATTGACACAACCTGATAATTGTCTTCCGTACATTTTTCATTTTAATTGCATTATTCTAGCACATTACCATATAGTATTCAGCTATGTCATCATGCTAATGACACATAGATTGAATTCAGCGGTGTGTAACCGTATTTGCTCTGTTCTATGATGATCTATTTTTTTTATAGCTGTCATTAATGCAAACTTTCTAACCCGATTCCATGATCGTGCTAATAATTGGGCGAATTTAGCCCCCATCGCCAGGCTGGTGGTTTGCAAAAAAAAACTTGTTATTCCACCAGAATAAATGATGGATAAGACAGCATTCTATACACTCACATCATCATCATCATCAATTAGCCCAAGGTTCCCCTGGACTATAGAAGGGACCTGCCCCTTTGCTCATTGCCTGAGCGTTCTTAGTATTCTCCTGTCAGTCTTGCATATGGTCCCTTAGTGTTATCCTGTTCCCGTTGTTTCCCGTGCCCTGTTACCTGTATCTCGTGCTGTGTCCTTGTTCCTGAGCCTGTTAGTGTTGGAGTCGTGTCCTACTGCTCCTGCTGTCTTCTGCCACGTCCACTGTCATCTACCACATCCAGTGTCATCTACCACGACCAGTGTCATCTGCCACGTCCAGTGTAATCTACCACATCCAGTGTCATCCGCCACGTCTGGCGCAACCTGCTGCACCCACCTCCATCCATGCTAAAGCCTCGGCCACTGTCTGGACTATTCAGGTACCCTAGACTTTGTATTGCTTGGGTGCTCTGTTGTTTGGCCAGCTGCCTCCCCGCTATGGCGGTGCGGCCTAGTGGGTCCACATACCCACAGAATGTGACAGTGTCTTATCAACCATCAGTATCAATCAAACATTAATCCTTTTAGAGCTTAATGTTGGGAAAAATATGTGGGCCACTATGTAAGCAATGCAGTTCACGTCCTGAGATAACTTTATGATTACTGAGATTGGATCAAGAGGAGCATATAGAAATAATTATATCATTCATGTCTATTATCTGATTGGTTATGATAACAATTGTTTTTACTGGAAAATATTAGATCTGTTGGAAAAGCTGTGAGGCTCTTTTCACACCACATATGGAGCACACAGTTGAGGTATCATTTTTTTCCTTGCTTCTTCACAAATATATGCTTGACTGTATGAAAAAAATATATGCATCTATATGCCAATACAGCTTTGTATATCTGCCATTGACAGTTATTGTAAAAAAAAGTATAAAAAGTAAACCTTAACGCAGTGCGTCTCAAGTTGGATGCACCCCCCAGTTGTTGGTGAGGTGCATCTGGTACGTAAGATTTGACAGAAGTGATAATATGTATTTCTGTTGCACTGATCTTTGACACTAACTTGTACTTATTTTAATATTCTACTGGGTTTAGGAGACAAATTATAACATAAATTGAGGTTATTTTTACATTTTTTGGCATGGACGATGCCTAATGGTAAGGCTCAGGCATTACTATGTTCTGACTGGTGAGGCCCCAGTTAAAAATGATTGAGAAACTCTTCCTTAACGTATATGTTTGCGGTATTGAATATGACCAAGAAATAGTATCCAAATGTTACGCTGTTAAAAGTATGCCAAAACGACACTCTTTTGGCATAAGTTTGGCCCGTAGAATCTGTAGATATAATAGGATTACTGTTTTTTGCTAACCAAACTTATCCTTCAAACATAGCTCATAAACGTGGTGTAAATAGAGCCTAAATGTTAGACTCATGTCAGAATTATGTCAGAATCCAATAAGGCTATATATTTTTGTCTATTAACAGCTCAACGGGTTATAGACAGCATATGTCCGTAATTTGTTTACTGAATAGCATAAAAAGCTATGAGGGTATGTTCACACGGCGGGGGTCCGTAACGGCTGAAATTACGGGGATGTTTCAGCCTGAAAACATCCCCGTAATTTCAGCCGTACCGGCATGTGCAGGCGCTTGAACGCCGCGTCAATTACGGCCGTAATTAGCGCTGCTATTCATTGGAGTCAATGAATAGCGGCTCCAATTACGGCCAAAGAAGTGACAGGTCACTTCTTTGACGCGGGCGTCTATTTACGCACCGTCATTTGACAGCGGCGCGTAAATATACGCCTCGTGTGAACAGACAAACGTCTGCCCATTGCTTTCAATGGGCAGAT
Organism: Rhinoderma darwinii; assembly: GCF_050947455.1. Taxonomy (NCBI): domain Eukaryota; kingdom Metazoa; phylum Chordata; class Amphibia; order Anura; family Rhinodermatidae; genus Rhinoderma; species Rhinoderma darwinii. The sequence continues at coordinate 48,849,567 of NC_134697.1, read as the reverse complement.
GTTTGTCAGCGCTATTGAGGCGCTATTTTCGGGCGTAATTCGGGGCATAAACGCCCGAATTACGTCCGTAAATAGGCCGTGTGAACATACCCTAAATGTAATATTATTAGTTTATAAATTATAACTATAAAGAAAAGACAAAATACAATTTAAATGCATATGTTAACATAATGCAAACAAGGTTACGGGGGAATCCGCAAAGCATCGGAGTATGGAGAAAAGTAAGGCTCACATATTAGTAACTCACCAGATAGTTCTAATATAACATTATGGATAGGAACATGTAGCGCTAGAGTCATGTAGCGGAAATCTCCGCTTTTAAAGAAATGTGCTCTTAGATTCATCCATCTTCTCAATAAATATAGGGACCCCAATTCAGAAAATGGCACTCAGATGAGAGCCTGCTTCCGGCGTGTTCTGCTGACATATGCGCAGGGATCATTAACTGATGTCGTCCTGAAAGGTCTCTATTTTCGAAACTTAATGTAGATGGTAGATGACCTTATACCTGGTCTTGGATTTTCATCATAAACAGACCTAATGGAAATAATAAGGCTCTAATCGATGACATCATCCTGGGATCGCTATATGTTTGTCTAAGGCCTCATGCACACGACCGTAGTGGTGTGCACGGGCCGTGACCAGCAGTTCGGACGGCTGCGGAGTGTCAACCGTGGCCGTCCGCGTATCGCGGGCCTTGCACATGGCCACGTGCATTAATTTCTATGAGCCTCGAACGCAAAATACAGCCGTAATAAGTTATGTCCGTTCTTTTTGCGGTCCAGGCTCCTAGGCTTTGAAATGAATGGGGCTGCAATTCACCCGAAGATTTGCTGGTGAAATTGCGGCCGCAAAAATACGTTCGTGTGCATGGGGTCTAAGAGACTATATCTAGACAGGATGTTTATAATCCCTTATTAAAACAAAAAATAAGGCACATGCGTGGCACTAATACAAAAATAAATATGTGATGAGATGCTATCTAGCAAATATTTCTGTATCACAAAAGATATACCGGCAGGTTCATTGTCTGATAACGTCTGTAATTTATGTGTTGCCAAAGGTATGTAAAAGGTTTGAGAATCCCACCGGAAGGCCAATAGTGGTCCTGTCACCACTTCCATTCTTCTAGAGAACTTAAAAACAAATTAAGGAAACTACATTTCTGTTGCACACATTTTCTTTCCCTACCCTGATTAGGGATGTTTTGTGAGTGGATAGCGGGGCACACCTGGCCCCATTTGACGTCAATAGCTTATATACTTATTTTGACCATCAAAAGGGGTTGACAGCAGTCAATGATATATTACAGTGTAGTGGCATGCAAAATGAAAATATTACTTTTTACATGGAAGTATTACAGGTGTCCTCCAGTGAGATTCTTTTTTCATAAATTGTTTTATGTTCAAAAGCAAGATACTAAGCTGGGGTCCAATGTGGCCCCCCCATATGCAAACTGCTTCATGGCGGACTTTGAGTAAAATAGCAAATATTCCAATTAATTGTTTCGGTCACATATGACTGTTTGGAACGATAGATTGCTGATATTTTTTGCAAATTGGGGGGGGGGGGGGGGGGGCACACTGGACTCTCTACACTCATACCATGATTATTTGAACCCAATTATAACTGAGCTTCAATTCACAATGCATTGTGACCTTGATAGATTTAGCTTTCTCAACACTTTGGTAATGAAATATGCCCAGATTGACTTCTGATATCTTCCTAAAAAACGCGGATTGTAATAATGTACATTTATATACAACTAATCACCCAAAGGCAACCAAATTGTCATTGCCGAAATCACAGTTTCAGAGAGTACAAAGAATAGTGAGTGTCAAACAACTTTGCTATGCATGGTTATCCCTCGGATTTGTTGTACCAAACTCCTGATTTTGTGACGTTAGATATACCAATTAGGAAGGGCAATCGCTCAGAAATTAGGATTCCCCTGGTACATGTATATCATCCTTATGTATATAAGGTGCATCATATTTTTAGATGCCATTAGCAAATTCTGTCACAAGCCCATCCAGAGGTAAAGGAATTCTAACCTTGCTTCAGAAAAGGTAAACATCTTAAAAGTAAATTGATTAAAGCCAATGAACGATCACAAATGAAACTCCCCCAACAGACATTCCTTCAGTCAAGAAAAAATGGCACTTTTCCAAGCTTACAATGTGCTCAATGCACAAAAATCTCTAAGGGCTCATTCAGACGAGCGTGTATCACGTCCGTGTGACAGCCATTAAAACAACGGCCATCCCACAGACTCATGTATTTTAGTGGGTCCGTTCACATGACCGTTGTTCCAACGGAGCGTGTGAAGGGTCCGTGGACAAATAGGACATGTCCTATTTTTTTGTGCTTCACGCATCCCCCAATAGACTCTACTCTATGGGGGATGCGCGATAACGCGTCCTGCACGAGTGCACCTCGAACGTGAAAGACGGCAGTTTTCACGTCCGAGATTAGCCACGTTCATGTGAATGTAGCCTAAAGGTGCTAAAATATCCAGTCGTGGAACAGGGAAGACCTTTTAGATAAAGTTATTTTTTACTTTTGACTCTACTCCTGTAGTGTATATGAACAAATGTCTATGCAAGTGATCAGACCCTCCATTAAAGGAGGTAACCTAGACAGGTTACTTTTACAGAAGGAATGTAGATGGATTTATCGATTGAAAACACTACATCCACATCGAATTAATGACTATATATCATATGTAAGTTTCATCCAATCTCAGATTAGTATACGATATGTAACTCTATATCTGCATCATATATAACTAGATAAGGGATACATTTATTTGTTACTATACATTACTTAAGAATATACTACATATACCCCCAATACATTGGAATATGTCATTCCTTATATGTGCTGACAGTCTGACACACATTCATACATCACCCCAGCCCCAAATTACTGTCATAAAAGATGCATTGGACAGACAGATTCAGACAGGTCTGGCATCGCTCACCATGGATACAGTGAGTCCCGATGCTGCTTCTCTGCTCCGACGTGGAGGAGCAGTTTGAACAGCACTAATTTGCAGCTATGTGCGGAGAGACAGGGCATGCTCATTTCTAACAGGGCTGACTCTGGAGCTCCGACCACGCCCCCTCATGTCATAAAGTGAGGCTGTAATAGTGCAGACCATTGATTGGCCAGCACAGACAAGCCCCCAAAAATCGGGGCGGGACTTTAGCAATGACGCGATTCCAGTTCATTGGTTGAAGATGACAGTGAGCTCATGAGGAGGAGGGTACTCTGTCTTTAAAAGACGGAGCATTTTGCCGTTGACAGCGGCTAGCAATTATGTCCACGTTATAATTACAGAATCTGTACATTGTTTACACAGACTTCTGGAATGCCAGATGGTCTAATCTATCAACTCTGCGAGCCCCTGACGAATCACTGCAGTGTTATTTAAGAGTGAATAAACGCGTTGGGATAGTTGTTTTTAGATAGGCAGGGAGAGTGTTTTGCTAACACGAGGGTCACACAGATAAATCTACAGCAGCTGCTGATACTACATTCAGTTTCTGGCACTCATCGTGCTTTAAAACAGCAGCGGATTCAGCATTTGGAACCCGAGTGTTAGGTTTGTGACAAGGGGGGTTACCGGTCCCAACTTGGTGATAATAACATCAAAATATAATAAAAATGTAAAATTATGAAAATCGAAGAAAAAATACATAATTTAAAATAAAAATATAAATATTAGAGTGTGATGGTATTAACCATTAAAATTTCATAACGCATCCTTTTCCTATCCGAACTTATTACATGTGTCAATGTAAAGTGCGCAAGCACTAGTGAATGGACTATATAGATACAATTGTATCACTATCAGAAATTGCTATAGAGTGAAACAAATCTCATTTTAAAGGTTAGGTTCTAACCAACAAATTCCCATTGGTATCCACCCAGAGAAATATAGCATGATATTATTAGTACCTTTTCATTTTCCCCAAGCAATAGCATAGCACAGTTGAAATACCAGATATTAGAACAAGTATCAAATCCGCAAAGTGGTGGGGACAGAGTGAAAACATTGAAATCCTGTGACACCTACTAGATACATACTATGCAGTCAGTAGAACCTAGGGGTTTAAATAGGGATTATGAAGTGACTTATTTTTTGTGAGATAATAATACTAATATTTTGTTTTATTTTTTTCATAAGAGCGGTAATGCAGCGTTTGAAGCAAAGCAGCGAGCGATGAGTTCTAGACAGTTTGCAATTTGCAAAAAATATGTTTGTGATAAAGAAATATTTGCTAGATAGCATCTCATCACATATTTATTTTTGTATTAGTGCCACACGTGTGACTTATTTTTTGTTTTAATAAGGGATTATCAACATCTTGTCTGAATATAGTTTTTTAGACAAACATATAGCGATCTCAGGATGATGTCATCGATAGGTGACTTAGTATCAGGACCATTTATGATGGCTATTCTAGACCAGGTAAAGGTTTATCTACCTTAAGTTTAGAAAATAGAGACCTTTCAGGATGACATCAGTTAACGATCCCCGCGCATATGCCAGCAGCAAACACTTCACAACACGCTATCAGCTGAGCACGACGTTGCTGAATTGGCGTCGCTATATCTAGTGAGAAGATGCATGAATCTAAGAAGTGCATCTCCCTCATAACAGATACACGCTACATGCCTCTAGCGCTACATGTCCCTATCCATATTGTTATATTAGGACTATCTGGTGAGTTTTTTATATGTGAGCCTTAGGGTATATTCACACGGCCTATTTACGGACGTAATTCGGGCGTTTTTGCCCCGAATTACGTATGAAAATAGCGCCTCAATAGCGTTGACAAACATCTACCCATTGAAAGCAATGGGCAGACGTTTGTCTGTTCACACGAGGCGTAATTTACGCGCCGCTGTCAAATGACGGCGCGTAAATAGACGCCCGCGTCAAAGAAGTGACCTGTCACTTCTTTGGCCGTAATTGGAGCCGTTATTCATTGACTCCAATGAATAGCAGCGCCAATTACGTCCGTAATTGACCCGGCGTTCAAGCGCCTGCACATGCCGTTACGGCTGAAATTACGGGGATGTTTTCAGGCTGAAACATCCCCGTAATTTCATCCGTTACGGACGCCCTCGTGTGAACATACCCTTACTTTTGTCCATACTACACTGCTTTGCTTAACTAGATTCCTTTTTTCTATGTAGGTATTACTTATATACTTAATACTTATAATATGACATTTATAGCTTTTTATTCTATTTAGTATGCAAATTATGGAGATATAGTGTCTATTACCTGTTGAGATGTTAATAGACTGTCACGATCTGTGGGTATGTGGACCCACTGGGCCGTACCACCGTAGCGGTATAGCATCTGGCCAAACAGGGTACAAAGTCAATGTCTATTGTTCGGATAAAGGTACCTGTTTGCAATTCAGACAGTAGCGATGGTTTAGGCTTGGATGGAACTCTGGCAGCAGGCAGACAAGGGTGCAGAGAAACACAGCGGGTGTAGTAGGCAATACAACACGACTCCAACTCAGTATAGCACAGGAACATGGTAGCACGGGAAACAGGATACAGGTAGCAGGAACGGGAACACTGGAACTTCGAAAACACTCAAGGAAGCATATGCAAGACAGACACGGGTAGATCCACACACTCTCAGGCAATGCAGGGTGGGGCAGAGCCCTTCTTATAGTCCAGGGTGATCTGGGAGCAATCAGCTCAATCTCACACTGTGTGCGCTCTGGCCCCAAAAGGCTGGACTGAGCTCGCGAGCGCACCCTAGTGGTCATTGCGGAACAGAACGGCCGCATGTGCATCTCTGGAGAGAAGGGCGTCGACAGGATGGGAGGAGTACGTGGTCAGCGACCACGGACGTTACATAGACACAGATATGTATATATATATATATATATATATATATATATAGCCTTACTGGATTCTGACATAATTCCGACATGATTCTTCCAGTCTATATGTTTAAAAGTGGATGCATATGATATAGAATTCCCTAATGGCAAGCATGTTACAGATAGGACATCTACTTTTGTATTATCTTATATACCAGACAATTCTAAAGACGTTACATATATTTGTTGGATACCTTTTGTTTTTCCTTTTTTTCATTGTTCGATGTCATATACTTTTATCTAGTGAAACATTTGTCTAATGTATATATATTTTAAATAGTTGGTCTGATGAAAGTCATATATATATATATATATATATATATATATATATATATATATTACCCTGTATATATTGGTTTGTTCTATATATGTATTTATTTTTCACAATTATTTTCTTTATTTTCTCATTTAAATTATACATTCAATCCAGAATCAAGTTACATGATGAAAACAGAAACAATACCCTGAAATAATAAATACAATTATGTGCTATTATTCTGACATAAAAATGTAAAGTTCTCATGTCTGACCTACTTTTTAAACTAGAGAGGAAGAGAGAAAAATCAAAAGACACTACAGGGAGAACCAGAAAAACTACATAATATTATTGTTAAAGAGAACGGTATCATTCGTCTGAGTACGCCATTTATTTTGTAGGTCACTATATTCGGAGGACCCCCCACTTCCTACATGCATGTTTTATAAAGATAATATTGATTTACATTGATATAACCTCCTCTAACTTTGGCATATGCCCTGATTTCCAGTTAGACCCCGCTTCCTATCTACCGGCGGTAAGGCCCCTGTTAATTTCCCATTTACATCTATTTGTAATGATTTCAGCTGATAGGTTCAATAGGGCCAGTTCCAGTAAGGGAAAAATATCCCTATGGCATATCATGGAAACTAGCCCAAAAATATCTTGCAGAAAATTCACTATTTTGTGAATTGTAACTTGCAAATGGACTCCAGATGATTTATACAGTATGTAAATTCACCAAAAAGTTTCAGAGCCCAATATCAGCTTTGTAAGGAAAATTTATTTTTTAGGTCCTGTTCCCAACTGGCAAAACCTAAATATTGGAGTCTGAGACACCAAAGTAAATATAAAACAATGTGACTTTATTGAAAAAATAAAATAACACACGTTTAAAAACAGAGATGATTTCCACAGTGCGGAAAGACAACCAGATTGTACAGAGAAGATAAGGTAATCCTATAGGTAGTAGATGCCACGGTGTGGCCACAAGAAAACGAAATTACAACATATTACAAACATAAACTATATATGTAAATAATAAATGACGCGATAAGAGGACCTGCTCAGCAACAAGTAAGTGAATTCTCTATCAAATACGACAGATGGTAGAAGGTGAATATGTACTGATACTGTGCTCATAGTAAGCAAAGTACCTGTATAGATATATGATCAAGTGAGAGAGAAATTTATATGTCCTGAATAGGATTAAATGCTGAAAAGGAACTCTTACCCATCATAGAGGTCACCCTCACTTGATCATATATCTATACAGGTACTTTGCTTACTATGAGCACAGGTCTTATCCTGGGTGCCCCATGTGATAGTTTTACTTGGTGCATATCTTGCTAATTGCTCGTCATTACAGTATCAGTACAAATTCACCTTCTACCATCTGTCGTATTTGATAGAGAATTCACTTACTTGTTGCTGAGCAGGTCCTCTTATCGCGTCATTTATTATTTACATATATAGTATATGTTTGTAATATGTTGTCATTTCGTTTTCTTGTGACCACACTGTGGCATCTACTACCTATAGGATTACCTTATCTTCTCTGTACAATCTGGTTGTCTTTCCGCACTGTGGAAATCATCTCTGTTTTTAAACGTGTGTTATTTTATTTTTTCAATAAAGTCACATTGTTTTATATTTACTTTGGTGTGTCAGACTCCAATTTTTAGCTTTTGCTAGTAATCAGCGGGCTCCACCGTTACCACCATGTTCATTATGGGCTGCTATTCCCAGGTCCCTATAGATACGATGCACTAGGTATAATACATGGTTACTAATGTATTTAGGGATCTTTTGTTTCTGGTGTTCTCCATTTAGGCAGCCTGTTCCCAACTGGTCATATTATTTAACTTTCCTCTACACTTACAGGACAAGATTTCTGCATAAATAATAGAGATACCTATCTTGCTTTTTTTCTCTGAGTTCAACAATTCGATAAATTTAGGGATGCTAGGTTTTTCGTTATAAAGTCTATCTAACAGTCCATGAGCATTAATCAAAGCTTGAATCTGTAATTTTTGGAAGAAAGGTGAATTTTAAGAGAGAACTTAGTAGCCTCTAGTTTTGGAATAAACCTAATAAATGATAAAGAGGCCCTTTAAGGAAGTCGCGCCAACGTGTGTCAGCCCTAGTTGGGTCCACTAACCTGTGTTTGTTCCAGCCAACAATCCTTTGTTGTCTCAATGAAGGCCACTATTTGATATGTGTTTATGTCATGTACCCCCAATCCTCCTAGACTGGATAGGTTAAATAAGGTTGTCTTGGCAATTCTAGCCCATTTGAAGCCCCATATAAATTAAAGAATTGTTTCATGCAGCTCCTTAATTGTTCTAGAAAACATCAAAGGGCTACATCTCAAGTTATACAGTATAATGGGTATATTATTCACTTTTACACATTTTATTTTGGCTATTCAAGAGCAAATCATATATTTGAACATTTTTCATTTCCCATCTTATACGCTAAATTAAGCTAGTTGAATTTAAGTGCATTATTGTAGCCGGTGAATGCAAAATTAAAATAGGTAAAACCTTTCTCCGCCCATTAACATGGAAAATTAGCTTTTAAAAAGGGTAAGAACTCGAGTTAATGACTAAGAGCGGACAGTTACTTTCATTGAGCTTGTAGTAGGAAACCTTAGAGTGCTTATTAATAGTCAACTTTAGATTACGTATGGAATCTTTAGGATTTGTACATGATATAATTATGTCATCTGTATACAGTCCAACAACAAAATCCTGTAAGCCACTCTTAATATCATGAATTCCTTTGTTCAATCGTTTAGCCTGCGCCAGGGATTCAATTGTAAGATTGAATAACAGGAATCTTTGACGAGTGCCATATTAAACAGTAAAAACCTTACAACTGAACCCCATGCTGCACACGTAGGCTGTTGGATGAGTATATAGGGACAGGATTGCCTTTAAGAAAAGCCTGAAAAACCAAAATTGATCAAAGCTGTCCCCGAGTGATCAGCCAGCTGTACCAAATCCTCCACCCTTCTGGTAGCATCTCTTGCCTGTTTATTATTCATAAAGCCAGCCTGGACTAAAGAGCAAATAAGATTTAAAACAGAAATTAATCTATTAGCCAAGACAATAGAAAAAATCTTGTGATCAGCGTTAAGAAGAAATATTGGTCTATAACTCTCAGGTAACAAGGGATCTTTATCTGGCTTTTGAATGGGAATTATTCTTGCTTCTAGCATCTCTTTGGTGGGTATACTCCACCCCCAGTGAAATTATTAAATAAAACGGCAAGATGAGGGGCTACAATGGTTGTCAATTCCTTGCAATATTACTTTAGAAAGCCATCTGGCCCAGGAGCTTTACATGGATGTAACAATTTGCCACCTGTCCTTTCAGGGTTTTTATCTTTAGCATTTTGGCTAGTTATATGATCATCATCTCAATTTTGCAAAACTAATAAATTGAGGAAATCATTAATATAGTCGATAGTAGGATTTATGAAGTGAGCATTATCCTTTTTTATATAAATTATAATAGTACGCCACAAACGCATCCATTATTTTTTGAAAGGGCGCATACACTGTCGCTATTTGAGTTGTCTATTTTATCTATGCTTCTCGAAATCTTTTGCTTCTTAATTCTTTGGCTCAATGCTTTACCTGGCTTATCCCCATGGCATAATATTGAAACAGTCTTTTTTAAAGGGAATCTGTCACCAGCATTTCACCTATTGATCTTTACTTATCCCTCACTGGCCGCTGCTATAAAATGTTCATTGCCATTATCCCCGCTCCTAAACTCCTCCTCCGACCGTAAATAATGGTCTGCAAACATTTTGTGCCCTTTATCGTAATAATCCGGTGTCCCTTTGAGTGCACACACCAGAAGAGGACATCAATGCATAAGCATGGGATTTTGTGTGCTGGGGGAAGGCGAGAAGCTGTCAATCAAAAGTAAGGAGGCAGGAAAAACTCGGGAAGACTTGAGGAATGAAGATATGACTCTTTTCAAACGAAGATTTGACTCTTTTCTGCTCATTAGCATACGATGTGGGAACACTAAAAAACTGAATTCTAAAGCTACAGAGCCGACTAAGAAGACAATTATAGGTTATATAGAAATGATGTTTCACCCACTACCGCCTGGTATTGCTGGTTTAATAGGTGAAATGCTGGTGACAGTTTCCCTTTAAGTTCTCAGTATACTTCTGCAATAGTAAAAACGTTATTTTAGTTAGAATAATATGTTAATGCTCTAACTTATTTAAGTAGGTGGTTAGATTTTCCTATCTGACTTCTCTTGTTTTTTAACTATTGCCTAATGATGTATAAAAGTACCTTTCATAGCCGCCTTATGTGCACACCACACCGTAGACAGAGATAACTCATTAGTATTATTCAATTGAAAGTATTCCCATCTGGCACTCAATAACTCGAGATTATATATGTTGATGAAAAAGTTGTGTGTTCATCCTCCCTGAGGATCCCATTGAACTATGTGGGCCTACAGAGAGTGATATTAGAATGGGAGCATGGTCTGACCAGGTTGTTGGCAATAAATCAGTTTTCTTTACATAAGCAAATGTATATCAAGCAAAAAAAAAAAGATTAATACGACAATAAGTCAAATGCGTTTTAGAAAAAAAGGAATAATCTCGTTCAGCACCGAGTAGATATAGCAAGGTATCATGCAAATCCTTATTTACGAAAATATTCTTAATGGCTGTACGCTTCTGGGAATTAGGTTTGGAAACCTGTGGGTTAATAATTGCATTAAAATCTCATCCAATAATGATCTTTCCTATTGCGGATTTACGAAACCTTCTGAGAAGTGAGTTAAGAAATGTAAACTGACCTTCATTTGGAGCATAAATACTTCCAATGGAATATGGTTGGTTTTCTATTAAACAATATAACATTATGTATCGACTATTAACAAGAGACTCTAGTTTATTCAACTGGAATATAAGTGTATTTTTAATAACTATAGGCACCCCAGATTTTTTCTTATTCACAGCATGAAAGATATATAGAAAATTCTTGTTAAAATACCTCTTGGTATCTTTTGGTAGCAGGCGTGTTTCCTGTAGCGATACAATCTGGGAGTTTGTATCAAGGGCCTCTTTCCAGGCGATAAACTGCTTCTGTGGAGAGTTTAGACCCTTAACATTCATAGACAAAAACAAAGGGCGGAGATATAGTGGGGGGCTGTGCGGGGAGGGGAGAAAGGGGGGAAGTTGGGGATTTCCTGATATGCTGTAACTATTGTATACGATGTTGGAAAATTGTAATGTGAATGTTAATGTGTTATTTCATTTCTGTGTTCGTATCAATAAAATTGGATTGATTTAAAAAAACATTCATAGACAAGATATCCAACTACATAGATAGCTGCTATTTGAAGTTTTTAATTCCTGGTGCCTCCATAAACAAAAACACAATACAAAAAAAAACAAAAGAAGTAAAAAAATTGAAAAATTATAATAGAACATGACAGGATAATAACTAAACCTGTATCTTTCACAAGGACAAATCTCAGTTTTTTCCTGGAGATCAATATTTATTGCCCTCATTTCTGCAGCGCAAATTCAAGTTAGATAACTAGGGCCAAATAGAGGGGAGGAGAGCATCATTTATGTTCTACGCCAGATAAAGTCATATTTTCCTCAGATTTATTCTCAATCCAGTGTTAATTTTTCCAGAATATTTGATGAGTTGTCATTCTTTTGGGGATCTTTATTTAGCCATCCCCAAGAGAAGAATAAACCCTATGCAGATTTTAGGTTACAACAGGTAAAAATCTGCCTCAGGGGGAAACCCCATCTGTAACATATATCTTTTGAATTCAAAATAGACATGATGTCCTTAAATTCGCTCAGTTTTTCCAATTATGTAGAATAAATTGTTCAAACCATGTTATCTCTCTAGAAGAAGGGAATTTTTTCAAAAATATATGTAAATAAGAATTTTTAGACTAAAGACCCTTTTACACTGGGCGATTATCGTGCAGACGAGCGTTCGTATAGCGCTAGTTGCCAATAATTACCCTGTTTAAACTGGCCAGTGATCAGCAGATGAACGAGCAAACGCTTTGATTTGGTATCACCATAATTTTATTGACCCACAAAATGGAGTTAACATTGTCGGAATCACTGCTTTTTCTACTTTCACTCCACAAAGAAAATGAAAATCCCTAACATGGCTGCGGAGGAAAGGGGTTAAAGGGAACCTGTCATGTTTAAAAATGCAGTCTTATCTGTTGGCAGCATGTTATAAAGCAGGACGAGCCAAGCAGATTGATATATTGATTATATAGTTTTGTAGCAAAAGATTTTGTATGACTTTATCCATTTGAGCCTCTGCATCCTAATCACTGATATCAGTTATCTTGCATTCACACACACATAGGAAAGGCTGTCAATCACTTAGTAGTACCGTCCACTGGACTCCTATGCGCAGAAAGTGCAGAGGTTTTAACAGTGGCGGACACAGACTGCAAAAGGCCCCTGTGCAGATAATGTGCCAGGGCCCCCCCCCCCCACCCCGCAAACTTCTCATGGCCGACGGTCCGCTTTCAGCTGCATCGCTGGGTCTCCTAAGTGACCCAACAATGCAGCACTAGCAGCCGGGGCGTCACTAAGGCTGGGTTCACACACACACTATTTACGGACGTAATTTGGGCGTTTTAGCATTGAATTACATCCGAAAATGCGGCTCAAAAGCGTCGGAAAACATCTGCCCATTCATTTGAATGGGTCTTACGATGTTCTGTGCCGATGGTCATTTTTTTTTACGCGCCGCTGTCGAAAGGCGGCGCGTAAAAAACTGCCTGTCACTTCTTCAGATGTAAATGGAGCCGTTTTCCATGGACTCCATGGAAAACCAGCTTCAATTACTTCCGTAGTGGACGCAGCAAAAGACGCCTGCACATGCCATTACGGCTGAAATTACGGTGCTGTTTTCTCCTGAAAACAGCACAGTAATTTCAGCCGTAACAGATGCTGCCGTGTGAACATACCCTCAGGGCTTAAAATGTCCGGGAAATAGCCCCAATACATATGTGTCCGCCCCAAAAAAAAGTGTGTGTATAGGAGACAGCATAGCATATCTATAGCACTACGACCCTATAAACTATGGATAGGATTAGATACAGTGGCTGAGCAGACAGTATCACACATGATAGGATTAGATACAGTGGCTCAGAAGGCAGTATCACACATGATAGGATTAGATACACAGCTCAGCAGACAGTATCACACATGATAGGATTAGATACAGTGGCCCAGCAGACAGTATCACACATGATAGGATTAGATACAGTGGCTCAGCAGACAGTACCACACATGATAGGATTAGATACAGTGGCTCAGCAGACAGTACCACACATGATAGGATTAGATACAGTGGCTCAGCAGACAGTATCACACATGATAGGATTAGATACAGTGGCTCAGCAGACAGTACCACACATTATAGGATTAGATACAGTGGCTCAGCAGACAGTATCACACATGATAGGATTAGATACAGTGGCTCAGCAGACAGTATCACACATGATCGGATTAGATATAGGGCCCAGCACAGTATCATACATGATTGGATTAGATACACAGCTCAGCAGACTGTATCACACATGATAGGATTAGATACAGGGCCCAGCTCGCTGACATTGCGGCTCCAGCGCTGGACCCAGGAAAGGTAAGAATAATAATTTTGCTTCTTTATGTGTTACTGATTATTTTTGTGTGTTTGTGTTTTTTTTACAGGTTCGGTTGTTGGACTTCGGATACGAGGACTTCAATGACGGCGTTTTTTTTATTCTCAATAAAATGGTTAATGAGGGTTGTGTTTTTATTTCAATAAAAAAAATTTCTATGTGCTTGTATCTTTTTAAACTTTATTATCACCGCCTTAGTAATGGCCGCTGGCTGATTGACAACCTCCATTACTAAGGCGAGGCTTAATGTTAGCCGGTGCAGAGTCTACACTAACCCCCATTATTACCCCGGTACCCACCGCCACCAGGGGTACTGGGAAGAGCCGGGTACAAACCAGTACCCGACCAGCTGTAGTGACGGGCAGGCACCGGGGTGGCCGCAGGCTGGTAGTATTAGGCTGGGGAAGGCCAAAAACAGTGGCCCTTCCCACCCTTGTAATGCTGCCTGCTGCTGCTGTGTTGTATCTGGCTGGTTATGAAAATTGGGGGGGACCCGACATCGTTCTTTCCAATTATTTTTTAAATGACGTGGCGTCCCCCCCATTTTCATAACCAGCCAGATACAATAAAGCAGCAGCAGCCTAGCATCACCAGGGTAGGAAGGGCCACTGTATCTGGCCTTTCCCCTCCTGATAATACCAGCCTGCGGCCACCCCAGTGGCCGACCATCACTACAGATGGTCAGGTACTGGATCGTACCCGGCTCTTCCCAGCACCCCTGGTGGCGGTGGGTACCGGGGTAATAAAGGGGGTTAGTGTTAGCCTCTGCACCGGCTAACACTAAGCCCTGCCTTAGCAATGGATGCTGTCAATCAGCCGGCGGCCATTACTAAGGCGGTAGTAATATAGTTTAAAAAAAACCACAAAGACATAGAAAAAATATTTTATTGAAATAAAAAAAAAAAACACAACCCTCATTAACCATTTTATTAATAAAAAAAAAAGCTGTCATCGAAGTAGTCCTGGAATCCGCCGTAGTCCAACGACCGAACCTGTAAGAAAACACACAAAAAATGATTAGTAACACATGTGTTAGGGTATGTGCACACACACTAATTACGTCCGTAATTGACGGACGTATTTCGGCCGCAAGTCCCGGACCGAACACAGTGCAGGGAGCCGGGCTCCTAGCATCATACTTATGTACGACGCTAGGAGTCCCTGCCTCGCTGCCGGACAACTGTCCGGTACTGAAAACATGATTACAGTACAGGACAGTTGTCCCACAGCGAGGCAGGGACTCCTAGCGTCGTACATAAGTACGACGCTAGGAGCCCGGCTCCCTGCAGTGTGTTCGGTCCGGTACTTGCGGCCGAAATACATCCGTCACTTACGGACGTAATTAGTGTCTGTGCACATACCCTAAGGCTTAGATACAGGGCCCATGTGTGATACTGTCTGTGGGACCCTGTATCTAAGCCTACCACAAGGTAGGCTTAGATACAGGGTCCAGCAGACAGTAATCTTATACAGTATAAGATTACTGTGTGCTGGGGCCCTGTATCTAAACCTACAGTGTGGTAGGCTTAGATACAGGGCCCAGCAGACAGGATCACGCATGGGCCATGTATCTAAGCCTACCATGTGATTGGCTTAGATACAGGGCCCAGCAGACAGCATCACACAATCTGTGATCCTGTCTCATGGGCCCCCTAAGCCTGCTACATCGTAGGCTTAGGGGTTGTGCAGTCCCTAAACATTGATGGCCTATCCTCAGGATAGGCCATCAATAGCTGATGTGTCGCCCGGGACCCGCAAATCAGCTGTTTTGAAGGGGCCGCAGCACTCGTACGAGAGCTGCTTCCCCTTCATTTCACTACTCGCCC
This sequence comes from Rhinoderma darwinii, assembly GCF_050947455.1. Classification (NCBI taxonomy): domain Eukaryota; kingdom Metazoa; phylum Chordata; class Amphibia; order Anura; family Rhinodermatidae; genus Rhinoderma; species Rhinoderma darwinii. Next base: position 48,833,867 of record NC_134697.1, on the reverse strand, counting down.
ACACTGTGAATCGCCGAAACCGATTCACAGTGTGACCGGAATGAAGTGACAGGAATGAAGGGGAGCAGCTCTCGTACGAGTGCTGCGGCCCCTTCAAAACAGCTGATTGGCGGGTCCCAGGAGTCGGACCCCGCCAGTCAGGGCTATCTTACCTTCCTCTTCGGCCGCGGCGGGAGTTCTGTCGTCTCGATGCTGTGCGCGGCGCATAGCGCTGTGACGTCATGTGCTGCGCACAGCGCCTGACGTCAGGACCTCCGCTGCGATCCGGAACCAGGAAGGTAAGTAAAGTATGTTACTATAGTAACAGGGGCCCGCGGCCCGAGTTACTATAGTAACTTTTTATTGATGTGGTGCGGGGGGCCGTGGGCCCCCCTGGCTTCGGGGCCCGGTCGCAATTGCGACCGCTGCGACCCCTATAGCTACGCCAGTGGTCCACGGGCCTCTGTCTCAGTCCTCAGCATCGCGCAGCTGAGAACTGAGTCGGCCAGCAGAGGAACGGGCCCCCTTCCCACGCGGGGCCCTTGTGCAGCTGCACCGGCTGCACATGCGGTATGTCCGCCCCTGGGTTTTAATGTATAAATGACAAGTTATACTATTTTTTTCCCCACATAACTATATATCAATGTGCTCAACACTCCTTGCTGCTGCAGACTAGACTGCATTTTCAACATGACAGGTTCCCTTTAAGTAGGTTCTTCCGCCCCAACAACGATATATAAAGACAAAGAGCAGGTGGAGATTTGTACCCCTGAGTATTTAATACATTTTAAAAACCATGTAAAAAAAAGTTGGCTTTTGAACTACTGCTACTGGAGAAATAATATTCACGGCCTTAGATTTTCTATAATTTATTTTTAAATTAGTGAGGTCATTAAACTTGCAGAATAGACTTTTACCTGTCTCCGTGTAATTGACAAAGAGTAGCAAATCATCCGCAAAGGCTGCAGCATTATGGGTTGTGTCTCCTTTTAATACCTTTAATAAGAGCATCCGATCTAATATACTGTCTGAAAGGCTCCATTTCATGACAAACAGGGAAAGGGGGCATGTCATGTGCCATTATGAATGTCTAAACTTGGTTCGAGTGTCCCATACACCCTTATCCTAGCACTAGGCTGAGAGTAAAGAGAGAAGATCTCTTCAATAAATTGCATAGGAAGGGAAATTTATCTAGCGTATGCCTCATGTACAGCCAAATCGACCCAATTGAAAGCCTTCTTGGCATCTCTGCCATGAAGGACTAAAGATATAACTGTATAAAGAGAGAACAAAGTACACGGTGCAATGGTGCATCATCTCAAGGTATTTAAATGTGTGACATCAGGGAAGGGAATAGTTCTCACCTGATGGCGTTATGCTGGGGGCACAACGTCCTTGATAGTGGATTTAAATCTGGAGGTACGCAGCTTGGGATTCTTCTGGTCACCCATAGGGTTCCGTTAGGTAGAATATATGAAAATTCAAGGACAAAAAGGGGGGAACCCACTTATCGGCGCTGTTCCTCCCCAGTGAAACGTGTACGTCAGGTCGCGCCGGTGAATGGTCACTAGTGTTAATCCATAAACTCTAGGCAACTACAAGGTAAATCCGTTGTCTATTTATTGTTGTGTTTCTTTAAAATATTAGAAAAAGCTATGCGTTTCAAGACCGGACCGGTCTCTTCATCAGGCTAAGAAAAACACAATGACGGTCGCCCGCCTTGGCAGGTATTATAAAGCCAGCCATGGATCCATATAGAGGCTCTAAGGTCAGAGTTCACACGTAGTTTTTCAAAACAATGGGAAATTATAAAGATTCTCCTATTCAGTGCAAACTTATTACATACAAATATAAAACATTATTGCAAAAGGTAGTTATTACTACCGTCGGCACTTCAAATGTGCATTTTAAGATACATATCAGCATAAACAATTACACAGTAAAACTATAAATGCGTGTGTATAAATATAAATACAAATGAAATTAGATTGAATAAAATTGAAGCATATTTAATTAGGTTTCAAAGACTGCTCAAAACAAGCCTCAGTTAGATAATACGTACTCCAAATAGTGAGCATACAGTAAACACGGTTTGTTATTGTAAACAGCTAGCTGAGGATGGAAGCCCCACGCTGACTCCAGTATTAACTCAGGCCGACCACCGGGAGGAGGAACGACTCCCACCAGGACACCCTCCAAACACTTCAAAGTGTATCGGGGGAACTATACAACCATTACATTGCAGGCTTAACAAGCATAGATCGAATTGTATGAAAGGTTTCATGCAACACAGTGTATCTAGACACTGCACACTACACCATAACAGAGATTTTAATTGTTATACCATTATATCTATAGACTACATAGCTAGCCCCAGCTAGCTGTTTACAATAACAAACCATGTTTACTGTATGCTCACTATAGGGAGTACGTGTTATCTAACTGAGGCTTGTTTCGAACAGTCTTTGAAACCTAATTGAATATACTCCAATTTTAATCAATTTATTTTCATTTATATTTATACACACTCATTTATAGTTTTACTGTGTAATTGTTTATGCTGATATGTATCTTAAAATGCACATTTGAAGTGCCGATGGTAGTAATAACTACCTTTTGACAATAATGTTTTATATTTGTATGTAATACGTTTGTACTGCACAGGAGAATCTTTGTAATTTCTCATTGTTTTGAAAAAGTACGTGTGAATTTTGTCCTTAGAGCCTCTATATGGATCCATAGCTGGATATATAATACCTGCTGTCACGATCACAGGGTATGTGGACCCACTAGGCCGCTCCGCCGTAGTGGAGAGTCTATAGTAGTTAGTAACACTTGGGTACCTGAACTAGTCCAGACAGTGGCTGTGGCTTCACCACGGATGGAGGTCGGTTCAGCAGGTAGCGCCAGACGTGGTGGGCAGTATCCGATGTGGCAGAAGACACTGGACGTAGCAGAAGACACTGGATGTGGCAGAAGACACTGGACGTGGCAAAGACAGCAGGTGCAGTAGACACGACTCCGACACTAGTAGGCACAGGAACAAGAACAGCACGGGATACAGGAACAGGTAACAGGGCACGGGCAAAAACTGGAAAGGGAAACACTAAGAGACCATTTGCAAGATAGACTTGGGATAACTAAGAACACTCAGGTAAGGATCAGAAGGGCTGGTGCCTTCTTATAGACCAGGAAATCATGTGGTTGATGATAATGATTGTTTTACAGGTGCACCCTACGGGACACAGCAGACCGGAGCGGAAGTGAGCGCTGGCGTCTCCTAGGAAGGAGATGGTGACCAGCGCTCATGGATCCATGGCAGCGGGCGTCGGGAGGTGAGTAAGCCCGACGGTCCGTGGCCATGGACGCTACACCTGCCAAGGCGGGTGACCATCATTGTGTTTTTCCTAGCCTGATGAAGGGACCGGTCCGGTCTTGAAACGCATAGCTTTTACTAATTTTTTAAAGAAACACAACAATAAATAGACAACGGATTTACCTTGTAGTTGCTTAGAGTTTATGGATCAACACTATTGACCATTCACCGGCGTGACCTGCCGGGCACGTCTCACTGGGGAGGAACAGCGCTGATAAGTGGGATTTTTTTCCTTGAATTTTCAAGAAGGACTAAAAGAGTGTCTGTGTATATGTCAAAATCAATTACATTGATAAATCTGTGGGTATTTTATTTTCCCTCTCTGCCCAAGGCAAATCCTCTTTATTATGGGTGAAACAAAACAGGTAGAAGCTTTCTTATGTGACGAGCCAATAATCTGTAGATAAATCTATAGCTACAGTAATAGTCCCATATTTGGGCAGAATCATGATCTGCGCCACCAATATTTATCTAGGGAGAGAGGAACCTTGCAATAGCTCATTAAAAAGTGTAGTGAGCTGTGGTACACAATTGTCTTGGCATGTTTTGAAGAAGCCCACTGTGAGCTGATCTGGACCTAGACTTTTGCCGAGAGCGAAACTAGTCAACATTTCTTTAACCTCATCGATGAAAATTGGGAATAAAAAAGCTGATTTTTTTTTATCTTCCGTTAAGATAGGAAGATGCAAGGACGCAATTATTTAAATTGAATTTACCTTTCTTCGTTTTAAAAAAATAATAATTTATAAATGCATACACCATACAAATCAGCGTAGTACGCTTGGAATTCATTGGCAATGTATGACGTCGTGATACAGGAGACTTTGGCTTGGTTTTTGATTGCTTTATTGTGGGATAGGGCTTTGCATTTCTTTATTAAGGCCACCATGATTTTGCTACCCTTGTTCCGATGAGTGGAAATTTTATAGTTTATAGTACATATACAATTTAGCAGATTTAGCAATGAAGACATTTTCAATCTTCAAGGTTATTATGCAATCCTGCCTGGTCTGCCTGGCTATCGCTATTTTTATGTAATTTTTCAAGAGTTTTAATCTGGTGTAGTGGGAAATTTATTTCCTTGTCTCTCTTTTTTAAGTCTGGTGCCTAGTGAGATAAAGTAACCTGTTATATAAGCCTTATGAGCTTCCCACACAATAGGATATTTAGTCTCCTGTGATTTAGTCTCCTCTTCACAATCAATTTTATGTAGAGGTGGCAGCCCAGAACGGTCAGGACCATTTCCGTTTTGGATAAAGAGGAAAGTGCACTTCTAGAGTTATTGTAGTTATTGGAGCATGAACTAATGCAATAATGAACTAGAGAGAAAAATATAGTTCAGACGCTGAAATAAATGGCGGACAGAAAAGGAAAAGGAATAATCTGTTACTTGGGAATATTGTACCCTCCATATGTCAACAGGTCTAAAGAGGCTAATGAAGCTTATTATTATAAGGCAGAGACCGCAGACTGCCCAGTAGAGCTGTCCAAAGATGGGTTAAGAGTAATGTTAAAATCGCCGCCAAATATAAGTATTCCCTCAGCAATAAGTTGAAGATTTCGCAAGACCTCAAGAATCCATAAGGTTTGGTTTATATTTGGTGCATAAATATTAGCGATAGTGTATAACTGATTAGCACTATGACCTTTGACAAGTGACAATATATAAGCCCTTTTGTTAGGGGAATTAAAACCCCTAACATTATAGTATTTTATGTGATGCCATTGGATCTGGGGACATGAGTGACATAACAAAAAGCACTCAGTGCATTTAAAACATGTTTGCACCGTACCAGAAGTAAAGGGGAGAGGGGGGAAGGTTCAGACCGTGGAGCAAGGTATAAACTATGTACAATATAAGACCCATTGCCTTTATCATATTAGAAGCCAAAGTGTCCACACGGAACAGTTAACTGTGTCATTGAGAAAAGCGATTGCAAGAGCATTAGTTGGGGGGGGGGGGGGTTTGAAATTGTGCCTGTCCATGAGCTGTGCAACATCTCCGCTTATAACCTTTAATATCGCTAAAGGGGGTTTTACACAGGACGATTATCGGGCAGACGAGCGTTGATATAATGCTCGGTGATGATAATTGCCCTGTGTAAACAGGGGTACTGGAGGGAGAAAAGTTGCGGACCAAGGTACAGCGCTGCTAACATCAATTTCAAGTCCAGACAAAGAGGTGAGAAATTGGATTTATTGGGGTTAAAACAATAAAGGCAGTTTGAGGCTACGCGTTTCGACGCTGGACTAGCGTCTTCATCAGGCCAAGCCTCTTTGTCTGTACTTGAAATAGATGTTAGCAGCGCTGTACTTTGGTCCGCAATTTTTCTCCCTCCATGCCTCTTTAAGCGGTTGTCTGTTGACCACCGGTTTGGATCTAGCTGCAGCTACATCACTTATTACCTGCCTACAGTAGAGTTGTGCCTACTATTTGCACAACCCCCAAAAGTAAGCATTTGATTCACCATTGTTCGTTTGCTCATTTTTTTGCTTGTGATCTGCACCATGTGGCGCCGTGGTATTTTCTCTCTTTCTTTCTAGATTTTTAAACAGGGGAACGACCAGCAGATGAATGAGCAAACGCTCAATCATCTGCTGGTCATATAGTTTTAAAAAAATAAAATATTATCATTGTCGGCAGCGCATCTCCCTGTGTAAACAGGGAGACGTGCTGCCGAGATGATAATAATGTATAGGGACGAGCGATTGGAGTAACGACCGCTCATCCCCATCCATAGCTCCGTGTGACAGGAGCAAAGCAGCACTTATCGGCAGATGTCAAATGCCCTTTAGGCTAATTGCAGGGAGTATACATATATGGGATAGATTACTACATATCAATAGACATAAATGGAATATAGAATAATCAATTAGTCTAAACCTTAAGGTCAACATTCTGGAAACTGCATTGCTAGGAACTGGAACATTCTGGAAACTGCTTTGCTAAAATGCAGAATTCAGAAACGTAGTAGTATTGCATATGTATTACTTGAAAAGCTAAACAGGTAAAAACAGTTCACACAAGGGAATATCCCTTAGAGTGGCAGAGAATAACAACAGTTGTATTCTAAGCAGAATGAAAAAAATCAGATAGTGACACCGTCTCTAGGTTCCAGGGGGATACCCTTTGGTAAGCTGCTTCCTCAGTTTCGGTGGTTTCAGTTTTTTTGGCCATTTACCACGCAATCAGTTTTGGCGGTTCAGAGAGTTATGTCTACATCAGCTTTCATTCAGTTTGGCAAATTAAAAGGATTTATATTTAGTCAGTCCCATGTTGTTGCTAAGTCTTTGGGAGTCATTAAGGTAATTTGTTATCTTTGGTGATGCCAAGTTCAAACGGTTACATCCACTTTTATTGCAGTTTACGTTCCCGTGGTTGCTCCGAAGGAGGTTTCAGAAGTCGTTTTTTAGCCAAAGTAGATGCTGCAATATGCTGATAGATATGGATAGAAGTTCCTTTATGTCGTAGATCAACAAAATCACTAGCCTTTTACAAAATGTCAGCAGTTTCAACATGGCTCAGTAAACCACAGATAACTTGGGTCTAAGCGCTCTATGAGTTTGCCTAATTACTATGCCCTCCACCCTCTGTGCTCCTAGGAGAGATGACAATTTTATATTCTTCCATCTACTGCAGGTTTTTTGGTCCTCTATCAGAAGTAAGGCTCTGTTTAGATCTTGCGCCCTCTCTTGTAACTTTTGCTTCAGCAAGCCATCGGATTTCATAGTTCCAACTTGCACCGTTTCCAAGCTTTACACTCTGTGGCCAATATACTCGCTGATAGTTGCACGAAATGTAAATGCCACAAACACATCACATGAACTCTTTTTATTTCCATACTCAAGCCCAAGAGAAGTAGCAGAGTTATGAAGCTGTTGGAATTCTTGCTTGTGGTCAACAAAAATAGGGATGTGCCTCTTTAAGTAGAAAAGCTGTCCATTAGAATGCATAGACTATTGAAGACTAGTCTATAAAAATTAGAGCTATGCTCCTATAGCTGAGCAAGGAGATTCCTTACAGGCCAAGGGATGAGGAGGTATGTTGGTCAATGGGAGCTTAACAGAGGTGATTCTCTGCCACTAAATTTAGTCCAAGGCCATCCCGACTGGTAGACCGCTGGTCTCGGAGCAACTATTATTCACACAGGACTGTGCAGCAAGAGGGCAGAAGGGGGCAACAAAGACTTACAGACCGCAGTATCTGCAATTAGGTCCGCTGATGGCTGATGTAAACGTAGATCGAGCTCCAAGCCATGCATGCATCCACAAATCCAGGCCGTGGTACAAGCCACAAGATAGGTCACAATGGGAAATCTCTCCCGATCCTAGGAATAAAACTCTCTTTGTGTCTAACAGCCAGCGATTAGTGAATTGATGGAGACATTTTTCCAATTTGGAGGTTCTCAGCCAAGGATTACCCCAGATATTCAATAGTATTTGCAGAACACTGGGGCTATGCGTCTACACCGCTCGGTGCACAGGCCACGCCCATGACACATCTATTTTTTATTACAGACACTGGGCGAAGTCCTCTATTTTTACAGACTGTCCTTTTATGCATGATTTGAAACCATGACTAGAATTGCCAGATCACCACTACAATCCTACTGGAAGTCAATCATCATAAAAAAAAATTGGCTGTTGTTTAACATATGGATAAAGTGAGTTCTACCGAATTTAAGGGGAAGTCCAACACAAGGAACATAATTTTTAATGCACCACAATGCATCTTGTGACATATTCACAAAATATTTTATGATGTCATGTCATTTTAAACTCTTATGTTTCTATCTTGCCCGTAAAGACAAATCGCTTCTGTCTTCTGTGTTTCAGATTTAACAAGAACATTTTTTTTTATACATGACCCAAATGCACAATATATAGTAAATTGTTTGTCTCTGCCTCTCTATGATTTATAGTAGATAAAGCCCTTTCTGCAAGTTTTCCATGGCAACCATCCACAGCATAAAGAAAGTTAAAAATAAAGTAATTGCTTTATTTTAAATGTTCTGCTTAGTCAGTATTTTATATAAATCACCCAGACAGCTTTGTATGTGCAGCATCTCCACCATAATTCTCAGTTGTCAGCTGCCACCACTTTTCCTGGGAAAAGGAAAGTCTGTAATAAAGACCTACTTCCTACAAAACTAGATTTGTTTTTTATTTGTTTTATTATTTTTTGTCTCCTTGTCCTATTTTTGGAGAAGCAACTCTATTGGCCGTATTAATTGTTATCTGTGCTTTCATTGTATATGTGTGTGTGCAATAAATAACTGAGATTGCCCTAATTTTGTCATGTTGAGTACTACAAATCCAGAACACAAAAGAAGCATGCACCACCATAAAAAGAGAGATGCTATGTCTCAAATGTTACTATGTTAGAAAAAGAGGAAAAAGCGAGATCATACCCTGCACACCCAAATATAGTGCAAAAGAATAACAAATTTATTGCAAAATTGGCACAAAACATAAAATGATTTAAGAATCATACAAAAAGTTTTTGCATGGAGGATGCCCTTGATAAAAAAAATGCCTATGCATTAAATATATAGGGTCTAGAATCATTCAAAGCATACTCACAAATTCAGAGATATCCGACGTAATCAGCATACACTAGGGCATAAAAATACCCCTAAAAAAGAAAATATAAAAAGAAGAGATGCATGAACTAAAAATGTAATATGTTTAGACCTGTATGTGAACAAGTAAAAAGAGTAGGTCCCAAATAGATATCACCACGGATATCGCAAATTGGATCATCTTCCTTAGGGATATGGTGATTTCTGTGTTTATGAGAATTTGCTCCCACTTTGAAACACACGCACACACACACACACACACACACGCACACGCACACGCACGCGCACGCACACGCACACACACACACACACACACACACACACACACACACACACACACACACACAGTAGCAGCACTGACTCCAGGAAAAATACATATCTGGGTGCCCAGCAAGTAGTCCCGATCCCCTGGACTAAATGCAATTTTCAAAAAAAGATCTTGCAGCACTCCGATAAGCAATAACAAAGTGTGATTTATTCAGTCAACATCAAGAAAAATGCAACGTTTCAGTCCTGCAATAGGACCTTTCTCAAGCATGAAATGTTGCATTTTTCTTGATGTTGACTGAATAAATCACACTTTTTTATTGCTTATCGGAGTGCTGCAAGATCTTTTTTTGAAAATTATATATATATGTGTGAATCTATTTGTCTTGTTTGCCTGCGCTGTGTTAATCACCACTATAGATGTTTTGCTTCAAGGTTTTTTGCACCCTATCTATTTATTCACGGCTATATTGTCCATTAGGATTGAATCCTCATCATGGGCATTCTCCATATATACTTTTTTATAATTCTTTAATTCTCTTAAATTTTGCACCAATTGTTCAGTAATTGGGACTTTTTTTTAGTGTGTGTTTATGTGTGTCGGGGGGGGGGGGGGGGGAGTAGTACAAACACAGATGTGAAGCTATAAGTTACCAGTCAACACTATACAAAATATTGTTGCAGCGTACATGCAAATATGAAAGGACTGTTCTTATGTAGCAAAAGTCTCAATTAAAGTCAGAAGTGCAGTGGGGCACATTTAGAAGAGTTGTTCTTGAGCTGGTCTTTAAAAATGCTGCACGTTTTGATGGTTGTGCGGCAAATTTAGAAGTGGAACAAACATCTGTAAATTTGAAGCAGGCATTAGAAATAGCACAAGTGTCTAAAGCCAGGATCACACGCACAGTTCTGATGCGTTTTTGGTGCAGTTTTGCCTCCGTTTTTTGAGCCAAACCAAGAAGTGGATCCAAAAGGAAGAACAGGTATAAAGAAAAGACTAATGCATCTACTTTCTTTTGTATTCAATCCTGTGGTTGGCTCAAATAAATTAAGCCATACAAAATAGAGGAGAAGTATCGGTCTTTCCTATATACTTATCCTTCTTTGTGGATCCCCTCCCGTTTTTAGCACAAAAAACTTCATCAAAAACTGCCACAGCAACTGACATGAAGACTGCATGTGTTTTTCTAGCCCACTCAGTCAAACATTTCCTCTTCAAATGCCACAAGTTGGGGGGGGGGGGGTGGAGCAGGCTTGTTGTGCATTGGAAGTGGACGTGTCTCATCCAAGCTCTGCACATCGGCCCTGCTTAATTTTCCATACTGAATGGATAAAAATCGAAAAAATAGAGGCTCACAACATGGCCTTCTCACCCAAGTACCTAGCAGCCTGGAAATTTTCCTATAGCGGTATACGGATCGGGGAAGGCCCGCGAGTGATAATGAGTCCTGCTTCCCGCCTCTGCTACCGTTGTCAACATCAGCTGTCTCTCCGGCTATAGACTTGGAATAGAGAAACTCCAGCAGCCGCATAGTGGATAGAAGTTAAAAACTAACTTTTAATGAAAAAACATGATAAAAACCATATGTGCACGTATGAAAAATAGAAGAAAACCACTCATGCGTTTCGGGCACCCTGTGTGTCCTTAGTGATAGTCAATGTAACTGAGACAATGGACAAGTTAAATACCTAAAAGGGGCAGTGCTTAGGGATCACATGATCCTCAGGTTAGAGGTCAGGATGACAACACTGAAACAGGTGTATGGACATATTACTCATTTTCTTGCAATGGATAATCCTTTTGTTATACTAGCAATTTGCTATGTCCATACAGCTGTTTCAATGTTGTCATCCTGACCTCTAACCTGAGGATCATGTTCCATTTTTTTTGTCCTTATTCCTACATTGGAGGCTATTATGCTATTTTATGTGGGCAACTTCCATCCATTATTCTGTGTTTACAGCACTTGATACTTTTGTGTACCCTTTATTGCTACGCACATTTGTGTTTGTTACTGCATTATGGGAGTCCACCACTTTGTGTTCTCTTGTCTGTGTATGCTCTCATTGCCATTTTTTATGTATAAAAAACTTTTCTTTTAACGGTAATAATAACATTTTTGCTTTTTTTCCGGAAGAAATCTTCTGTCCTACATGATTCTTTCTAGTTGGTTGTGCATTTGTGCATGCATTTGGGGCTTTATTTATAGTAGTATTAGCAGTGATACTTAAAGGTGTTTTATACTGGGCAATTATCGGGCAAACGATCGTTCATCTGCTGATAGTATCGTTTTAAAAAAGTAAAATCTTATCGTTGTCGGCAGCACATCTCCCTGTGTAAACAGCGAGTCGTGCCGCCGACATGATAATATTGTATGGGGACGACCGCTCGTCCCCATCCATAGCTCCTTGTGCAGGAGCAAATGTGCGCCGATCAACGCGCTGTCTCGACCGGTGTAATAAGGCCTTTAGTCATGTTTCTATGTGTTAAAATGTTTATAAGAAACCTGTTGTACAAACAAGTTAATTGTGCAGATTCCTAATCGCGATTCAAAGATCTGGTTACTTAGAAAATCAACACACCTCAGTCTTTGACTTATCTCCTCGGGCTACTCAATGACAGAAGCCTCACATATTAGTTCTGTTGAATGGTTTTCTAATTAGATTAAGTGACTCAGAGCTGATTGTAGGAGCCTGAAACATTGTTTAGAAATTCCAACATGAATTGAATGTACAAAACATTTAATTTGTGCAATTTCATTTACTTTAAAGGGTATTCTGATGACTAGCTTTGATTTACTGCAGTAAGACCCCGCAATATGAACATAATTTTGTGAGCTTTTACATGTTAATTGTGAGAGATTAGCAATGGTAGAGCTTATAATGGGTATTGATGCAATAGAGACAGAGGCACATCATGTAGAAGTCCAATTCAGTCGCACCTGTCTATATTCCAGCAGTTTGAAATCCGCAAAAAAGGTGAACTCTTCAAGCAGAAAACAAATACCTGCTCAACTGAGCGCTTACTAAATAAGAAGACTCCTAAGTAGACCAGAAACCCTTCTTACCAGACACTAGGGACACAGTTAGGGTAAATTCACACGTAGCGTAAATACTGCAGATTTTCTGAAATGTATTTTGTTGTGGAGAATCCGCAGTATAATACAGTAGAAGCAAAGTGGATGAGATTTGAACAGGCTGCAGCGGTCACATTGGCTTAAACTTCATCCCAGGAGGCCGACCTGCAGGACGGCAGAGGAACACGTCGACATGGCTACATAAGTATCACACTTTTTTTAATGTGCATTTAAGTGCAGTTTTCCGCAACAATTTGGTGCGTGTTTTTGGCCAGAATTCCCTGCAGTTCCCAGTAGTTGTATAAAACTATAAGAAGAATGGGGCAGCACTGTAGCTGATGAACCTCACGGCTGGTGCAAAGCTTCAGCGGAGCGACTCCTCCTCACAGTAAGAAATAGCAGGGAAGCAGCAATCAAAAATAGAAATTTAATTCACCAAATATCTATCACTTGAAAATGCCCTCATAGAGAGGGTGAAATGTTGTGATTGATATTTGGTGAACTAAATTTCTATTTCTGAATGCGGCTTTCCTGCTATTTGTTCATTTTATATATATATATATATATCAGTGGCGTAACTACCGCGGTAGCAGCAGTAGCGGCTGCTACGGGGCCCGGGGCTTGAGGGGGCCCGTGCCGCCAGCCGACACGCCCTCCCAAATGCCCGGTGGCGCCGCTAGCAGCCGTTATGGCTGCTACAGGGGTAGCACCGCTACTGTGGGGCCCGCGCCAGCGAGCCTTACACAGGCACTCTCATGCCTGTAGGTGTCGCTAGCACCGGAGGGGGCCCCGGTGCTAGCGGCAGCTAAATACATGTATTAGCACTGAATGGCCGGGCATGTTCCGTGCCTGACCATCCAGTGCCTTACAATGACACTGATTGGCTAGCGGCGCGATGACATCATCGCGCCGCTTCCATGCTTGGAAGGTGCTGATTGGCGGGGCAAGTCATTCTGCCCCGCCAATCAGCGTCATTGAAGGACGCTCATTCAGCTCTTGCAGACATGCTCAGAAGAGAGCATGTCTGCATCGCCAGTGAACAGCGTGGGAACCGGAGAATGTGAGTATGTCAACTTTATATATTTTTTTCCTCATAAAAATGTGAATGGCATTATCTATAGTGGGGGGGTCTATCTACAAGGGGGGGTCGTCTTTATGTGGGCTATTATATATAGGGGGGTCTATATGTGGGGCAGTAGCTACAGGGTGGTCTATATGTGGGGCAGTAGCTACAGGGGGGTCTATATGTGGGGGTGGGGGCTACTATATACAGGGTGGGGTCTATATGTGGGGCACTAGCTACAGGGGAGGTCTGTATGTGGGGATGTGGGCCACTATCTACAGGGGGGTCTATATGTGGGGCAGTATATGTGAGACACTATACAGGAGTGGGCTATATGTAGAGCACTATCTATAGGGGAGCTATTTTTTAGGGTACTTTCTATAGGGGTGGGCTATGTGTGGGACACTATATACAGGGGTGGGTTACCTGTGGGGCACTAGCAACAGGGTGTCTATATGTAGTGCACAGTCTACAGGGGTGGGCTATATGTGGGACAATATCTACAGAGGTGGGCTATACGTGGAGCACTAACTATAGGGGAAGCTATATGTAGGGCAGCACGGTGGCTCAGTGGTTAGCACTATTGCCTTGCAGCTCTGGAGTCCATATGTGGGCACTATCTACAGGGGCTTCTATGTAGGTCACTATCTACAGGGGGCACGGTGTGTGTGTGTGTGACAGTTATATTTAGATGTGTTGAGAATTGTAACTTTGTTTATAGGTGCAGAAATGTTTTAAAAGTGAGAAGCTGAAGACATCTAAACGGAAAACTGCAGAAATGGGTCATGGCCGGGAGAAGTCATCATAGAGGTCTGAACCGGAGGGAGAAGAAAAGAACTAGAATCTGAGACGTCACCGGTGAGTCACTTAATGTAAATGTTTATTCTGCCTCTAATGAGTAATGTAGTCACTGTATGATCTGCAGCGAGATGATGGGTGGTATGATTTTTTTTTGTGAAACCGCATCTCCCAGCATATCCTTATCATTGTTTCGGCCATGCTGGGAGCTGTAGTTTTACGCCGTACAAACCTATGCGCAGTGGCGTAACTACCGCTATAGCAGCCGTAGCGACTTCTACGGGTCCTGCAGCATGAGGGGGCCCGTGCCACCCGCCGGCACGGCCCCTCCCATGGCCGCAGGCTCCGCTAGCAGCCGCTATGGCTGCTACAGCGCGACGCCACTGAAGGGGTTGTTCCTACAAAAGACATGCATCCCCTAACCACAGGATAGGGGATACATGTGGGATCGCTGTGACGCACAGCGATGAGGAGAACGGGGGACCGAAAGTCCCCCCTGTGTTCTCCATGACAAACCTCGGACTTCCGTATTCTGTCTGCAGCTCCATGGAAATGACTTGTGCACCGGTCGTGCTTGTGCGCATGCGTGACCAGCGCTCCTTTCATTTTTATTGAACTGCGCAGACGCCGGAAGTCCGAGGTTAGTCATGGAGAACTTCGGGGGACTTTCGGTCCCCCGTTCTCCTTATCGCTGCCAGCGATCACACATGTTTTCCCTGTCCTGTGGATAGGGGATGCATGTCTTTTGTAGGACAAACTATAGGCCGTTTTTTTTTTTTGGGGGGGGTCTGTATGGCGTAATCTACAGAGGGGGCTGTATGGCGTTATCTACAGAGGGGGTCTGTATGGCGTTATCTACAGAGGGGGCTGTATGGCGTTATCTACAGGGGGCTGTGTATGGTGCTATCTATAGGGGGGCGCTGTGTGGTGGAATCTATAGGGAGGCACTATCTACAAGGGGGGGGGGGTGGGTTGTGTGATACCCAGCAGAGGGGGGGGGGGCCAGTCAAAAGTTTGCTATGGGGCCCAGTCTTTCCTAGTTACGCCCCTGATATATATATATATATATATATATATATATATCACACTGAATGACCTCTTTATTTGAGACTCCCATCTAGTAGCGTATTGGACCACCTTTGGCCTTCAGAACATCAGCAATTCGTCATGGCATATATTCCACAAGGTGTTGTAATCGTTCTGCAGGAATATTGGCCCATGTGGACAGGATAGCTTCTTGCAGTTGCCGTTAAAAGTGTCTTTATGCCATAGGGTAAACAGCTGCCATGAAGGGATGACCGTGGTCGGCCACATTAGGTAAGCCCTACTGTTTAAACGCTAATCTACAGATATCAGTGGCTCCAGGGTGTGCCAAGGAAACATTCCCTACACCATTACTCCACCTCCCCCAGCCTAAACTGTTGACACCTGACAAGTGCCAAATTCCCACTTCTCATCATCAGCATGATGCAATAAAAATCTGGATTCATCTGACCATGTGATCACATTTTTGGGCTCTTTTTCCCACTGAAGTCTTGCCTTTCTGTTTTACTTAGATAACAATGGCACCCAAACTAGGCTAAGTGGTCATAAGTAATGAAGAGTTGTGCCTTCGAACATGTTAGTTGGAGCACGAGCGTTATATGCTACTGCAATTTTCTTGACTATGCACCGCCTGTTTGACAAAATGATTCTTGACATCCTCCTCTCACCCCTTTTGTCGACAAGTTGTTTATCTACACAGGATCCTCTTTCAGTGGATATCTTCCTCGATCGCACCATTCTGGTTATATTCTCGACATTGTTGCACGAGAAAACCACACAAGGTTGACAGTTTTTTAAATAATGGCCCCCGGCTAGTCTAGCACCGATGACCATGACTTGTTCAAAGTCGCTAAGATTGCTTGATTTTCCAATTCTAATGTAAATTAACACTGAAACCGATCCATGGAAAACGTGCTCACTTTATTTTATGGTGCACTCCGGGGTCACGTGTCTATTTCCAAACAGGAATGCTCCAGACGTATAAGGGCATGTGTCTGTAATAAAGTGTCCTTTCAGTGTATACGTATGCATAACCTACCCTATACTAATCCTGAATAATAGCCTGTGCTAAGCTCTCTTCTGTTCACACCACGTTCAGTCCATACAGTTGAGATATATCTTTTTCTGTATAGACAAGGCAAAAAATATGTATACAGCAAAAAAGGGGGTGCAATCTCTAAAAATCATGCCCTGTATGTTGTTAGCTCCCCATTTGGTGGGTTGGCCAAGTTGGACCACGTAGCCACATTAAGAAACTACAAAGCTGTACTGATTTTGAAAAATTTTTTTTTTTCTACATCAGATTACTGTACAGTTCATGGTGTAAATATAAGACTTGCTGGAAAACAAATGTCCAGAGCTAGAACTTTGTAGACACAGAACAAGTAGGAGTTGCTGTGAGATTTATGCTCAGAATCCAGCAGAATTGTGAATATACATCTGGATGGGTTTGAGCAGTCATATAGCAAGATATTAAAAAGTCCATTAATTATTTTGAGCATATTATATATTCATATGGAAACAGTAAAATAATCTACCCAGAAAATACTTTGCTCTTAAAGCAAACATTTTATTACATTTCTGACTATGAAATGTGCGATCAGTTGGAAACGGTATTTTGTTAGCAAATTTTATTAGCGGAAACATTTATTGCATAACAGCCAAATGACCTGTGTTGTGGTTGACCTCAGTACATTTAATCTACATGTTGCAATTGTCTTTTAAGACAATCTCCGACATGCTATCACTTATTCCTCCTCTGGGTTGAGCCATGTGGAAATAGTGTTAAGAATAGATTTTTCAGAATTGAGTCTACACAGAATTCATTGAACATATTGATCATGGGTTCTTACCTAAATAGGATTACGCACATATCAAAGGCTTTCTTCTGATTGTACTTACTTTGACATATGGTGAGCTCCCTATCACATGGCATCCTTCAATTTCAAAGCACCTTATATCAACTCATTAGGAAATTTAGACTTTTTGAACTGCAGTGAATGGATACCAATATAGGTCAAATGTGGTACAAATACAATCATTAAATCATTGTAACAGAACTATTACTCTCTCTATTACTATTCCACGCTGTAACAGCATTCGTTGAGTTGTTACTGCACACGGAATTCAAAGGAAAAGTGCAACATTCCTTACAATTTTACCTTTCTTGAAAGTTTCATAAAACTAAATACATAAGTTCATGTTATGCAGTTCTATGTCTTATCACGTTTATATGTAAGAAATTAAATTAATCCAACCAATGTTTTTGGTCCAGGTTTGAAAAATCGGCACTTGTCTGGCACGATCCAAGAGAGTGACTTGAATTTATAGTGAGGATCGTGCTAGACAAGTGCCGATGTTTCTAACCTGGACCAGGAACCGTGGTTGGATTCATTTTATTTCTTACAAGTTGCAGAACCCCAGCAGAGTGGGCACCATTCCCAAAGGGGGAGCCGGCACCGGCAGCACCCCCACTATTCTCACAAGCCTAAATATAGTGTTGGGCCTACCTATTAGCACAACACAACAAGGTGAGCCTCTACTACCATTGTTATTACAAATATTGTTTTTTTTTAACGTACTTATCCTATGTAGCGCCATTCTTTTCTCTTTTCTTCAGCTCTATGAACACATCACTTTTATAAGCAGTTCCAAATAAAGGTGCAGGACATCTTGGGTGCAGGACATTTTTTTTTTGATTACTTGATTACTGTTTATGTGCATTTCACTTCCATATAGTAGGCCAGTGGTGGGCTACTAGCAATCCACGGGCCGCATGCAACTCGTGACCACTGCGGCTCCTGGCATTTGCGCCCCACTCTACTGAATACTCAACTTTGCAAGCTTTAATTTGTTTTTGATGAGACATAATTAATGCAGCCAGACTTTGAATATAATGTAGTCAAGGGCTGAATAAAGTCAAGAGCTGCATCGAAAGCCCCCATAATTTGGTGGATTGCTCACCACTGTGGTAGCCTGTATGACCCTTATCCTCCTCTTTCTTCTTCTGCAATGATCCCCAATATCAGTACTTGATCATGACATTTTAATACCGACTTTATTACAAATTTAGAGCACTACATACAATTTTTTTATTTAGCCATATTACTATCAAGCAATTGGCCCCCTTTAAGTCAGAATATACTTCTACAGTAATAAAAAATGACACATATAATGATGACTTTCAAATGTACTTCCTCTTGAAATACGAATGTGATCTATCAATTATGACATCTAAACTCTAGATTTTTAGGACTGACTGTTACATATTATTTGTCTTAGTCTTTAAAGCACTTTAAAATAAATTTGCTGCCATTTAAAACTGGCAGTGTTCCATATCAGCCCTGAGATGAAAAATCATCTGTCCTATGGATGTCTTTCAGGAGGACCTGCTAATATCCTCTGCATGTATTATTAGCTTGCGTTCAGTACAGATGAGATTGGGCTTCTCCGAGATGAGCTGTCAGCCTTGAGATTAAGTGTTATAGAATCATCACATGTTAGATCTTCTAATGGAATGACAGGATCTCTGAGGTATTATGATCTTCAGCCATCACCAGCAAGACTTACATTTATTGCATGGTAAAATATTTTTATATAGGATTATATGTGATAGGTGTTACTATATGAATGTGAAGCTCAGGTAAGTTATTATTTGCTAAGAATGCGAATAATAATATAATAAACCAACCATGAACCATCATTGACTATTACATAACTATATATTTCATACTGACAATAATATTGGGCTTCAACGTTTGCAACTAAAATAAATTTTAGTGCATAAGAAACCCACAAGTCCCCTGCGACATAAGAGTAGAGTATGGTTAGAAATAGACAGTGCAGATGTGCAATAACTTATTATAGTAAATGTAAAAGATATGCTGTGCAGCATTGTCTCTATACAAATACATACATCATTTTATAGTGGATATAGCTCCTATAATGAGTGACAATATCATATATGACAATATATGACATACATGATCAGTGGTATCTTTATAGCTGCCGCTGGATATACTGCCGCTTTGGGGCTTGGATTGGTGGTGATGAGGGGGCCACACAAGAGCTGAAATCAGCAAGTTGGGCACAGTTTTTTTGGGTCTAGGTCTTCCTTAAGCCCTGACCGGGCTGCGTACTAGATGCATTAAAAAAAGGAGGCATACAGACTGCAGAGTGTGTATGTGAAAAAGGAGGTTATCTTAATCTCTCTATGTACCCTCTCTACACGGTGCATATTACTGAGCAGTAATGATTGTTGATTATGTGTAGTTATCAAAGCAAATGTTATTTAGTGGGAGAAAAAAAAAACCCTATGGATGTATGGAATCACGACAAAATTAATATAACAACATAGCAAAAGATTCGACAGTACAATACATAAATAAAATACAAGGTCAGTCCTTTGGCAGAATGGAAACCAATATTTCCAGCTGCGCCAAGCTTATAGCCAGAACCCCCTCTATGACAACTATATGCTCTAAGAGGGGCAAAGGGGCTGTCCAAATGGAACAAGCCTTTTAAAAGAATACATCTCGCCTGCCATACAAAGAGCATATATAACCCACTAGGTCATGAGACACCTGCTCACACTCCTGGATTTACTAATATTATATTTAATATATATGTTGACAGGGATATGCAGCAGAATATGATTGGGTGCTCATGCCCCCATGGTGCTTCCCTTGCTTTTTCAGCAGTCATAATATCTTGTTGTACAGGCTACTTCTGCCTAAAATACTTATTTATGCTGATATTGAAGTTTTATCACGCATTCCATATATAATGTGTCTCAAAATATCAAGTATTGCTATATATTATATGACAGGCGCTATATGCAGACAACTTTACTCACTGGAATTATTTTCGAAACATTTTGCATTATGTTATGCCAGAAAATCAAATATTGCAAACATATAAATTAAAATATTCCCAGAAGAATGTTTAATCCAATCTGCCAAGCGCAGATCTGACTTTGCCTAAGTGTAGCATTATAATTCATGAAGTGTTCTATTCAGTCTGTGCATGCAGCTGTTTATCAGATTAGAAAACATGTTTACAGTTACATAAAAAAAAGCATTCAATAAAATATGTATTATAATTACTGCAGTGAGTAGCGTTAATGTTAAATACTGTACCTTTATTACTCTATGCATTCCGCTATTACAATGTTCGGTCAAAGTCGGATACAGGGTGCACATATTCAACCCACATTGTTAGTGGTCGTACATATTTGCAATCAGCTTCCATATATTAATAAAGTAGACGTCAATCAACTAATCGTCATGTGTTCAGATTCTCTAACCCAGAATAATCAGTCATTATGGCTGAGGGATGCAACATGTGGCCACTGACTTCCCTTGCATTCAGATGACTGTAATACATAATAGTAGTACGCAATATGCTCTTATGCAGCATATGGAAAGGGGTTGTCAAGATCAGACAGCCCCTTAAAGGTTAATTAAAATTACCTTTATTAGAAAATAAAAAATTGACATTCTAAATCCTATGTTTACATCGTACACCGAGCCGGGATATCTGCTTTCCTACTAAAGAGGTATTCCCATTCTAGCCATTTGTGGCTTATCCAAAGGATACATCCACAATAAAGCGAGCTAGGCTGTTTCCGTAAGCCCTGCCACCTTGCCACTGATTCCCTACCTGGATCCAGTGGCGAGCAGCTCCCTCACCATTCGTGGAAGGGGTCGGGGTACCCCCCGTTAATGGCATAGATAATGGTGCCAGAACTAGGACCCGAATCTTTCAGACATTTATGGCATATATTCTAAATATAAGAAAACCATGTCAGATCTCCTGATATGTCCATTTTAGTAAATATTTTGCCTATTTGACAAGCAAAATGGTACAATGCAGAGGTGTAAAAGATACTCCGGAATTGTTATTTTCTAAGGAATGCAAATGTTTACCAAAACTGACATGTCAGGAGAACGGACATGTCAGGGGAACGGACCTGTCAGGGGAACGGACATGCCAGGGGAACGGACATGTCCGGAGAACGGTCATGTCCGGAGAACGGACATGTCAGGAGAATTGACAGATGCTCTTTAACTCATATGTAAGTAATAGGATAGTAATAACCCATACAGGTGACCCACAATGACAGGTACCCATAGAAGATGTTCCCTTTTCTTTCCTTTCAGAACCTAGATTTTGTTCCTATTTTTTTTTAAATTCTAGGCAGAATGAACCCATTAACACTAAGTTTTTATAACAGAACTACCCTAAGAGTATATAGCATTAACTGGATATTTTCAATATGTTTCACAAACACAACTAGTACTAATTGATCAGTCAACAACAGTGTCAATGTGTGATATTGATGATTTTATTTAATAATTACATTACACATACAGTGCAAAATATAATATTCTTGAGAAAGAGATCAGGGGGCACCTCTGCAGTAGACCTTCAGGCATCTTTACTCTTTGATGGCTATACTATCAGATGTTCCTTGGGCACCAAATTTTGCATTCAACATGACAATAGTGCAATGTGCCAAGAAAATTCTGCTGAGGTATTGGAACTGATTATTTTATCTCATAAACCAAGCACTTGACAAGGTGACATGCCCTGATGTCTAGAAAATACATTTTCCTTAAGTATAAAAGGAACTGTACAGTAAGATTGAATGTATTCCTAGATCTATCGACCGTTGAGGTTGAAGGATAGTTTGGAAAAAGATGTAATCAAGTATTATGTCAATCAATGACAAAACATGAAGAAGGCGTTAAAAGGGAGTAATGAAAATCATGACCTCGTTACTCCCGAGTCTAAAAAAACCACCCTATATAGGAAGCAGTTGTCAATATGTATTTACATCAACGATTCCTGGTCCTAGGCAGTTATATGGGAACCAAAAATGATAAGCAGTGTAGTCACTGCAGTATGTAAGTACACTCGCTAATATATATTCCTGTCCCCCGTCGAGATTTTCATAGATTTTTATAGCGCTGTCGAGGGACCGGAAGTCTATTTGCACAGCCTTCTTTGATGACGATACGACTCTTTGTCAGGTGACCGACGCCGCTGTACTCCACATAATCGCTGTACTACTGCTCCTGCTAGAACATAGAGTACAGCAGGGCCAGTCACATGACGAAGAGTCGTATCAATCAAAGAAGGCAACGCAACTGGACTTCCGGTCCCCCGCCAGCCCTTTAAATATCTATGAAAGTCTCAGAATTAGCGCGACGGGGGACTGGAATGTGTAATAGCGTGTGTACTCACATACTGTGAATAATATATCTAAAATATATTACAAAATGACTACTTACGCAATTCCTTAATGTAATAGTGTACAGTATATTCATCACCTTGGTAATAAATAACAAGTCACGGGATGAAATATACAGTTCAGTATAAACTTATTTATATTAAAACCTAACTATACTCAAATCCTAAAAGTATAGGTATAACTATAGTTAATGAATATATCTATTCATTACATGTGACACTCACAAGGGTTCCAAAAAGCTGAGATATGAGTTGGTGATCTGATATTATATCTTTTTTAATTTTCTTTCTTTTTTTTTTTAAATGTATACATTTATTTCAATAACAAGTTCCGAAGCTACACCATAAATCCACTTATCCAGTTCCACAGGATGGGGTTAAAAAATACTAAGAATGATAAAAAAAAACACAGATTAACATCCCACCCACCACCCATCCCGAGAAGAGAAAGACAAAAAAACAATTCTATATTAGTTCTCCAGTCAACTACCAGAGCTATCAGGTAAACAGCAGACTATTGTTTCCCTTTTTGATTATCCATATATTCCATATTTCAGATTTTTTTTGTCCCTTATTTCTGTATATCACCTTTTCCATATTCACCATATTATCCACAGCCTTACTCCATTCTGTCAGTGTGGGCGATACACTTGCTTTCCAGTTTTTCAATATTTTAAGGGCTCATTCAGAAGAGCGTAAAAGTCGTCCATGTGCTGTGTGTGAAAATCATGCACAGCACACGGACCCATTGATTTCAATAGGGCCATTCACACATGCAGGAGTTTTCACGCAGCGTGTGTCCGTTGTGTGAAACTCACTGTATGTCCTATATTGGTGCAAAAAAAGTTTATGACATGTCCAAATTAAGTGCACCAATCCTGTATGCCCTTCTCCACACCTTTGGAACTTATCTGAATCTAATAGTCCTATTTTATTAAGAAAGGACTGTGTACGATGTAATCGATGCAAAATGAAAAATTGAGAGTCCTTGTGTGAGACCCTATATGAGACCATCGGAGGACACTGCACTTTCTTCCTCCATAATTTATCTGATATTTCTCCAAAGTCCCTACCCCAACTTAACTTGATATTTAATTGTATCACGTCTAGGGAGTATGTGGACCCACTATGCCGCTCTGCCGTAGCGGAGTAACAGATGGCCAAACAGTCAATGAAAGTCTTTTAGGACAAGAGTACCTGGGTAGAAGATAGGCAGACACTTGGCGTGATGACACTTGGCGTGAAGACACTTGACGTGATGACACTTGACATGATGACAACAGATGACACTTCGCACAGATGACACGTGGCACAGATAATAAACTCAACTCCGACACAATACTTCGTACTGGAACAAACACAATTACTGGATACGGGATACAGGAAACAGGATACGGGAGCACTGGGCACAGGATACAACTAAGGGACTATTTGCTAAACAAACATGGGCAGACACAACAACGCTCAGGCACAGGAAGGAGGGCAGGACGGATTTAAATAGGACAGGGTGCACAGGTATAGTCTAAGTAAGGTTAAAGTGGCGCGTGCTCTTAAGAAGTCATCAGGGCGCGCAGGCACCTTACGGGAGCCACCAGCGGGTGGGAGGATTACATGACGGCGTCCCTGGGGAGGAGGAGGGAAACGCCAGCACTGAGGTAAGAGATGCTGGCGGCTGCCAAGAGAAGCAGGACATCGGCTATCTGCGGCCGCCAGCGTTACACTTAGCCTTTAATAATATCCTGCTAGTTCTTGTGATAAACCCTGTTATTTTGTTATCTGCAATAATAGTCTCTGAAGAGGCATTTTTATAACAATTCTCGGAAGGTGATGACAGTATTGCAGAATAATTTAAAAGTATTTGACCGACTGTTCCATAGCATGCTTAAAAGATCACATTTAATTCCAACATAAAAAAACAAAAAGGTTATACAAACACAAATATCACCAATATCAATATCAAAGATAATATCAAACTTGGGACCCTATCTGACAGAACCGTACTAATATAGCAAAATTACAATTTAAGAATTACAATTTTTTCCCTTTCCTTCTCGTTGGACTAGTGGTGCGTATCCATCCATTTTCTAAAAGGAGTAATTTCCTGTGTAGTCAAGTTGCTGTTGGTAAAAAAGACACGTGTTGGTGGACATGATCTCCTGCCCCTAGTATACCCTAACACCTCTTGCCTTCTAAAGCAAAGCACCTGCCCTAACAGGGTGACCCCCACAGACACTTCCTCTTGAAATCCCTACTTCACCCTCGCACTTGTATAAAACCACCAATTCACCATAGAATATCAGGCGCAATAAGTAATATATACAATTAAAATATAAAAAAAACCTCAATGCATTTCTATTACTAGTATTGGTATTTGCTCAGAGAACTAAGACAATAGTAAAGTAAATATAAACAAAATAGAAATAGAAAAAAGGAAAGACAATATGCCTACGCCCTCCTGTACACGTATGGTGCCTCCACGATTAGTCGTCACTGGTTCCATTTTATAGCCAAAACCCCAATTTAGGGTGTCACATGGTAACCCAGTTATGCCAATAGTGTCCCCTTATACCTCCCATTTTTCAAAAGAACCAAAGGCTGCATTTGTCGCTCTTCCACATCATCCATTTCTGCTTTCCTCCACAGCGGCCAAGCGTAATGATGTTGGCACCGCTGTTCCAATTGCACTGAACATGGTGAGGTCAGCATCATCATGGCATTAAAGAAAACAAATCAGCTCTTACTGGCGGAACTGTCATGACAAGCAGTTACAGACATACTATGACTGAACAGAAGTAAGTTACCAATTGCCCCCAACACAAGACATTCAAATTAGATATATGTAACAGACATAATAGTCCATAATAATATTTAATGTCCATACTTTTTTTAAACATTTTAACTAGAGATGAGCGAATCGATCATACAGAAATCCAATTTGGTCCAAATTTCTTAAACGTTTCGGATTTGCAGCGCACGAATCACGGCAAAATGGTAGTCACTGCATTTCGACCAGCCTTCCCAAAATTCACTGAGGTTATCCCTCCCTCTACCCATATATTTTGCTATTACTTTGATATTACATGCTAACTTGGAGTTAAAGAGCTTGAAACAGGTTGGATTTAACTTGGATACAATCCTAGAAGACATCAGGGAGTCAGACACAAGTTTTCAGGGCAATTGGGTCTCGTTTGATTGGTGACAAATTTATTTGGATCAAATCGGATGGCCAATTTGACCGAATCGGAAACATAACGAATTTTGGGAAATTTACTATTCTTTAATGTTAACCATGGTAGGCACTACAACATATTTTACCACTTTATATGTTTAGCCATGATGGGCATTTCACTAGTATTTTGCCTAAAAAAATCACTACCATTTTAATGATGGATATTGTATTCTCTTAAACTTATTTAATGGTTTAAAAAAACATAGAATTCTTTATTTGTTATGACATGAATTAGTGTTGATATCAAAACATGTGTATGCTATTAGAGGGCTATGAAAAATACATTACTGTGTCTCATATAAAATACAATTTGTTGTGCTGGTTAAAGGTCATAGATTACAGACTAGACACTCTATAATTTAAAATAAAACGAATAAAGCAATTAATGTTTTAAATAAAACATGAATCGGTACAAAAATAAAAGAATACTGGTGCAGCAGATGTCAGTGCTGGCTGGGCTCAGTAGTTCCATGGCTGTCACGGGCTCTTTCTGATGTTTAAAATGAGCCTACTACGTGAGAGATGACACAAAGAATAGCACTGCCAGTACATTGTGGTAAAAAACAGGTTTATTACTACTCACAAACAGAGCTTTTAAAAACAGCATATAAAAATCTAGGCACGCCAAGTTAGCCCAGGTACATTGTTCATTGAAGCAATTTGGATTTATCGTCTTAAGACAAAATATCCAACGACTCCCCTTACCGGGTGGCAAACTTTCTCCAAACCAAAAAAGTCAATATCCCCATGTTTTTCATGAATAAGTCTAGCAATGGGGATATTCTCCTCTCTCGATATATCTCCAAGATGGTCTCGAATCCTTTTCCTGAATTCTCCAATTGCCTTTCCAACATAGTCAAGGGGACATGTACAGGAAACCCTGTAAACACCCCTCACCCAACTGAATTGATGAAATCTAATTTCTTAAATGTTTCAACAGGCATCTTTGATGTAAAAAGAATTTGTCACTTTAGTGTCTTTACACACCGAGCAATCTTCACTTCTGAAACATCCATTAATCTTCCTGTGAAGCCAGGAACTCTTAGGTACAAAGTAACTGTGAATAAAACGGTCACATACAGTAAACTTTTTCATTTACAGAAGGATGGAAGGATCGGATGGGATTGCTTCTCTAATCTCAGGGTCCATTTTTAGAATGTTTCAATACCTCTTCGCTTCTCTCCTTCATGTGTGCATTGTCGTAAGATCCTATTAAATAGATTAGCCTTTCATCCTTTCTCTTAGCTTTGGGAGCTTATAACGTTTCCCTCTTAGTCTCGAAGGCTTAAAGCAGAATCTACACTTTTCCATAACTCTTTGCAAATGTCTTTTATTGGTTGAGATATTTAATCTATTTAATATAATGATGGAACGCCAAAGCAACATAGTCTTTCAGTGGAAGGGTGTTTCTCCGTTCATCTTATCAAAGCATAACTTTATCATACTTTAGCATATCAGACTGCAGATCATAATACATCTGCTGCATGAAGTAAGTTGTGTCTCTTATCCACATTTCGGAACCCATTTGACAGGGAGTTTCCACATGTCTAAACTGATCTTGAATTATGAACCCTACACATTCCCAAGGTATTTCCATAGGCTCTGATATCTGTTTGGCTGAAATTCACCAATCTGCCAACATCATACTGTGAATGGCATCCATATTGTTATCCAAAGTGATCACAATGCCCTTCCTGGATTATGTTTTATGGAGATTATTATTATTTTTCCTTTTTTAAGTACCATTCATTTCAGGGTACAGTATGTATGAAAAATTACCATAGTCTATAATTATGGTTAAAAAAAAATAAATGTGTTTCACCCCTTAAAGACTGTGCCAATTTGAGTTTTTTCATTTTTGTTTTTTCTTCCCCGCCTTCCAATAGCCATAACTTTTCTATTTCTTCGTCGACAGGAATTACACAATTTTTTTGGGGGTTTTGTTTTTACGGCGTCCATCAAGCGGTAAAAACTACATATTCACCTTATTCTACAGGTTGATACGATTACCGCGATGCCAATGTATATGTTTTGTTTTATGTTTTACCACTTTTAAAAAAATAAAACTATTTACTTAAAAAAAAATGTTTTGTGTCGCCGTATTCTGAGAGCTATTAATGTTTTATTTTTCCATCAATTAAGTGATGTGAGGGCTTAAATTTTGTGGGACGAGCTGTAGTTTTCACCGATACCATTTTGGGGTACATCTGACTTATGATCACTTTTAGTCCTTTTTTTTGGCGAGCTAAGGTGACCAAAAAACATAAATTTGCATGTTTAATATATATTTTTTTTTAGGTTGTTCACCGAGCGGGTTAAATAACACTATATTTTGATAGTTCGGACTTTTACAGATGCGGCGATACCAGTTATGTTAACTTTTTTTTTAACATTAAAAGTTTTTTTTTTAACTTTTAAGATTTTCTTTTTTTTTTGGAACATTATAAAAATCTTTATTCAATTGTTTTTTACTTTTTTTTATTAGTCCCCCTAGGAGACTTGAAGCAGTGATCGTTGAATCACTTGCATGATATACTGCAATACTAATGTATGTCCTTCAAAGGAGTACAAAAATGGCTGACCTAGGGGCCTTCATTAGGCACCCAGGCTGCCATAACAACCGTCTTCACCGGCCGATTACCCCCTGCTCCTAATAATTTAAATACCACGGTTGCGATTGACCGCGGCATTTAAGGTGTTAAATGGGCGGATTCAAAGTGATCTTTAATTCCGCCCATTGCAGTGAGGTGTCGGCAGCCTGTGAGCCCGCTCCATACTACCCCTTAAAGGCTGCTGCGTACCAGTACGTGACAGACTGGTACAAAAATAGAGAGGGCCCTGCCCGCAAGGGCTTACAAACTACAATCTTCATCTTCACTACTGAATTCTTATGTCCTTAAATAGCCAAACATGTTTAGCGCTCACATTTTAGGACCTATTCACTTCAGCGTCACCCTTCCCTTCATGGGTTCTGCTAGACCTTTTCATCGGAGGAACCCATGAACGGAAAGGCAAATGGAAACCATAGCTTCAGTTTGCATTACCATTGATTGCAATGGTAACGCTTCCGTTGCAAATAGTTTAGGTTTGTCTCCGTTCTGTAAGGTTTACGTTTTTTTGCGGAATCAATAGTGCAGTCGAAAGTCAGCTTGCGAATACAAGAACTATGAATCATTTTATTTTTGTCATGTTTAGCAAGCTGTTGAATTTTTTATTTTATTTTTTATTTTGACACAGGTGCTTTATAACTTTTTATAGTCCTAATGCAATATATTTTGCATGCTTTCTATTAAAGAATCTAAATGTTTTATGGGCTAAATAAGCTCTTAACCCCTTTCCATACCAGGGCTTAGTTGCACATCACTAGCCAGAGATACACTATATGGCCAAAAGTATTTGGACACGACCAACACTCCTACAATATATGAGCTAAAACTATGTGCGTTAATATGGAGTTGGGCCCTTCTTTTGCAGCTATAACAGTCTTTACTCTTTTGGGAAGGCTTTCCACAAGATTTTGGAGTGTTTCTGTGGGGATTGGTGCCCATTCATCCAAAAAAGATTTTCAGAGGTCAGGCACTGATGTTGGAAGAGATGGACTGGCACGCAATTGGTGTTCCAATTCATCCCAAAGGTGTTGGGTGGGTTTGAGTTCATGGCCCTGTGCAGCCACTTGAGTTCCTAACCATATCTTTATGGACCTCATTTTGTGCAAGGGAATTTCCTGAAAATGGCCGTCCGATTAGATTTAATTTGAATCAATTTGCTGCAAATGGCAAGTGTCTCGATTGCCCTGAAAACATGTATCTGACTTTCTGATGTCTTCTAGGACTGTATCCAACCCCTTTAAAGCTCTTTAACCCCTTAAGGACGCAGCCTAGTTTTGGCCTTAAGGCTCAGAGCCCATTTTTCAAATCTGACATATTTCACCCTATGTGGTAATAACGTGGGAATGCTTAAACCTACCCAAGCGATTATGAGATTGTTTTCTCGTGACACATTGGGCTTCATGTTCGTGGTAAAATTTGGTCGATATATTCAGTGTTTATTGGTGAAAAATTGCAAAATTTAGAGAAAATTTTGAAAAAATAGCATTTTTCAGAATTTTAATGCATCTACTTCTAAAACAGACGCTTATACCACCCAAAATAGTTACTAGTTCACATTTTCCATATGTCTACTTTGGATTGGCATCGTTTTTTGAACATTCTTTTATTTTTCTTGGACGTTACAAGGCTTAGAACATGAACAGCAATTTCTCATATTTTTAAGAAAATTTCAAAAACTTTTTTTTTAAGATACCTCTTGAGTTCTGAAGTGGCTTTGAGGGGCCTATGTATTAGAAACCCTGATACAACAGACCATTTTAAAAACTAGACCCCTCAAAGTATTCAAAACAGCATTTAGAAAGTTTTTTAACCCTTCAGGAATTTCACAGGAATTAAAGCAAAGTGGAGGTGAAATTTGCAAATTTCATTTTTCTTTCTGAATTTCAATTTTATTCATTTTTCTTTCTGTAACAAAGAAGGTTTTACCAGAGAAACACTACTAAATATGTATTGTCCAGATTCTGCAGTTTTTAGAAATGTCCCACATGTGGCTCTACTGCGCTCGTGGAATAAAACACAAGCCCTAGAAGCAAAGAAGCACCTAGTGCATTTTGAGTCCTCTTTTTTATTAGAATATATTTTAGGCAGCATGCCAGGTTTGAAAAGGTGTTGAGGTGCCAAAACAGTAGGAATCCCCCAATAGTGACCCCATTTTGGAAACTACACCCCTCATGGAATTCATTTATGGTTGTTGTTACCATTTTGACCACACAGTTTTTTAACAGCACGTATTTGAATTGGGCTGTGAAATGAAAAAAATGTCATTTTTTCCAATAAAATGTCATTTGTGATCAAAATTTCTTATTTTCACAGGGAACAAAATACCCCATTTTGTTGCCCAATTTGTCCTTAGTGTGGCAATACCCCATTTGTGGTGATAAACTGCCGTTTGGGCTCATGGGAGGGCTCAGAAGGAAAGGAGCGCTATGTGTTTGTTGGAGTCCAGATTTTGCTGGATTGGTTTTCGGGTGCCATGTCGCATTTGCAGAGCCTCAGAGGTATCAAAGCAATAGAAACCCGCCAGAAGTGACCCCATTTTGGAAACTACACCCCTCAAGGAATTCATTTATGGTTGTTGTTAGCATTTTGACCGCACAGTTTCTTCACAGCACCTATTTCAATTGGGCTGTGACATTAAAAAAAATGACATTTTTTCCAATAAGATGTAATTTTTTATCAAAAATTCTTGTTTTCACAGGGAACAAAATACTCAATTTTGTTGCCCAATTTGTCCTTAGTGTGGCAATACCCCATTTGTGGTGATAAACTGCCGTTTGGGCTCATGGGAGGCCTCAGAAGGGAAGAAGCGCTGTGTGTTCTTTGGAGTGCAGATATTGCTGGTTTGGTTATCGGGTGCCATGTCGCATTTGCAGAGCCCCAGAGGTATCAAAGCAATGGAAACCCACCAGAAGTGACCCCATTTTGGAAACTACACCCCTCAAGGAATTCATTTATGGGTAATATGACCATTTAGACCCCATAGTTTCTTCACAGAACTTATTTGAATTGGGCTGGGAATGAAAAAAATATATATTTTTTCCAACAATATGTCATTTTAGCTCAAAAATTCTTATTTTCACAGGAAATAAAATACTCCATTTTGTTGCCCAATTTGTCCTGAGTGCGGCAATACCCCATTTGTGGTGATAAACTGCTGTTTGGGCCCATGGGAGGGCTCAAAAGAAAAAGAGCGCTATTTGTTCTTTGGAGTCCAGATTTTGCTGGATTGGTTTTCGGGTGCCATGTCACATTTGCAGAGCCCCAGAGGTATCAAAGCAATAGAAACCAACCACAAATGACCCCATTTTGGAAACTACACCCCTCAAGGAATTCATTTATGGGTGTTGTGACCATTTTGACCCCATAGTTTTTTCACAGAACTTATTTGAATTGGGCTGGGAATGAAAACAAAATTATTTTTGTCAAATAATATGTCGTTTTGGGTGAAAATTTCTTATTTTTACAAGAAACAAAATACCCCATTCTGTTGCGCAATTTGTTTTGAGTGCGGCAATACCCCATTTGTGGTGATAAACTGCCGTTTGGGCCCATGGGAGGGCTCAGAAGGAAAGGACCACCATTTGGCCTACTGGGGATTTTCTCGTGCAAAGTCATGTATGCAGAAGCACCTGAGGTACCAGTACAGTTGAAACCCGCAAGAAGTGACCCCGTTTTAAAAACGACACCCTTAAGGCAATCATCTAGAGGTGTAGTGAGCATTTTGACCGGAGACCTACACCCCATAAACTGTAATGTGGGTTCTCCTGGGTATGGCAATACCCTACATGTGGCTGTTATCAGCTGCCTGGGCACGCAGCAGGGCCCAGAGGGGAAAGACGAGGGGGGATAAGCTGTGCGGAGAACATCAGGGTAAGTAAAATTGGGGTAAATTATAAACCAAGGGATGTATGATAAATTTTAAAACACTCTTTCATACAGAGCTCTGGTTATTCGGGACACGTGTCACATTGATATATTGTGTCATCCCTTGTAGCAGACTTTGCACCTCTTTTGACTTTTTCCCTTCTTGCCAGTTTGGGGAACTTCTCCTGGAAAGTGTTGCCGCCCTGGTACGATGCGTGTAGCCCCGCTTCCAGAAGTACTGGGTGCCCCCCCTTCTTGGTCCCTAAAGATTAGGTTCTTGATAATCACCTCTTGAAATTCCAGGAAAGTTCCCGTCTGGCCTGCACATCGACGTAGCACGTACGCATTGTACAAAGCCATCTGTATGATGTGCCCGGCCAGCTTCTTATACCACACCGCATGGCGCTGTAGGGCTTCAGGATTTGATCTGACAAGTCCATCCCTCCCATGTACCTATTGTTGTCCAGGATGCAGTCTGGTTTGGGGGTGGCCTTTCCCTCATATAGCCTAAACCTGTAGGTATACCCTGATGCACTCTCGCACAGCTTAGACATCTTCACGCCATACCTTGCCCTCTTACCCGGCAGGTACTCGCGGAATTGAACCCTCCCTTTAAAATGTACTAGGGACTCATCAATAGAAATACACTTCTCGGGGGTGTATGTTTGGGAAAACCGGGCACTGAAACGGTCTAATAGGGGTCTCCGTTTATACAAACGGTCAAAACTGGGGTCATCTCGGGGTGGGCACGGCTCCTTATCAGTATAATGTAAGAAGCAAAGTATTGCCTAATTTATTTATTTTTTTAAGTTACAGTTCAGTTCTGAAGTTGCTTTGAGGGGCCCATATATTAGAAACCCCTATCAAACACCCCATTTTAGAAACTAGACCCCTCAAAGTATTCACAACAGCATTTAGAAAGTTTATGAACCCTTTAGGTGTTTCACAGAAATTTAGAGCAAAGTTGAGGTGAAGTTTACATTTTTTTTTTGTCAGAAAATCCCCTTTATACCATTTTTTTTACAACACAAAAGGATTTATCAAAGAAACGCAACATAATACGTATTGCCCAGATTCTGCAGTTTAGAGAAATATCCCACATGTGGCCCTCGGGCGGTAATGGACTGAAGCACCGGCCTCCGAAGCAAAGGAGCACCTAGTGGATTTTGAGGCCTCTTTTTTATTAGGCACCATGTCCGGTTTGAAGAGGTCTTGTGGTGCCAAAACATTGGAAACCCCCAAAAAGTGACCCCAATTTGGAAACTAGACCCCTTGAGGAATCCATTGTAGTTTTCTTGGGGTGCATGCGGCTTTTTGATCAGTTTTTATTCTATTTTTAGGTGGCGTGGTGACTAAAAAACCACAATTCTACTATTGTTTTTTTATTCTATTTTTTTTACAGCGTTCACCGTGCGCTATAAATGACATATTTACTTTATTCTGCGGGGCGATACGATTACGGCGACACCTTATGTTTATAGTTTTTTTTCATGTCTTATGGCGTTTGCACAATAAAATACGTTTTGTAAAAAATCATTCACTTTTTGTGTTACCTTATTCTAAGCGCCAGAACTTTTTTATTCTTCAATCAATAAAGCCATGCAAGGACTTATTTTTTGCGTAACGAACTGTAGTTTTCGATCAGGACCATTTTTCGGTCCATGCGACTTTTTGATCTCTTTTTATTCCATTTTTTGGGAGGTGAAGTGACCAAACAATTGTGATTGTGGTACGGTTTATTACTATTTTCTTTTACGGCGTTCACCGTGCGGGATAAATAACAAAATAATTTTGTAGTTCAGGCCGTTACGGACGCGGCGATACCAATTATGTATAGTTTATTTGTTTGTTTATATATTTTTATTATTAATAAATGACTGATAAGGTAAAAAGGGGGATTTTTACTTTTAATACTTTTAAAACTTTTATTTTCTTATTTTTACACATCTTTTTTTTAACTTTTTTTTAACTTTATTACTTTGTCCCACTAGGGGACTTGAGGGCAGGAGGCCCTGATCGCTATTCTAATACACTGCACTACATGCGTAGTGCAGTGTATTAGAGCTGTCAGCTACTCACTGACAGCAAGCATAGTGGGTCCTGACGTTGTCAGGACCCACTAGGCTTCCGTCGGTGGCATAGCCGGACGCCATTGTTTGGTGTCCGGTTGCCATAGTCACCATCGCCGGCCGCTATCGTGTAGCAGGCCGGCGATTGCAGCTTAACCCCTAAAAAGCCGCGATCTCTATAGAACGCGGCTTTTAAGGGCTTAATCAGCGGGGACACAGCGATCGGTCCCCGCTGTAGGAGCTGTGACAGCTGCTGAACAAGACAGCAGCTGTCACATCTCCTGTATGTGTCGGGAGGACGGCCGAAACGGCCGTTACTCCCGAGACGTACTATTAGGTAATGGAGCGCGAACGCTATAGTTACCATGACCTAATAGTACGTCCAGGAGCGGGAAGGGGTTAATACAAAGCTAGTAGTGTCAAAGTGACAGAAACAGACTGTATATGGGCATGGGTAAATACCTGCAGTACATTTTGGGAAGGCTGCCTACAGCAAGTCATTATGAGGAAGCCTGTCTGGGTTCATGTGACCCACTTTCTAATCTGTAAAATGGCGGCTGCCATGTTGCTGCAAACCCCATATGTTTCGGTTTTTACTGAATCCAAAGCTATTGGGATATTATGATTTTATTTTATTTGTGTAGATTAGATGGGCTTATCTATACACATTACACTTCACTTAAAATAAGGGTCCTAAATCAAACTTGGAAAAACAGTCCAAGACCATTATCCCTTCTGTACCAAATTTTACAATAGGCACTGTGCATCCTGGTAGGTATTGTTTTCCTGGCCTTCACCAAACCTAGATTCGTCCATCAGACTGCTGTGATTCATGAGTGCAGAGAACACGGTTCCACTGCTCCATAGTACAGTGGCAGCGTGCTTTACACCACTTCAGCCGAGGCGTGGCATTTTGGATGTTGATCTTAGGCTTATGTGTAGCTGTTAGACCATGTAAACCCATATCATAAAGCTCCCAACACATAGTTCTTGTGGTAATGTCACTTCTAGAGGCAGTTTGGAGCTCAGTAGTGAGTGATGCAGCAGAGGAAACAGAATTATTTACGCATCATGCACTTCAGCACTCAGCGGTTCCGTTCTATGAGTTTGCGTGGTCTTCCACTTTGCGGCAGAGCTGTCGTTACTCTTAGACGCTACCATTTCCCAATAATAGCTCTTACATATGACTAGAGTAGAACAAGCAGTTCTGAAATTTAACTAACTGACTCGTGGCAAAGATGGCATCCTAGGACAGTGCCACGTTTGATGTCACTGAGCTCTGCAGTATGAATCATATTACTACCAATGTTTGTCTATGGTATTGCATGGCTTTGTGCTTGATTTTATGCACCTTTTGTCAATGGGTGCATCTGAAATACCTGAACTTAATATTTAGAAGGGTTGTCCACATACTTTTGGCAATATAGTGTGGTCCTAGCATTTGTATGTACATGTAACTCCTATTGATCGCTCTAGGTTTTCCCCGTCAAATGCCTTTGTATATTATTATACATCAGCTCAATATCCAGGCATATAGACACATGCCAGTACATTATAGTTTTTAAAAAAAACTAGGTTTGATTTAAAGAAAAAATTGCAACTTGCCCTAAAAAACAAGTTCATACAGCTATGTTCACATCAAAATAAAAATACAAGTTATGTCTGCCATAATGTGGAGGGGCTAAAAACAAAAAGTCTTCTGGTCAATAAACTAAAATTGACAATTGCCCCAAAGGGTTAATGTGCACTGTATATATATCCTTTGATATTTCCTTTATATGAATATTGTGAAGTCCACATAATAAGGATTCTTTTAACTGAGCATTGTCATGGAAACTACTTTGGCATAGAAATGATGTATGACAAAAAAGAATACTTAGAAAAACTGCTATTAGCAACAGGAAACTAATTTGTGGATTAATTGTGCATTATGGTTATTAACTACACTATTACAAAAGAGCTTGTACTATTAGTTAACACTGAAGAGTAACCATTGAACATGTTCATAGTCATTCAGATTGCCAAATGTTGGTGATAACCCAGAGATGCTAAATAATAGTCAGTAGACCGTCCGCAGTGGAAATCTGCAGCAGACGTTTTTTTCATTGGTTTCTATAGCTTTTTACGTAACTTAGTTCAGATGTTGCGGGAAAATAACAGTGCAGAATTTAAGCTGCGGTGCAGAATTTTCACTTCGCAGCATGCGCAGTCTGTTGCGGAGAAGCAGCAGATTTCAGCCTTTGCAATGCAAAAACTGAAATCTGCAGCAAGTCCGCAGTGATTGAACTTTGTCATTGCTGGGAGGCGTAGGAATGGAGCGGTGGTGCGCATGCTCGACAACCGCTCCATTCATTTCTATGGGGCTGCCGAGCGCTATCTTCAACAGCCCCATAGAAATTAATGAAGTGGCCAGTTTTAGACAAAGTGTGGCCCTGGGCAATGTTAAAAGTGGGGACCCAAATGCTGAATTATTATATCAATAATGCAGTCAATTCAGAAGGCGGTGTGCAGAGAACTGCATCGCTAATTTCTATAATGTCCAGTAGAATTGCCAGCCCCAAAGCATATGTCCCTCCATTCACAAAAAAAATTATCTATATATATCTATATATATGCAGTTATTGAATCATACCACTACACCAGATTAAATAATACCTGCATACTGTTACTAAACACAACTCCCTATTATAAGACAAATATTACCAATAATAACACAATATAAGGTCCAAAAAATTCCGCCACACCATAACCACATAGTGACTGAATAATACCCCCATACTGTTACTAAATAATACCGCCACACCATAACCACATAGTGACTGAATAATACCCCCATAATGTTACTGAATAATACCTCCACAGCATAACGCATAGTGACCTATACTGTTACTGAATAAAATCCACAATACAAAGACCAATAATACCACCATATAGTGACCATATAGTGGTAGATGCCAATTATACACAGGAGCTCTGCAGACGATATATGTGATTACAGCACATTTATATCCAGTGACTCACAGGTGATGTTTTCTCTCATTAGAGTTGTTCACTTTCCCTTTTTTTTCTCAATCCGGCAATAATGATCCCTTAGTGCTCGACACAATAAAAGTGCCCCATCAGTAACAGTGCCGCCTTTGTGCCCTCACACAGTAATGATGCCCCCTTTGCGCCCCCTATAGATAGTGCCGGTGTCCCCCCATAGATAGCGCCACACACAGCCCCCTGTAGATAGTGCCACACACAGGCCCCTGTAGATAGCGCCACACATAGCCCCCATGTAGATAGCGCCACACAGCCCCCCATGTAGATAGTGCCACACACCACCCCTCTTGTAGATAGCGCCACACACAGCCCTCCCCTTGTAGATAGTGCCACACAGTCTTCCCCCTTGTAGATAGTGCCATACAGTCCTCCCTAGTAGATAGTGCCACAGCCCTCCCCTGTATAGCGCCACACAGCCCCCCATGTAGATAGTGCCACACACCACCCCTTTTGTAGATAGCACCACACACAGCCCTCCCCTTGTAGATAGTGCCACACAGTCTTCCCCCTTGTAGATAGTGCCATACAGTCCTCCCTAGTAGATAGTACCACACAGCCCTCCCCTTGTACGTAGTGCCACACAGCCGTCCTCCTTGTACATAGTGCCACACAGCCGCCCTTGTAGTATGCCACACATCCCCCCTTGTAGATAGTGCCACACTGCCGCCCTTGTACATAGTGCCACACAGCCCTCCCACTTGTACATAGCACCACACAGCTCCCCCCCAAAAAAATCTTGTACTTACCTAGCCCCGTTCCCATTCCACAGCCTCCAGACGGGACCCTTGCGCAGGCCAGCGTGATGCAGTGACGTCATCATGCCGGCCTGCGCAGGGATTCTGTCCCAACGTTTATAGGCTGCAGGCTTAACGTGTCCTGCAGCCTATAGTATTCAATTGTATCTGCGCCCTGAGGACGAAGAACTATGTGTGCACGATGCCTTACCCTATAGAAATAAAGATGAATTCTGTATAGTTATGTAAAACTACTTAAACTGTGTGTATTGTTTACAATTACTGAAGTTTAACTAAACTTTAAGCCAATGCAACCATTGTTCTTCTTGCTGGATTAATTGAAGTATATAGTTTTTACTATTGTTTTAGAGTAAACCCATTAAAGAATCAAACATGATGTGACTCTTTCCATTTTAAACATGTATGAAATGAATCAATGTTTAGGGAGTTTTATGGAAATCAGTAAAATAGAATATATACAGTTCATTGTCCATCGGGTGATATGGGCACCTAGCCCCAGGCAGTGTCCTTCCATGACTGCATGTAAAAAGCAAATTGGCAGATATGCCACCTGTACATGCACGCAATCTTGGCAAAATCAATGAGTAATAAAGTGTTTGTGTTGCACAGACATTCTTTTCCTATGTCAATTTCTGTGCAACAGTATCTTCCTGGCTGCTGCAGTGGAGGAGCATGGAATAGGTATGGATAGTGTGCTTTACTATGCCTTACTTCTTTTAAGAGTATAAACTGGCCTTAAATTGTCCCTCACTTAGTATTCCATCATCGCCTTCAGATGACATGTCTACAGCTGTTTACACTTTTCCCTGTCCTCATATCCATTCCCTATTCCTTATAGCTTGTAAACTTATATGGAAAAGGCTCCTACCTAACCTTATAAACACTATTTTCATTTGTCTGTACCACACTCCTTTTGTAATTGTTACAATGTGTTATCAAATATTGTGTTAATAAAAATGCTACAGAAACTGGTGCTGTTATAAAAATAAATAAATCTAATAATAATAATAATAATAATAATAATAATAATAATAATAATAATAGCAGCACTGTTGGCACTACAAGGAGTCTGACACTGCAGGAACTCTGCCATTCTAAAACTGATGTACTTTGACTATGAAAATTGGGAATATTTTTTAGAGGTACGACCACTTTTTGTTAGGTAGACCTGTAGACTTGCTCATTGATGCAAATATGTAATCTGCCAATCGTAAGGCAACAAATCAAATTATAAAAAACAAATGGACATGGTCCATAGGTCAATTTATTCTTTTGACAGTGAAATTATTGGTAGATCCAGATAGGGTGGTTTGAGTATCTCAAAAACTGCTGATCAGTTAGGATAGTACAAGTCGACAAAACAAAAATGACCAAATGAGAGTCAGTTTTGTGAGTGAAAATGCTTTGTTAACCCTATAATGCAAAATTACATTTATATACAGTGGATATACAAAAATCTAGACAGCCCTGTTAAAATTCCAGGTTTTTGTTATGTCAAAAAATCAGTACAAGATGAATAATTTCAGAACTTTTTCCACCTTTAACCCCTTAATGACGCAACCTAGTTTTGGTCTTAAGGCTCACAGCCCATTTTTCAAATCTGACATGTGTCACTTTATGTTGTAATGACTCCGGAATGTTTTTACCTATCCAAGTGATTCTGAGAACGTTTTCTCGTGGCACATTGTACTTTATTTTAGTGGTAAAATTTGGTCGATATATTCAGTGTTTATGTGTGAAAAATAGCAAAATTTTGAGATTTTTTTTTTAAAATGAGCATTTTTATGAATTTAAATGTATCTGCTTATAAGACAGATCGTTATATCACACAAAATAGTGACTAGTTCACATTTCCCATATGTCTACTATATGTTGGCATCATTTTTTGAACATTCCTTTATTTTTCTAGTATGTTAAGGCTTGGAACATAGGCAGCAATTTCTCATATTTTGAAGAAAATGTCAAAAGCCTTTTTTTTAGATACCAGTTGAGTGTGAAGTGGCTTTGATAGGTCCATACAATGCAAACCCCCATAAATAACTCCATTTTAAAAACGACATCCCTCAAAGTATTCTAAGCAGCATTTATAACGTTTCTTAACCCTTTAGGTGTTTCACAGGAATTGAAAGCAAAGTAAAGGTGAAATTTACAAATTTCATTTTTTATGCAGAAAATATTTTTTATTCAATTTTTTTCTGTAAAACAGAAGGTTTTACCAGAGAAACGCAACTCAATATTTATTACCCAGATTCTGCAGTTTTCCACATGTGGCCCTAGTGTGCTAATGGACTGAAGCACAGGCCTCAGAAGCAGAAAAGCACCTAGAGGATTTTGGAGCCTCCTTTTTAATAGAATATATTTTAGGAACCGTGTCAGGTTTGAAGAGGTCTTGTGGTGCCAAAACAGTGGAAAACCACCCAAAGTGACCCCATTTGGCAAACTACACCCCTCAGGGAATTTATTGAGAGGTATAGTGAGCATTTAGACCCCACAGTTTTTTTTGCTGCATTTCGTGGAATTGGGCTGTGAAATTTAAAATCATTTATTTTTCTGATAAAACAGCACATTATTACTTTTTACAAGGAATAAAGGAGAAAAAGCACCCTAACATTTGAAAAGCAATTTTTCCAGATTATGGCAAAACCACATATGTGGCCATAAATTTCTGGTTGGACAAACGGCAGGGCTCAGAAAGGCAGGAGCGCTATTTGGCTTGTAGTTTTTTCTGGATTGGTTTCTGTGCTTTTGCAGAGCTTCTGAGGTACCAGTACATGGGAAACCCCTTAAAAGTGTCCCCATTTTGGAAACTTTACCCCTTGAGGAATTAATTGTAGTTTTCTTGGGGTTCATGCGACTTTTTGATCAGTTTTTATTCTATTTTTTATGAGGCGTGGTGACTTAAAAAACAGCAATTCTACTATTGTTTTTTTATGCCCTTTTTACAGCGTTCACCGTGCGCTACAAATGACATTCACTTTATTCTGCGGGGCGATACGATTATGGCGATACCATATGTTTATAGTTTTTTTTATGTCTTATGGCGTTTGCACAATAAAATACTTTTTATAGAAAATCATTTACTTTTTGTGTTGCCATATTCTAAACTCAAAAAAAATCTGTGCAGAAATTCGACACTTGAGCACAAATTTTGCACAGTGCACGCTACAAATTGACTTTTTGCTTCATGAAATTCATGTTCTTATTCTGTCTTCTGTGCCCTGAATTGTTGGCCCTATTGCTATATACTCAGTATCCAGTAATATTTTCCTTGTTCCCCTGGCTCCCTACTGTCATTATGCCAAGTAGAAACAGAAGAGAGTACGTGAATGATAATGAGCGTTTTATTCAGACATGACTTTGATGAATTAGCCAACTTGTCATCTGTGAGAAAATTAACAAATGTTATCATGTTCCCACTTTTATTATGTATATCAACTTGTCAATTCACATGGGAAAATGACTATACACTAGATAATATCAGCAATCAAAATTATCTGGTTGAATAGGCTTGTACTCACATTTAAAATGAATATTTATTAGGTAATTTATGTATTTATATAATGCTCCATTTTTTCAAAACCTGAAATACAAATTGTGTAAAGTTAAATAGACTATATTACTATTTACAGAAATATTGCAAGAATATTAAAGTTTGAGAAGCTTTCCAAAAACTGGGCCTACAGATGTGTCCACCGTTGCTCAAATTTGGTTAACCAATTCAATACAATATTCCGACACGCTAGTAAAACCCTTGGAAGGCTGCAATCCACATTACAACCACTGGGTGGCCACACATAGACACATATAGCATAGACATCTCGTGACAGAGTTCCACAAAATCATGTTGTTTTTTTTTTCAAGCTGGTTATTTTGCGCAACACATCTCAGAATATGTTGAGATAGGATGAAAGGTAAGGAAAGACACATCTGTTCACTAAAGAAGAGGTTTTAAAGGTCTGTTCTCATGAAAGATATTGGCGACACTAATGGCAAATCGGCAAAGATCCGACCGTTGCGACCCTTAATGATCGCTATAAAGAAATGGCAGTAGTTCCATCAGCTCTGCTCAGTTTTTTTCCGGGTGGGTGCTGAATGACATTGGCACCCGACGATCGTATGATGATCTCATATTCTAACCATATGTCACCAAATATCTTTGATTAAACAAGCATTTTAACTGCACTACAAAAATTTAAATGGGGCTCTGATTGGTTGCAGTGGGCAATAAGGTCCTCTTTTTGCTGATATAATTTTGAAACATGAGGCACATCCAACTCTGACTCCTAATATGTATAATATTATATAGTAGCGGGTACGTTATGCCTTATGATACTGACCTCAACTGCTGCAGAACCCTTTTTTGAAGAGGAGAAAGGGGGAATTTTCTGTCCACCATGTATTAATTGACCGATATGAAACACTCTTATTCTTTTCATAAAGAAAGACTATAGCAGCTGTGTTTTTATGTATGTTTTACCTGGGGCACAGTGCCCTATAAGACATACTACAGCTTCTGAAGAACCTCTAGGCACAGGAGATGGATATTCCTACAAGCGATCTGAAAAAAACCTCTTCTGCAGATAGAGATAACCAGCGCTTATGTAGCACCACATATGTCTCTATAATCTTCAGGTTCTAGCACGTGATATTCATACAAATATTATATACCGAGATATCAATGGACAATTTC
Organism: Rhinoderma darwinii; assembly: GCF_050947455.1. Lineage (NCBI taxonomy): Eukaryota > Metazoa > Chordata > Amphibia > Anura > Rhinodermatidae > Rhinoderma > Rhinoderma darwinii. The sequence goes on along the minus strand of NC_134697.1, from coordinate 48,791,166 downwards.
TATTCACCTGTATTTTATTTTAAAAAAATAATTCACTTTTATGTAGAATAGACTGTGATTTTTAGGTAACCAGTTCTTATGTCTTTTATTGACAGTCCAACACACGAGAATTTTGGCATAACTCAACATTGTTGTGCTTATTTTCAGGTATCTTGGTATCACCCGACCCCTGACCTACCCGGTGAGGCAGAATGGGAAATGTATGGCCAAAATGATCCTGTGTGTCTGGCTCCTCTCTGCCTCGATCACGCTACCTCCTCTCTTCGGTTGGGCTCAGAATGTAAATGATAACAAAGTTTGCTTAATTAGTCAAGATTTTGGCTACACCATTTATTCTACAGCTGTTGCCTTTTACATCCCCATGTCGGTTATGCTGTTCATGTACTACAGAATATTCAAAGCTGCTAAGCGGAGTGCAGCCAAACACAAGTTTGCCGGGTTCCCGCGATCAGAGGAAAGTGAAGGAATGATTGCAGCAAATGGAGTGGTAAAAATACACAAGGAATCAGATGAATGTTCAAATCTGTCAAAACTGCTGAAAAATGACAGGAAAAACATTTCCATTTTTAAAAGAGAACAGAAAGCGGCAACTACACTTGGGATTATTGTAGGGGCTTTCACCGTATGCTGGCTACCTTTTTTTATACTTTCAACTGCAAGACCGTTTATCTGTGGAACAGAGTGCAGCTGTATTCCTTTGTGGATGGAAAGGACATTTTTATGGCTGGGATATGCAAATTCTCTGATAAATCCTTTTATTTATGCCTTTTTTAACAGAGACCTGAGGACAACCTATCGAAATCTGTTACAATGCAGGTACAGAAATATCAACAGGAAGCTGTCAGCTGCAGGGATGCATGAGGCTTTGAAGCTTGCAGAAAGACATGATCATACCTTGTAAGGATACAACTCATAACATTCTATATTCCTTCTTCTTGTAACGTATAACATATATAAATATTTATTAATGAGTATCATTTCTAGAGTATTTTAGTTGCACCACAAAAACAGAAGCAGACACATTTTACTGGTTCTCTCTGTTTAATAGAAAAAAGACCAGGCTTTTCAAACCCAATCTCTAGCCAAAAACTGACTTAGGCAGGGACCACACACAGTTTTGGTGCAGTTTTTGGCTCTGTTTTTTTAGCCAAACACAGGAGTGGTCACAAAAGAGAGGAGAAGCATCAGTCCTTTCTTTATACAATTTGAATCCACTTATTTATTTGGTTTAAAAAAAACTCCCAAAAACTGCACCAAAACTGTGTGTTTGTTTGTCTTTAAGGGGTTTGCCCATCAGAGACATTTATGGCAAATCCACAGGATATGCCATAAATGTCGGATAGACAACTGGGAACTCCATCTATCTCTAGAACGAGGCCCCCTAAACCCCATTCTACCTTTCTAGGTTTCCGCTGCCACTTGTAATTTCCGACCATGTAATCATAGCAGTGTAGCACGCGAGCTACGCCGGTTTCTGATTACAAGGTCGTAAATTACAATGGCAGAGAAAGGTAGAATGGGGAAAGGTAGAACATGGTTTAGGGGGCATCGTTCTAGAGATAGGTGTGGGTCCCAAAGGTGGGACCCGCATCTATCTGACATTTATGGCATATCCTGTGGATATGCCATGAATGTCTCTGATGGGAAAACCCCTTTAAAAGGATGTGCCAACTCTCCAGACATGTCTGTTTTAGTAAATCCTTGTGCTCTCCATTAAATAACAGTACTGGAGCATCTTTTCTCAGAATTTTGCATTGTACAGTTATTTCTCCTGGATGTGTATAAATAAATTGACAACTGGATGTTACCATTCTTCCTGTCAATGGGGCGTGTTTCTAAGCAGACTGATGATGTCCAATCAGAGCGGTCAATGTCAGACTGTGTAGGCACACACCCTACAGACAAGGAGTATGGTAACACCCATTTTTCAATTTATTCATAGATTTCCAGGAGGAATACCAGAGGAATGGTTCAAAACAGAGTTCTAAAAATAGATACTCCAGAATTGTTATTTGCCAAAACAGACATGTCAGAAGCATGCCCTCTTTAAAGGGGTCGAATGATTTAGGAAAAAATTTTCAACAGCTCTGTTGTGGAATTCTGACCCTCATCCACAACTCAGAGCAGAAAGCAGCTACAAAGAGTGTCTCTTGCGCTGGAAGACACAAAACATCTGTGCATTACGGAGTCAGCCCATTGTTTTAATGGTGATGTTATAATGCTTCAATTCCCCTGTGGTGGCACTGTAGGGTAATTGAACACTTGCTGTCAAGTTGCCCCACAAATTACAGCTGATCTTTCAAAGATCCCAGGATCAGGATACTCTGCGATCATTTTTTTTCAGGGAGCCCTTCTAACAAGAAGGTAATGTCAAAAGTGAATAACCTCTTTAAGATTTTTCTTTCCACCTTTCCTTTTTGACTGGAAGGATTCCCCATTTATAAGATTTGTGTTTTAAAAGTATTTTATCATGCAAGGAGTAGGGATGCTGAAAACACTGTGTGGTGTGCCATCTCATGTCTTCTGGGTAGCTGGAGACAACACTTATTTGAAAGCCTCACCTGATCTCATGAACACACAGACCCTTGGCGAAGAAGATTTGGTCTTGGAAGGTGAAATTTCTAGAAAGAAAGTCTTTAATTTTGTAAGCTGACTTTTTAAGCATATGGATAGGTCTTTCACATTAGAGTTACCTTGATGTTGGCGGATTCTACTGTGCAGTGTAAGGGTTGAAGACGCAACATTTGATTTGTCCATTTCAGAAATACGAGGCATAACTTTATGGGTTAGCTATTATATACAAAATGTCTTTCTCCAGTGTTAATACAAGTAGTTAACAGAATTTAGAGCACAATTTCAATAAATGTAGGGCATAATATGCTTAGAAAATAATTTAAAAAAAAGCAGATTGTCTCCAAATTTGATTTACAGACTCTACAATTTGTTCGTTTATGGTCTCACAAGATTTATAATTTGTTTTCATTCCAAATCATGTGTGTGGATGCATAAGTCAAATCCACATTTCTCAAAGCTGTTCACTTTTGAACTCTTTAAGTGATGTACTTTTTTTTATGTTGTCTGGTTTTCTGGTAAATATACAATTATGAGAATCTGAGTTAAAGCGGTTGTTTAAAATGATAAAAACTTTGCTGCTTTCTTCAACAAACAGCGCCACTCTTGTCTATTTATTTTTCTTGTATTACAACTCAATTTGATTCAAGTTGGGCTGAGCTGCAATACCAGACACTGCCAATGCACAAGAGCAGTTTTGTTTCGGGAAAAAGCAGCAAGAGCAGCTAAAAGAGGATCTATCATTCTGGAGGACCTACAGCACACAAGAAAATGGTGACAGCACTCTGCGAACAATAATGCCACTTAAGCCACTAAATATAAATAAATATGCATTACATTTTGATCAAATTGTGTGAGCCCACCTGCCACGACAAGGCGACCTCTGTGAGGTGGGAACCTACGCTGCACATACACCCGGAACTGGGACAAACCTACATATTCTTGGGGATGGTAGGAACCAGCATTAAGCTAATTAAAATCACCCAGGGCAGAATGGAAGGAGTGCAAGATCAAAAATCGAAGCAGTCACTAACCCGACATATATGAATCACATAAACAACACAAAAGTTTGAACAGCACATTCCAACAAAATGAAACAAAACATGTATAAAGCTGCAAGATCGCCTGTGACTGCAAATTTATACAGCACACAAGAAAATGGCGACAGCACTCTGCGAACACTAATGCCACCTAAGCCACTAAATATAAATAAATATGCATTACTGCTAAATCTACTTACAATAGGGAGGTTCTTAGCGCACATTTTGATCAAATTGTGTGAGCCCATCTGCCACGACAAGATGACCTCTATGAGGTGGGAACCTACGCTGCACATACACCCTGAACTGGGACTAAACCTACATATTCTTGGGGATGGTAGGAACCAGCATTAGGGCATGGCCCCAAGTGGCGTATTTCTGCCCAAAATGTGCAGTAAATTGATGCGGACTGGCTGTTGTGTATTGAGGTGAAAGTACTTCCCTTCTCTTCTCTCTATCAGTGCAGGATAGAGAGAAGGGACAGCACTTTCCCTAGTGAAAGTAAAAGAAATTCATACTTACCGGCAGTTGTCTTGGTGACGCGTCCCTCTTTCGGCATCCAGCCCGACCTCCCTGGATGACGCGGCAGTCCATGTGACCGCTGCAGCCTGTGATTGGCTGCAGCCGTCACTTAGACTGAAATGTCATCCTGGGAAGCCGGACTGGAGGAAGAAGCAGGGAGTTCTCGCTAAGTATGAACTTCTATTTTGTTTACAGGTTGCTGTATATTGTGATCGGTAGTCACTGTTCAGGGTGCTGAAACAGTTACTGCCGATCGCTTAACTCTTTCAGCACCGTGGACAGTGACTATTTACTGACGTCGCCTAGCAACGCTCCCGTAATTACAGGTGCACACACGTAGTCACCCGTAATTATGGGAGCCCCATTGACTTCCTCAGTCTGGCTGTAGACCTAGAAATACACATAGGTCCAGCCAGAATGAAGTAATGTCATGTTAAGAAACCAATACGCTCCGCAGCACACATAACCATGTACATTACATCTGCGGACTTCATTGCGGAATTTTGAATCTCCATTGAAGTCACAGGTCCGCAACATCCATTGTATGCTGCGGACACCAAATTCCGCACCGCAGCCTATGCTCCACAGCGGAATTTTCCGCATCGTCTAAACGAACCCTACTAAAAAGAAGTGGAAGGCAATGGAGAAACGGGTCCACTGCGGATTAACACTGCGGAGTGTCTGCAGCGGAATTCCAGAGCAATTCCACCACGTGGGGCCTTGCCCTTAAACTAATTAAAATCACCCAGGGATTGAAAATTAGTATGCCTAAACTCATTATCGCTAGTTCACTTCATATACTTAGCTAGTCAAGGACTCTGACTTTAATGATACATGAAACTGTTTCTAATCTTCTGTTGGATAAGACTTGTTTTCTGATCTTATATTGCAGATTTTACTTTGTTTGATTTATTGACAATCATTAAAAAGCTATTCCCCCCCCCCCCCGTATTGTTTTGCTGTCTTATATAGTTGGTCAGTAACTTTTATCTTTTGAAGTCAAGCTCGCCCTTTAACTAATTTTGGCTATGTTGTCAAAAAGTGTAAAATCTAGCATTTTGTAATCTGTCTTCATGACCATTTTGTAGTTTACTCTTGCTTTTGCTATTAATTTGAGCTGCTGTTTTGTTGAATCTTGAAGCCATCAACAAGCTCCTGATGACAGATCTGTTAATCTTTTTAGAAGTCTAAATTTATTTAGTAATCTATAGTTCTATTCACTAACACATTAAAGGAATTTTCCCACTAAAGAAGGTGGTGGCATTTCACTAGGATATGCTATCACTTCTTGATTGACGGGGGACCTATAGCTGGGACCCCCATTGTTCCTTGGAATTAAACCCTTCACTGATTTTCCCTGTAAATGGTCGTGGCTACCCGCTGTGTAGGTAACTTCAACATGGACCCATTCAATTGAATGGATCTAATTTGCAGTTGGAGAAATGTCAAGGGGAACTCTGTCCTTCATTCTCCAACTCTGTCCTTCATTCTCCGGTTCGGCAGGGGTCCAAGAGGTCAGACTGCCATAATCATAATGTCATGACATATTCTAACAATATGTTAAAACATTATATGATGAGAATCCCCCTTTAATATCTAATGCACATATTACGTATTCATATGTCAACCAAATTATTTGGATGTGCATGTTGGACCGGTGATAAGTGTGGAGCTTCACACAAGCTTTGTTTAGAATAAAATACAAGTAATCTATCAGTAATAAATGTATCTCAGAAAATGGATAAGCTATAATAAAAGTGAAATTTCACCTTTTAATAAAATCTTACAATGTCAATAAAAAGCTGAAGTATAAATAAAAGTTGACTCAATTTGTAAATACTTTGCTTTACTCTTTGCATCAGTTTTAATTTATTTTATTGTTTTCCCTATTTATATACAAAGCTTCTTTCAGTATTAAACTATGATCAGAGCTCCCACAACGCACTGCTCACAGGAGTACGGCTGAATTCTGAATTTACTTTTCAGCCAATAAAATACAATGTCATTGTAATTATGTAGCCACTCCCCCACACCAACCCCTCCCGAAAAAAATAAAATTCTCTCCACTGACAATTTAAATTAAAAAAATAATTCTCAAAATACAGCAAAACAAATAAGCCAAAAATGCACATCTATGCACATCTGGTGGACATGCCCTGGTGGGATTATTCCAGAAACTAAATTACACCTGTGCATGGGTTGTGTCTGGTATTGCAGCTCAGCTCCATTGAAGTGAAGGAGCTTATCTGTATTGCCACACATAACCTTTGGCACTGTTTTTGGAAGAGAGCAGGCATTTTTTTCTAATGTTGTACAACCCCTTTAAGAATATTTTTAGAATATATGAATAAGCCAGATTATGATAGAAAACCCACAAAAACATGGGGTGCCCTCCGTGCAGATAGAAAGAACGGATGAATTAGTCAACAAAACAATCGAATGAAACAATACATAAGTAGATCTATAACGTTTATTGCTGATTAAACAGAAGAATTCCCTAGAAACTGTCATAAAAGACAAATGTTCCTGCTGAAAGGCCAGTTTAACAAATAATGAATGACAATGTCATGGATAAATGGTTAACTTTTACTGAATAATGCATTTGACCTGGCATACTTAAGGATGCAAGATTGACAGCTACCCGATCTTTTCACATTTCTGAATGTCACAGCATTTTGTAAGAGTTCACCCATGATCAGAGCACTTACAGCTATTACTCCCTATTTAGGCATGGTAGCGCGAGCTCTATCTGAATAGTTGAAAAGAAAAATGATGGCGCATACAGTATCCTGTTTTTCATACCGAGCAGACAATCTGTGCTGTCTGTTCTAAGGCAATGTATAAAATATTTTCCAGCACACTCCCATATATATATATATATATATATATATATATATACATATATATATATATATATATATATATATATATATATATGGAAGTGTGCTGGAAAATATTTTATACATTGCCTTAGAACAGACAGCACAGATTGTCTGCTCGTTATGAAAAACAGGATACTGTATGCGCCATAATTTACATAGACATAGGTATAATTATCTATAATTTTCCATGCAGTACTATACTGTACAAAGCATTTTAAATAAATAGCACGTAGAAATATATATTATTTCCATTAAATAATAATCAGGTTACAGAAAAAGGTGTATAAAATAGGCTATATTCACACGTTATGGATTCAGTCCGAATCTCCCTGCAGAGTTCCGCGTCTAAATCTGGACATAATTCTGGCAGCAATGCATATGAATGGGTTTTTTTATTGCCCATTCACATATTCCGGAAAAAATCTGCTTGAAATAATGACCTTGTCATGGATTTATAATCTGCAGCATGTTCATTATTCCCACAGATTTTGCTCTGAAACCCGCAGATTAGCTGTATTGAACTGCTAATCCGCATTTAAAATGGCAGATATCCTGAGCTTCAACTATCGATTTCTGCCATGGATTTCACTGATAGTTCAAGGTGGATTTGCTACTGCTAATCCTTATTATGTGAACATGGCTTTATAAATATGTTCTACTAGCGTAACACTTCAACAGATGCCCAAGATACCAGATGCATTCAGCATAGTCAGGATATTCATACCTTAAGCAAGGTTCACATAGTACAGTTTGATGAAGTTTACAATGTATTTATCCTTCTCACCCAAAAAAAAAAGTGGATCTTAAAGAGAAAATTTAATTTTCCCACTAAAGTGCTCGCAAAGTTCATCTATGAAATAAATTCATCATGTGACCACTAAGTGTATATTCAGATGTACTTGCAAAAGTCAAAGCAGAAATGACAGCAATGTAAATACACAAGGATAATACCTCGAAAACTGCATTAAAGGGGTTTTACTCAATAGTTCTAAAGAGCAAAAATAATAAATTTTGCCATGTATGTACCATTGCAGATCCTTATCAGTATGCTAATTCTGTCAGGTACACCCCCCCCCCACGCCCCTGGTTTTCTGATTACTTAAAAGAATGGTGATGTATCATCCATACTGACAACATGTCATGAGACCGCAGTGGTAAATTGCTGCCCCCTGCGGTGATTTCTCAACTATACTTAAGGTAAGGGGCAAGTGCAATGACGCCCCGACGCGCGTTTCGCTGGTACAGACTACCCCCTGAGGAAGCTGTATAATGCTCCTTTCCCCCCGTGGCAGCTCTGTATGGAAATGTAACACTTGATGCCTTACAGTTTGTTACGAAAGGTCCTGGCAGTGGGGTACACTGTGATTAGCTTATCTTCAGGGAAATCTTCTAACAAAAAGGGAATATCCAAAGTGGACTATCCCTTTAACTACTATTTAATCTTTCATCATGGAAACCACATTGGAAAAACTTGCAGAAGCTGCATGTGAAAATCTACTGTAAGAGGTCTTTATGATTACAAATATTTTTACATTTTTTCCTGTTTTATAAAATAAGGATTTAATTACTAGTCTAGTGTACAGAATATCAAAACCTTCATTATTTATTCCAGTTGTACCTAAGAACATTCCCCAGTGCTTTGGACCCAGTCTTTTAACATATAATCTTACAATTTAAAAATTTGATGAATATTGCATACACCCACACATGATGTATTGCTTTTTATACACAATAGACACATTTCAGTACAGACTAACTGGGCTTAACTATGAATCAGTACAATTGAATATACATTAAAAATATAATTTGCTTCTCTTGTCATAACACCCACTACAGACCCACAGGATCTCGACGGCTAATCTTGTTATTTGAAACGTATCTTTTTAGCCTTATGAATAGACTAGGATAATTGACAAACACGACTTTCTGTAAATTGAGAAGTATGTGTCCCTGAATTCACAATGGCGTGTAATCTTTTATCAAACCCACTTTATTAAGGGCCATATTTTCTAATATTTCAATTTTCTTGGCTTGCTTTTCAGTGGCATTCATTTATCATTTGAAAATTTTGTAGGACGTTACAATAAGCTCAAATGAATGCAGGGAAAATACAATGATTAACCCCTTAAGGACCCAGCCTAGTTTTGGCCTTAAGGCTCAGAGCCCATTTTTCAAATCTGACATATTTCACCCTATGTGGTAATAACGTGGGAATGCTTAAACCTACCCAAGCGATTATAAAATTGTTTTCTCGTGACACATTGGGCTTCATGTTCGTGGTAAAATTTGGTCGATATATTCATTGTTTATTGGTGAAAAATTGCAAAATTTAGAGAAAATTTTGAAAAAATTGCATTTTTCAGAATTTAAATGCATCTGCTTGTAAAACAGACGGTTATACCACCCACAATAGTCACTAGTTCACATTTCCCATATGTCTACTTTAGATTGGCATCGTTTTTTGAACATTCTTTTATTTTTCTTGGACGTTACAAGGCTTAGAACATAAACAGCAATTTCTCATATTTTTAAGAAAATGTCAAATGCCTTTTATTTAAGGTACCTGTTCAGTTCTGAAGTGGCTTTGAGGGGCCTATGTATTAGAAACCCTGATAAAACACCCCATTTTAAAAACTAGACCCTCAAAGTATTCAAAACAGCATTTAGAAAGTTTTTTAACCCTTCAGGCATTTCACAGGAATTAAAGCAAAGTGGAGGTGAACTTTGCAAATTTCATTTTTCTTGCGGAATTTCAATTTTATTCATTTTTTTTTCTGTAACACAGAAGGTTTTACCAGAGAAACACTACTAAATATGTATTGTCCAGATTCTGCAGTTTTTAGAAATGTCCCACATGTGGCCCTACTGCGCTCGTGGACTAAAACACAAGCCCTATAAGCAAAGAAGCACCTAGTGCATTTTGAGTCCTCTTTTTTATTAGAATATATTTTAGGCAGCATGCCGGGTTTGAAGAGGTGTTGAGGTGCCAAAACAGTAGGAATCCCCCAATAGTGACCCCATTTTGGAAACTACACCCCTCAAGGAATACATTTATGGTTGTTGTTATCATTTTGACCGCACAGTTTTTTCACAGCACGTATTTGAATTGGGCTGTGAAATGAAAAAAATGACATTTTTTCCTATAAAATGTCATTTGTGATCAAAATTTCTTATTTTCACAGGGAACAAAATACCCCATTTGGTTGCCCAATTTGTCCTTAGTGTGGCAATACCCCATTTGTGGTGATAAACTGCCGTTTGGGCCCATGGGAGGGCTCAGAAGGAAAGGAGCGCTATATGTTTGTTGGAGTCCAGATTTTGCTGGATTGGTTTACGGGTGCCATGTCGCATTTGCAGAGCCTCAGGGGTATCAAAGCAATGGAAACCCACCAAAAGTGACCCCATTTTGGAAACTACACCCCTCAAGGAATTCATTTATGGTTGTTGTTAGCATTTTGAGCACACAGTTTTTTCACAGCACCTATTTCAATTGGGCTGTGACATTAAAAAAATGACATTTTTTCCAATAAGATGTAATTTTTTATCAAAATTTCTTATTTTCACAGGGAACAAAATGCTCAATTTTGTTGCCCAATTTCTCCTGAGTGCAGCAATACCCCATTTGTGGCAATAAACTGCCGTTTGGGCCCATGGGAGGCCTCAGAAGGGAAGGAGCGCTGTGTGTTCTTTGGAGTCCAGATTTTGCTGGATTGGTTTTCGGCTGCCATGTCGCATTTGCAGAGCCCCAGAGCTATCAAAGCAATAGAAACCAATCACAAATGACCCCATTTTGGAAACTACATCCCTCAAGGAATTCATTTATGGGTAATGTGACCATTTAGACCCCATAGTTTCTTCACAGAACTTATTTGAATTGGGCTGGGAATTAAATAAATATATATTTTTTCCAATAATATGTCATTTTAGCTCAAAAATTCTTATTTTCACAAGAAACAAAATACCCCATTCTGTTGCGCAATTTGTTCTGAGTGCCGCAATACCCCATTTGTGGTGATAAACTGCCGTTTGGGCCCATGGGAGGGCTCAGAAGGAAAGGACCACCATTTGGCCTACTGGGGATTTTCTAGTGTGAAGTCATGTATGCAGAAGCACCTGAGGTACCAGTACAGTTGAAACCCGCAAGAAGTGACCCCGTTTTAAAAACGACACCCTTAAGGCATTAATCTAGAGGTGTAGTGAGCATTTTGACCGGAGACCTACACCCCATAAACTGTAATGTGTGTTCTCACGGGTATGGCAATACCCTACATGTGGCTGTTATCAGCTGCCCGGGCACACAGCAGGGCTCAGAGGGGAAAGACAAGGGGGGATAAGCTGTGCGGAAGGCATCGGGGTAAGTAAAACTGGGGTAAATTATAAACCAAGGGATGTATGATAAATTTTAAAACACTCTTTCATACAGAGCTCTGGTTATTCGGGACACGTGTCACATTGATATATTGTGTAATCCCTTATCGCCCTCTTATAGCAGACTTTGCACCTCTTTTGACTTTTTCCCTTCTTGCCAGTTTGGGGAACTTCCCCTGGAAAGTGTTGCCGCCCTGGTACGATGCGTGTGGCCCCGCTTCCAGAAGTACTGGGTGCCCCCCCTTCTTGGTCCCTAAAGATTAGGTTCTTGATAATCACCTCTTGAAATTCCAGGAACGTTCCCGTCTGGCCTGCACATCGACGTAGCACGTACGCATTGTAAAAAGCCATCTGTATGATGTGCACGGCCAGCTTCTTATACCACACCGCATGGCGCTGTAGGGCTTCAGGGCTTGATCTTACAAGTCCATCCCTCCCATGTACCTATTGTAGTCCAGGATGCAGTCTGGCTTGGGGGTGGCCTTTCCTTCATATATCCTAAACCTGTAGGTATACCCTGATGCACTCTCGCAGCTTATACATCTTCACGCCATACCTTGCCCTCTTACCCGGCAGGTACTCGCGGAATTGAACCCTCCCTTTAAAATGTACCAGGGACTCATCAATAGAAATACACTTCTCGGGGTGTATGCTTGGGAAAACCGGGCACTGAAACGGTCTAATAGGGGTCTCTGTTTATACAAACGGTCAAAACTGGGGTAATCTCGGGGTGGGCACGGCTCATTATCAGTATAATGTAAGAAGCGAAGTATTGCCTCATTTATTTATTTTTTTAGGTTCCAGTTCAGTTCTGAAGTTGCTTTGAGGGGCCCATATATTAGAAACCCCTATCAAATACCCCATTTTAGAAACTAGACCCCTCAAAGTATTCACAACAGCATTTAGAACGTTTATGAACCCTTTAGGTGTTTCACAGAAATTTAGAGCAAAGTAGAGGTGAAATTTACATTTTTTTTTTGTCAGAAAATCCTCTTTATACCATTTTTTTTATAACGCTAAAGGATGTATCAGAGAAATGCAAATTAATACGTATTACCCAGATTCTGCAGTTTTTAGAAATATCCCACATGTGGCCCTCTGGCGGTAATGGACTGAAGCACCGGCCTCCGAAGCAAAGGCGCACCTAGTGGATTTTGAGGCCTCTTTTTTATTAGGCACCATGTCCGTTTGAAGAGGTCTTGTGGTGCCAAAACATTGGGAACCAACTAAAAGTGACCCCAATTTGGAAACTAGACCCCTTGAGGAATCCATTGTAGTTTTCATGGGGTGCATGCGGCTTTTTGATCAGTTTTTATTCTATTTTTAGGTGGCGTGGTGACTAATAAACAGCAATTCTACTATTGTTTTTTTATTCTTTTTTTTTTACAGCGTTCACCGTGCGCTATAAATAAAATATTCACTTTATTCTGCGTAGCGATACGATTACGGCGATACCAGATGTTTATAGTTTTTTTTTATGTCTTATGGCGTTTGCACAATAAAATACGTTTTGTAAACAATCATTCACTTTTTGTGTTACCTTATTCTAAGAGCCATAAAGTTTTTATTTTTCAATCAATAAAGCCGTGCGAGGACTTATTTTTTGCGCAACGAACTGTAGTTTCGATCAGTACCATTTTTAGGTACATGCGACTTTTTGAACTCTTTTTATTCCATTTTTTGGGAGGTGAAGTGACCAAAGAATTGTGATTGTGGTACGGTTTATTATTATTTTATTTTACGGCGTTCATCGTGCGGGATAAATAATGAAATAATTTTGTAGTTCAGGCCGTTACGGACGCGGTGATACCAATTATGTATAGTTTATTTGTTTGTTTATATATTTTTATTAATATATAAAGGACTGATAAGGGAAAAGGGGGGATTTTTACTTTTATTACTTTTAAATCTTTTATTTTCTTATTTTTACACATCTTTTTTTAACTTTTTTTTTACTTTATTACTTTGTCCCACTAGGGGACTTGAGGGCAGGAGGCCCTGATCGCTATTCTAATACACTGCACTACATGCGTAGTGCAGTGTATTAGAACTGTCAGCTACTCACTGACAGCAAGCATAGTGGGTCCTGACGTTGTCAGGACCCACTAGGCTTCCGTCTATGGCATAGCCTGACACCATTGTTTGGTGTTCGGTTGCCATAGTCGCCATCGCCGGCCGCTATCGCGTAGCAGGCCGGCGATGGCAGCTTAACCCCTAAAAAGCTGCGATCTCTATAGAACGCGGCTTTTAAGGGGTTAATCAGCGGGGACACAGCGATCGGTCCCCGCTGTAGGAGCTGTGACAGCTGCTGAACAAGACAGCATCGTCACAGCTCCTGTATGTGTCGGGAGGACGGCCGAAACGGCCGTTACTCCCGTGACGTACTATTACGGCATGGAGCGCGAACGATAGAGCTGCCATGACGTAATAGTACGTCAAGGAGCGGGAAGGGGTTAATGCTGAATGGAAAATGTTATCCCTATTAATAAAGAGAAAGATTATGTGGTGTGAATGCCCAATGCTTATAATTTAATTGGCACCATGTTTATTTATTTGATGCAAATCAAAAAGATCAAATATTAACTAGCAAATTAATGGGTAATTACCAGCACCCACATATTTTTCCAACTTGCAGGCCAGACTAGTTTATTATATCCAAGTAAAGTGCAACATGGGGATTTTTAACAAGTGTAGATAATTTAATCTTATTATGTTCTGGAGGAGAGCTCATCTACAGGGATAACTGAGCTGTGGCAACCACAAATAATGACAGCCAGAATCTCATAAAATAGATGGTCATTTGAAGTGGAAAGAGTCCCATCACAATATTATTATGGGAAATGCTAATGCATAAACTCAAACCCACCTTCCCCTAACCTAGCTATTAATATTGCAATGCTCTTCTATTTTCCAGTATGCAACTTTTAATTGTTTTTTTAAAAGATAATCAGCTTATGTCCACCATCTTAACTGTAGAAATCACTGTCTCTTGGTAGCAACTACATGTCCCATAATGCCTTGCCCAGGAACTACAAATATAGATGTAATCAGATCAGACCTATCAGACGCTATAGTTATATAGTATGTTTAAAATTATGGGCAGGATGCCAGATAACCACAGCTGCAGTTCTTAGACAAATGAAAAGGTCTAAAACAAATGATCAGGAGAGGCTACAGAATGTGTCCTGTGCAGCAGCATGCATGTCATGGGCAGTGTTTAAACTCCAGTTTACTGCACGGAGGGGCAGAGATGATTGGTTGTCAATAGTCTAACATCATTTACAGGAAACAGGAAAGAGTCTGGATTAGATAAAGTAACAACAGCCTGGGACATAGCTATAGGGGATACAGAAATATCAGTCACACCAGGGGGCCAGAAACACCTCTGTCGCATAGAAGGATACCTTTTTAAAAATGGACATGGTACATGGGGGGTCCTGTTATAGATTTTGAATTGGAGCCCAGGAGCTGTAAGTTATGACTCTAACAACAGCGGAATACACAGCCAAATGCGGATTTACATAAGTTTTGCTGTATTCTTGTATTGCTGCTCTACAATAGCTTAGGCTTATTGTGCCTGATATTTTATTATTCAAAGAACGACAAGAGACGGAAGTGGCATTAGACATCATGATTACTGGTATGAATTCACATGGGAACCTAAGGTTTTCACAGGACTTTTCCTTCAAATATTATCTGGAATTCATCTGTAATGATGAATTCTGTGAAGCACTATCAGATTGTAATATTTAATTCCACTCTGATGAGGACAATATTCACAAATGGTTTGTATGTTTTCCCTGTGCTTCTATAAGTTTCCTCTGAGTACTTTTGAATATATGGCTTCCCAGAGAAATTTCCACTAGTGTATGTGTGGGATATATTAAAAAAAAGTTTTCCGGGACTGTAATATTCAGGAATGATGGGGGTCTGACTCTTGGCACCCTGCAACCAGCTAAATGAAGAGACTCGCAGAACTCCCAGGCACAGTTCTGCAGTATCAAGCAAGCACTGCGGCCCTTTCATGCAGCTAATAACTGCGAATGCTGAGAGTCAGACCCCCACAAATTACATGTTTATGGCCTATCCTGAGGATAGGCCATCAATATTACAGTCCCCTTTAAAAAGCTATTATGCTCTTGGACAGAGAAACTACATCATATGTAATTTTTGTTTTTATTCACTAATCTGAATTTCTATATTACTGTAACAGTTTGCATATAAATCACCACAAGGCACTTTAAATACTTTTGATTGGTCTTATTTTTGTTTTTCAGAAAAAACTGCTCACGAGAAGATCTTCTACAAGAGAAATTTATCAGCAGGTTACGCTCATAATCTCTTCATATATTGTATGCCCTTTCTTTGATGGCAGCATGATCTTTTTAATCTTTAAATATATTTTACATTATTTAATGATATTCTGGGGCCTGGAATATTTTTAATATGGAAGCCTGACTAAGCAGAACAATGTTGTGTTGAATATGTTAAACGTTATTATTTAATAAAAAATGTTTTTCATTTGTGGATCTATAAATATTATGTATATGTACCAAATAAAGTTTTTAGATATACATTATTGTCAATATTATTTTGTACAATATTTTCAATAATTCTTCATTTCTATTTCTAAAGTACATTCCTCATAAAAAGATTATATGTGAATTTAGAAAGCTGGTGTTAATTAAATGGAGTTCTGCTTGAAAGGCACCATTGCATTAGGCCCTGTTCACTTGACGAATTTTTGCGGCGGATTCCACTGCAAAATTCCGCCTCCCATACATTTCAATGGGAGTTAGACGCTTCTTTTTCCTGCTAGCTGATTTTTTTAGCTAGTGGAAAAAGAAGTGTCTTGCTCGATCTTCGGGCAGATTCCGCCTGAACCTCCCATTGAAGTCAACGGGAGGAGGAATCTTCCTTCCGACAGCAGGAATAATTTGTTGGCGTATTTTGCAGCGGGACCCGATGTGCAAAATCCGCCGTGGGAACTGATTCTTAGTATCAGCAGCTTAAGTTGATGCCAAAAAGGTAGAATAAACATCTGTTTTAGGTTGTCCTACCAGAGATGCCAGAGAATTGAAGTTGCATGAAGGTGCACTGTGCCTAAACAAGTTCTAACCTGGCTATGCTTTGATAATGTTAATACATGCCATAATGGCTCCATTATCGAAGCATAGTCAGGTTGGAACTTGTTTAGGCACAGTGCACCTTCATGTAACTTCAATTCTCTGGCATGTTTAATAACAAAGGCAGATCAAAATATTGTTAGCGATGATATGGAATATGTTCATTACAATTATGTCTCAGTCGCATTTCAAGTAATCAGATTTATTTTGTGGATTATACGTGTAGTTCACAGTGTAAATGTTAATATCTAGATATCAAATGAAGCAGATCTCTCTTCCTCTATCCCAGCATAATTTAAAGCACCAAAATGCAGCTGGATTATATTCAATACAGAATTGTAGCTAAATTTTCCTTAATGCAGGGCAAAGATTTAGTTTAATGCCCTAGTCTTTTATCTAATATTCTGGCTAATGCCGTTTTTTTTAACACCTCCCTAGGTCCATGCATCTGGGCCACATACACTTGTATTTTTTGCAAGCATTCTTCTGTGTCTATAAATTTGAGACAGCTCCCTCATTTCTAGTCACCACCTCACTCATCAACAAACTCTGACAAGAGTATACAGTCAGCAAATTGTTTAAACAAGTTACAAAGTTAATGTTTTTAATCTGGTGGTCTTCTGACAGTTCACTATAGCCCAGTTCAGAATTGAATTGCATCCCTTACTGTTTATAGTTCCTTTAATTCATAAGGCAGACTGCAAGAAACCATGGATGTATTGTCAAAACAATTTAAAATTTAATATCTAGGATGCAGCGCCGATTCTAGCTTTTCTGCTGCCTGTGGCGAAAATTGAAATGGCGCCCCCAGATTTTGCTCGACATCCCCCTAGTTGTTCCACATCACTAGCAGCCTCCTCCAACTCTTGTGGATGTGCCATTGCCTTGTACTCCCCTGGCATGTGCGGTGCAGCGATGAAGCCGGGGAGAGTACACCTCGCTGCACGGTGCGTGTCCATGGAGTACAAGGCAATGGCGCATCCGAGAAAGTTGGAGTAGACTGGTAGTGCTGTAGAACAGCCAGGACGAAGTCAATCAAGCTTGGAAAGGTGGGTTTGGAGGCAGGACTCTGTGACTCTTTAGGATTCCGGCACTGCCCCATGACCCTTTAAAGAGTAATTAGCTTATAGCGTGCAATGTTTTAAAAGTTGAGTTTATAGATTTTGCTGCATCTGATAAAAACATACAGGGGAATGTTTGGAAATATTGTCAGGTCATGTATTACCAGATGGTTCAAGGGGTTAAAACTACCTGAAAGGTTCCCATTAAATAGACAATGAATTGCAACAATGCATCTGCCCTGCAATTTTGTTATTATAAATATATCCTATATAATTACAGCACCGGAACCAAGCTCATACATATATACAATACCAGAACCAAGCTCAGTACATATATACAGCACCAGAACAAAGCTCATTATATAAATACAGCACCAGAACAAAGATCAGTACATAAATACAGCTCCAGAACAAAGCTCATTACATAAATACAGCACCAATACCAAGCTTATTACATATATTCAGCACCAGAACCAAGGTCATTACATACATACAACACCACCACAACAAAGCTCATTACATAAATACTATACCAGAACCAAGCTCAGTATATAAATACAACACCAGAACCAAGCTCACTACATATATTCAGCACCAGGATCAAGCTCAGTACATGAATACAGAACCAATACAAATACAGCTCAGTACAGTGATCATTTGTAAATTTAGTGCAGCCCCTGCCATATACGTTTGAACGGAGTAAAGCTACAGCTACCAGTATAGCCAAAACAATGGTAAGATATGCTGGGAGTTCCTGTTTTTACAAATAAAAAATCATACCACCCATCTTCTCGCTGCAAATCATACAGTGACTACAGTACTGATTAGAGGCAGAATAAACATTCACATTGAGTGACTCACAGGTGACGTCTTCTTAGATTCTATTAGTTCTTTTTATCCTTTCTTCTCCATCTGGTCCAGACCTCTATGTTGACTTCTCCCGCCCATGGCCAATTTCTGCCGTTTGCCGCTCAGATGCATTCAGCTTCTCACTTTTGAAACATTTCCGCAATTATAAACGAAGATAAAATTCTCATGGTGCCACACACTATGCCCCTAAATATAATAGCGCCATACTCTGCACCTCTAAATAGCGCCATACACTGTTTCCCTTATTATAATAGCACCATACACTGTGTTCCTGATTATAATAGCATCATACACTGTGTCCCCTACACACACAGTGCCCCCTGTAGATATTGTCCCCATAAACCCCCCTGTAAATAGTGGCCATCATAGAGCCCTCTGTAGATATTGCCTCTCATAGAGCCCCCGGTAGATAGGGCCCTTCATAGAGCCCCCTGTAGATAGTGCTCTCTATAGAGCTCCCTGTAGATAGTGGCCTTCATAGCTCCCCCTGTAAATAGTGGCCCCCATAGATTCCCCTGTAGATAGTGCCCCACATATAGTTCCCTGTAGATAGAGCTCCCTGTAGAAAGAGCCCCCTGTAGATAGAGTCACTTATACTGTTAACTGAAAAAAAAAACTACATACTCACCTGATCCCATTCCTGCGCTGTCCTCTAGCAGGCCTGGCCTCTTCTGACCAAGTCTGCTGGAGCTGAATGACGCAAGCGGCGCGATTACGTCATTGTGCTGCTTGCGTCATTGAAAGGCACTAAATCGCATCCTTGCCCTGCTATTCAGTACCTTTCAATGACGCAAGAGGCGCGGCAAGGAGCTAATGTTCTTTGCCCTGCCAGCGCTAGTTATCCATGTAATCCAATTGTTATCCAGTTATCCAATGTTATCCATGTAATTGTATCTGCGTCCTATAGACGCAGATACAATTATAGTACAGGAGGGGGTGGTGGCGGTTGGTGTCAGTGGCACCGCCGCCCCCTAAGAGAGACTACAGGCCATCACCTGAGGCGAGACGCTCACCTCGCCTGATGGACTGTGCGGCCCTGCTAGGGCGTCATGAATCTTTATGCATTATACCAGAAGTGTGATGTACTTTATTTAATATCTTTCACAACGTATACAATACATGGGGGGGGGGGGGGGCAGGGTGTAGCTATAGGCTCCTGGGCCCCAATGCAAAGGTTCTTCTTGCCCCCCCAAACTTCCTATGGCCGACAGCCCACAGATTTTAGCTGCATCGCTGGGTCTCCTAAGTGACCCAACGATGCAGCAATAGCAGCCAGGGCCATCACTAAGGTTTAGAAACTAAAGGTCTTAGGGAAATAGCCCTAATACATATACCCTCCCAAAAAAATGTGTGTGTATATGTGTATAGCAGTATGACCCAATAGCTATGATAGGATTAGATACAGTGGCTCAGCAGACACTATCACACATGATAGGATTAGATACAGTGGCCCAGCGGACAATATCAAACATGATAGGATTAGATACAGTGGCTCAGCAGACGGTATCACACATGATGGGATTAGATACAGTAGCTCAGCAGACGATATCACACAATATTGGATTAGATATAGTGGCTCAGCAGAAGAGTATCACACATGATAGGATTAGATATAGGGCCCAGCTCGCTGACATTGCGGCTCCAGCACTGGACCCAGGAAAGGTAAGAATAATAATTGTTTTGCTTTTTTGTGTGTTACTAATTATTTTTGTGTTTGTGTTTTTTTACAAGTTCGGTTGTTGGACTACTTCGGATTCGAGAACTACTTCGATGACGCCGTTTTTTTATTCTCAATAATATGGATAACGAGGGATGTGTGAAATTTTTATTTCAATAAAATATTTTTCATATGTCTTTGTATTTTTCTAAACTTTATTACTACCACCTTTCTAATGACCGCTGGCTGATTGACAGCGTCCATTATTAAGGCGGGGCTTAGTGTTAGCCGATGCAGAGGCTAACACTAACCCCCGTTACTACCATGGTACCCACCGCCAACAGGGGTACCGGGAAGAGCCGGGTACGATACAGCATCCGACCATCGGTCGTGATGGCTGGACACTGGCGCGTCCGCAGGCTGGTATTATTAGGCTGGGAAAGCCCAAAAACAGTAGCCCTTCCCACCCTGGTAATGCCAACCTGCTGCAGCTATGTTGTATCTGGCTGGTTATAAAAATGGGGGAAACCCACATCGTTCTTTCCAATTATTATTATTATTTTTTTTAAATGACGTGGGGTCCCCCCTATTTTTCAAAATTAGCCAGATACAACACAGCAACAGCAGCCTAGCATTACCAGGGTGGGAAGGGCCACTGTGTTTGGCCTTTCCCAGCCTAATAAGACCAGCCTGCGGGCGCCCCAGTGCCCGTCCATCATTACAGTTATAACGGTTCTCACCGGTTTGTTCAGGGATCCTTGGTGTCGTCTGGGAGATGGTGCTTGGAACTCAGGCAACGCTTGGCACAGCGGGTAGTGGCGGTCGGATGGATAGGCAGAAGTCAGGACAGGCAGCAGACGTCGTAATGGGTATGGAAGCAATGGGTCAAGGCAGGCGGCAGGCATCGTAACGGGTATGGAAGCAATAGGCCAAGCCAGGCAGCAGGCAAGGATAGTCAAGTGTAGGCAGAGGTCAGCAACGGTAAATCCAGACAAGCCAGAAGGGAAGGAAACAGAGAACCATGGCACAGGGAGACACACGGGGAACTTGGTTGAACAAGCATGGATGCAAGGAAGGAGGAACCTTAAATAGGAAGTCTTGGAATTAAGGCGCGTGCTGGCCCGTTAAGACAGAACGAGTCAGCGCGCGCGCCCTTTAGAGGATGACAGCCGCTGAGGGAGGTAAGGGATGCACCTACCTGATGCTGTCCAGGGCCAGCAGAGCGTCCGGATCGGGTAAGTGGAGCTCGGGATGATCATGTGGTAATGTTACAACAGTTGGTCGGGTACTGGATCGCACCCAGCCCTCCCCGGCACCCCTGGTAGCTATTAATAAGGCGGTAGTAATAGAGTTTAAAAAAAATACAGAGACATAGAAAAAACAAGTTTATTGAAATAGAAAAAAACCCACACAACTCGTTATCCATGTTATTGATAATAAAAAAATCCGTCATCAAAGTATTCCTCGAATCCGACATAGTCCAACGACCGAATCTTTAAAAAAAAAACAAACACAAAAAATAAAACGTTAATAAGGGCCGGTTCACATCACCGCTACCCTTCTGAAACCTCAGCTTCCGTTTCCCTCACCATTGATCTCCATGGTGAAGGAAACGTTGCTAAAGATTTCCGTTTGTCACCGTAACAGGGTTCCGATGTTTTGACGGAATCAATAGCGCAGTCGATTGCGCTATTGATTGCGTCAAGAACAATGGAACCATGTAACAATGGTAACAAATGGAAACCTTTAGCAATGTTTCAGTTACGATGGAGATCATTTCTGGGGAAAACGGAAGCTGAGGCTTCAGTTTGCCGTTCAGTTGAGGGCTTACTCGACAGAAACCTCTGATGGAGCCACTCAACGGAAGGGCAACGCTGATGTGAACACAGCCTAACACATATGGTAGGCTTAGATACAGGGCCCAAGTGTATGTGTGATACTGTTTGTTGGACCCTGTATCTAAGGCTACCACATGGTAGGCTTAAAAGGGGTTGTCCAGTCCCTAAACATTGATGGCCTATGCTCAGGGTAGGCCATCAATAGCTGATGGGTCAGGGTCCGACTCCCGGGACCCCACCAATTAGCTGTTTTGAAGGGGGTGCAGCGCTCGTACAAGCGCTGCTTCCCCTTCATTTCCCTTACTTGCTCACATTGTGAATTGCTGACATGTCCATGTCGGCGATTCAGTGTGAGAAAGTGACCGGAATGAAGGGGAAAGTAGCGCTCATACGAGCGCTGCAACCCCTTCACAACAGCTGATTGGCGGGGTCCCGGGTGTCGGACACCAACCCATCAGCTCCAGCAGACAGTGGTATTAAACTTGCTCAACTCTTCAGCCGCAGCAGAGGTCCTGACTCCATCCAGGTTCAGGATGTTGTGCCGTCAGGAGCGCCGCTGCGCTCCGGAAGGAGGAATGTAAGTACTGTCAGTTACTATAGTAACGGGGGCCCGTGTAGCTTACTACATAGGCCCCGGTTACTATAGTAACTTTTCATTGATGTGGTGCCGGGGGCCACGGGCTTCGGGGCCCGGTCGCAATTGCGACTGCTGCAACCCCTATAGTTACGCCACTGAATGTTTCATGTCAGGTTTACGATATATATATGATAGCAAATTACAATTTTCAGGGACATAGCTGAAAATAATTCTTACAGTATTACTATAGTCTCTATATACTCTGTATTTTCTGCATAAAACATATATACCATACATATACAACAATGTGGATTGCACTTCTGCGGTAAATTGATTTGCAAAAAAACTGATTATATTCTACTATTCAATGACAGTGGTAAGTTCTATTTATAATAAGCTCGACACAACCTTGCACTTTAAGTTGACATGATTAGTCTTTCTAGCTTGAAGAGTCTGAAATGGAGTGTTTATGATTTAACACTATATATAGTTACATAGTTACATTGAATGAAAAAAGACACAGGTCCATCAAGTTCAACCTTTCACAATAAATTACCCGTCATTTATTGCTTGATCAGTTATAACCATCAGTGCCATTTGTCAATAAATAATCATCTAGCCTTTTTTAAATGCCGACATCGTATCTGCCATCACTACCTCTTGGGGCATTCCATATCTTGACCACTCTAACTGTAAAGAACCCTTTCCTATATACTGTAGATGTATGAAATGTCTTTCTTCCACACACAATGGATATCCCCTGGTCCTCTGTAGAGTCCTTGCAAGGAACAGATCATGTGCTAGTTCTCTGTATTGACCCCACATATACTTATACATATTAATAAGATCACCTCTAAGACGTCTTTTTTCCAAGCTGAACAAGCCCAATTTGTCTAGCCTTTCATTGTAAGCGACACCTCCCATCCCATTTAATAATCTAGTTGGCCATCTTTGAACCATCTCCAATTCTCCTTTATCCTTTTTACAATGTGGAGCCCAAAACTGAATTCCATATTCTTGATGTAGCCTTACAAGGGATTTACAGAGGGGTAATATTACATTCGAATCACAGGTTTTTATCTCTCTTTTTATACACCCTAAAATCGTATTTGCTTTTGCAGCTGCTGCTTGACATTGAGTGCTGCTTAGCTTAGTTAACAGAATACCCAGGTCCTTCTCTTGTTCCGTTATCCCCAGTTTTATTCCATTTAATGTATATGAATTAATGCTATTATTGTGTCCTAGTTGCATTACTTTACATTTATCAACATAAAATTTCATCTGCCATGTTTTTGCCCATGCTGCCAGTTTATCTAAGTCTTTCTGTAATATTTTACAGTCAAGTTGAGTTATAAGTATCCTCCAACGTTTTGTATCGTCAGCAAAAACTGACACCATGCTATCAATCCCATCCACAAGGTCATTAATAAAGAGATTAAAAAATAATTCGGCCTAACACCGATCCTTGTGGTACCCGGCTGTAGAGTTCAGCCCATTTTGAAAAAGTTTCACTTATAACGACTCTTTGTTTTCTGTCCCTTAACCAATTCTTTACCCACAAGCATACATGTCTGTAGCTTCAGAACAAGACTGTTGTGTGGAACAGTATAAAATGCTTTTGCAAAATCCAAATAAGTCACATCAACCGCATGACCAACATCTAGAGTTCCACTTACCTCATCATAAAAACCAAGCATGTTAGTTAGTCATGAATCCATGCTGGTTATTATTTACTAGACTTTTCCCTGCTATATACTTTTGTAATTTATCTCTTAGAATACCCTTAAATTCTTTGCATACCACAGATGTCAAACTTACTGGACGGTAGTTACTCGGTTCCACCTTTTTACCCTTCTTAAAAATTGGTACAACATCAGCCCTTATAGGCTTTTGCTTATTGTTCAGGGTGAATATGAAATATGAAAATGTTAAACAGGAACTTCACAATCATTCCTGCAGATGTATAGTATATTAGTATCCACAAGGGAGAGAAGAAAACCTGGACCGCACATCCACTTGCTATACTTGATCTATTGCGGCTCAGCAAATTTTATAAAATGTATGAACATGAGGTTCTTAGTAAACATTTTGATCAAGCAAGTGGACGTGCGGTCCAGGTTATCTTCTCTCCCTTGTGTGTATAGCAAATTAGTTCTAGTGCAGCTAGAAATGTTGAGGCTAACCTGCATATTTATGGTTTTCTTCTTCCCCTCTGTTGTTTTTCGTACTCCCTTCCAATTGTCCCCTAATTCTTACTAATTTACATTTTGAAGGTAAACAAAAAATGGATTACAGATGCAAGGGAGTATGACCGCAGGATCAGACTTCACAGAGTTTGTTTGTAGTTCATAACCAAGAAGATACATAGCTCTGCATTGGGTCTGTAGACGCACAAATGGCAGAATATAAAGACTATCTGATGTAAAGACAAAGCTTGGGATCCCCTATATAAACCAGATGAAGAGCTACTATGTAACATGTATTACACAGATGGCCTTTCATTTGAAAGGCCGCTAGATGATACTACTTTTCCCGTACCACAAATTAAATTTATGGCTGGCTGAAAATTCCCCTAGCTGAGTGCTGGACTAGATACATTGGGGGAAAAAAAGCGTCTCCAAAGGTATTCTTTAAGAGATTATAGCTAAACCAACTAATATTCATGGCACAAGACTAAGAAAGTATAAAGATTAGTAAATGCATATAATCTAATTGCATTATCAAGCTTCAAATAAATTCTTTTTGGCACCTACCTGGGATTTCATCATTTAGCCTGACAAAATCACAAAAAAACTGAATAAATGTACAGAAATAGTAGTAAGACAAGTTCCTTTAATATTTTATTCAACTTTTTATTACTTGTCCAAAAGGTCATTTTTATCACTTCCATGATAAAGTCAGGTGTATTGAAGCGTTTAATAATTTAATACTTCAAGGCAGCAACTCGCTGATTAAAAAAGTTATTTATATGCAAAACTAATTTTATGATAATAGTAAGAAAAACTCTTTGTGTGAAAGTCATTCTTTATCTGCTGTACAAGTTAACAGACGGACCAGAAGTAGATATGCAATAATCCTGTATAATTGAAGCATACCAAGAGGGGTATATGAATGCTTTATAATTGTACTATTGCTCTCCAATAAATATCCCTATCCATCAACATTTTTGCCATCATTTCAAAGCCAGTTGTCTCATCACATTATAAAACAATGAATTGTATAACCACAATGAGAGATTCATATACATAAATGGATTTAGAAGTAGTATTTAGAAAGAACAACCTTGGGAAAATAGCTAATGTTAATACACAATTGGTATTGGAATATAAATATTTCAGAATACGCCATGTCTATATCAATCTTGTTTCTGCAAATATGAAAATCATGGAATCATTATGGAATCATTTATGGAAATCAGATAGGATTGAGCACCGTGTGCATTTCTAGCCCAGGATACTTGGAGCCTAAATATTATACACCATGTCTGATATGTAACATGGTTGAACGATAAACTGTAAGCTATATGTATTTACATAAAATAAATTAAAAAAATAACCTGTGGCACTCACTGAAAGTTGCAAGTCATTTTTTGCAATATTTTCACATAGAATTATGGGCAGATAGACGTGATGGCCATTTTCACGTTGAAAAATGCTTACAATTTTTTCATGATATAACAAACAATGGGCGAAGAGAGAGAGAGGGCCCAAATAATAGAGCATCAAATCACTCAGAGCAAATCGTTATTCTCATGAAGACAGGTTAGATACATGGTTCGGACATGGCATAGGTTGGAACCATGCATATAATCGTCTCAGTTAAGTATCAGGACAGTACAGTACAATATGTAGAAGGCGCCAGGCATTGTTTTAAGGTGGTTGTTAGGCAATTCGGTAAGGTGAATGTCAAGACATGAGTGGAGAACTTGAAGATCTACCTGTAGATAACTTAGCTAAAATTCTCCATTTGCTTGACTGTGTAGAACTTGCAGGAGGATGGTTTGAGGGGGGCAAGGTTTGTAAGGTGGGGAAGTGGGGGGGGGACATGTACATGGAGGCTTTTTATCAATTCATCAATTAAGGTAGGTACCAGAAGTATAAGATTGTCAAATATAATGAAGTAATATAGGCCTGTATTGCAGTCCATGTACTACCCCATGCCCCAGACACAATCTGGAGCGACTTTTAGCAGTGAGAATGTTCACATGTAAGTGCATAGTAAAATGTGCGCAAAGGTTATACCAAGCAATAGTGATAATTATGATAATTGACAACAGGTAGGGGGCCCAACCTGTGATTGGCTAGGGCAATGTTGTTGTTTTTTTCATTATTTTATTGCTTTCTGGAATAATAAAAAAAACAAAGGGTTAAAAAGAACTCAAACCTTTTAAATGTTTGCTTAGAGGTTACAGCAGCCACAATGGATGGTTTAGTGAAGTTTGGAGTGTCAACATGTTGCTGGGTGTTCCATTCCTCTGTTATTCTTAGTGGAAGTGAATACATTGAAAATTGGGCATTACCATTCTCCTTGTCAAATGGTTTTGTCCCAACAGGAAATGATAACATCTAGTTGTGAATTTCTAAGATCAGTAACAGAGAAATGGTACAACACAGAGTTCTAAGAAAAGATGCCCCAGAATTGTTATTTCATGGGAATTACAAGTATTTACTAAAACGGACATGTCAAGAGAGTGGACGGGTCCTCTTTTAACAAGACTATTTCAGGTTGGTAGAGTTTCCTCCTGTTTCAGCATATATTAGTAAATTCTTCATTTTGCTGTTTCCTAATATGTTAGTTTAAACTCATAAACACTTTCCATAGAGATGATGGTAGATAGGATGTTTTGGTGGGAAATTGCTAACTATGGCCTCATTAACACAAGACAAGAGATTATGGATAAAGCATTCAAGCTGCCATGATTTTTAGGTTAAAGCATTGGGGAAATTTTGAATAAATTAAAAAAGACGCCATTTTAATTCATTCAACATTGTGCGAATAGCTGTGACTAGCCCTGACTAGCTGAGCAATCAGCAATGGATCCAAAACTACTGCCACCCAGTTTAGTTAATAAAAAATGTGCTAAGGCAATCTCTTTCTACTGTGTTATGGAAGTGTGTCCGCAGCAGCGTATTAACAGGGGAGAGGGAGGAGTAAAAAGTGTAATGTAAGATGGTAGGTTTATAGAAACAGTGACCGGTGACTGGGCTTCCGTTTTATTGTATCAGCAACTGTTAGTGAATTAGGAAGGAGTGGGCTGTAGCACAAACTGCTGAGATTTGAATGCAAAGGCTTCATAAAGGTACTGTAGATAAGGATATAAGAGCATTGGGAAATTGTATATTTTTCACTGGTAGTACGCTATTGTTAGGAAAACGCATGTTCCCTTAAGATCACCATGACTACTGTTCTAGCTTCTGGGCGGTTCTGCTTTACTTTGAGCCTATCTCTTTTCTCTGTCCTTCTGCCTATCAGGTGTAGGCTTTTATTTATACCAAGCTTCCTCCACCTGTGCATTGCTTGTGAATTTCCTGTCTGCAGGCGTTTTGATCATGCTACTTATCTATACCGTTCACCTTTGACTTCTGGAGTTCTTGGACATTGACCTCGGTGTGTATTTGGATAACCCTTTGTTTACCGATTTTGATTATCTGCTCCCGCCTGGTTCTGACCTCTGCTTTATCTGATATCCACTTGCACTGTTTTGGAATTTCTGTTTGCCCTCTGGCTGTCTGGTTATCCAGTTCAGGTATTGCCTGCACTGCACCTCTTATCCAACACTGAACTCTGCTAAGACAACCTGGGTTCTATGCAGCAAAGACCATCCCACCTTGCGGTCCACTCTGGCGAAAACCTTAGAGTAGCCTCAGACTTTCTCGATCAGAGTTGTGACGGATTTGAGGTTGCGGATTTATTTGGACGCTCATTCCTGACAGTCTCCAGCTGCCTTAGGGGAATCGCTCAACTTTCAATTCCATAACAGCTTGTCCTTGAAGTAACATCTGCTGTGCTGGTGACATGAATTAATGACGAGTCAGATTACAATAGATTTTAAGAAAGCATATAATGTAACTATGTAAAATCCACAATATTAAACCCATAGATTTACAAAGAAATAATTTTTACATTTTGTTTATGTTCTGAGAAGGCTATAGATACAGAATGCTGCATATAAATTAAGTAGTTAATGGAGTACAGTGTTTTATCTAGATAAAGAGGCACATGCTAAATGAAATAACAAGAAAAAGATCATTTTGAAAGATGAATTACAATTTCCAGTATTCATTTTGTAAAACAAATACTGTGGGATTCACAGAGAGACAGGAAATAAAAGCAGCTAATGGATGCAGCCGTCAAGAATATGACATTGCTGGAAAATTCAATGTCATGTTTTAAATGCACAATGTACTCTGTAACCATCTTCTTTTTATACACAGCTCTTAAATATTTACAGAGAAGGAAGTTCTCTTTTCATGGGCTTTCCTTTTAATTTTCCTTCATCTAAATAACGATAAATTAGATTATTACACCAAACGTATTACCATGTTTCTAATTCCAAATTAGAAATGTGTGTTAACTCAATTATCCAAAAATAAAATTTCACCTGTAAATAGAAGACCTTGAATTGTTCTCTTCTGTCAAGTCAAAATCAAATCAAATAAATTATGAAATGTGAGTTTCCCCAGGTGCTGACATCTAGTGGCCAAATAGGGTATACTGCACTGGAGAAGCATCACATTTTACAGTTTGGAGTGAAACTGTCTAATCACTTAAAGGGGTTGTCCATAATTATATATATATATAGCATACATCATTTGTGAATATGTGGAGTCCACAAGATCTCTGAAGGTATTGTGTTGGTATTTTGCACCAAGATGCTAGCAGCAGATATTTTAAGACCTGTAAGTTGCTAGGTGGGGCCTCCTTGGATCGGACTTCTATTTCTAGCACATCCCACAGATTCTTGATCAGAATAATAGCTGTGGAATTTGGAGGCCAAGTCAACACCTTCAAATTTTTGTCATGTTACACAAGCCATTCCTGAACAATTTTTGCAGTGTGGCAGGGCGCATTATCCTGTGAGAGAGGGCACTGTCATTAGGAAATACTGTTGCCCTGAAGGAGTGTACCTGGTCTGCAACAATATTTAGGTAGGTGGTACGTATCAAAGTAACATCCACATGAATGCTTGGACCAAAGGGTTCCCAGCCGGAGCATTACACTGCCTCCACCAGCTTGCCTTCTTCCATAGTGCATCCTGGTGCCTTCCCCAGGTAAGCACACGACATCCACATGATGAAAAAGAATATGTGATATGTCAAACCAGGTCACCTTCTCCATTGCTCCTTGATCCAGTTCTGATGCTCGCGTGCGCATTGTAGGTGCTTTTGGCTGTGGACTACAGGCTACTTATACAAATATAGGAATATTATGCAATGTTTATTCAGTTGATAAGATAATCACATATGGGAATGTTTTAGACATCCTTTCCCACAGAACTAATTCTGCTCACAGATCGCGGGCTGGCTCCAGGACAGACTGTCCACCCACATAAAATGTGTTGGCTTCGCCGATTTTCCAATATGCACGCATGCTTGAGTCAGATGAGCAATGGGGAGATAGAAAAAAGAACACGGCGCCGCAAATCAGAATCTGATACAATAGTAATAAAATTGGGTCGATGAGACAAATCCGCTCACCTCGGGTGGTGGACACCGAGGAGGTGTCAACAAAGCTTGGGAAGCTGCAGCCAGGTCCTCAACACAGCCAAACGGAGTTTGCTGTCGGTTTGTAGTAGTTTTAGGAGTAGGAAAAACGGGACCAACCGGCGCTGCTTAAATCTTTAGACGATACGAAATACACAACCAACGTAGTGGATTAAGTGTATAAAGTTTTAATGTCGATAGGCTACGCGTTTCGACGTCGAACTGACGTCTTCCTCAGGCCAATACAGACTGTGCGGTTCCTGCCTTATTTATACATCAGGGCGAGGAAAAAGACCGCCAGTTATAATGGGTCAAAGGTCACATGAGATACAGAAATATAAAAAAACAGAAGGAAGAAGCAGCATTAAAAGCGGGATTAACCCCTTAGTGACCACTAATACGCCTTTTTACGTCGGTCACTAATGGGCTTTAGGCTAGGCTGACGCCTTTTCACGTCAGCCTAGTCTAAGTCCTGCACAGGTCTCCCGTGCAGGCAGGAGCCGGGGCTCTGCTGTCTGATGACAGCTGAGCTCCTGCTCCAACGCCCGCGATTGAAGTTTACTTCGATCGCGGCCGTTTAACCCGTCAATAGCGACCGCGGCATTTAACTTTGTTTACAGAGGGAGTGCGCTCCCTCTGTCACCCATCGGCGGCCCGCGAATGAAATCGCGGGTCTCCGATGGGGTGTCATGGCAGCCGGGGGCTTGATAAAAGCCCCCAGGTCTGCCCTGGACATATTCCTGTTAGGACGCGCCGGAGGCACGTCCTAACAGATTGCCTGTCAGATTTACACTGACAGGCAATAATGCTCTGGTATACGAAGTATACCAGAGCATTATAGCAGCGATCGGAACATCGCACAGTAAAGTCCCCTAGTGGGACTAATAAAATAAGTCATCAAAGTGAAATAAAGATTATTAATAAAAAGTACAGTAAAAAAAAAAAAAAAAACATTTTTTTCCATAAAAAGTGGTTTTATTTAGTAAAAGTGTAAAAAAAAAAAAAAGTACACATATGTGGTATCGCCGCGACCGTAATGACTCCATTAATAAAGTTAATATGTAATTTAAACCGCAAAGTGAACACCGTAAAAAAAAAACGCAAAAAACCGTGGCGAAATTGCAATTTTTTTCCATTGCCCCCCAAAAAAGTCATAATAAAAATGAATCAATAAGTCCCATGCACCCCAAAACAGTACCATTCAAAACTACGTCTTGTCCCGCAGAAAACAAGCCCAAAAAATCACTACATTGATGGAAAAATAAAAAAATTACGGCTCTTGGAAAGCGACGATGCAAAAGCAAATAATTTTAGTTCAAAAGTGTTTTTATTGTGCAAAAGTCGTAAAACATAAAAAAACCTCTACATATGTGGTATCGCCGTAATCGTACCGACCCATAGAATAAAGGTAACATGTTATTTACGTCGCATAGTGAACGGCGTCAATTTAAAAACGCATAGAACAATGGCGGAATTTCAGGTTTTTTTTATAATTCGCCCCAAAAAGGTTAATAAAAGTTAATATAAAAATTATATGTACCCAAAAATGGTGCCATTAAAAAGCACAACTAGTCCCGCAAAAAACAAGTCCTCATACAGCTATGTAGACGAAAAAATAAAAACGTTATAGCTCTTTGAATGCGACTATAGAAAAACGAATAAAATAGCTTGGTCATTAGGGCCTAAAATGGGCTGGTCACTAAGGGGTTAACAACGTGTTTAAAAAACAGCTTTTAAACACGTTGTTAATCCCGTTCATTCTTATCGTATTATGACACTTATAATTGCTTTTAATGCTGCTTCTTCCTTCTGTTTTTTTATATTTCTGTATCTCATGTGACCTTTGACCCATTATAACTGGCGGTCTTTTTCCTCGCCCTGATGTATAAATAAGGCAGGAACCGCACAGTCTGTATTGGCCTGAGGAAGACGTCAGTTCGACGTCGAAACGCGTAGCCTATCGACATTAAAACTTTATACACTTAATCCACTACGTTGGTTGTGTATTTCGTATCGCCTAAAGATTTAAGCAGCGCCAGTTGGTCCCGTTTTTCCTACTCCTAAAACTAGAGCAATGGGGAGAGGGTGATATGCCACTGCCAGACACTTCGGGCAGTAACTTATCTTCCAGGGAAATGATTGGGCGCTTTGAAATAAAAAAAATGCCTGATCCATGTTTCTTCTGATGCCAGATTTTAGGCGACAGCTGGGCTGCTGAGGTCTGCATACAGAATTAGAGTCCAGCGGCTGGAGCAATCCTGAAGGATGGTATTGTGCATTGAGAATAGTCACGTAGCAGTCCAAGTTTGATATACAAATAAGCAGCAAACTGTAAGGAAACACACAGCTATAAAAGAGGCAAAGCACAATCATCTGGAAGTACAAAGACTAGGTTTCAAAGGCTGGGGCTAGACAAGCCCGGAAAAAGAAACTTGAAAATGATCAGACCTGGGTAATACTGGGCACTGGAAAATATCTGTCCGGCATTTAAGGTTAGCCCATTGAGTAGTGCTGCTACATGGAACAAGAGTGTTTCTTGGATCAAAGCCTGACACATGCATTTAAATTCTGACATTTATAATGTATAAAACCAGCTTAAGACTCACGCTGGAGTCTGAAGAACTATTGTAATCTGAAGGATGGTTCACAGTGGAAAGTAGAACAGTGACAGAGAGGAATGGACAGGAGAAATTCATATAAATGTACTATATACAACGATCAGATATAACATTAAAACCACTGACAGGTGAAGTGAATAACATTGTTAATCTCGTTACAATGGCACCTGTCAAAGGGTGAGATATAGTATATTAGGCAACAAGGGAATAGTCTGTTTGAAGCAGGAAAATGGACAAGCGTAAGAATCTGGCCGAGATTGACAAAGTGATGGCTAGACGACTGGGTTAGAGCATCTTCAAAACTACAGTTGTTTTGGGGTAGTGCCAGTATGCAGTAGTTAGTGTTTACAAATTGTGGTCCAAGGAAGAAAAACCAGTGAATCAGCGACAAGGTCATGGGCATCATGGGGGAGCAAAGGTTAGCCCATCTGGTCCAAACACACTGAAGAGTTACTACAGCACAAATTTCTGAAAAACGTAATGTTGACTGTGATAAAAAGATACAACCTTCAAAATACTTCATACAAAAACCAATGCAAAAAGGGACCTTTTGATTATAAGTAGACAACCTATATCTAAGCAAAAAAAGAGCAAAAAGCCCAGAAATAGCAAAATAGTAAGTTTTTAATATATATAAGTCAAATACAATACATAGTAATCGAAAAATCTATTGAAACAAGACCATAATTAGAAATAGATACCGCAAGGGCAAGATGGAAAAAATGCCATGTAACATACAGAAACACCACCTATAAAGGCCACTAAGACACTATAATGGAATGTGAAGAGCTAAATATAGGGATAATACAAATATTCAGTATTGCACAAAGA
The DNA here is from genome assembly GCF_050947455.1 of Rhinoderma darwinii. Taxonomy (NCBI): domain Eukaryota; kingdom Metazoa; phylum Chordata; class Amphibia; order Anura; family Rhinodermatidae; genus Rhinoderma; species Rhinoderma darwinii. The sequence goes on along the minus strand of NC_134697.1, from coordinate 48,757,502 downwards.
CCAACACATATATGAGAGATATGTATATATGTGGACCTAAAATAGTGAACAATGCACAGGGAAGGCTATATAGAAATCGCTAATGTATAGGTCAGATAAATAATCACTAGTAGATGTATAGACCTCATACAGGATTGTGAATCCTAGTGGAAAGATATAATAAATAACGAACAAGGACAACAGTTAAGCCCTCAGCAAGGCAAGGGAGCTAACATACCCTGAAACATAATGGACCTAGTGAAAGCGGCGATATAGGTTGGCAAAGAGAACCTCGATGCGCATTTCGCCAAAAGAGACCGGCTTCATCAGGAGACTCCTGACGAAGCCAGTCACTATTGGCAAAAAGTGTATTGAGGTTCTCTTTGCCGAGCTATATCGCTACTTTCACTAGGTCCCTCATGTCTCAGGGTATGTTAGCTCCCTTGCCTGCTGAGGGCTTCTCTGTTGTCCTTATTCATTCTACTATGATAGAAAGGTGTCAGATTACACAGTGAATCGCGCTAGTTGTGTATGTAACTGCATAGCCGCAGACCTGTGAAAGTGCCCATACTGACCCTGTCCACTGTTTAAAGTACCTACAATGGGTATGTGAGCATCAGAACTGGACCATGGAGCAATGGAAGAAGGTGACCTGGTGTGATGAATCACATTCTGTTTTACATCTTGTGGATTACCATGTGCATGGGGTGACAGATGTGGGTTTCTAATATATAAGGCACTCAAAGCCACTTCAGAACTGAACTGGTCCATAAAAAAATAGGTTTAGGAAATTTGCTTGAAACTCTGAGAAATGTCTGCTAAAGCTATAAGCCTGGTGACGTCTTAGAAAAATAAAAGGACTTTAAAAAAACGATGCCAACATAAAGTAGACATATGAAAAATGTTAACCAGTAATTATTTTGTGTGGTATTATTATCTGTCTTACAAACAGATACATTTAAATTTAGAACAATGCAATTTTGAACAAATAAACACTGAACGTATCTACCAAATTTTACCACTAACATAAAGTACAATGTGTCATGAGAAAACAGTCTCAGAATTGCTTGAAAAAATAAAAGCATTCTAAACTTAATATCACATAAAGTGACACATGTCAGATTTGAAGGAAGTGGCCAAAGCATAAGGCCAAAGCATGCTGTGTCCTTAAGGCCACATGCACACTTTCGTTGCCCATCGTACTGCCGCTAACGACAGATCCGTGAAACACATACCACACACGGATGCCGTCTGTGTGCAGTCCGTTGTTTCAACGGACCAAGTGAATGAAATGGCTGAGACTGTTCCGTTAAAACAATGGAAGTGTGCATGGCCCCTTAGAAATGAATGTGTCAGTGTGCTATCTATAAAAAAAAATGTCCCCCATTTTTTGATTGATGCAATTTACACCATCATGGCAGATGTGAGAGAGTCAAGTGAGTCTTTAAATGATTGTATTTACAGTGTAGTGTCTTTGACTCATTTATGAGAAATATTTGTTGTAGGTTTAAGAGTTTTCTATCCCTGAAGAGAAGGATGACAACATTGATTTAGTCCTTGCTGAGTGCCTGTCATCAGGGGCAGTATTGACTCTTATGTAACGCAGAGAGATACTATTTAGCTTTGCAATCAAGCCCCTTTTATGATGTGACTACTGCGATCACCACAAGGGGACAAACAAGATTGAATTGTGCTGCATAGCTGGACAAATGCTGCTATATTTTCATATGTGTGATTTGGTCTTTACATTGCCAATTCTTTCATCCAGAGAGACTATATAAGCATTTCCTCAGGAGTAAAAGCTATAATTACCATCTGAATGTCTTTCATTTTTCCAAAGTGATTGGCATTTCCTTGGTCTCCATAGCAACCAACGCTCACTTTCGGTCCACTTTTTCCACTACCTGAGAGACACAATGTACCAGGCCTGAAAAATAAAAATAAGATATAGCTGCAAAATCAATATTCCAATAGAACACAATGCCAGCAAAGTAGAGTGCTACAATGAAAAATAATATCCTGTAATAGCGGTTTTATTTATTACTTCCAGCAATAGAATGTGTCACAGTACAATACAATATTGAAATGAACACAGCAGGTTAATGTTATTTAAATACATCTGATATTGAATACATTTCTAAATTGGGAATTGTTGTGATTTTTTTTTATCATCAAGATGACTTGCAGCTAAAACACAAGACTAAATGAAAGACATTTATATACAAACAAGTATATTTGTCTTAAAAATTAAGTTCACACTAGCGTTGTCTCCCGTTTAGTTCTCTTCCGTCAGAGGAAGAGATGAACAAAAATCCAAACAGAAAGCATCGCTTCCGTTTGAATTACCATTGATTTCAATAATTATTTTACTTCATTTGGATTTTGTTAGTCTCCGTACCACTGAAGCAAAAGTGCAGTATTCTAGTGTGAACTTAGCCTAAGCTATCTCCTTACCTCAAATAATTTCTATCCTTGTGTTCTGATGCAAAAGCAATATAAATTATAGCAGTTGTCTATTAAGAAAGTAATTTGCATAAATGTAAAATTGTTCATAACTTGCTCAACAATGATAATCTTTCAAAATAAAAACCACCTTTGTTATCTACATTACAGCGCCTATCAGATTAGGTAGGAGATAGGGCACTTATAATGTGGTGACAGAGCCTCTTTAATTTGGCCTAGATGTGAGCATCTACTCCCCTATAAATTTAGTTGTAGCATAAGGGAAGGCACTGCTGCAAAAGTCAACTCTGTCTAAGTGTCATATTGGCCAAGTGTTACTGCAGTTATACATGGCAGTTAGACAGGGTAAGTGACACATAAGCTATCTGGACTAATGAAACAAATTTTACATAAATTATAGATTATACTCTCGCCATTTTTACTGTTTCCTATCCGAAAACCATCACACCATGCTCACTTCCTCACTCCTCATTGTAGCTGTGGTTTGTTTACAACCCTACCGCCCATTTATGCATAAATCGATCCACATCAGTCCCTCTCTCCTTCCCTCACCCATGTACAGCTCCCATGCTCTATTCACTTTCCTCAATCACCTTAAACCATCTCTTCCCACTGCTCAACACAAAAGTCGCTCTCATAAATCCCTGAACCATTTGCAGACTCTCTCCATTCTCCTCCTACTAGCTGCAGGGGACATCTCTCCCAACCCTGGTTCTCCCTTTTCTTCTGCCAAGCTCAACCACTTGCCTGCCACACATAGAAACCCTGCAAATCTTCTTAACATCCCCTGTATGTCTTCTCCTGTCCCTTTTAACTGTGCGCTCTGGAATTCTCGGTCCATGTGCAACAAACTCACTGTCACGGCGCAGGGTGTGGACCCACTGGGCCGTACCGCGTAGCGGAATAGCAGCTGGCCAACTAGGTAAAATACAATGTCTATAGTCCAGAACGGGTACCTGAGGCAATGCAGACAGTAGCGGAGACACAACTTGACTTTCACAGTAGATGGCTAGTTGATGAAACGGAAGACACGACTTGACTCTCACTGTAGATACGATAGCACGGGATACAGGGTACAGGCAGCAGGAACAGGTAACACTGGGAACTGGAAAACACTGGGAGACTATTTGCAAGACAAACGTAGGTATACAACAACGCTACGGCAAGGATCAAGTGGGAAGAGCCCTTTTTATAGTCCAGCAGCCATTTGGGCTAATTATTGCGTGATGACAGCTGGACGTGCACTGACCCTTTAAGGCCGTGCACGCGCCCTGCGGGAAACAGTCCGTGAACCCGGAACTGAGTGCCGGCGTCTCCCTGGATGAAGATGTCGCCGAGCACACAGATATCCATGGCTGGGACTGTCAGAGGGTAAGTCTGAACGACGGCCTTCGGCCATAGACGTTACACTCACTTTTATTCATGACTTATTCCTTGCTAACTCTCTCAACCTCCTGGCTCTTACAGAAACATGGCTACACCGGTATGACACTGCTTCCTCTGCTGCGCTATCTTATGGTGGTCTCCATTTCTCTCATGGCCGTAGACCTGAGAACAGGCAGGGTGGGAGTAGGCATAGTTCTTTCCCCACACTGCACTTTCCAGGTCATTCCCCCCGTTCCCTCACTCACATTTGCCTCTTTTGAAGTTCACACCCTCAAGCTCTTTCGCCCATTCTCCCACCGAGTGGCAGTTGTCTATCCCCCCACCCCCCGGCTCACCGCGTCAATTCCTGGATCGTTTTGTTGCCTGGCTTCCCCAATTCCTATCATCTGAAACTCCCACTCTCATCATGGGTGACATTAACATACCCACTGGTAACCCAATCTCCTCTTCTGCCTCCCAGTTTCTATATTTAACCTTTTCCCTAGGTCTGTCACAACTTACTAACTCTCCTACACATGAAGACGGGCATTCACTTGACCTGGTTTTCTTCCGTCTCTGCTCAGTTTCTGACTTTAATAATTTTGCTCTCCCGCTCTCTGATCACAACCTTCTCTCATTTACTATCAAAAATTCTCTGCCTCCACAAGACATGCCTACCCATCAGACATACAGATATCTACATGCCATTAACACTCAGCAACTCATAGACAGTCTACAGTCCACATCATCCCCTATCTCTAGAATAAGAGAATCCGCTCTTTTCTTACTGTGGTGACAGCCAAAACTCTCATTGTTGCTCTGATTCACTCTCGTCTTGATTACTGTAACTCATTACTAATCGGTCCTCCATTCACTAAACTCTCCCCTCTCCAATCGATCCTTAATTAAGCAGCCAGGCTAATCTATCTGACCAACCGCTATACCTACGCTTCTACCCTGTGCCAGTCATTGCACTGGTTGCCAATACCATTCAGAAATAAATTCAAACTTATTACTCTCACCCACAAAGCTCTCCACAGTGCTGCACCTCCTTACATCTCCTCCCTGATCTCTGTCTACCACCCTACTCGCGCTCTACGTTCTGCCAACGCATTCAGAATAACATCCGCCATAATCCGAACCTCCCACTCCCGTCTCCAAGGTTTTTCTCGTGCTGCACCCGTCCTCTGGAATGAACTATTCCAGAGAGTCAGATTAATTCACAATATCCACAGTTTTAAACGTGCCCTAAAAACACATCTTTTTAGACAGGCCTATAACATTCCTTAATCTAATTCCTTTCCCTGGCCCCCCTTTACATTAGTAATGAGGCCCCTTCATTCCGCAGTATCCCCCACACACCTTGCACCCTAATATACTTCATGTCCATCATACACACGGATTCTGGTTGGTGACCGGCTCATGCAGCTTTATGTGTACTACCCCATATGTATAAAAGATGGCTGGACCATTGTACGTAAGCATTTTTTACACGTTGTGTCTCCCTTATTTCCTCATAGATTGTAAGCTCTTGCGAGCAGGGTCCTCACTCCTCTTCTTTGAATTGTAAATTAGTTTTGTCACTATGTAATGTCTGATTTTTTCTGTACAATGTACCTCCTGAACTGTAAAGTGCTGCAGAATATGTTGGCACTATATAACTAACAATTATTTCTATTCTTATTATTATTCTCCCTCTTCCGGGCCGAGCAACACAGTGTGATCATATAGTATACAGCTTCCCTTCCCGACTGTGTATTCAACTGGTGACACCTCCAGTTGTTTCGCAGCTAGAACTGCGATCCTGGTGTCATATTCGATTAGAATCTCATCTTTTTATGACCAAATGACTATTTGTGATCCACAGCCGGAGATATGGATATTTGAAGTGATCTCCCATTCCTCCAGCCTCAGTCTCTCACACTATCTGTGAAGCAGCTTCATGCTGATAGAACAGCCTCAGAGGCTGTGAGGTATCTCCAAAAAGCAATCTACAGTCGTGTAGATACTGTGCCTAATATCGGTAAGTTTTTTTTGTTTTTATGTAATGTATTGGCAGTAAAATATATTTTATGCAAAATAAAAATTTATAGAAATTAAACGATAATGTATTTGTACCAAAAAATGGTACCTACATAAAGTACAACTCGTCCCGCAAAAAACAAAGTCTCATACAACTACATTGGACAAAAAATGAAAAGGTTTTGAGCGCCGGGATGCAAAAAGGGAAATATAAAAAATGGTTTAGTCCTCAAGGACAAAATTGGCCCAGTCCGTAAAGGGAAAGTGTTGCTAGAAAATTTTTTTTTTTTTTTAGTTAAACAATTAGTGTATAGGTGATTAAACATTGTTCTAATTTTTTTAATTTTTTTCACGAGTCAGGAAATATTATAAATTAGATTCTAATTTATAATGTTTCCCAGCGCTGGTCACTACATGGAGCAATTACCAAAATTGCAGCATTGCATGTGGTAAAGCAAACACATTGCTTTATGCGGCAAAATTTTAGAAAACTCACTCGCTCTAGTGAGCTCTCAGAATCCCCCCTCCTTTATCATGGCTACTGCCGGGAGAAACGAGGGGATTGAACGGTCAAACCTCCTACACTGTGTGTCGCCATTTTTTGAGCTAACACACAGTGTAGTAGGTTAACATACAGTAGTAAATACACACTAAAACATGAACATACATAGAAATCACTTACCTGCTCCTGCCGCCGCCGCCGCTCCCTCCGGTCCGTCCGCTCCGTCTGCTACCGCCGCTCCAAGTGCACAAGTACGGAAGCCGCGACCGGAAGTAGTAATCTTACTGTCCGGCCGCGACTTCCGGTCCACAGGAAAATGGCGCCGGACGTCGCACAGTTCAACTTTGACTGTGTGGGAGCGGCGCATGCGCCGTTCCCACACAGACGGCGTACAGCATAGTGGATGGAACTCCACCGTTCGCATTCACTATGGGACTGTAGCTGCCGTATTCCATGTCTGTAATCGACACATACAGAAATGGAAAAAAAAATGGCAGCCCCCATAGGGAAGAAAAAGTGAAAAAAAAAAAAAAGTAAAACACAAACACACAAATAAATAAAAAAATGTTTAATAACACACTAAAGTCAAATTGATCTAAAATAAAAAAAATTCGGAACACTGGTCCTTTAAGGGGTTAAGGGATGACTTTATTTATAACTTTATTTTTTACTTATGACGTATTAGCATACTCTTGTATGCTAATACATGATCTTCTGTGTCACTTTGACACATGTGGCTTTTAGGGCAGCACATAGTGTGCCCTAACATAAGGCATGCTGAGCACACAGTCCTTTCTAGCAGCTGGGGTTGCAATTTTTTCCGATCCCAGCTGTGCTCAACAGGCTGCTCTAAGTTCTGGAGCTGTTAGTTACAGTTCTTGCTTAGAGGATGAGCGTTCATCAGCCTCTTCTACAGCGACGCCAAAATATGTCACTGTAGACGAATCACCTGCATCGCCTGCCGTCAAAAGACAGTGGGTGGTCGTTAAGGAGTTAAAGAGGACCTGTCACATCTCCTGACACGTTAATTTTAGTAAATACTTGCATTCCCTATAAAATAACATTTCTGGAGCATTTTTCCTTAGAATTCTTTATTGTACTAATCCGCAGCTTTTCAAGAAAATTTCCTGAGATTGTGAATGGAGTAGAAAACATCCCATTCGCATGATTCACTGTGGTGGAATGTTAGCAGATTCTGTCAGGATCCCGTGTCTAAATCCTGACTAAATTCTGAACATGTGAACATTGCCTTATTCCTCATGGAAATGTATGAATAAATTAACAACTGGGCATTACCATGCCCAACATCAATGGGATATGTCCCTACACACTCTGACACTGTCCAATTTCGAAAAGGGGCATGGTAATGCCCAGTTGTCAATTTATTCATACATTTCCAGGAAGATTAACAGAGTAATTGCACAATGCAGAGTCTTAAGAAAAGTTGCTTCTGAATTCTTATTTTATGGGGTATACAAGTATTTTTTTTTTTTATTAAAAGAGGTTCATCATTGGAATGTGGCCATCGGTACCCAATGCTAGAGATAGGAATGTATTGCTTTTTTTTTTTTTTTTTTTCAAGACTGACAGGAGATAACTTTTCTTGCTGCCAACATTTTTATTTGAGGAATCTCTTTGTGAACTGACTTAACTACAGCTACTAGTGCCTTTGTGAGATATTCAGATTAATTTATTCATCAGTCTACATAACTAGGCAAAGCATTTATAATGAAGTGGTGACAACTTAAATTGAAGTATGAAGCTGATTGCATTGAGTCATTTTATGAACATTTTTCATTTAAGCTTTTCTCCTGAATATTGGCTTTGTATGTCTCAATGGTGGTATAATTTCATAAGGAAACAGATTGTATGTTCTACACCAAATATAACATAATGTGTTCCGTTTTCCTTAATAATCTACTGGACATACCCACAAATGACAGATTATTTTAAGGATCAATTTAGTAACAAAAATAACTTTTTATTGAGTTGACATATAGATCACAACAGTTGTAGATAAAAACCACAATCATAGCATTATACATCACAAGAGAGGGGTTATTGCAATTCTGTTGCCAACTAGAACCATGCCATTCATGTTATTACTGACCATTTATATGTCAGGTAAATGGAACATTACATCTGCAGTATATGTGGGCAGGAAAAAAATCACTTGTAGGAAAATTCTGTTACTTTACGGCTCCAAATGCAATGCTAGAACTCAAGGAGTCATGCCCATGGCCGAATTGTGGCTCCATAAAATCTTTGAGTTGTACGTAGTTATAGTACAGTACCCATTGAAGTTTATGGGACCCTACTATATGTTTGTCTGTTAAATTCCACATTAATTTCTGCATGATATGGCACCATATAGAAACACTATATGACGGTACATGGATTTCCTATGAATCTGCATTATGGTGCCTCAGTGTCTCCATGCCTCCATGTAGCCTCCGTGCACAGAGTTTGCTGCATGCATAATGTCTTAGACTCATACATTTTCATACTAAGAATAAATGTTTGTATTTTTTTAAAAGATGGCTACTTTAATGCGGAAAAAAAGGTGATATCAACCTATGACATGTACATGGATAAGTTGTTAATGTGTAGATCTACATATCTCCACCTCCTTATGAAATACATGATATTGTATTTACATATTCCAATATTTGAAGGTGTAGTTGTGCATTGAAATTGTTATTACAATCATAGAAAAAAACATTATGGTGGATAACGTTTTAGAATAAATATATCTGTTTGTAGATGCGGAAGACAAATAAATTGCTGGAACAATGGTCAGAAAATCAGTGTGATGTGTAACTTCCTAGTTATTCAGGGAATTTCACAAGGAATCTGATTACGGTAACGTACATGTCACAAATGGCGAAGCACTGTATGAAGTACCATAGTTTTCGGACTATAAGATGCACCCAGGTTTTAGACAACAGAAAATAGGAAAAAAAAAATCATATTTTACTTCTTTTACAAACAAAAAACTATTGGTTAAAAAAAAATAATTTGTTCAGTTTCACCACATTCTGAGAGCCATAACTTATATTTTTCCATCCTTTCAGCGGTGTGAGGAGTTTTTGCGGGACGAGCTGTAGTTTTTATTAACACCATTTTTTTGGTACATACGATTTTTTTATCACTTTTTATTTCATTCTTTTTAGCGCTATAGTGACCAAAAGACAACGATTCTGGGGTTTTAAATTTATTTTTGTATGCCGTTCACTGTGTGAGTCAAATAATGCTATATTGTAATAGTTTCAAACTTTTACGGACGCAGCGATACCAATTTTTTAATTATTTTTTTCTTTTTACATTGTGCTTGGGGAAAAATGGGAAAAATAGTAGTGAATGGCAGTTACAGAAGCAGTGTAGAATGCTACGCTGTTTCCATAACTACTATTCAGTTCTATGGGAGTTACGGAAACTGCGTAGCTCAGTGAGTTACGCTGTTTCCGTAACTCGACCATGTACCAGGAAGTGGCCGGAAGACAGTGGAGCCAGGTAAGATAGAACAGGGTTTAAGGGGCCCCGTTCTAGAGATAGGTGGGACCCGCATCTATCTGACATATCCTGTGGATATGGCATAAATGTCCTTCATGGGAAAACCAATATAAATGCTGCGGTCGCTATTGACCGTTGCATTTAACTAGTTAAACGGCCAAGAACAGCGCCATCACTGTTCCTGGCCATTAGAGCAGCGTGTCAGAAGCTGACACCTGGAGTGTATGGAGAAGGCTCAGCACGTGAGCCCGCTCCATACATCATCCCCTCCCCGGTCTATGATGTGCCGGCACATCACGGGTCGGGAAGGGGTTAAGTAAGGAGCGGTCCGGGGGCCCGGAGCTGCCGGGTCCCTTGACTGCCAACTATAAGACGCAGGGACTTTTTAGCAAGATTTATTCTTGCTAAAAACTGCGTCTTATAGTCCAAAAAATACGGTATATATTGACAAATCTACCAATGTACATAATAATGACATTTTAATTCCTGCTTGTCTCTGAGATGTTAGCCTATCAGTTAAAACTGGCAGGCTGACTGCTTGCCCATCTCTGGGGAAGTTTTGTTTTCCTCAGATATTCCAGGTCATTGGATTGAATGTTTGATCCGTGTCACTTGGCAACACGGGGGAAATCTGCCCATTTAGCCAGTAACAGGCAATTTTAAGATCCCCAACATTGCCCTTCTGGACATGTAGTGGTTGGGATGCCAATTGTCTGTGAATAGGACACAGAATACAGGCTACCCGCATGTGTTAGGCTCTGTCCAAACTAGTGTAATGGCCTCAGATAATAAAGGAATCATTACCACCGTGATAGATCTGTTTTCCGACAGATACAAATGGATCCTGAAGGGCCTTATTGACTTTAATGCAGAACGTCTGTATTGAGGCAGCAAGAATAGTACTGCTGCCCAAATGTAGACAGAGTTTTATACAACTATTTCCAATACTAAACGAAGCAATTTACAAGAATAACTCTATATAAAGAAATTTCATTTTTTTCTGTAATTCATCAGCATAGATTTACCAGGTAACTAATATAAGTATTATTTTAAGAATTGAAATAATGGAATGTATTTGTACAACTGGAATTTACAACATTTTTATTTGGTTAAAATTTTCAGGCACCCAGACTAACATAACATTTGCTTTAATAATAATCTTTGCATATTTTTGACACATTATTTGCTTTTGTTGAGTTAGTTCTAGTCATATGCATAAATAAAGGCTTAATCTATGTACACCTGCTCACAGTAATACATTTATTGGACTCTTTTTACATATGCAATCAACATTTGAGCATGAGCTGATCCTTCACTTGAGTAGCAGACATTCACACCATTAATATAATTATCGGTATTTATTTTCACTGTTGCAAGTATCCAAATATCTGAGTTAATAAATTCTGAATCCATAAAATGCACTTAGAAATGTTATTAGCATAATATATTACTGTGCTGGTTAAATGCATTCTGTTATTTTTACATAAAAGCAGCCAGTGAGATTCCCATCATCTTAGCAGAAACCAATTACTTATGCATTGGTTTCATTTCTAGTACAAATTCAATTTGACGGCTATGTAAACCTTTAAAAGTGTTTTTTTTTATAAAAATGTAAATCAGTGTGTTTGGTGCAACTTTCAAATTAGTTTTTATTCAAAATTAACTTTTAAAACTTTTTGAGATACAGCTGCTCTGTATCCTGTATTCGTTGACTCCAGTACCCGTCAGGTCCGCGAGTCAAGATTCACTTGCTACTTGTTATCCATCACATCTAAGTTCATAACTTGGATATAATAGATTACAGGTGGATCCTGCGTGTCAGAGACACGCAGGACCTGTTGACACTGAACCCGTCAGGTCCACGGACCTGATGGGTCTTAGTGCACTATACAGTTGCTCTGTATACAGAATACAAAGCAGCTGTATCTCAAAAAGTAAAAATAGTTTTTAATAAAATCTCAACTGACATTTTTATTTAAAAAAAAAATCACTTTCTAAGGATTACATAGCCTATAACTAGAGCTAGAGGGACTACTGCCTTCATCCTTGAAGTGGCTATGTCAAACTCAGCTGTTAAAAATAGATAGGAAACAAACTTATGGGCAGGTTTAGATATCACCTGGATGGTCTCAGTTAACAAAGCTTGATTGGGTGACAATCGCAAATTAATTCAAGTAGAATTATTACATTTTTTAGCATGAATTAATATAATAAATAGAACTTATGACAAGTCAAAAGTATACTGAGCCCCACACTTCTAAAAATGCCTCATTTACATGACCTGAACTTTCTTTCCTTTATCTCCCGTCCCTTTCTGTTTTTTTGTTTTTTTTATGGGTACTTATGCAAAGAGGTGGGACTTAAACCTCCTGGTCCCCAATGCAAAATCTCAAACAGGGCCAAAATGTGCCATATATAAAAATGGCATCTTCTTTTGTGGCAGAAGGGCCTTCGGGCCTTCCTAAAGAACCATGGCTGGGTGCGACTGCTACCTCGCTACCTCTGTACCCCTTATAGCTGCGCCACATTCATGTATTCTTGCAGCGATTATCGCTGTCTTTCTGTCTCTTGCACATACGCATAACTGTCTATATGCTTTTGAAATCAGTTTTATTAATAGACATAGTTTAGGCTTTTTTTTTTTTTTAAAACATCCAGCGGGCACAGGACCTTCTGAATTCCGTTAATGGAAAGAGCAGAAGGATGCCACAAAAGGGGTTCTTGACTTTATTAAAAAAGTGTCTGCTTTTTTTCCCAAGAAGCAGCACCGCTCCTGTCCATAAAATATGGAAGTCTGCCCTTCTACATAGACTGGTGCACTTCTCCTAGGCCCATTGCACTTCTTTTTAATTTAAGTGAGCTGCAATACCAGACACAGCCCATGGACAAGAGTAGAGCTGTTGTTTCTAATCACAGACACCCCATTTAATCCTAAAAAAAAAATAGGCAATGCAAATGTTACAATTTCTACATATACTATGCCTATAGCTAGTCAAATATTTCTAAGGGATACATACCCTAAACTTGGGTGGTTGGTGCTACTACAGAGATATCTACTGCTGCTGCACTTGTATATCTATGTCTTGGACTAGCTCAGTAATACCCTGAATTTCTTTAACTACAGTCTGTAGTTGCATAGTGGCCAGTAATTCTATTGCAGTCAGACTTGGTGCAAGCTACCCAATAATCAACCTCTGAGGTCCGCAGGGCAACCCTAAAACTACCCTACCTCTAGACAAGCCCTACCTACAGCAGAACTTCTACAGTGATAAAAAGTAATCCCACTTTCAGGAACTTCCTAGTAACCCCGAGTGATCCCTATTAGAAGTTACGGAATATCAGGATGAGGCAGCCACTGCCTGGCAGTATGAGTCGGACGGTACCTGAAAAGTAAAAGGTAAACCAGAAGGCATGTCATAAATCCAGAAGTATTCTAACAGTAAAATGGTAACCAGAAAGTAAGTAATAAATCCAGTAGTACAAGTAGAAAGTAAACCAAAAAGCATGTAACAAATCCTGCAGGATAATATTCACTCCACACCAAACCATGAAGAACCCTAGCTTCATAAAAAATGTTTTAAAGTGGTTATGTGGGGACTGTAAATTATTAGCAGTGTACTCCCTTGCTGATTTTGTAAGTTTGCCCACTGTCAAAGTCATGAACAGTGTAGAATTTTTAGGCTAGGTTAATTTTACCAGTGAGAGATAGATTATATATATATAAAAAACAAACAAAACAGAAAATCACATAGTCAAAATTATATATATTTATTTGCATTGTGCACAGAGAAATAAGTATTTGATCCCCTACCAACCATTAAGAGTTCAGCCTCCTCCAGACCAGTTACACACTCCAAATCAACTTGGTGCCTGCATTAAAGACAGCTGTCTTAAATGGTCACCTGTATAAAAGACTCCTGTCCCCAGACTCAATTAATCAGTCTGACTCTAACCTCTACAACATGGGCAAGACCAAAGAGCTTTCTAAGGATGTCAGGGACAAGATCATAGACCTGCACAAGGCTGGAATGGGCTACAAAACCATAAGTAAGACGCTGGTTCAGAAGGAGACAACTGTTGGTGCAATAGTAAGAAAATGGAAGACATACAAAATGACTGTCAATCGACATCGATCTGGGGCTCCATGCAAAATCTCACCTCCTTGATCCTGAGGAAGGTGAGAGCTCAGCCGAAAACTACACGGGGGAAATTGTTAATGATCTCAAGGCAGCTGGGACCACAGTCACCAAGAAAACCATTGGTAACACATTACGCCGTAATGGATTAAAATCCTGCAGTGCCCGCAAGGTCCCCCTGCTCAAGAAGGCACATGTACAGGCCCGTCTGAAGTTTGCAAATGAACATCTGGATGATTCTGAGAGTGATTGGGAGAAGGTGCCGTGGTCAGATGAGAGTAAAATTGAGCTCTTTGGCATTAACTCAACTCGCCGTGTTTGGAGGAAGAGAAATGCTGCCTATGACCCAAAGAACACCGTCCCCACTGTCAAGCATGGAGGTGGAATCATTATGTTTTGGGGGTGTTTCTCTGCTAAGGGCACAGGACTACTTCACCGCATCAATGGGAGAATGGATGGAGTCATGTACCGTCAAATCCTGAGTGACAACCTCCTTCCCTCTACCAGGACATTAAAAATGGCTTGTGGCTGGGTCTTCCAGCACGACAATGACCCGAAACATGCAGCCAAGGCAACAAAGGATTGGCTCAAAAAGAAGCACATTAAGGTCATGGAGTGGCCTAGCCAGTCTCCAGACCTTAATCCCATCAAATACTTATGAAGGGAGCTGAAGATCCGAGTTGCCAAGCGACAGCCTCGAAATCTTAATGATTTACAGATGATCTGCAAAGAGGAGTTGGACAAAATTCCATCTAACATGTGTGCAAACCTCATCATCAACTACAAAAAAAGTCTGACTGCTGTGCTTGCCAACAAGGGTTTTGCCACCAAGTATTAAGTCTTGTTTGCCAAAGGGATCAAATACTTATTTCTCTGTGCACAATGCAAATAAATATACAGTATATAATTTTGACAATGTGATTTTCTTTATATAATCTATCTCTCACTGGTAAAATTAACCTAGCCTAAAAATTCTAGACTGTTCATGTCTTTGACAGTGGGCAAACTTACAAAATCAGCAAGGGATCAAATACTTATTTCCTTCACTGTACATAGATAAACTTAGGGCCCATTGACATGAACGTGAATCTCGTCCGTATTCTGTGCATGGAAATCACGCTCAGCACACAGACCCATTGATTTCAATGGGACCGTTCACAAATGCAGCGAGAGTCTGCTGCCTGAAACTCACTGCATGTGCTATATTGGTGCGTTTTCACGCACCTACGTGCACATTGAAGCCAATGGGTGCGTGAAAACCACATCCGTGTGCGGTGCCTGATTTGCGCATCAATTCATTTGAAGAAAAAAAATAGAAGTGCTTTGCGAGTGCATGAAAAATGCATGCCAGTCGCAATGCACACTGATTCATAATGCAACACACACGGACAGATTTACACGTGTGTTTTTTTACGCACGTAAATCTGTCTCGCTCGTGTGAATGTAGCCTTAGCGATATGTAATTGCTGGGTCTGAAGACATAAAACAACGCCGAGAAATAAAGACCCAGTCCAGTCTGTACGCAGGAAAAATAATAAAAATCAGAGTCAGAGTCAAGTCAAACAGAGAAGAACAAACACTGAGATTCTGAGCAGAAGCACAAAAAACAGGTACGTAGAATAAACAATTGCTGGCACATGAGGCCAGGGGGGGCACTTTAAAGAGGCTCTGTCACCAGATTTTGCAACCCCTATCTGCTATTGCAGCAGATAGGCGCTGCAATGTAGATTACAGTAACGTTTTTATTTTTAAAAAACGAGCATTTTTGGCCAAGTTATGACCATTTTTGTAGTTATGCAAATGAGACTTGCAAAAGTCCAAGTGGGTGTGTTTAAAAGTAAAAGTCCAAGTGGGCGTGTATTATGTGTGTTACATCGGGGCGTTTTTAACTGGTTCCCGACCGCTGGCTGTATATTTACGGCCTGCGGTCAGGGTCCTTAAAACCCGAGCCATAGACTTTTTACGGCTCGGGTTTTAACTTGCTGCCCGCGCGATCGGGCAGCTGAATGTCGGGTCTCCGGCTGTCAGTGACTGCCGGGGACCCTGAGGAGAGGATAGAAGCAGCTTTCACTGCTTCTGTCTTCTCCGATGTGTTTTTACACAGCGTTCAATGAACGCTGTGTATAGGAATAGAGGCAGCAGCTGCGCCGCTGTCTCTATTCCTCCCGGTGATCATGTGACAGGTCACATGATCGTCGGGTCCCGTTAGTGACAGACTGCTGCTGGGTCTTACAAGACCCAGCACAGCCCTATTAGTGACAATCGTCACTATGAGAGGGCTGATTTCCCCTGTAACTGGGGATGCTGTGCAGCTCCAGTTACAGTGGAAAAGATGGTGTAAAAGAAAGAAAAAATATATATAAAGTTCCCCAAAGGTCTTTTTTGACCTTTGGGGGACAAACCATAGTAATAAAAAAATAATAAAGTAAAGTGCAAAAAAAAATTAAATAATAAATACACATAAAATACCCACCCCAAAAAAAACATGTTCCCCCCCGCCAATCATTGTTGTAACGCTAGCGCTGACCCAATTACCCTAATATAGACATGTAATATATTAAAATTTACGGTAAACAATGACGATCACAAATAAAAGGTCTATTTTAGGTTAAAACTATGTTATTACCCCAAAAAAATAGCTGAAACGTAAAAAAGCTTATTTTTTTACTATTATTTTCAAACTTTATGAATAAAAATGCTAAAATCGCAAAAAAGGTGTGTATAAAAACGATAAAAAATGAAACCTGCATTGCCTACGGAAAAAACGTCGCAAAAATCACGTCGTTAGCCCAACAAATAAAAACGTTATAGCCATTTAACTAACACGTGCTAAAAATGGCTAAACGGTGTCTGGTCCTGAAGGCGCAAAATAGCCCGGTCCTGAACTGGTTAATACTTTTACTAGCTGGGCGTTCTGATGAGAAGTATCATCCACTTCTCTTCAGAACGCCCAGCTTCTGGCAGTGCAGATCTGTGACGTCACTCACAGGTCCTGCATCGTGTCGGACACATCGGCACCAGAGGCTACAGTTGATTCTGCAGCAGCATCAGCGTTTGCAGGTAAATAGCTACATCGACTTACCTGCTAACGCCGATGCTGCTGCAGAATCAACTGAAGCCTCTGGTGCCGATGTGTCCTCGCTCATCTGACACGATGCAGGACCTGTGAGTGACGTCACAGCGTGATCTCTCGAGAACACGCTGTGTCTGCACTGCCAGAAGCTGGGCGTTCTGAAGAGAAGTGGATGATACTTCTCGTCAGAACGCGCAGCTAGTAAAAGTATTAAAAACACCCCGATGTACGCACATAATACACGCCCACTTGGACTTTTACTTTTAAACACACCCACTTGGACTTTTGCAAGCCTCATTTGCATAACTACAAAAATGGTCATAACTTGGCCAAAAATGCTCGTTTTTTAAAAATAAAAACGTTACTGTAATCTACATTGCAGCGCCTATCTGCTGCAATAGCAGATAGGGGTTGCAAAATCTGGTGACAGAGCCTCTTTAAATAGGGCGCTGTCTAAAATGAGTGAATGCCAGACCTGACTACTGATTAATCTGGCGTCTCAGCACTCTAGCAGGCTCGCCAGACCGGTGAGTGGATCCACTGCCCAGCCTGAGAGCAGATGAAACTGTGACACTATCTTTAGGAACTGCATGAAGCTATAGAAGATTTATTTGTGCTGAATTTCAAAGTAGAGACAACTGTTTGATGTTTCAATATGGAAAAATACGTATTGTTTGGCAGTGAAGGGAGATAAATAAAGGCTCTTTGCTTTAAAAAGTAATTTTGCACCTATTTTAAAATGCCTTGAAACCACCTGTCTTTCTAGAATGTTGAATAGCACAAGTGTTTCAGTTTAATACATGAGTGAATTTACTGCAGGTGCCAGTAATAAATACAGTGTATAAAGAAAGACAATAGAACTGGAAGACTTTCTTTTGTGGCTGTGTCTTCAAGGCCGGTTTAAATCCTATAGGTTCCCATTTCAAGAAATTGTAGAATTTCCCAAAGCAATATATTTTTTTTAACAATTCACCCTGAAACAAACCTATTACCATAAGCAAATGTTATGTTGGCTTCTTCTTTTTCTTTTGATTCAAAAAACTCCTTTGATTGTTTTTTGTGGCACATTCATCACTTGGATAGCACAAATCTAGACCAATCTCTGAACTTTTAGATGATTGAAATTTTGACCTGATAAATGAATTGCTACCTGCTGAAACACTGTGCTGTCTGCTTTACACTTCAACGATTCTACTGACAGTTCAATATTCTTTAAAATGACATACTGTTCTGCAAATAGGTTACTGAAAACAACGAAAATAGAAAATGTGGATGGTAAGCGTTCATGTAGACTCTTACCTATACTCTATTGGACAACTGCAATGAAATTAATATTTATTTTATACTAGTGTGTTGGCCATAGTGATACCATAAACCTGTCGACCTCAGACCTCCGACATTGTAGGATAAACCATGCAGCTACATGGGCCCCCCTGCAGCATGAGTATTTCCATTCTACTTACTACAGGGGAGGTCCCCCTTACCTTCCCAAAGAGACACAGCCACAGCATTGTAAATTGTGCAGTGCTGGGCTAAGCACCCTTGAGACTCATTGTCCCACCGCTTAGCCACAAATCCTCATGGAGCCACAACCCTGAAACATGAGCACCCAGTGCAGAAATGCAGTATATGAGTTGCAGGCACCCTGGGAGGGGGGGGGGGGGGCAAGTGTGGCAGGCATTCTGGGGGACAACTGGGGCTGAAGAGTTTGTCACTTTTTTCATTCCCCTTACACATAGTTGTGCAGGCACATTCACAATGCAGTTATTGAACTCCACCATGGTAACCAATCCAACTCATGGTAAAGGTAATTTATTGTGATTGCCATAATTAGGTGGAATTGTTCTCCAAAGCTTGTGTATTCATAAGAATGCATTTAATTTTAATTTTTTAGTATTGTATCCTCCTTTCTTTAAGATCAATATCATCAAAAATACTGATTTAAAGGCACACCTTTAAAAACATATAATTTTTTCAATAAAAAATGTCTATCAGTGTGTTTCGTGCAACTTTCTAAATACTTTATATTAAAAATTATTTTTACTTTTTGAGATACAGCTGCATTGTATTCTGTATACAGAACAGCTGTATCTAGCACTGAGACCTGAATCTGTCAGATCAGCGGGACTGACGGGTTTAGTGACAGCGGGCCTTGCGCAGAATCGAGCTGTTATCAATCACATGTAAGTTCATAACTTTAACTTCAATTTGCTTTAGATTTTAAGAAATTTTTCTTTTGAGATTTTCTTTTTGTTGTATTAGGCAATTCATTTGGGATCTCACAAAGGCCAGTGTTTCCTCTGTATTTCTAGATAAATGTTATTCATAATAAAATCCTTAGAAACCCCACGCAAGTAAAATATCAAGAAACCTTATAATCATACTGTAAATTGATGATTCATTTTTATGTCCATGCCATTTACCATAACAGTTGCAATATGGAATTAGAATGTGTATGCTGTTATTTAATTATATTAATCTGTCCTTTCACACTCAAACACACCAGGGGATTCGTGTGATCCATTTTTTCCCCTTCTTAAAACTCAGCTCCTGAAATTGGTTTTTATTGAACTTGATGCTAGAAGGGGTTTGAAAGAACAGCATAATAAAAAATGACAAAAAGACACCCAAAGGTTTACTGCAATAAGAGAAACTATTTATCAGACATGAACTCTATTAGGTTGTGAGCTAAAATAAAAAAATGTATAAGTACAACCAGAATTAAACAAGAATATATGCTGAAAAATTAAGTTGAGAAATGAACACATTTTAATGAACATGCTTTATTTTCCTATACAGTTACTGCTTGTAATGAGATAGTACAACACAGAAGAAAGTTAATTTTTTGAAAAAAATATATATTTTTGGAAGAAGGTTTTCAAGATCAATTATTATAGATTTCTCTTGTTCAAACTAGGCTAACAGTATAAGAATTTACAGTTTTGTTATGTGGCATTTTATCATGCAGCTACATATACGTCAAAACACGTGGCATTAAATTAAGATGAATTCAAAAAAGGCTGCCTGCCGGCAGAAATAAGCCCTGTTTTCCAACCATTATTAAAGAGTAAAAATAAAAAAGTCTTTATTCAATTTGCAACAAGGACAGACTACATGATACCCCTGAGGACGCTACATCGTAGCGAAACATGTCGGGGGGGCTTCTACCTTTATTTTAATAATTGTCCTATTGACACCTTTGAATCTAACTAATAACTAACTGCATGTAGCGCCCTGTGGTTGTGGTACTTAACCCTTTCTAGACAGAGCTCTTACGTCTGGCATTAACTTTTAAATTTCATGTAGTCTGTCCTTGTTGCAAATTGAATAAAGACTTTTTTATTTTTACTCTTTAATAATGGTTGGAAAACAGGGCTTATTTCTGCCGGCAGGCAGCCTTTTTTGAATTTAACTGTTGCACGCCCACCAACTATTGAGGTCCGCTCCATTGTATTTTTTATTAAATTAAGATGCACTTCAAATACGTGATTTTTTTTTGAACATTTGCAACTTTGATGCCAGTTTTTTTTAACTAGACAAACAAGTGTTAACACAACTATTAGCTGCCTCATTAAGGAACACTCCAGGCAAAACTGTGTTATGCCTAGTACAGGTCCTGAGGGACTGGTACATGGCTTAGGGATTCTGTTTTTTTGTGTGTTTTAAATCCCTATGCTCCCTGCTCCCCCAAGCCTTGTACTAGGCATAACACAGAGAATATGTTTTGCTGGGAGTGTTCCTTTAATGCATCTTTGACCAAAGTAGCAATGTTTTCGGTTAGAAAATAATGGATCTATCTCTTGCAAATTGTAAGAGAATAATTTTTTTATTTTGCATCAACACGGGTGTATTAGGTCTTGTTTTTTTTTCATTTTTAAAGTTGCCTTTTCTATTTGTACCATTTTGGGGTTCTCACACATCAATAATTTTTAAAGGGAGTCTGTCACCACTTTTGCCCCCCATTCCCACACTGCAAACACCACTAGATAGGGGTAGAAGAGTCAAATTGAATCATACCTCAAGTCGACACTCATGCAGGAAGCCACACAATGGAAATTAACTTTTAATCCTCACGCACCATATGCTAATGAGTGTGAAGTGTCAGGCTTCTCCGCTGTAACCCCAACTACTCCCTTCTGCTCTTGAGTGATGGCTTTACTGGTCCTCAGCATCATATACCTTGCAGCCCAAAAATCCATCAGTCAAGAGCAGAGGGGAGGGGTTGACTATGACAATGTTAAAAGACAAAAATAAATTTATAATTTGAGAGAATTTAACTAATGTAATGGTAATTTGAAAAAATGTCAACTTTTTTTCGGTATATTGGCCCTCATTATTTTTAGTGTGTTGTTGATCATATCCTAAACAAGTGATGATAATCACAATAATAGGAACCATTTATAAGTCTCAGCATCTGCTTATTACCAACACACATTGCAATATATAGTTCCTATTAAATCACCAAGTCGAATATTGTTTTCCTTTATTAGAAGGGTTTGCCTTCTCACTTCAATTTAAAGCTGGCGCAAGGAAAAGTAGGCTAGGTCAGTATTATTAATATGATTATCTCTTTCAACCCCTCCACCATGTAACCCATCATGTGGAAAGCCCACATTAACTGTTTAGTCAGGGAAAGACTACACATTCGCTTTAGGATATGAAATTCTGCTAGTATGTTCAATAACTTACTGATTGTGAGGGTTCGATCCCTGTGAGCATCACCCTATGCCTCATTTCCATCCTCTTTTCACAGTGCACAGGAACTTGGTCATACTGTCCTTCTAGAAGTGGAGATGTAAGCAAGTGGAAGGACCTCCTGTCCGAGCATGGTGAGGTTAAAGTATGAAAACAAGCTCCACCATTAAGTCATTTTTGCTATGAACCCCCATCCTGTGTAATGTATACACCCCTAATTTTCTGTTCTAATAATTGGTGTATCAAATGACAAGGTGGTACAAGCTATAGCTTCCTGATAATAAGCTAAAAAAAATGGCTTAGCACTACTCAAGCAAAGTCAGATATTGAAATTTTTAGAAAAACTGAAACTAAGCCTTCAGCAATGGGTAAAGCTTTAGGCCACTTTGACACATAGTCACACAAGAATGACTGTAAAATCACTGGATTACCACAACTTATGAAATGAAAGAAGTTACAAGCTACCTTGTCACAACACAAACAATTTGCTTCTTTTCGGTAATGTTGTGACTTCTTCGCGACTCACCGTTAACTCTGTGTCAATATGGAGCCCTACTAGTCAAAGTTTCCCATAAAAATATATACTCCCTATGTGAAACAAAAGCCTGTTAGAAGCCTCCCATATATTTCAGTCCTATACTGTGGGATAAAAGAAAAAAACCTGAGTTTTTGAAGTATACATTTACAGTCAAATATTAATTTTATTTGTTGAAGATGTGGCTTTAAATGTGCATAATGAGACCTTTTTAATAGGTTCCAGTAAAGAAGACAATGAGAGTATGGCATGTAGCGCTATTCTTCTCATCAAAATAACCGACACCGCGATGGAACATCGATGGAACCTATTGTAAGTTAATGAGGTCCATTGGGCACCATTGGAACCCTTTACACGACAGATCCATCAGAGTATCGTGGCTTCAATTATAAATGAAAACCACGACACAGATGTTAACAGTAACCATATGGATATACTGTTGACCACAATTTGACTAGAAATAAATTAGAAGTAATTTAGAAGTTAAGTCTAAATTTCTCGCAATTTCCTCTTGTATAAATTATAGATCCATCCATATATTGATTTACATAAACAGGCAGGATTTTTTTTTTCTATACTTCAATCATTTGACTAACCTTTCCATCAAGCCCACCATGACTTTATTAAAGATAATGATTTTTCATCCCCTGGAGAGTCAAGTGAGTAAAATGAAATTATTAGTCTGAAATTATTGGTCTTTTGTATAATGGATGTAAAGGTACACTAGAAAAATGTTTAAGGTTTAAATATATTTCATGAGCGGTTATATATTAATAATACATCTTGATCCCTTGATTTCTTAAGGATGTGGGGAAGACGTGTATGTCCTCACCTTTTCTATTCTTTTCTGATATACTAAAATCTTAATAGAAGCCTCTGGGATTATGTCTCTCAGCAAGGATTTACCCTTACCCTTCAAAGTGATCTATAAAGGGACACCCAAATAGAATAGTGTGATTAATCGTATATTTATTACTGTGAATAGGGGACAAATAGCAATCGAGCTAAATTCAATAAACATTCACTGGTAGTTCTCTATATAGTAAACTGACTATCAGCCTAGCAATTAACTATTATACCTAAGCAATATAAAATTGTACTAGTGAGTGAACATTGTAGCTAACCATTCGTCTCCTCCACACAATGATGTTGAAGTTAAAATTTTATTCTTTTTCTTGAACAAAATTGAACAAACAGTATTAATAAAAAAATATAATAGCAAATATGGGGCATTTGAGCTATTTTCAAAATACAAATGACTTATCAAATTTAGCATAAAAAAACTGTGATGGTGTTGCCCAATACAGCCAAATATATTTCAGTTGTCATTTTCTGGTGTAATTAGAAAATGAAAACAGAAGGGGGATGTGTCCTAGTAGCTACAGTGAGTAGACGTTTCTCACTGCAGCTCTGTGGTATCCAACTGTTAAATCGCTATATCCACTTATATAAACCAACATGGGTTGAAACCATAGAAGTCAAATGAAAGCTACAGATCTCACTAAATCAGGATAAGCCTACAACTTTTTCTAGACTGTAATTGGCAACAATCAAAGGATTCTCTCCATGAGTCCGACTCAGCTGAGATGCTTTCTCCATCTCAAAAACTGCCCTCCTCCTTTGCAAAACTTTCTTCCATGGCACCTGATACCCTGAGTAATCTTTATCCTTTCACGACATGCTTCAACTCAAATTCCGACAATGCATTGCAATGGGTGAGTGACAACAAACAATGGCTCCTTGCGGAGTTACCAGTTCTCGTGGTATAACTGTAATGATGGGGGTAGGGAAACGGACAAGTGAGCCCTAATCTACCCGCCACTCTGTCCCTGCCTACTTGCAACGACCCGCCCTAGGCGACGGGGTACAACTGGGCGGCGGTCCCTACGCTCAGTAAGTGCACGAGACAAACAGACAAGGGTACACAAAGCTAAGGGAAATGGGGCAGTTGCCCACGGCAACACCGTGAGCAGCAACAGTGGTGAACGAGCCGAGTCAAACCAGGAGTGCACGAGGTACCAAACGCAGAGCAGGAGAGTAGTCAGTAAGCCAGGGTCAGTATGGAGCAGGATCAAATAGTTAGAAGCTGTAGCTGGGCCAGGAAACCACATGAGAAGAATCACAAGCAGACCTGACGGATTCGGCTTAGACAGCTTCTATATATACAGAACACATAGAAGCTGTATCTCAAAAAAGTATTTTTTTTTAAATAAAAACCTATTTAAAAGTTTTTTTAAATAACATTATACACAGTCCTATAAAAAATGTACTTCAAATGTTTACATAGTTTTCAATTCCATATTAAAAGCCATGGTTTTGAAATGGGATGTTCAACAAGCTAATATAAGTGTGATGGTCAGGTGTCCACATACTTTTGACCAGATAGTTCCAATGTCTTAGGTGTCCTTGATTTTTAATATAAATGTCTTCAATGTTTTTAATGTCTTACTGCTCTTTGTAGTAGAGTTAGAAAATGTTCTTCCATTATCTTTAAAGTATTTCCACTTTATAGAAATTTGTACATGTGCCTAAGATTTTTGAAAGTATGGTTCTTCAGAAACCATTAACTTTCCTACAGTACATTTACTGTTTAGGGTGAAAATAGGTGTAGAAATCACTAATTTCAATTAAGCACTACTTATTTAATATTTCTTAAATTACTATTAGTTTAGTTAAAGATAACACTAATAGTAAAAAAAATTAATTCTTTATTTAATTTTTTTATTTTTATATAACAATAGCAGCAGAAAAAAAGCAAGCAAAAAGTCCAAACAGACAAAACACAAACACAAAAAAACCAAAAAAAACACGCCCCCAAGAGGGGGCGCCACACAGACATACGTCCTCAAACCCTACCAGTAGTTATAAGAAAGACCGCAATAGCCTGAGGGCCTCCATCCATTGATGCCATATTTTGTAAAAATTATCATGTGTATCAGTCGAAGATGAAGTTAAGTCTTCCATTTGCATGATATCGTTAACTTTAGAGATTCATAAATAAGGTGAGGGAGATACAGATTTCTTCCATAGTAGTGGAATGCACATTCCCCCTGCCATAATTAAAAAGCATAACGATGATCGTTTATGAGAGTTGACTGGAGTCTCAAAGTGATACAGAAGGAACAATGCCAAGTTCATGCCTAGTTTAAACCCAATACTCTTACCAACACTTTCCTTTATCCTCTCCCAAAAGGGAGATAAAATCTGTCAGGACCAAAGGATGTGGAAAAAAGTACCAATTTCGTTCCTGAATCTCCAACATATTGGGTCCGCCGTAGGAGTAAAGGCCTGGAGACGTGAGGGCACCCTGTACCATTGGGAAAGCAATTCTAGCTGGCTTCCTGAAAACGTGAGCTAAGAAAAGATTTATGCGTCAGAGTAAAAATTCTTGATCTTTGTTCTGGGGAGAGGGAAATAACAAGATCTCTCTCCCATTGGGTCATAAATGGAGGTGGCAGTTGCCCAGGGGGACTCTAGAGAAAGGCATAAGCAGAAGATAACATATGCCTGATCATGCCCGTCCCAAGACACAGCACCTTAAACAGAGTTTTGTTCTGAGAATAGGTATTTGGTGGCAGAAGGGACATAAAAAAGTATCGCAACTGCATTGATCTCCAAGGTCCCAGAGAAGTAGGTGCCTCCGAACTTATAAGGGTGTCTATAAAGACTATTGGTTATCCATTTGCAAAGGAGACACACGATACTTGTCATCCGCCACCCTTGAGCAAAAACCTGGATTGTCCACCCCTGGAGGAAAGTGGCGGTTGGCATGTCTGAGCTTCTCAGGATGTCTATAGAGGGCCATTGGTTATTCATTTGCAAATGAGACACAAGAAACTTGCCATCCGCCACCCTTGAGCGAAAAGCTGGATTGTGCACCCCTGGAGGAAAGCAGGGGTTGCTCAGAATAGGATACTGGACAGAGGTAGACGGTGGAAGAAAAGAGCGTACTCTGAGGCTGGACCAACCTTGTAATGTCGAACCTATATTTGGATGGGAGCACAGGAAGGGCAGGTGTGATGGCTCCAGCCATGGGCACTCCGCCAGTGCGACCCGTGAAAAGCTTTTCAATTTTTACTCAGCGTTTAAAGGAGCCATAGCGTCACCAATCAATGACCCGTGTCAAATGTGATGCAAGTAGTATGTCTTAAGTTGAGTAGTTCAAGGCCCCCTTTGTTTTTCTGCTGGCACAGCAGTGTTCGTTTAATTCTCGCCGTCTTTCCTGCCCAAATAAATGATATCGGGACAGAGACAATTGCTTTGAAAAAAAGGATGATATTCTAATCGCCAAAGCCCGGAAATAATATAAAAGGTGGGGCAGAAGATTAATTTTGAAGATGATACAACGGCCTAGTTAACTAAAGTTCCCCTTAGTGGACCTTGCACAGTCCTCCCGTATGGCGCGCATAAGCGGGGGAAAGTTCAGATGATAAAGATCAGATGGATTTGAGGGAATATTAAATCCAAGATATTTCAAAGAGACAGTAGTCCGCTGAAGATGAAAAGACTGTATAAGAGATTGTGCCAATTCGGGGGCCAGGGTAACATTCATTGCCTCCGGTTTACTAAGATTGATTTTGAAATTAGAATGTTGAGAGTACAATTGATACTCATACATCAAGTTAGGAAGAGAAATTGCTGGATTAGTAACAAAAAGAGATTGTTGGCGTAGGCAGCTATCTTACATCCAAAGCCCTGGAGAGGCATCCCTGATATGTCCTCTGCTTACACAGAAATAACACTAAGGAGAGAATTAAAATAAATGGGGATAAAAGACATTCTTGTCGGGTGCCGTTTCAAATTTGAAAATCTTCTGAAAGGATATTGTTCACGTAGGCCTTCGTGAGGGAACTGAATATTAGGCCATAATCTGATGCATTACATTAGAACCAAGCCCAGTTCTACGCAAACTTTCTTCCATAAAAATACAGTTCATCTGGTCAAAGGCCTTTTCTGCATCAGTGGATAATAACAAGGGGAGTGTTATCAAGACTAGCCTTATAAATAAGATTTATCGCCTTTGTAGTGTTGTCCCTAGCTTCCCTTCCTGACATAAAGCCCGCAAAGATTTTAATGTTCGCATTGAGTAAAGAGATTGGTTTATAACTGGAACACTGTGATGGATCTTTACTAGATTTAGGACCACTATGTGGGCTCTTAATGAGTCGAAGGGGGAGGATTAGTAAGTTTAAAGACGTTATAAAAGCAAAGGAAAAATTACCCAAAGGCATCCTGTAATATCTTATAGTAGCTGAGGGAGAACCAGTCAGGGCTAGGGGCCTTTCCTGGTTGAGAGTTTATAATTGACTCTTTTAGTTCCTTTTCAGTAATAGGGGCCTCTAGGTTCTCACTGGTAAATGTTGGAAGGTTCGAACTAGCTACATATTCTCTAACACACTCCCTAAACTCAGAGTCGGAAGTATCAGAGTTTGTGCTGTCCGCCGTGTACAACAATGCATAAAAATCTCAGATGGCTAATACAATATGCTTAGGAAGATGGACACAGGAAGAAGCAGTGGTGGAGATAACTGGAACATAAGAAGAGGCCTGTTGTACTCTCAGAGCCCTAGCCAGAGACTTGCTACGTTTACTACCAAATTCGTAGAAATTACGCCGACACCTAGACAAAGTAGCTTTAGCCATAAGAAGAGAACGCAATTCCTCTCGCTTTTGCGGGAGCATAACTTGTGACTCCTCATTCAATGAAAGTTTGTGTGTCATTTCTAACTCTCGAATTTGGGATAGCAAGGTAGTGATGGCTTGTTCGCGTTTAATCCTGAAACCCTGTTGAATTAGCACTCCACGAGCGACACATTTATGTGCCACCCACAAAATGTGAGGGTCTTTATCGACAATGCTGTTCAACGAGAAATAGTGAGTGACAGGTTGTCCAACAGTGGCATATACAATCGGATCTTTAAGTAAGAGAGCATTCAGCTTCCATTGTCACTGATGGGAAATAGGGTAAGAAAGAGAAATTGTCATAGTAATAAGGGTATGGCCCGAGAAGAAAATTTAATCTATTGAGGAGGAACAGCGTCAACGGAATGACTGATGTTTTATATAAAAGTAATCTAATCTGGAATACATATCATGTTCAGTAGAATAGAAATAGTAATTTTGGGCCGAGGGATTTAAAATCCACCAGGTATTAATCAGATGGTAAGCATGTAATGTGCTTTTCAAGCGTCAAAGATTAGTCTGAGAGATACTGGATGAGTCCATTGAGGCATCGAAAGTTACAAGACCAAGAGGGACGTTTCTTGTTCCTAACCCCTTCAGGACTGAGACTGTTTTGGCCTTGCGGACACAGACTATTTTTTCAAATCTGACATGTGTCACTTTATGTGGTAATAACTTTGGAATGCTTTTACCTATCCAAGCGGTTCTGAGATTGTTTTCTCATCAGATATTGTACTTTATGTTAGTGAAAAAATGTGATCGATAAATTCAATATTTATTTGTGAAAAACACCAAAATTCTGAGAAAATTTGCAAAAATTAGCGCTTTTCTAAATTTTAAATGCATCTGCTTGTAAAACAGATAGTAATACCACACAAAATAGTTACTATTTCACATTTCCTATATGTCTACTTTATGTTTGCATCATTTTTTGAATGTTCTTCTCTTTTTCTAGGACGTTACAAGGCTTAGAACTTTAGCAGCAATTTCTCACATATTCAAGAAAATGTCAAAAGGCTATTTTTTCAGGGAAAACCAGTTCAGTTGTGAAGTGGCTTTGAAGGGTACATACATACAAACCCACATAAATCACCCCATTTTAAAAACTGCACCCTTCAAAGTATTCAAAACAGCATTAAGAAAGTTTCTTAACCCTTTAGGTGTTTCACAAGAATTAAAGCAAAGTAGGGGTGAAATTTATAAATTTCATTTTTTTTTGCAGACATTCATATTTAATCCTTTTTTTTCTGTTTACCAGACAAACGCAATCAATATTTATTGCCCAGAATCTGCAGTTTTTAGAAATATTCCACATGTGGCTCTAGTGTGCTTATGGATTGAAACACAGGCCTCAGAAACAAAAGAGCACCTAGAGGATGTTGGGGCCTTCTTTTTATTACAATATATTTTAGACAACAAGTCAGGTTTGGGGAGGTAGTATAATGAGGCCATGAAAATGAAAATCTAAATGTTTTCCAATAAAACATAGAAATTTGTAATTTTGACAAGGCATAAAGGACAAAAAACACCCCAACATTTGAAAAGCAATTTCTCCTGATTACGATAATACCCAATATGTGGTAATAAACTGCTGTTTGTACACACGGAAGGGCTCAGAGGGAAGGAGCACTATTTGGCTTTTGGAGCTCAAGTTTTGTTGCAATGGTTTTCGGGTGCCGTGTCGCATTTGCAAAGCCCCATTTGGGAAACTACTCAAGAAATTTATCAAGGGGTATAGTAAGCATTTTGACCCCACAGTTGTTCTGCTGACTTTAGTGGAATTAGGCCGTGAAAATGAAAATCTAAGGTTTTTTTCGAATAAAATGTAGTTTTAGCTCAGATTTTTCACAATAAATAAAGGAGAAAAAGAACCCAAAAAATTGTAAAGAAACCTCTTCTGAGCACAGCAATACCCCATATGTGGCAATAAACTGCTGTTTTGACCCATGGCAGGACTTAGAAGGGAAGGAGCACCATTTGGCTTTTGGAGCTCAAATTTTGCTGGAATGGTTTGCGACGCCATGTCACATTTGCATCGCCCCTGCGGGACCTGATCAGTGGAAACCCCCAAAAGTGACCCCATTTGGGAAACTACACCCCTGAAGGAATTTATCTAGGGGTATAGGGAGCATTTTGACCCTACAGTTTTTTTGCCGAATTTAGTGGAATTAGGCCATGAAATTGAAAAGCAAATTTTTTTCCGATAAAACATTTTAAAACAAATCACACTGTAGTTATCAGCAGCAAAGCGCCTATTAGATTAGTTAGGAGATAGGGAATTAATAAACTAGTGACAGAGCCTCTTTAGTGTTACGTTTACAGTCCACTTATATCTCCAAGTCTGTTACAGTGTAAGTTTACATTTGAGGGGAAGGAGACACAGAACATTTGGAAAGGGGAACCTGATAGGTAAATGAGCAGCAGTGGGGGCCAGGTATTTTATTGTTATTACAGAAAAGTGGTTTTGCTCGTTAACTTTAGGTTGTTGTTTTTTAAAAATAATACATAATTTTTTGTTGTGTTTTCTTTTTCAATAAGAACAAGTACAAGGTTCATATAAGTATACAGTCAAGTAGAGCATATAAAATATTGTACATAAAACAATATTAACAAAAACAATAGCATGGCACACATTATCCTTTTTAGAACACAAAATGCCCTCTCCCCGCTAGAACTATTGCTTCAACAGCAGAAAAAATAATAATCTGAAGATTATTAATCACTTTATGACGTCAGTAATAGTCTCCCCAGCGTTCCCCTCAGATGTTCCCTATTATTCCAAGTGGTATATTTAAATGGCTTGACCATCTCCTCAATTTCTGGGCTGGAATAATGTGTCTAGATAAAAGTTTTCCACTTAGTGAACAACTTTCCTGTCCCAAGTTCTTTGAGTCTTTCCACTTCAAGACGCTCCAACCCCAGTAAGTGTTTCAGTTGTGCCACAATCATTTCCTCCCGTGTGACCTCCCTTTCTAATCATTGTATAAGTAGACAATGAAGGGCCACTGTAGCGCCCAGGGCCGTGGACCGGCAGGATTAATCACCCCCAGACGGGCGCAACCATGGATCAGTGAGCGCTGGGCCACATCTCCTCCCTAGGAGACGCCAGCCGTTACTTCCGCTCTGTTCGGCTGTGTCCTGTATTAAAATTATTACCAATTAACTCATGACCACCCTGGACTATAAGAAGGGCCCTGCCCTTTCACTCATTGCCACAGCGTTGTGTTTACCCATGTTAGTCTTGCAAATGGTCTCTTAGTGTTATCCTGTTCCCAGTGTTCACCGTACCTACTACCTGTATCCTGTGCTACCGTTGTTCCTGTGCCTTAGAAGTTGGAGTCGTGTTGTGCCTCTGGTCATGCCTGCTGTCTTACACCACGCCTGGTGTCATCTGCCACGCTTTGCATCATCTCCGTCTGAAGTACCATCTGTGCCTAGCCACTGCGACTGTACGGACTAATCAGGCACCCTTGTGCTGGACTTTGAATTATTGGGTACTCTGTTATTTGGCCAGCTGCCTCCCCGCTATGGCGGTGCGGCCTAGTGGGTCCACACACCCACAGATCGTAATAGCCACTACTAGAACTACATGAATCACTGTAAGAACTAAACCTTGTTCCTGCTGAGTCTCCTCCGATGGCCTGACCTGGTGAAATAATAGCGCCTGAGGGGATATGGGAAGCCTCACTCTCCAGTCACCATAGACATAGTCGATGACCATCTGCCAGTACTGACGGGTTTCAGCACAGTCCCACACACCATGCCATAAATTTGTGAGTGGGGTAGCACATTTAGCGCAGGCCATTATGCAGTCTGGAAATGACAGTGAGGGTAAGATGTTAAACCCCTGTAGATGACGCAGAATGCACGTTTAAAGTAGGTCTCCCTCCACATTTAATTTATGGCTAACTTTAGGTTTTAAACTTTTCAGATCCCAAATACACTGGCATAAATAAACATCCATTGAATAACTAAAATAATGTTTTATATTTAGAAGCTTTAGCAAACTTTTATTATTTTAAATATATAGTTGTTGTTTCATATTTTGAACGTACCCCATCATGTGGTCAAAAGGTGCATTTTGTAAAATGTCGGTTTTTAGGCCTCCTTTATACAATTTTTTTCTGTTTTTTTGTTTTGCTTATTGTAAAAAACTGCATGAATTTCAAGTGTTTTTCATTGTGCTGTGGTGTTTTTTTTCTATTCATTACATTTGTATCATGCATTTTTTTGGGCGTTTTTCAAGTCCTATACAGAAGCTTCTTGAAAAAATTCCATAAAAAATGCCAAACCTAGAGCATGCTGCGTTAAAAAATAAATAAAATACCACTGACCCCAGAAATTGTGCCAAAAGGCTAGAAAAACACCACAAACTAAAAAAGCATTGCTTGCAGTGTGTTTTATATTTCGCTATAGATTGGCTGCAGCCTTATTGGCAAATAAATTGAAGGCAAAAAAGCTAGGAAAAAAGGCACAAATAAAAGCACAGCGTTTTACCCAAAAACCACTATGTGTGAAACCCCCTTAGGCTCCGAGTTATATCGGTTTCCATCATGCACTATTCTTCCCATCAAATCTGATAGAATTAAATATAACCCTTCAACTTAGATGTGAACAGAGCTTAACATTCACAACCGAAATCTACATTTATCATTGTAATTTGTGGCTGGCAATATATTTTCACAGAAGTAATTGTACAAGGCTAGGAAATGTATTGCATATTAATCTGCTGATGACAAATCTTTGACTAAAAACCTTTCCATATGTCTCTAAATGATTGAACCTTTTTAGCGTTTTACAAGTTACCATATACATTTGAGCAGCAGTGCAAGATTTTATTGTGCATTTTCATTTTATGTTCACAGTGGGGAATCCACATTTGTTTTCCTTTCAAATTGCTTTTTTCTGTCTCTTTCCAGCTCTTTTCTTTGACCTTTTGTAATATATGCAGAATTCATTTTCATAGAAGGCTTCTGTATTTCTTTGGATCAATGTATTCCTGCCTTACGGACTACAGAAGGGGAATGGAATTAGTTTTACAATATTTACGCATGTTAGCACATTATTTGGCACTCATAAAATACTGTTCATTGTATAAATTCTCTAACACTCTTTTTTTTTAAAAAGAAGTACTACTCATAAGCAAAATCTTGAAATGTTTCCAACTACACAATACTGCTTGATTTTTTCCCCCTCTAGATTTCCTTGTTTTCTAATAAACATCGTTTAAGTAATCATGTGTTACTATAATGAACATATCGGTATACATACAGCATATGCCGATATTTACAGAATGTGCACATTCTCTAAAGCAACAAAAACAGCTAAAATGATACATGTGAGAAAATCCCATTGATGATCTTGGACCATAACTGAATTCCAGGGAAAAGGGCCTCTAGGAGTGGACACAAAAGAAAGGAGATGTACCCATATTTTCTTTTTTCCTTCGCTTCCTTTTGGATCTACTTCTGGCTTTAGCTAAAAAATAAAAATAAAACTGAGACAAACTGAGACAAAAACAAAATACCAAGAACTGCATAAAAACTGTGTTTATGATAATATTATCTTCTTCTGGGTTCAGCTATCCAATCAGGTACTTCATACATACATATATTCATTTACCTCACATTACAATGTGGGCTTTGCCAAGGGCTTACTTCAGGGGGAGTGGCCTGGCTGTCTTGCGGCTCGTGCGTCTGCATCGGGGCGGGCGTGTTTCTGCGGCGTCAGACGCCGCCGGTCCACGCCCATCGTGATGACGCGCGGCCGGAAGTACACTGTCAGATTACATACCTGGCGCATGATGCCAGATTAGGCAAGCCCATTCAGATATACAATTTACTTTATTCTTACCTGATTGGACAGACGATCCCTTAAAGGGAGGCTTCCGCTGGGGAGACGCCCGGACGAAGGCATCCCGCCGAAACGCGTGTCGTGTCTGACGTTCTCTCTCTGCAGAGGTGTTAACATGGGTATGTTTCTCCTTTTATCCTCAGTGTGTCGCTCTATCTAGGCCTTTGCAGGCATTTACTCACTGCACCCCATTGCTATTTTAGCATCATATGACGGCATTTTCTGTGATAGGGTGTTTCATTTCACTGAGGCTTCATTCAACCTTTTGGATAGACTAACCTTGTATGTGTACATCTTTATATTGTTCATGCCCTTCTCTTACCTAAATGTTTACATATGCCCTCTGCATTTGACAGACATTTTTATTCATGCTTTGCATGACTCATTTTTTAACATTGTGACTTTCAATAAAATTTGTATTTTTCTACCATTCATGTGTTGTGTTAATTGTACCCCACACTTTGTAGGTTGTATACGAGGTATTATGGGTCAATGCACCAAGGTTCACTTGGTCTTGTCTTAAATGGTCAATAGTATACACTCTTTCCACGTGTATAATGACAAGATCGTTTCCTGTATGTACCAATAGGTTTATGTTGCTTTCTCCTTAGCTGGTGATAGTGCCAAACTCTTTTAATGATATAATGGTTACATTAATCAACAATGAAGATCTATTCAAGTGAGGGGAGTCTCTTAAAGGTGATAATTCACTAGCATTATTAATTGGTTCCCGACACAGGACGAGAATACTTGTCCTGAGCGGTGGGTGCTTGGCGCATTAGGAGGAGTATTCTCATCCTGTGTTGCAGCCAGTGTCCATGTGCCATGATGAGCGGGGCAACGGCTGTAACGACTGTAATACACAGCCGCAGCCCCGCTCTGATGGCGTAGAGAAGGGAAACCTCTTCTCTCCGGCGTTAACCCCTGGAACGCAAAGATCAAAGCTCATCGCGGCATTGAATGCAATAGTGAGAAGGGGGGACTCCCCTTTGATCGCGTCACAGGAAATCTCTGTGACGCGATCGATGGCCATACCTGGTATCGGCAGACAGCCCAGGGTCCATTGAGGGACCCCAGGACTGTCTGACCATATTCCCTGCTGTTAGGGCATACTGGGGTATGCCCTAACAACTGCTTGTGTACAATCAGTACACAGGCTAATGTACTGGCATACAGATATATGCCAATGCATTAAAGTTAAAAAATCAAAATGAAAATGAAAAAGTAAAGTTAATGTAAAAAAAAGTCATGTTAAATAAAAAAATTAAATAGTAAAAAAACCAAACAGAAATACACATTTTTTTTATAC
The DNA here is from genome assembly GCF_050947455.1 of Rhinoderma darwinii. NCBI lineage: Eukaryota > Metazoa > Chordata > Amphibia > Anura > Rhinodermatidae > Rhinoderma > Rhinoderma darwinii. Next base: position 48,722,375 of record NC_134697.1, on the reverse strand, counting down.
AATAAATAAGCTTTCCAAAATATAAGTCCCAAAACATGAAATAATACATGCATATTTGGTATCGCCACATTCGGAACAATCTATACAATAAATGTATAACATATTTATGATGATCTGTGTATGGTGTAAAAAAAAAAAAAAAAAAAAGAAAACTGCAGCAGAACTGCTTTTTTTCTACATTTTTTCCAAAATAAAAATGAATATAAATTAAATGATAATGTAAATGTAACAAAAAATGGTACCTACATAAAGTACAACTCGTCCCGCAAAAAACAAAGTCTCATACAGCTATGTCGGAATTTTTTTAAAAAAAGTTATCAACGCTGGAATTCAAACAGGGTAATATAAAAAAATAGTTCTGTCAAGGCCAAAATTGGCCCGGTCCTTAAGGGGTTAAAGGCACATCATTTATTGTATATATGGTCAAGTACTGTACTATGTTAATAAGATACTATCATCTTTCTCAACTAAAAGCCTTTTAATGCATATAATCTATACCATCTATTTGTTAATAATGCTGAAGTGACTGACAAAATCCATTATAAATAGCTTTTAGCTGGTTGAATACAATGCTTCCAGGATATTCAAACTACAAGGCATTTTGAAAGGAAAAAAAATTCTGAAAGAAACACTATGGTCAAAAATGAATAATCAGCCATCCCATGGTGCTTATACAGTAGGTATTTTTACCTATACATTATAAAGTCTTTGTACTTCCTTTATGTTACTACATATTTTTTACATGGCAGCTTCAAGTTGATGCTCTCTCCATGACACGTTTAGGTCAGTAATTGAGTCAGTTAATGTTAATTACATCTTTCTCCAAAGATGTAGATGCACAAAACTAAGCTCGAAACAAAGCCTCATCATCACTGGTGTCCGTTACAGGGGTTTGCCCATCAGGGACATTTATGACATATCCACAGGATATACCATAAATGTCAGATAGATGCGGGTCCCACCTCTGGGACCCGCACCTATCTCTAGAATGGGGCCCTCTAATCCCCGTTCTAACTTTCTCGGTTCCCGCTGCCACTTGTAATTTCCAACCATGTAATCATAGAAATTCATGGCAGTTACGAAAACAGCATAGCTCGCGTGCAAACCTCTTTAAGAATAATAAGTATGTTGTGTGGGGGGGGGGGTGTAAGGAAATGGTTAACTTTTGTTGGTTCTACCACTTCGAACTAATGTTGTTTCATAGATGCACCAACAGAGTGCCATAGCACAAGGACGTTATAAATTCCTAAGTGTAAGAGCTCAGAGCACACATCAGCAAGAATGTATACTGATTCAAGTAGAGTAGTCTTGAAACTTCGAGAATATGAGGATTTACCTTGGGTTGTGTATGGGAAAACTAGAAACCATTAGGCTAATAAGAAACAGTGGATAGACAAAGAAGGCAGAGCTCATCCGGAACTGCAGTGTCCAGGAACCCTGTGCTACTTTAATTAGAACTTCTGGGTGTTTTATGTTTTTTAAAAACAGCAGGTTTTTCCCAAATGTCAGGTGAATACTCATCTGATTTTATATGTTTTGTCTGTTTACTTACTTCTTTGTATTTAATATGTTTGTTTTTTTGCACTTAAAGGGGTTTTCCCACAAAAAACATGTATCCTCTATCCATAGGATAGGGGATATATGTGTGATCACCGACCACTTGGACCGAAAGTCCCCCGAAGTGCTCCATGAGAATGGAGCACTGGTGCGCATGCTCCACCAGCACTCCATTAATTTCTATGGAGCTGCTGGAGAGAACGGCCCAGGAAGTCCTATAAATAGCTTTTGGCCAGAGTAAGGCCTCATGCACACGACCGTATTTTTGCCCAACTGTAAATACTGGCGTAAATACGGGTCCTTGGTCACACGTTTTCGACCCGTATTGCACCAGTATTTACGGACCCGTGCCCGTAAATATGGGTCCGGTGTCATCCGTATTCCACCCGTATTTACGAGCAAGTTTTTGGCTGCAAAATGGCACTGCACTAATCGGCAGCTCTTCTCTCTATCAGTGCAGGATAGAGAGAAGGGAAAGCCCTTTCTGTAATAAAAGTTAAAGAAATTCATACTTACCCGGCCGTTGCCTTGGTGACGCGTCCCTCTCTTCACATCCAGCCCGAGCTCCCTGGATGACGCGGCAGTCCATGTGACCGCTGCAGCCAGTGATTGGCCTGTGATTGGCTGCAGCAGTCACATAGGCTGTAACGTCATCCCGGGAGGCTGGACTGGAGGAAGAAGCAGGGAGTTCTGGGTAAGTATGAACGTCTTTTTTTTACAGCTTTATCTATATTTTGTTCGGTAGCCACTGTCCAGGGTGCTGAAACAGTTACTGCCGATTGTTTAACTCTTTCAGCACCCTGGACAGTGACTATTTACATTTCTCTGGAATGCGCTACCACAGACAATCAGATTAATTCCCAACATCCACAACTTTAAACGTGCCCTAAGAACACATCTTTTTAGACAGGCCTATAACATTCCCTAATCTGACTAATTTCACTAGCTCCCCTTTTACATTAGTTATCAGAACTTGATCCCCTCATTCAGCAGTATCCCCCACACTCCTTGCAGCCTAATACACTTCATGTCCATCATACACGGATACTGGCTTGTGACCGGCTCATGCAGCTTTAGGGTATGTGCACACGCTAGCTGTCTTTTACGTGTGAAAAGGCAGACTGTTTTCAGGAGAAAACAGCTGCCTCGTTTCACACGTAAATGCTCCTCCGCGCATTTTGCGAGCCGTCTGAGACGCTCGTAAATCTTGAGCTGTGCTTCATTGAGTTCAATGAAGAACAGCTCAAATTACGTGGCAAAGAAGTGTCCAGCACTTCTTTGCCGAGGCAGTCCATTTACGCGTCGTCGTTTGACAGCTGTCAAACGACGACGCGTAAATTACAGGTCGTCTGCACAATACGTCGGCAAATCCATTCAAATGAATGGGCAGATGTTTGCCGACGTATTGGAGCCCTATTTTCAGACGTAAAACGAGGCATAATATGCCTCGTTTACGTCTGAAAATAGGTCGTGTGAACCCAGCCTTATATGTACTACCCCATATGTATAAAAGATGGCTGGACCATTTTACTTAACAAGCACTTTTTTATATTTTGTGTCTCCCTTATTTCCTGATAGATTGTAAGCTCCTGCGAGCAGGGCCCTCACTCCTCTTGTTTGAATTGTAAATTAGATTTGTCAATATGTAATGTCTGATATTGTCTGTACAATGTACCTCCTGAATTGTAAAGTGCTGCAGAATATGTTGGCGCTATATAAATAAAGATTATTATTATTATTATTATTATTTGCCCCTTGCTCCACAATACCTCATCATAAAGCACTAGAGTTTTGTCTCTCTAAGGGTATATTCACACGCAGTGACCACTTTTACGTGCCGTATTTTGACAGCGACGCGTAAAATTAAGCCTTTGTGGGAACAGAAAACTGTAAATCCCATTGCAAGCAATGGGCAGATGTTTGTAGACGTAATGGAGCCGTTTTTTCAGGCGTAATTCGAGGCATAAAACGCCCGAATTACGTCTGAAAACACTGCGTGTGAACATACCCTAACAATCCACCAGTAATTTAAATATGAGCCTTGTCCCTTACATGTAATCTAATAGATAGGAGGTAGCTACTGGCTGCTTTTATGGTGGCAATGTGCCCTCTTACCTATTGAACCGTTGTGCAGCTCCTCTGCACATATGATATGACCACCCCTGTCTCAGCGCTATTCTGAATCCCAGGCCACCTATTGGGCATTCTTGCAACACATTTACATAAAGAATAATAAGTTCATATATTAACCTGTGCTTATTATTCAAGGTTATGTAGTAGTTCATATACAGTATGGAGAATAACAGATTATTATATATTCCCTTTTAGGCTTAGAAAAAAAAGACATTTCTTTTTGACATTGTCATGGAAAAACTTAAAATACTTCTTTAGAAAACGACTTTATATTTATTTATAACAGTATACTAGCTTAACCTTGATGTTTCCATTACTTTATTAGTCAACTAAATAGAGGTCATTTATCCAGAAGAGAAAATAAGGATGTACAATAGTTTTTTTTTATGTGGCTGCTTTTTATCGTGAATGGAATTTATTGTGTTTAAAACTGTGAAAGTAAAGGATTAATGCACAGTATGGGAGGGGGGCTCTACTTTTTTTTTTCTACTTTTTTTGTATTCTAGTACGCACAGTTTTCATATTGGCCCAAAGAAGGTCTTATCCACTTAAGGACCGATCCAAATTGGCCTTAAAGACAGAGAGAATTTCTTAGGCTATGTTCACATTTGCATTGTAGCTTCCGTCTATAATGGAAGTCACGACGCTCTGCCAAATCCTCTAGGGTCCTTTGGGATTCCGCTGTGGTGTTGGAGTTTTGACGGGAAGAATAACTTTGCGTGCAGCACTGTTCCTTTTGTCAAATCTGATTAAATCTGCGACAGAGGCTCTGAACGGAACCTCAGATGCAAATGTCTTACAGACAGTGGCGGATAATCATTAGCCTGAACTGCACATGACCACACAGGCCCCCTCATGCCCGATGGCGCTGCTAGCACCGGAGAGGGGGCCCCGGTGCTAGCGACAGCCACTTTCACTTGTATTTGCATCCGCAGGATGCAAATACAAATGAATACTATAAGCTGCAGGCCACATTAGGCCTGCAGCCTATAAGGCACTGGGAAGACTCCCTGTGCAGGCCGGTATGATGACATCACTGCATCACGCTGGTCTGCGCAATGGTCCTGCCCAGAGGATTTGTAGTGCTCTGTCCGTTGTGGGAATGGAGCAATGTAAGTAATATATTTGTTATTTTATTTTTTATTTTTTTGGTGGGGCGGGGATCGTTGTATAGCCTTATATACAAGAAGGGGGGGAAAGCGCTGTGTAGCACTATATACAAGAGTGGGGGAAGCGCTGTGTGGTACAATATACAAGAAAGGGGGAAGCGCTGTGCAGCACTATATACAAAAAGGGGGAGCGCTGTGTATCACTATATACAAGAAGGGGGGAAGCACTGTGTATCACTATATACAAGAAGGGGGGCGCTGTGTAACACTATATACAAGGGTGGGGGCACTGTGTAGCACTATATACAAGAAGGGGGGATGCTGTGTAGCACTATATACAAGAAGGGGGAAGCGCTGTGTTGCACTATATACAAGGGGGAAGGAGCGCTGTATGAAATTATATACAAGAAGGGGGAGGAGCGCTGTGTAGCACTATACACAATACAATAGGGGAAGGAGCACTGTGTAGCACGATATACAAGAAGGGGGAGGAGCGCTGTGTAGCATTTTATACAAGAAGGGGAGTGCTATGTGGCACTATATACAAGGGGGGAGCGTTGTGTTACACTATATACAAGAAGGGGGAAAGGGCTGTGTAGCACTATATACAAGAAGGGGGGAGCGCTGTGCAGCACTATATACAAGAAAGGGGGGAAGCATTGTACAGCACTATATACAGGAAAGGGGGGAAGCGCTGTGTAGCACTATATACAAGGGGTGAGCTCTGTGTAACACTATATACAAAGGGGGAGCACTGAGTAGCACTATTTATAAGAAGGGGAAGTGCTGTGTAGCACTATATACAAGAAGGGGAGAAGTGTTGTGCAGCACTATATACAAGAAGGGGGAAGTGCTGTACAGTACTATATACAAGAAAGGGGGGAAGCGCTATGTAGCACAATGTACAAGAAGAGGGGGGAGCGCTGTGTACCGCTATATACAAGAAGGGGGGGAGTGCTGTCTAGCCTATATATGAGAAGGGGGAGCGCTGTGTATTACTATATACAAGAAGGAGAAAGTGCTGTTTAGCACTATATACAAGAAGGGGGAGAGCTGTGTAGCACTATATACAAGGGGGGAGCGCTATGTGACACTATATACAAGGGGGAGCGCTGTGTAGCACTATATATAAGGGGTGAGCTCTGTGTGACACTATATACAAGGGGGAAATGCTGTGTAGCACTATATACTGTATAAGAAGGGGGAGTGCTGTGTAGGACTATATAGAAGAAAGGGGGGGAAGTGTTGTGCAGCACTATTGTCACGTACTCTCTGCCTGCGGCTCCCTCGGTCTCCAGGACATCGAGGGTTACTCGTTTGGGCGTCGCCCGGCCTGGCAGACTGAGGCAGTCTGCAGCCAATAGGAGCTCAGGAGCGTCAGGCCAATCAAAGCCTGGCTGATGTACCTGAGCTCCCACCCTCTCCTTATTTAGTTCAGCCTGGGATAGTTGGCCTTTGTCTGTAATTAAGGAATAGAGGCAAAAAAGCAAAAAACGGGCGTCTTCCATGCGCTACTGATCGGTATGATCATCCATAACACGTATAATCCAAATTCCTCAAGGATAACGATGTAGTCAGTAATAATATACGGATTTATTGGTACGAATATAAAAATATAAAACACAACTGTTTGACAGCGAACAGTTTCGAAACCGAACCGGTTTCTTCCTCAGGTAGTATATAAATAGATGGGTGGGGTGCCGGTTAAATAACCGAGTGAAAGGTCAATTGAAGGCAAGAACTACCGGGTCGGGTACAGGGATAAAACACCAACTCAAATTACATATCGGAACGTACATATAATTACAACCGATTAAAATAAGGATAAAAAATATATATATATATGTCCAATGAAAGATAATTAATTTCTATACATTATGGTTGGAAAGTGTCTGGCTGTTGAAAACATCCTATATTAAACGGGATTGAACGTATACATATATACAAAATTATACACTTATATAATTATATTGTTTAAAAATATATTTTAAAAGTGAATTTAAAAGAGATTTTAAAAAGAAAGAAGATTTTTAAAAAAAAGGAAAACTTAAAACATAACTACCATTCTGACCCTTTTGGAATCTATATATGGTTCATTTCCTGAGCGTAATTGTCATATAGAGGATTTAGCATACATATGGAGTATCATCTTATTTATCGTTATTTCTGAAGGTTATATTAAAGAATAATTTCTTTTTTTGCTCATTTCATTCTGTTTTTCTATTTTGCTATATAGATTCGTAAGTGTTAAGCTAAAATAGTTTTTGTACAGATTCTATGTGTGTACATATGTGTATATACATTTTTATATATGTTCTTTGCATAATTATACTGTTTTCGTAGAAAATGATAATAATGCCAATTTTATCATTACACTAATCTTGGTGTTACTTTCAGAAGATCAAATTTTATGGTTTTTGTTGTTAAAAGGAAACAGGTTTTTTCTTTCAGTACGATCTTTGTCGATTCTTGAAGAATTTCCTATATATATAGTCACATATAACGAATTTCTTATTTATTTACATATAAAGGGACTCATCCAGAGTAAATTCGTTTTATTAGATTATGATCTCTGTAATTTCATTCAAACCTTCAGGTTTTAGGGTCTTCAATTTATATATCCAATAGATTTCCCTCTTGCACAGTGAATCGTATCTATCCGCTCGGCTTTCATTTATATGTTCAATCGGTGTAATATTAAAACATTTCAAATCATTGTTATGAAACAGAGTACAGTGTTTAGAGATACTGTGCAAAAGGAATTTTTTCTTGCAATTGGAACGATGTTTGTTTAGTCGACAATGTAGAAATTGAATGGTTCTTCCCACATATTGGAGACCACAAATACAGTCAATAAGATATATCACATAATTTGACTGGCAATTTAACTGTGTTTTAATTTGATACTCATTTTTTGTTTGGTTAGATCTAAAAATATCTGTGGTACGTATACTAAAACAGCATAAACAATTCTTTTTTCTGCATTTGGAACTACCCTTTGTGTGTGAACTTGGGTACATAGTATTTTGTTGGAGCATATTTTGTCTTCCAGGAAGGTTAATCCGGCTCGGTGCTAAAATATTCTTCATGGTTTTTGCTCTCTTAAAAGTGATCATTGGTTTCGTTGGTAAACTATTTTTAAAAAAAGGATCAATCTGTAAAATGTGCCAATGTTTGTTCATGATATCTTTTATATTTTTATGTGCTGCATTATATTTAGTTATGAAGTTGAAGGAGAAAAAGTTTGTTTGTTGTTCGTCCTTCACTTTTTTTATGTCTATTGTATCACTCACTTCGATACCATTTGATAGTGTGTCTTTAGGGGGTAGACAATCCTCTTGGCTTAAAATCACTGTTTTTTTGTATGCATCAGAGAGGAGTTTTTTTGGATAATTTTTCTCTTTAAATCTTTTTTGTAAAATACGGCTTTGATCATTAAAATCTTTATTCAATGTGCAGTTTTTTCTAATTCTTTTATACTGACTATATGGGATGTTTTTTAGCCACTTATGATAGTGACTGCTCTTGTATTCCAAATAGCTGTTGCTATCAACTTTTTTGAAGTGTGTACGGGTAATGATTTTACTCGTGGTTTTGACTATTGTTAAATCCAAAAAATCGATTTCAATTGGTTGTATATTAAAAGTGAAATTTATCCCCCAGGTATTATTGTTTAGTGTCTGGCAGAACTCTGTCGCTGTTATAAAATCACCTTCCCAAACTAGGAACAGATCATCTATGTATCTTCTAAATAATAAAATATTAGTGTTTGCCCATGGATGTTGCCAGATATGTTCTTCCTCAAACATTCCCATGAAGATGTTTGCATAGTTAGGAGCTACCCGTGTCCCCATAGCTGTGCCTCTTACTTGATGGTACAATTTCTGATCAAATGAAAAAATATTATTCTTTAGGATAAATTCCATACTATTGCAAAAAAAATTAGTTTGTATAGGTAATAGTTCCGTATCCCTCTCCAGTCTTATTTTCAATTTTTCCAGACCCAATGTATGTTCGATGTTACTATAAAGTGCTGTCACATCCAAGGTAATAAATAATAAGTTTTCTCTCATTGAAACTTTATTTAGATCCCCAATTAATTGTGTTGAGTCTTTTAAAAAACTTGGGAATTCTATCACATATTTTTGTAAAATTATATCTAAGTAGTGAGAAAGGTGACAAGTGGGAGATTGCAAACCCGATATAATTGGTCTCCCTGGGGGATTAGTTAGATTTTTATGTATTTTTGGAAGGTGATAGTAAAAAGGCATGTTAATATTCTCAGGAATCAGATAATTTTTTTCTTTTTTATTTAGGATATTATTAGAAAAAGCTTGATTAACCATGATTTTAAGGTCTTCCATGATTGTCGATAATGGGTTAACTGTAAGATTCCTATAGTAATTCTCATCTGATAAAATTCTCCATGCTTCTTCATGATAGTCTGTAATATTTTGAATTACTGTCCCCCCTCCCTTGTCTGCTGATCTGATAACTATTTGATTATTGTTTTTTAGATTTTTTAGGGCTGTTTTCTCTTTATAGGTAAGATTATTTTTTCCACGAATTTTGTATGAATCTAGCTCCTCTAGATCTTTAAGGACTAGATGATGAAAAGTGTTAATAAAGTTTCCTTGGTTTCCCACAGGATAAAACTTAGATACCGGTTTTAGATCTGTGTGCCTAAATATATCCGATATTTCTGTATCTAAGATTATGTTTGTGTTTTTGACATTATCGGAATCAGTGGGATTATTTTTTGTGGCTGTGATTTGGAAGTGTCTATGTAATGTTAGTTTCCTCGTAAATCTATGTAGGTCTAGGAATAGATCAAAGCCATTTGTACTGGCAGTGGGACAAAATGCTAAGCCTTTATTCAGAAGTGATATTTCCGAGTTATTTAAGATGTAGTTTGAAAGGTTAAATATAGAGGTTTGTTTTATAGGAGAGATAATTATTCTTTTTTTCTTTTTGCCTCCTCTGGTTCCTCTGTATCGTACTTTCTTTTTTTGGGGTGAAAAAAGTGAGTGATTGTTAGTTTTTGTGGGTTGGATGGGGGGATAGGATCTAAAAAAAGAGAAGATTGAGAGCTGGAAGGTATAGGTTCTTCTAGTTGGATTGGGAATGCAGAAGCTAGGAATGGAAGAGACATGTTTGACCCAGCTCTGGTATTATCAATGGTATTAGTTCCCATGAGAAGAGAACAATCAGCAGAACTTAACAATGCTGACTGGGGGGGGGGGGGGATAATAATGTACTGGGTAGGTGAGAAAAGGAGGATTCCAGTTGAATTCTGGTAGGGGAATTGTCGGGTGAGTTATGAACTGTTAAAATAGACATATCGATTAATAAGTTTCCTATAGGAGATTTCTGAACTACCACAGGTTCAGAGGGAGTGGGGTTAATAGAATTTAAACTTTTAGTGTTTTTGTCCACAGGTCGAGATTTATAATTGGGTGTATTTCTATAATTAGTTTTACTAAATTTACTGTTCAAAAACATTCTACGAGATTGACTCATCTCAAATCTTTTTTTTTTATAATTCAAATTTTTTGGGGTCTGATTGAGGAGGAATGATGGTAGGTTGCAGAATTTTATTGGTTGTGTGTGTTCGTTCAGACCGAACATGGTGAAAGGGATGTTTTGTCCAGGATCTAATTTGATTGGTTTGATAGTCTATTCTATCTCTAATAAGTTTATTAGCTTTTTTCTCGATTAATTCTTGTTCGGCTTTAAAAATTCTATTGTTAATATTATGATTGATGTGGTGAAAATCTGAATGTCTGTAATTAGAGTTTCCTTGCCTGGTGCTTTATATTGTTTCATACTCACCTGAGCGACTTGCTTTTTGACTTCTTGTGACCTGACCTCGGCTCAACTCCTGTCTTTTCTTTGCCTTTTTTTTTCCCGCACTCTCCCCGTTTGACCCTGCCTGCCTGACTCCGCCTTTTGCGCCCAGACTTGTTCGCGGCGCAATTACCCTGCCTCTCCCTCCGTGTACTTCCCAGGTGACCCTTTGTTATTTCATACTGTCTCTGTCTTCTCTGTTTGTCAGTTTCACTTGTACCAGTATAGGGAACGCTGCCCAGTTGTGCGCCGTCGTTTAGGTTGGGTCGTACAAGTAGGTAGGGACAGAGGTTTGGGAAGAACAGGGACCTCACTGTTTACTGTGTATTTGTTCATGACAACTATATACAAGAAGGGGAGAGCGCTGTGTAGCACCATACACAAGAAGGGGGAGTGCTGTTTACCACTATATACAAGAAGGGGAGAACGATGTGTAGCACTATATACAAGGGGGGAAAGCGCTGTGTGGTACTATATACAAGAAGGAGGGGAAGCACTGTGTAGCACTATATACAAGAAGGGGGGAGTGCTGTGTAGCACTATATATAAAGGGCTCCTATACAGACATATGTGTGTCTATGGTTACAGACTACAAACAAACCCTGTGTAGTCTGATTAAGAATGCATGGTCCATTTCCTCTGCTCTTTACTTCTTGTTAACCTTCCAAACATATATTAAAAAGAAGTAGGGGACAGATGGAAGATGGAAGCGAGTACAACTGTAGGATCAAACTACAAAGGATTTGTTTATAACCACAGAGACACATAGATTTGCATAGGAGCTGTATACTTAATGCTAAGATATTTTTATTCAAACCTATTTGACAAGTTGATTCGTCTTTCATTCTAGATGTATTGGAGCAATATAAAATTTTACAAAATTTAAAACTATACCTCAGTTCTTACTGTTCAAAAGAGAGACCGTTGATATTCCGTTGTATCCCCTGTGGCCTCCTGGCAATTCATGTGTTCATGTTGTTCTTGTGAATATCTAACAGTAACACTGAGAAGTGCTTCAAGGCAAGGCAGAGGTCTGCTATAAGATGAATTAGTATAAACATAGCTGAATATATTTGCCCTAGGAGAGCATGAAATATTTAGCATCATTTAAAGTCTGAATGTATTCAAGTTGACTTCTTCAAGTTTACACAACTGTTTTTGTATTCAGAGTGATTCAGATGATCATCAAGTATGTACCTAGCAGTCAGTAATGCCTTCATGTTTTCATCACAATTTGACTTGATTTGTCATTTTCTGACCTTCCGAAAGGTTATTGTCTGTCCTGAGATGATATTTTGCTGCTTGTGAAGTTTGGATGCTGCACACAATGATTAATTATTTATATTTTTTTTCTAATTCATACATACATGCTGTCAGCGGAATTTAACATTTATGATCCAAAGACATCTTAAGACATATCAAATCCCTTCACCATTCCCACATTCAGAATTGATCGGCTCTGGCCTATATAATGAAGCCCCTTCACATTTTAACTTTGTCCTCATGGTGAATGATGACCTATTATCAATAGCATCTCATAAAATTGGGAGGAGGTATCTAGTGATCTTGAAAGGGAAGAAAATTTGATTTTGGTGTATGAAGGAGTCAAATTGTCCACAAGTTTTGTAATTATAATATAGCAACCTATCAATGTTCTATGATAAAGTCACAAACACAATGAAACCCTAAGAGATGGTAAGAGAAGAGAATTAGGGATTAGACTTGTCATCTCAGGTTTCATATGCTGGGTATGGTTGAAGGAGATCCATTATCTATACAAATAATTACATTGAATAAAATAAGATGTATATGATAAATTTATCATACATTACCATATAAAAATATTGGTTCCAATACTTAAAATCCAAAGTATTACTTTACTATTCATATATACTATAGCACTCTGTATGGCACTGTTCTTTACATGTTTTATCAGACTATAAGAAAAAGAATGTGTCATCTGTGCACGAATCTTGGTTTTGTTACTGTATTCTTGAACTAAGATGGTTCTCTTACCATATCGATGCACTAAGCTAGGTTCTCCGACCATATCTACACGCTTAACCCATGTAATTCAGGGGATGTGGCCATTGGACAATAATCTTCTGTTACATGCTAAGCACTCCTTACACAGTCACCTAATTTTCCCTAGGGTAGAAGCTAACTAAATGACCTTGGCACACCCATAAGAGGATGGTAGAATAGTAAAAAAAATTATACATTACAAAATGTAATTTATAGTTATATAATGTCAGTTTGGAGCAGCTGGTTTTTTTTTCAGTCTATATTTTTACTATTTTTTTATGTGTTACATTTTTACAAAGATATTTGTTAATTTACTTGTTTGCTTAAATAACATTTTAAGGTTAAATGGATGGGTCAGCACAAGCGCTTTTATAAAAAAGAAATAAAATGACAATTTGAAAAGAATCCCTGTAGCAAAGATTCCTTCAAAGACTTATTAAATTGCATTTTGAAGTTGCTTGTAGCTACAACCACATTTGTCTGAAGAATAAGTATTGATCTCTGTGTAGTCATTACTTTTGTATTGGCAATGGATAAGTTATATTATAAAGGACAAACCAATAAGAAGTTGAAAAAACTGACAGATTGAAAAGACCCTAGAAAGGTCAAATATGACAACTGTAGAGTGAGAGGTCAACTAGCTAGATAGCTTGAAAAAATGCCCTATATTTAAACATGGAAATTTTCTTTGATTATATACAAAATACTTGGAGTTATTTTTACAAATTCCGTTCTGTAAGGTTTCAGGTTTTTTTACGTCGACTGCGCTATGGTTTCCGTTAAAAAAAAAACGGAAACCATTGCAACGGAATCATTTCCATTAAAATAAATGAAAATGCAAACGGAAGCTATGGTTTCCATTTGCATTTCCGTTGATGGGTTCCTCAGATGGAAAGGTCTATTGGAACCCATCAACGGAAAGGTGATGCTTATGTGAACAGGCCCTTAATGACTGTGTCCTAATGTTATATTCTACAATAATACAAGAGAAAGTGTGAGAAGTGTATGTGTTGAAGGTGCAATAGAGTGACTGTTCCATGTTGGTAGGAGATCTCAATGATGCACAAGAACATTTTTCAGTGTTCTCCCATGGTAAAGTGGTTTGGAATCACTAACTTGGAGCAAGAAGTCAAATTACCGAATACCTTACCTAAAGAGGGAACGACAAGCTGTCTGGGAACTTGCTAGCTAACAAAGTCCAGTCTTTACTGCAGTATTGTTGGCACGGATTCAAGCCAGCAGTTTCTCCTACTTTGCGCAGTGTGAGAGGACAGGGAGAGGATGGAAGAACAGGAAGTATAATGTAGGATTGTAGACATAGTGACCGTGTCTGGACTGCAGCTCCGCTTTATCTGTACCATGGCAGACAATGATAGAAACTTCTTGTTAGTAAACTGAGAAGAACAAGAAGCCTATAGCTCCAAAAATGGTACTGTACATGAGAATCTAAAAGCACTGTGAAGTTTTTTTATATTTCACTGGAGGTACGCATTTGAACTATACTGGCTTTATACTGGTAACTTCACACATCCTATTTGGGATGTGTGAAGTTACGTTAATAGCTAAAAATAATTTAGAATGCCTTTAATAAAAAAATATTTAAATCACAACCAGCTTTCAATGAATCAATAATTGTAGATTAATAGTTTCCAATAATAGCGTGTGAATAATCTGTTCAATAGGAACAGCCATGAAATATTGTCACATATTGATTTTGAACTCCTGTAGGTCCCATGCAGGTGTATTTTGGAGTGTGTCTTATTGCACTGCGGTCATAGAAAAGTAAGTAAAACTTAATTTAGTACTGAAATAATAATCGATTGACATTAGTGACAAGTGATTTTACAATTTTCATGGCCATTTTAACACTCACCAGCTGACCCTTGAATGCAACACGGTTTTAGTTGTTTGCAGAATAACACAAGTATAGTAACAGCCCTTGTCACAAGGATTCATTTGTACTTTGACATGAGTTGATGGTACACAAACCTTTGAATGCAGGCCTGGGAAATCATATGGGCTAGCATACTATTTCCCCAATAGAACAGTGTATTAAGCACAATTAAACGTTCCTTCGCCACTTTTTGGCCACTGCTTAAAAAGCATTACACCATGACATTTTTTTTTAAATTTATCATATTATACAGTATGTCACTTTAAATTATCTAGAAGTAAACCCTTACTTTGTTATTGATAGAACATGCTAAAAAAAAATATAGTTGATCTTTTATTCATGAAACGCTTATTCCGAAATGGCAATCAGTATAACTGCGCCTCCTGTTATTACTAATGTAAAAACGGCCCCCACAACAAACAAAATAAACATTCTAAAAATCTGATTAACTAATACGTATATGTCCAATTTCAAGATTTGGGTGAAAATTCTCTTAAAATCCCCTTCCTGTTACTCCTATTAATGCTAATGCAGATTACTGATATGGCAAGTAACAACTCATGGCTGTAAGCAGAGGAGCGTGACTTTGATTAGTAATTGCAGAATATTGATGACTATTCCTTGTACCATGCATAAAACTAAATTAATCAGAATGGATTGCACAATTTTTCATCCCACCGGAAGCAGAGTTTTAAAATTATACATATCACTTTTGTAAATGAATACTTAATAAAAACCATATTATAAAATTTAAAAGTCACTTGTTCGCCTGAAAATGTCCTTGTGGAGCTTGCTTAAGTGGTTCTGAGAAATTAGATAAGTATATTCGCTGTCATTCATGACATACACAATATATGCTGTAGACATACTTAAAGAATAAATTTCCACAACATTTTCATGTATCACCTTACTCCAAGGAACAAGGGAACACACTGCTATGATGGCGAACATTTCATTCATTATATTGAGTATCTTTAAACAAAGGTTTTTCAAGGGCAGAATAACATATCTAATACCTAATTGTCATCAATAAAAAAAATTAGACAGGAGAGCTGGGTAAATGGATATAAAGTCAATGTCACGAAGCGGGTTAGTGGACCCACTAGGCCGTACCGCCGTATCGGTGATACAGCTGACCAAACAATCAGGAAACCCCAGAATTACAATGTCCCGCACAAGGGTACCTGGATAGTCCAGACGGTGGCCGCAGCTCTGGCACTGATGGAGATGGTTGCAGCGGATAACGCCAAACGTGGCGGATGACACAGGTGCTGCAGGTTGCGCCAGACGTGGCGGATTCCTCCGGACGTGGCAGATGACACAGGACGTGGCGGATTCCTCTGGGCGTGGCACGACTTGATACTAAAGGCACAGTACGGGAAACAGAAACAGGGAACAAGGCACGGGTAACAACTGGAACGGGAAACACTAAGGGACCATTTGCAAGAGAGACTGGGAAAACTAACAACGCTCAGGCAAGGATCAGAAGGCCTGGGGCCTTCTTATAGACCAGGAAATCGTGGCCGTTGATGATGATGACGACTTCCTAAGTGCGCACGCTGGCCCTTTAAGGCCGGGCACGAGCGTGCGCGCGCATCCTATGGGACACAGCAGAACGGAGCGGAAGTGAGTGCTGGCGTCTCCTAGGAAGGAGATGGGGACCAGCGCTCACGGATCGATGGCTGCGGACGTCGGGAGGTGAGTAAACCCGACGGCCCGCGGCCATGGACGCTACAGTCAAGGTGAAAAATATAAACTCAGGGCTCTGTAATTAACCCTTCTTAGTTTTGTCCATATTGCCTGTTGCTTTTAGTTTGTTAAATACAATTTCTTTACTCAAAGTCTTAGCTAAGCTTTCCTTTAGTAGAAGAGATTGTTTGCTGCCCTAGTCCTGTATCTAAATTCCCCGGAGAAGGCAGATTGATATTTGACTCCTCCCTTTGGCACCCAGCACCCTGGGCATCTGCTATGGGTGCCAAAGGGAGGGGATTTACACTTCTAACAAGAATCATAAAATTGTTTTGAATTTATCAAAGGTCAACAATGGATCCAATCACCAGCCTAATAACTTTTTAACCAATCTTCTGTTAGCCACAAGATCACACAGAGTAGTAGGAAATTGTTAGAAAATGTTTTATCAATCAAGTGCACTTGACACAATTCTGAAATCCATTCATAAAAAGTGGTGCATGGGGCTTCATGTATATGGCATGAACACCGCTTTCCTTAATATGTTTACAGGAGAAAACTAGTGTACATAGATAATAAGTTGTGTAAGGTTGGGTTCAGATAGCATTTTGCCACATGTGTTTTGTTGCGGGAACATATTCCAAGTATAAAATTTTTTAGATGTCTCCTCTCTGGGATTCAAGATAGACAATGATCAGAATTGTCTAAGGCCTCATGCTCACTGTCCTGGGTGCTGAAAGAGTTCCTGACGATCAGTGCAGCCCCTTCTTTCTATCCCGCACTGATCGTTTAACTCTTTCAGCACACTGGACAGTGACTATCCCCTGACATCGCCTAGCAACGCTCCCGTAATTACGGGTGCACACACGTAGCCACCCGTAATTACAGGAGCCCCATAGACTTCTCTGGGCCTGCCTGTGCCGTAATCATGGCCTGAAATAGAACGTGTTCTATATTTTTCAACGGCCCAGGCACCTTCCCGTAAGCAAATGGGAAGGTGCCCATGGCCAATAGAAGTCTATGGGCCCGTAATTACGGATGTTTTTACGTTAGTGTGCATAGGGCCTAAGACACAAATCGGTCTTGCTGTCAATAGTCGCTTCATTTTTCCAGAGCCGTTTAAAAAATAAATCTGGGCGAACTTTTTACCCTGTTTTATTTTAAATAAATTCAATAAAATAATTATTACTATTTCACAAAAAGTCATTGTGCAACTGGAAGAAATGTTCCTGTCTATTAATGTATTTATTACTACAAAATAACATTTACAGCAGTGATGTCTTGCTATGGCGTGTGGTCTGAGGAATGATAAAAAGTTACATGTGTGGGAGTCTGCATATTTCTTATTAAGGATTCAGTAAGCCATAAAACAAAATGTACTGTTATCCTTTAGGGGGGCTCACAGCAGCATTGTACTGTATGGTATGTGACAAGGTAGCTCCATTGATCACACTATTTTTCTACCACTAAAATTGAGTTTGGCATAGCTATCAAATTGAACTCTAAAATGGCATGTAATGATATTTGGCAATCAGAGGCAAGGGGTACTGGTGGCTATCTCTGTGTGCACAAGATAAGACTTACTTTGATTGTTCTAAAGATTTTCTAAAAGGCTTTAGATGTTGCTATTTCTTTCATATAGTGACTTATTGCTTCATTTTCAGCAAGATGTAACCGCACAATTTAAGAAATTACTTGTGTGGACAAAACTGTACTCATGGCTTTGGAATACACTTTGGCTGTAGTGTAGTGCAGATATGTCTTGCTTAATTTCATGTGTCAGTTATGTGTTAATTTAAAAGTATAAAATAGTTGAGTTTGACTATACAAATTTCGGGCATGGAATGAGCCTTTAGCGCCACTCTCAGTTGTGATGGGCCATAGTATACTTTTTTCAAATAAAAGTGATGCATGAAAACCAGAACACAATAAGGGCATGCCCCCACGTGGCGGATTTCCTCCGCAACTGTCCGCATCAATGCCGCACCTAATGTGGGTTGCGGATTACGGCTGCGGATCTGCCCAAAATGTGCAGTAAATTGATGCGGACTAGCTGCTGCGGACTGCGGAAAAAGTCCTTCCCTTCTCTCTATCAGTGCAGGATAGAGAGAAGGGACAGCACTTTCCCTAGTGAAAGTAAACGAATTTCATACTTACCGGCCGTTGTCTTGGTGACGCGTCCCTCTTTCGGCATCCAGCCCTACCTCCCTGGATGACGCGGCAGTCCATGTGACCGCTGCAGCCTGTAATTGGCTGCAGCCGTCACTTAGACTGAAACGTCATCCTGGGAAGCTGGACTGGAGACAGAAGCAGGGAGTTCTCGGTAAGTATGAACTTCTATTTTTTTACAGGTTGCTGTATATTGGGATCGGTAGTCACTATCCAGGGTGCAGAAACAGTTACTGCCGATCGCTTAACTCTTTCAGCACCCTGGACAGTGACTATTTACTGACGTCTCCTAGCAACGCTCCCGTAATTCCGGGAGCCCCATTGACTTCCTCAGTCTGGCTGTAGACCTAGAAATACATAGGTCCAGCCAGAATGAAGAAATGTCATGTTAAAAAAGCAAGACGCATCCGCAGCACACATAACATGTGCATGACAGCTGCGGACTTCATTGCGGAATTTAGAATCTCCATTGAAGTCAATGGAGAAATTCCGCCATGAGTCCGCAACCAGTCCGCCACTGCTCCGCAACAGACAGAGCATGCTGCGGACACCAAATTCCGCTCCGCAGCCTATGCTCCGCAGCGGAATTTTACGCATCGTCTAAACGAACACTTCTAAATTTAAGTGGAAGTCAATGGAGAAACGGCTCCACTGCGGATTAACGCTGCGGAGTGTCCGCAGCGGAATTCAAGTGAAATTCCGCCACGTGTGAACCCAGCCTAAAAATATTGGCTGCTGAACTTTGATTTTATGAATCATCATTAAAACTATTCAACAGAATCATTAAAATATAACTACTATAATATGTATAATACAACTTTTTGTTCCAACTTGCCAATTTTGTGTTGATTAATTAATAGTTGATAGTTTGGCATGGGGGTATTAAAAAATGTCTGATAGAAATATAAAAGTTACTGTAGGCAAAACCATTCGTTATTTCATACAACAGAATTTTGTAAATACCTGTAGTAGGGTTTTTTAAGAGACCACATTATAATATATTAATGTGAGAATAATAACGCAGTACCAAATCTTCAAGCACGTCAGTAAGAGAGCTATCATCCAGTCATATAAATTACAAAGTAGTAACACGTGAGGAACTATATGGGGGTATGTGTTAAAGCAGGGGTCACAAACTCGGTCGGGTGAATGGGCCGCACATGGAAAACGTTTGAAGTTGACGGGCCGCATTACTTTCGAATTTGATACAATACAAATTATTGTTAAACAATTAGTTATTTGAACTACTATAACAATACTACATTACTATAATTATACTACATTACTGTAACAATACTACATTACTATAACAATACTACATTACTATAACAATACTACATTACTATAATACTACATTACTATAACAATACTACATTACTATAATAATACTACATTACTATAATACTACATTACTATAACCATACTACATTACTATAACAATACTACATTACTATAATTATACTACATTACTATAACAATACTACATTACTATAACAATACTACATTACTATAATAATACTACATTACTATAACAATACTACATTACTATAATACTACATTACTATTATACTACATTACTATAATAATACTCATTACAATAACAATACTACATTACTATAATAATACGACATTACAATAACAATACTACATTACTATAATACAACATTACTATAATAATATTACATTACTATAACAATACTACATTACTATAACAATACTACATTATTATTATTATTATTATTATTATAATACTACATTACTATAATAATACTACATTGCTATAACAATACTACATTACTATAATAATACTACATTACTATAACAATACTACATTACTATAATACTACATTACTATAATAATACTACATTACTATAATACTACATTACTATAACAATACTACATTACTATAACAATACTACATTACTATAATAATACTACATTACTATAACAATACTACATTACTATAATACTACATTACTATAACAATACTACATTACTATAATACTACATTACTATAACAATACTACATTACTATAATAATACTACATTACTATAATTATACTACATTACTATAACAATACTACATTACTATAATACTACATTACTATAACAATACTACATTACTATAATAATACTACATTACTATAACAATACTACATTACTATAATACTACATTACTATAACAATACTACATTACTATAATAATACTACATTACTATAACAATACTACATTACTATAATACTACATTACTATAATAATACTACATTACTATAATACTACATTACTATAACAATACTACATTACTATAATAATACTACATTACTATAATTATACTACATTACTATAACAATACTACATTACTATAACAATACTACATTACTATAATATTACATTACTATAACAATACTACATTACTATAACAATACTACATTATTATAATACTACATTACTATAACAATACTACATTACTATAATAATACTACATTACTATAACAATACTACATTACTATAATACTACATTACTATTATACTACATTACAATAACAATACTACATTACTATAATACTACATCACTATAATAATATTACATTACTATAACAATACTACATTACTATAACAATACTACATTATTATAATACTACATCACTATAATAATACTACATTGCTATAACAATACTACATTACTATAATAATACTACATTACTATAATAATACCGTTAGGTTTAAACTTACCGGAAATTTGTGAGTTTACTCCACGTGCTTATTTTAACAATCCAGTTTTCCAGTTTCAGTGTCGCTAAATGCAGTCTGGCTGCTCAGCTGGCAGTGTTTGACAGACACAAGAATGTCAAGATTGGGCAGCCCCTTTTTAGATAGTGCCACATTGCCTTCTGTAGGTAATGCCACAGTGCCCTCTGCAGATAATGCCACACAGCCCCCTCATATGTGGTGCAACAAAGCCCCCTCCGAGGTAGTGCAACACAGCCAACCTCCCAGGTAGTGCCACGGTAGTGCCACACAGCCACCTCCCTGGTAGTGCCACACAGCCCCGCTCCCTGGTAGTGCCACATAGCCCCACTCCTTGGTAATGCCACACAGCCTCCCTCCTTGGTAGTGCCACACAGCCCCCCTCCTTGGTAGTGCCACATAGCCCCCCGCCTTGGCAGTGCCACCCAGCCCCCTCTGTTTTTACAAACATCTCATTTTATCATAATCAAGGATTCACCAGAATCAGTATGGGAGATGAGCAATTTATCAGACCATTTGATTATTGATGCAAGCAATCTATTGTGGTATTTTAGATGGTCAAGTTATTGATGGGGTCTATGTGCCTCCCAGGTTCCTTGTTTATGCTAAGGAAAGTTATTTGACAAGGGTTAAACCTTAGCTCTAGCCTGAGTCTTCATGGGGTGCACCCGGCTAGGTGAGCTATGTAACCAGGCTGTGGGGTTCACTTGCTCTCTGATCCTGGGAGGGAGAAGTCTGATTTCTCTGAGAGGACACCGATTATCCTGTGCAAGGAAAAGACAGGTACATATGAATGGTTGCGGTAAATTCTGTTTTGTTTGACAGGTATGAGATTAGCTCAGCCTAGTCCCAATAGTTAGGGACAAACCTTGGTTTAGTTAGCGGCTGGACTAGGCTAGGGATTTTGTGTTCATGATTTTTGTTCTTTTTGTAAACAGCAACCTGTGAAATAAAACTGGCAAGGTGGTGAGTTTAGACATATTTCTGTTACCTGATTCCTCGCTTGGTTCAATAAGCAGACTACACCCTACGTTTTACCCCAGGAAAAGGTGATCCCGAAAGACTGGTTTTATATCCCTTACATCTATGCATGCTGCTATCCTGCCATCTGTTGTTACAATTCAAGTTCATGTCCGATCAGACTATGTTGTAGCATCAAGTGATGTGAACTGGTATATAAAGGTAAGCAAACAGTAAATTAACTACAAGTTTGCTCTGTTTAAAAATAGTGCGTGTGTTTTATTTCTGCAGTTCACGTGTATGCTTTCTTGGCATTGTTAGCCTCTACATGGAAAATACAAACAATAAGACTAAAATCATTCTAGCTAGAAGGTCAATTGTATAAAGCAGAAGGCAGTACACTCAAGAAGCATATTATATACCTAGTGTAATTCTATACAACATTGTTATAACACATATTCTGAATAGTGCGCAGGTTACATGGTACATTCACAATATCCTTCGTTTTATGTAGTATTTTGTTGGACAACAGAATACTAAGGCCCCATGCACACGACAGCAAAAAACCTCCGTTTTTGCGGACCGCAATTGTGGTCCGCAAAAACGGAGCCATTCACTTTCATTGAACACTGACACCTTTCCGTAGCACTACGGAAGGGTGTCAGTGCCGTGGAAATGTTCCGGGAATTATGGAACATGTCCGTTCTTTCGCATTTTGCGGGCCGTGCTCCCATACTTTGTATGGGAGCACGGCCCGAAAATGCGGCTGTCAGTCAGCGGCCGGCCGTGCCCGCAATCGCGGGCAGTGATTGCGGGCACGGTCGTGTGCATGGGGCCTAACTAAAGATAAGCGAATTTCTCAATTTCTATAAAACTGGTTACTTAGTTAAAACTGGTCCAAAAATTATCCCTTTTTGGGGGCAAGTGCGCGCACACCCACACAGTGGTATTGGAAGAAACAATGGCTTTTTAACAAGTGGTGCAAAAATTATCCCTTTTTGGGGGCAGATGCCTGCCGGTGTTTATACACACAGGGTGGAATCAAAGCAAGCAATTTTTTGACGAGAGGTTCAAAAATTATCCCTTTTTGGGGAGTAGAAACAGGTGTTATTTTAAAGAAATAGATATCTATCATATATATCCACTACAAAGTTGCATCGTTTATCACCTTAACAATATGAATAAGGATTTAAGCTTTAAATTCACAGCCTTCGCACCTTAGACCGAAGGCCATGGCCCCTCCTATGTAAATTTTCTCAGATGCATCGTACCTATTGGATGCTCTCCTACCATTTAAAACCAGATAAGAGACTACAATGAGGTCTAGTTGATGACTTGCCTAAATTAATGTCCCCAACATGTGCACGAGCAGTTCTTTTTAAGTGAAGGATCTTGCGAGGCCAGGAAAGCAAGCTTTGGGAAAAGATTTCTTTGATTTCACAGAATGGGTGGATATTATTATTGGTACTAAATATATCGCTCATGCATGGAACCATAGAGCCCATGCCATAGGACCCATTCACCCAACCTTATTATGATTCTGTAACTTTAGAGCCATAATATGGCAGTAAGTTTATCGTATGGTGTGTTCTGCACTCCTTTGTGACAAAAATTGGGCCATGCACCATCAGATGCCATAGGGTTACTAATTTTGCACCATAGTAGTTAATGGAAACTGAAAGATTGGATCCGTGTAAACTGATCCTTATGGCTACCGTACAAATATCATTTCTCTCCCCCTAAACTACTAGCATGGATCACATCAAAACTCATACTGTACCTTTAAACGTATTTGGAAGTACATGGAACGCATGATATCCGTATGAAACACCGTAGGGAAACACACTGTAAAAAAAAATATGGTACCATATGGAACTTCCACACGGAAAGTGCAGTTTGCCCATCTGTACAGAGTGCTGATGCGTATTGTATTTTTGCACATGTTCGTGCCTGGTTGTAAATGTAGAAATATTAAACTTTTGAAAAAGCTGGAATTGGGCCTGGAGTTTTTATTGGGGAAAACTTGGTTCCTCCATCCCTTGTCGATCTCCAAAAAATTTGGAACTAGCAGGATTAGACTGGCCGACCAGAGTACCAAAGAATCTTCCGGTGGGCCTAAGTTCTGACACAAAAATAGGCCCCAGAGGTAAAGCAGAAGCAACCCCATTTGGAGCTGACTTTGGAGCCTATCAATTGCAATAAGCATCTATTTATTACGAGTTTATTCACAAATAATCGACTCCAATTTTATTGATATCTCCTCTATGCGCAATAATATAAATTTTGTATAGTCCACCAAATCAGATCTTATGCAAACAACTATCTGAATTTTGATTATTCATCTTTTTAAAGTGGCACAAAGTTTATCCCCTTAAAGGAACAGTGTCATCACAAATTATTTTTTTATATGTTAAAGATGTTAGTGCTTTATTAAAAACGTTTATATTCATTTGTGTGTTTGTGTTTTACTTTTTCTTATTTTTACACTTTTTCTTCCCTATGGGGGCTGCCATTTTTTGTTCCATTTCTGTCTGTGTCGATTAACGACACATACAGACATGGAATACGGCAGCCACAGTCCCATAGGGACTGCGAACGGCTCCCGTCCCATTGACTTCAGTGTACGGAGTCTGTGTGGGACCTGCGCATGCGCCGCTCCCACACAGTCCAATTCGAAATTGGCGCCGTCCGGCGCCATTTTCCTGTGGACCGGAAGTCGCGGCCGGACAGTAATATTACTACTTCCGGTCGCGGCTTCCGGATTTGTGCACTTGGACCAGCGGCAGCAAACGGAGCGGACGGGCCGGAGGGAGCCGCGGCGGCAGGAGCAGGTAAGAGATTTCAATGTATGTTCGTGTTTGTGTGTGTTTACTACTGTATGTAAACCTACTACACTGTGTGTTAGCTCAAAAAATGGCGACACACAGTGTAGGAGGTTACACCGTTCAAACCCCTCGTTTATCCCGGCACTAGCCAGGATAAAGGAGGGGGGGGATGCTGAGAGCTCACTAGAGCAAGGGCTTTTAACCCTATGTTGCACTGCTGCAATTTTGGGAATAGCTCCATCTAGTGACCAAAAATGGGTAGTATTATAAATTAGAATTAATTTATAATATTTCCTGACTATTTCCTGACTCGTGAAAAAAATAAAAAAAATTTGAACAATGTTTAATCACCCACACACTAAATGTTTAATTTTTTTAAAAAAAACATGTTTTTCTGGCAACACATTCCCTTTAACAATATGAATAAGGGTTTAAGTTTTAAATCCACAGCCTTCGCACCTTAGAAAGTACCTAACTTTTCAGGTGACTTTTCAGAATAAGCTGTCATATGTGTGTACATGAGGAATAACACTATTTCTAGCAATTATATGACTTGTATTCTGCATTTTTTTTAATTTTGTTTTTATAATTCTTTATAATTCTCAATTTTCTCTGAGCTAGTGGATGGAGCCTAACTGCTTTCATGTCTTTTATACACTGCACACATAGAGCTAGGGTAGCAGGATTCTGCTCTTCTATTTATCCATCACATAACAAAATATAGAAGCTGCAGCATCATGGAAGAGATTATACAGCAGTAATGAGCAGTATAGCTCAGAATCCAACACTGAAGTGACATAGAAATCTTAACAGCAACGTGTGTCATTCTCACTCTGCTCCTTCTCCCACCCCTTCCCCTCTCCATAGACTTGTATTGGCAGTGTGTTTGTCTCTTTCTCTCTCTGTTCCTTCTTCCTGCTCTCCCTCCCTTCTTCATAGACTTATATAGGCAGGCAGTGAAGAGACGCCCCCCCCCCACCATCTGCAGCCTATCAACTCTACTCTGTAACCAGGGACAGACTTTGCTTGACAACAGGGGGTGGACAGCAGATTACAGGAGGGAGGCACATAGTAGCAGTAACTTTACACATAATTTACATGGGTAAAACAACTAAATTTTAACAGTAAGTAAATTACAAAGTTGATATTTATCATGTATCCTACTAGATTAGCATAAATTGTTTGAAAAATTTTTGTCCATTTAAAGAGGCTCTGTCACCAGATTCTCAAATCCCTATCTCCTATTGCATGTGATCGGCGCTGCAATTGTTAGGGATCTGCCAGGTACTTCATCTAGCTACACTCCTGGGATTAATCAATCCACACCTGAGGCCAGACCTGTTCGACTGACACCTTCTCCCACCAACCAGGGTGGCAGGCTCAGGAGTGGGAGAGCCTATCGCGGCCTGGTCTCTCGGAGTTAGCTCCGCCCCTTGCCCTTTATTACCTGCCCTGTGCTCTCCCTCAGTGCTTGTAATTCTTTTGGATTCCTGGCCCCACTGCTGCTTGCTCCAGCCTGCTTCTGCCGTGCTTCTGCCTTGCTGCAGTTCTGCTTGACCTGCTTTGCTTGCCCTGGCTTGCTTCTGTCTCCGTGTCCGCTCGGGTGTACTCACTTCGTCCTGGTCCTGACTGTTCGTTCGCCGCCCCGTTTCCTCGTGGCGTTCCGTGGCTACTGCCCCTTCCCTTGCGTGTTCCCTGTTTGTCTTCCTGTGCACTTAGCCAGCGTAGGGACCGCCGCCCAGTTGTACCTCGTCGCCTAGGGCGGGTCGTTGCAAGTAGGCAGGGACAGGGCGGTGGGTAGATTAGGGCTCACTTTCCCTTCACCTCCTTCCTGCCATTACATAATTACAAGCCCTTACCTAGTCTACCATTTCTCCTACGCTGACGCTTTCATGGACCCCCTTGAGACCCTGACCCAGCAGATGCAGGGCCTCTCCCTACAGGTCCAGGCCCTGGCCCAAAGGGTCAATCAGGGTGACGCTGCTTTAGTAGTACCCCTCACCTCACCTCTAGAACCCGACCTCAAGTTACCTGACCGGTTTTCAGGGGACCGTAAGACGTTTCTCTCCTTCCGGGAGAGTTGCAGACTGTATTTCCGCCTAAAGCCCCACTCCTCAGGTTCCGAGAACCAGCGGGTGGGTATCATCATATCCCGACTCCAGGAAGGGCCCCAAGAGTGGGCCTTCTCCTTGGCTCCTGACGCCCCTGAACTTTCCTGTAGGTGCTGGCTTCTTCTTCGTGGGGAAGAAGGATGGTGGTCTTAGGCCGTGCATTGATTATCGTAACCTGAATAAGGTCACCGTAAGGAACCAGTACCCACTTCCTTTGATTCCGGATCTTTTTAATCAGGTTCAGGGAGCCCAATGGTTTTCTAAGTTCGATCTACGGGGGGCATATAACCTTATCCGCATCAAAGAGGGGGATGAGTGGAAAACTGCGTTCAACACACCCGAGGGTCATTTCGAATACCTGGTCATGCCCTTTGGGTTGTGTAATGCCCCTGCTGTCTTCCAGAATTTTATTAATGAAATCCTGAGAGAGTACCTGGGTAATTTTCTTGTTGTGTACCTTGATGACATACTGGTGTTTTCCAAGGACTGGTCCTCCCACGTGGAGCATGTCAGGAAGGTGCTCCAGGTCCTTCGGGAGAATAATCTGTTTGCTAAGACTGAAAAATGTGTCTTTGGGGTACAGGAGATACCATTTTTAGGGCAAATCCTCACTCCTCATGAATTCCGCATGGACCCTGCCAAGGTTCAAGCTGTGGCGGAATGGGTCCAACCTGCCTCCCTTAAGGCGTTACAGTGTTTTTTAGGGTTCGCCAACTATTACAGGAGATTTATTGCCAACTTCTCGGTCGTCGCTAAGCCTCTTACGGACCTTACCCGCAAGGGTGCCGATGTCCTCCATTGGCCCCCTGAGGCCGTCCAGGCCTTTGAGACTCTCAAGAAGTGCTTTATCTCGGCCCCTGTGCTGATTCAGCCCAACCAAGAGGAGCCATTTATTGTGGAGGTTGACGCTTCCGAGGTGGGAGTGGGGGCCGTCCTGTCCCAGGGTACCAGCTCCCTCACCCATCTCCGCCCCTGTGCTTACTTCTCTAGGAAGTTTTCGCCCACGGAGAGTAACTATGATATTGGCAACCGCGAACTTCTAGCCATTAAATGGGCTTTTGAGGAGTGGCGGCACTTCCTGGAGGGGGCCAGACACCAGGTAACGGTCCTTACGGATCACAAGAATCTGGTTTTCCTAGAATCGGCCCGGAGGCTTAATCCTAGACAAGCTCGGTGGGCACTATTCTTTACCAGATTTAATTTCTTGGTTACCTATAGGGCTGGGTCCAAGAATATTAAGGCTGACGCTCTGTCACGTAGTTTCATGGCCAATCCTCCTTCCGAGAAGGATCCCGCTTGTATTTTACCCCCTGGTATAATCGTCTCTGCCACGGATTCTGATTTAGCTTCTGATATCGCGGCTGATCAGGGTGCAGCTCCCGGGAACGTCCCTGGGGACAAACTGTTTGTTCCCCTGCAATACCGGCTGAGGGTACTCAGGGAAAACCATGACTCCGCTCTATCTGGTCATCCTGGCATCTTGGGCACCAAACACCTCATTACCAGAAACTATTGGTGGCCTGGGTTGCCTAAAGATGTTAGGGCTTACGTCGCCGCTTGTGAGGTTTGCGCTAGGTCCAAAACCCCTAGGTCCCGACCTGCGGGCCTACTACGTTCCTTGCCCATTCCCCAGAGACCTTGGACCCATATCTCCATGGATTTTATCACCGATTTGCCTCCATCTCAGGGCAAGTCGGTGGTGTGGGTGGTAGTCGACCGCTTCAGCAAGATGTGCCACTTTGTGCCCCTTAAGAAGCTACCTAACGCCAAGACGTTAGCTTCTTTGTTTGTGAAACACATCCTGCGTCTCCATGGGGCCCCAGTCAATATCGTTTCTGACAGAGGGGTACAATTTGTTTCCTTATTTTGGAGAGCTTTTTGTAAAAAGTTGGAGATTGATCTGTCCTTCTCCTCCGCCTTCCATCCCGAAACCAATGGCCAAACGGAAAGGACCAACCAATCCCTGGAACAATATTTAAGGTGTTTCATCTCTGACTGTCAATTCGATTGGGTCTCATTCCTTCCCCTTGCTGAATTTTCCCTGAATAACCGGGTCAGTAACTCGTCAGGGGTCTCCCCGTTTTTCTGTAATTTCGGGTTTAACCCTAGGTTCTCCTCCGTCTCCCCTGGTTGTTCCAATAATCCTGAGGTAGAGGAGGTTCATCGGGAACTGTGCACTGTCTGGGCCCAGGTTCAGAAGAACCTAGAGGCGTCCCAGAGCGCACAAAAGATTCAGGCGGATAGTAGACGTTCTGCTAACCCCCGGTTTGTCGTCGGGGATTTGGTCTGGTTGTCGTCCAGGAACTTGCGCCTTAAGGTCCCGTCCAGGAAGTTTGCTCCCCGATTTATTGGACCTTATAAGATCATTGAAGTCCTCAACCCTGTATCCTTCCGTCTGGAGCTCCCCCCATCCTTTCGCATACATGACGTCTTCCATGCCTCCCTCCTTAAACGCTGCTCCCCGTCCTGGTCCCCCTCGAGGATACCTCCTGTTCCCGTTCTCACCCCTGAGGGGGTGGAATTCGAGGTGGCCAAGATTATGGACAGTAGGATGGTCCAGGGCTCCCTCCAGTACCTGGTCCATTGGAGAGGATACGGGCCGGAGGAGAGGACTTGGGTACCTGCCCGTGATGTTCACGCTGGGGTATTGATCAGGAGGTTCCACCTCCTCTTCCCCACTAAACCGGGTCCCCTTAGTAAGGGTCCGGTGGCCCCTCATAAAAGGGGGAGTACTGTTAGGGATCTGCCAGGTACTTCATCTAGCTACACTCCTGGGATTAATCAATCCACACCTGAGGCCAGACCTGTTCGACTGACACCTTCTCCCACCAACCAGGGTGGCAGGCTCAGGAGTGGGAGAGCCTATCGCGGCCTGGTCTCTCGGAGTTAGCTCCGCCCCTTGCCCTTTATTACCTGCCCTGTGCTCTCCCTCAGTGCTTGTAATTCTTTTGGATTCCTGGCCCCACTGCTGCTTGCTCCAGCCTGCTTCTGCCGTGCTTCTGCCTTGCTGCAGTTCTGCTTGACCTGCTTTGCTTGCCCTGGCTTGCTTCTGTCTCCGTGTCCGCTCGGGTGTACTCACTTCGTCCTGGTCCTGACTGTTCGTTCGCCGCCCCGTTTCCTCGTGGCGTTCCGTGGCTACTGCCCCTTCCCTTGCGTGTTCCCTGTTTGTCTTCCTGTGCACTTAGCCAGCGTAGGGACCGCCGCCCAGTTGTACCTCGTCGCCTAGGGCGGGTCGTTGCAAGTAGGCAGGGACAGGGCGGTGGGTAGATTAGGGCTCACTTTCCCTTCACCTCCTTCCTGCCATTACAGCAATGTAGAAAACAGTAACGTTTTTTTTTTTTTTTTAAACGTTCATTTTTGGCCAAGTTATGAGCTATTTTATATATATGCAAATGAGCTTTGAAATGGACAACTGGGCATGTTTTTTTCGTATGTCCAACTGGGCGTGTATTGTGTTTTTAACTGGGCGTGTTTACTTGTTTTACTAACTGGGCGTTGTGAATAGCAGTGTATGATGCTGACGAATCAGTGACCAATCAGCATCATGCACTCCTCTCCATTCATTTACACAGCACATAGTGTTCTTACTAGAACGATGTGCAGCCACATACACAAGTGTCCTGATAATGAATACACATGACCTCCAGCCTGGACGTCATGTGTATTCAGAATCCTGACACTTCTGAATCTTTTCTGTGAGATTCCAGCAAGCCACACGTAATCTCGTGATATTACGAGGTAAACAAGATTTCGTTTCCCTTGCTGGAAATCTCACAGAAAAGATTCAGAAGTGTCAGGATTCTGAATACACATGACGTCCAGGCTGGAGGTCATGTGTATTCATTATCAGGACACTTGTGTATGTGACTACACATCGTTCTAGTAAGAACGTGATGCTGCTGTGTAAATGAATAGAGAGGAGTGCATGATGCTGATTGGTCACACCCAGTTGGACATACGAAAAAAAAACACGCCCAGTTGTCCATTTCATAGCTCATAACTTGGCCAAAAATGAACGTTTTTCAAAAAAACAAAACGTTGCTGTTATCTAAATTTCAGCGCCGATCACATGCAATAGGAGATAGGGATTTGAGAATCTGGTGACAGAGCCTCTTTAAGGCCTTGTTCACACAGTGTTCGCATGTATTTTCTAAATCAAAACCAGGAATGGAACCTAAACAGTAGAAACATATAAAGAAATGCATTTAAGCGTCTCCTCTTTTAGATCCAATTCTGGTTTTGACTTAAAAGATTCATGCCTAAGGCGGGAAAGAGTTTTAGTTGCAGATCTTGCAGGTTTTGATGCCGTTTTTTTAGATGAAGCCAGAATTGGAATTGAAAGCAATGGGAAATATAAATAAACTTGTCACGACAATGGGGTATGTGAACCCTCTAGGACAAGAATGCTTGGATAGATTATTTGGCAGACACTTGGCGTAGCAGACATGTGGCGTAGCAGACACGTGGCATATCAGTAACTTGGCACAGACGGCACTTGGCACAGACGACACTTGGCACAGATGACATTTGGCACAGATGACACGGCTTCGCACTGGAACAAACACACTTACTGGATACAGGGTACAGGAACACAGGATACAGGATACAACTAAGGGACCATTTGCAGTAACAAACGTGGGCAGACACAACAATGCACTGGCAAGGAGAGGAAGGGCAGAGCCCTTTTTAAAGTCCAGGGTGTATAGGGATTGGCTGGGGAACTTTGCACTGGTGTGCGCGCTGGCCCTTTAAGGCTGGGAAAGAGTGTCCGCTGGCACCTTACAGGACTCTGATGGGAGCTGCAGCCACGTGTGCTGGCGTCTCTGGGGAGGGAAATGCCGGCATGAATAGAGTGTCCTGCGGCCGTGGCTGCCGGTAAGTAGGATGTGCCGGCGGTCAGCGACCACGAGCACGGCAGTACCCCCCCTTAAGCCCCCTCTTCTTAGGTCCAGAGCGTAGGAGGAACTTCTTGATGAGAGTTGTGGCATTGATGATCTTTTCTGGCTCCCAAGACCTCTCCTCAGGACCAAACCCTTTCCAGTCTACCAGATAGAAAGTCTTTCCTCCTACCCTCTTGTAGTCCAGGAGGGAGACGCAGGCATGAAGAGAGTGTCCTGCGGTCGTGGCTTCCAGTAAGTAGGATGTGCCGGTGGTCAGCGACCGCGGGCACAATAGAACTTCTCCATCCTTCTGATGTAAACTTTGATAATTTATTTAAAGCCCTATCAGCACTTTAAGTCTCTGTTCACATTAGTGTTATGGCTTTTGTTGATGATGGTGCCATGACAGCTATGTCAGATCTATTTTCGAATGGAACTTAGTAGATCTCATTGACTTATAATGGTGTCTGTAAGGTTTCCATCATGGTTCTGGTATTTTTGGCAGCAAGAATAGTGCTAAAGATTTCTCTTTTCTTGCCATAAAAATACCAAAGCCCCTGACAAAAAATGATAGTGGGAACAGATCCTTAGGTTATTACAAGTTATTAAGCAAGTGCTTTATGTACACAAGTGGTATGGTGCAGGCAAACTTAGCTTTACCATTGGTGCCACATATGTAGTATATGACCCATTATCCATAAAGAACTGTTTGAATATAATGCTATACATAGTAGTTCCACAGTAGATGAGAACTGAGACAATCATCTAGAGAGTCAAGACTAAGGCCCCATGCACGCGACCGTAGATTTAGTCCGTAATTGCAGACCGTAATTACGGTCTACAATTACGAACCCATTAATTTCTATTGACCACGGACACCTTCCCGTATATTTCCGGGAAGGTGTGTGGGACGTAGAAAGCCACCTCAACAGGTAGGACATGTCCTATCTTTTGCTTTTTTACGGACCGTGCTTCCATACTTTATATGGGGGCATGGGTCGAAAATACAGGTGTCAGTCCACGCCCGCGCCTGTAATCACGGACCGTGATTATGGGCACGGCCTTGTGCATGAGGCCTAAGGCCTCCTGCACATAGCTGTAGCTGTGTGCACGGTCCGTGATTACGGCACGGACGGGCAGCGGAGTGTCGTCAGTGGGCCGTCAGCAATCACAGACCGTGCACACACAAGATGTGCATTAATTTCAATGAGCCCGAACCGCAAATGCGGACCGTATAATTACATTTCCTATTTTTTTTGCAGGCCAGGCTCCGGTCAATGCACGTACCGTGGAAACCACGGTCGTATGCATTGGCCCATAGGAAAGCATGTGTTCTATACTATCCGCAATTGCTGTTCCGCAATTGCGGATAGTATACGGCTGCAAAACTATGGTCGTGTGCAGCGATTATGAACATTATTAGATTAAAATGTTTCTATCTCTGTTCCTATTACTACTTCAAAGAAGCTTAGTACAGGGGGGAGTAAAGCATTCTATAATGCTTGCCCAGCTCTATATTTTGAGATTTATTGACTGCTTTGCCTGCGCCCTTCCAAGCATCTATAAGTAGGCTGAAATTAGCTTGCCTGCTCTTGCTGATGCCATCTTTTGGGGATCTCCTGAACCGGTTTCAATAAGCCACTGGGTTTTAGGGCCCACTGGTTGGAAAACACTGTACTACATAAGATAATGTATGTTAACTAGGGTCCGCTTGCACTAATGAGCTCCATAATATCGGGTGCTCATATTTATACATGGATAATATGATTCATTGCAGATTCATTATTGAATTCCCTAGTTCCATTGCATGAAAGCCTTGGTATTCTTAAATGTGGTGTAATTATTTTCCAGATTCCAACATCTCAATCCTAGAGGTGAAAGGTCACTTATTGAGATTTTAACCAAACCATCAATGTACGTGTACGTGAGGTCCACATTCCATGGGGGAAAAAAACATTAAAAAAATGTTAATCATTGAAACAAAATGAACAGTATTTGTACATTCGATTTTGGTGAGTTGGCAACACTTTTTTATTTACTATATACAGTGCGTACTTCCAACAGCCCAACAGCACTGAAACATATTTTTGCTGGCAAGCAAAGAATACATTAACTATCTACTATATTTCAGAACATAATACATAATGAACATCATTTAAGTTACAAGGAATATACAGCCAAAAAAAATGATCATTGCAAAATAAAGAGAATTTTTTTTAAATTATTATTGATGCACATTACAATAATTGAAGGCAATGTACACTCACATAAGATCACTATCTATTCTAAATTTCTTATTAATATGCTTAATAAAGCAATCTTTGACAGAAGGCGCTCTTATAAATTGCTTCTTGATATTGCTCAGTACATACACTGCCTATAAACCTGAATGGGATGCTGGCCCGTGTATTAATTTGTTGCTTGATGGAGTTTAAATTCTGCCAAGTAAATAATCAGTATAAATATTCTTTTAGCCAAGGACACACAGGAGAACTAAGGAGCTGCATAAAAGCAGACAGGAGCTTCCCCAGGGCCAAAGTCCAAGGGCGGGGGGTTTGTGATGCTCTGCCTGGGGACTCTGGCATTGGGAAGCTTTTGACATTACTGTCCATATAGTGTTGTCAGGAGCGGTATACGTTATACGGTATACGGTATACGTAGCCCCAGCCTAAAACTATACTATATTTCAATATAGATGAGATAAATAGATAAAAAGATAGGGTGCCCCAAGGGTGGGCAGGGGGTGTCGCGGGTACTTTTTTTCAGCCATGTGGGCGGGCCCCTTATGGCAGTACAAGTAGTACTGCCCTGATGATGGCCCTGAAAGCAGATACATAATCTCACATGGAAATACTGATGATAATTTGTTTTAGTTTTAAAGACAGCAGGCTCCAGTATTTCAAAGCATCACCAGGTCTTCTATTGTCTTCGAAATATCTTTGTGCTAGACTATTTTGTTCCCAGTTTGCTACATACAGTATGATAAAATTGTTCTATTTTGAGTCTTAATGACCAAGCAAATTTTTGTTTCCATTTTTTTCATGGTCGCATTTCAAATGCCGTAACTGTTTTTGTATATTTCCATAGACATAGTCGTGTGAGGGCTTGTTTTTTCAGTATACAAGTTATATTTTTTAATTACACCATTTTGGGGTACATATAATTTACGGATTAACTTTTATGAACTTTTTTTAAGGGGTAATAAAAACCAGTAATATTGGCAGAATTTTTTGTGTCTAAAAATTTACACTGGTTACCATGTGGTATGAATAACATAACAACTTTATTCTGCGGGACGTACCGATTACGGCAACACCAAATTGATCTAGTTTTTTTATGTTTTGCTACTTTTGCATAATAAAAACACTTTTTGAAAAAAAAAATATTTGTGTTTGTGTTGCCATATTCTAAGAGCCATAACACTATCTTTATGAGGGATTCTTTTTTGCAGGATGACTTATAGTTTTTATTGGTGCCACTTTGTGGTTTATACGACTTTTTGATTGCTTTTAGGCCGGGTTCCTACGGGTCGGATACGCTGCGTAAAAACTGTGCAGAGTGTCCAACCTGGAACCCACGGTACATTCCGTCCAAAAAAATCGTACCCCGTTGTGGTGTGGTTTTTCAGATGGAATTTCCACTGCGGAACGCAGAGCTTGAAGGATAAAAAAATGTTAAAACTTACCCTCTCCCTCTTCTCTGCACGTAGTCCGGCCTCCCACGATGACGTTGCAGCCATGTGACACTGCAGCCTGTGGCTTTTGACACAGCTCTGTCAAAAGATGACACTGTGGCATAGGTATCCATTACGGGGTTAAAAGAAAATCTTAATTTCTTAGAATTTCAAATCAATTATTTGTCTAAGGGCTGAGTTTGTTAGGCAACACTTGAATTAATTTGGGCGCCCGCCTAGCAACAAAACTTGCTGATAGAGGTCACCACTCTTGATCTCCATCTTTTGTAGAAGGCCTCATCCATATGAGAAGATTACGGCGAGGTACAACCTCTGAGATATAAAACTGTACCCATTGAAGTCTATGGGGCTCTACTCAGGGGCGCACACAGAGGGCTTTCTAGTTGCCCAGAAACCGGGAGGCCCTTATATACAATTTGACTAAAATTTTATTTGCATCCTTAGGACGCGGATATAATTGACAGCGCTGGCAAGCCAAGTGAATCATGAGTTCTCTTCCTCGCCATTCGGCGCTATGCTTGGGATGCAGGAGGCAAGATGTCATCATCGCACCTCCTGCATTGTTCCACTGGAGCAGGCCTGGTCAGTAGAGACAAGGCCTGCATCGTTAGAGGACGGCATGGGAACAGCCACGGACACTATCTAAATGGGCACTGTGTGATACTATCTACCGGGGACACTGTGTGATTCTATCTACAGGGGGTTCTGAGTGTAGCACTATCTAGGCTGGTTTTTACACTATGAGTAGTGGCCAGCACATATCTACTAGCCTTGCCCTTTTATATTAGAGCTTGCAATATAAAGGGTTAGGATGGTGGATATGTGCAGACCAAGACTCGTAGTATAAAAACCAGAGGGTAGCGGGAGCGTGTCAAAAATAACCTGGTTTAAAAAGTATGCATATGGAAGCATTTCAATTGAGCCACATAATGTGCAGATTTGCCACAGACCTATGTCATAAACCTCATCAATGAACACTTTTTCACCTTGGACCTTCAGAAAAGTGTCAGCAGGATAGTACAATTTATTTCCAGAGATGGGAGACACTAAGTGCCATGAAGACCTGAGAGAATGTACAGGGTGAACCGTCTGGGTGACTTTCTGCGTGACAGATTAGCCCCGTGTGAGCAAGTATGGATGACAATGGTAGATGTTATAAAATGTCTTGCTTTCCCAGAAACTCAAGACAGGTGCAAGAGTGTAAGTTACCGTGCGTACAGATTCAGGAGAGCAGTTTTTAACGGCTTGAGGTTTGCTTTAAAGGGGTTTTCCGAGGTTATGAAAAACACACAAAAGTACCTAGGAGTCTAAATGCTTACCAGATAATGCCACCATAGCTCACAAGCAGTTGTTTTTCATTATGTTGCCCAGGTGTGTGCAGCTGTTTTCATTTTGCCAGGGCTTGATGTGGGTGGAATTACCATGTAAGAGACCACAGTTCCTATGATTTTTCTCTTCTGTCACAGACATTATCTATATTTAGAGCTGCCTGCATATCCCCTATAACAAGGTGTAAGGTATTGCTGTGATTACTCACTGTCTGTTGCTGAATGCAGCTCTGCTGTTCTGCTTCCCAGCATGTGAAACACAATACATTCAGAGACAGGGAGTAAGGGGAGATAAGAGAAGGCAGGTAGATAAGAGGCATGTGATATATGATGCCCCATACTTTTTTGGAGAGGGGAGATACCACGTGTTCAGTGTACGGAACATCACATAAGCATAAACACCAGGAGCATGGTCATGTGACAGCATGTGAGACGAGCTTACAGAGGCATTTCAGCTACAGACAGTACATTAGTAAGTGATAGATCTTACTTTATAAAGATTGAAAACCCCCTTTAAAGTAGTGTAGTACAGATTCTGATTACACATATTATGATTAAACCTTTCAATAATGGCCAATTCATTTATTTTTTTGTAATGTGAAGTTCTCCAAAAATGCATTCATACACTTGTAACATTATACAGGTATGTATGAATTGGACTGATTTTATTGAGTGCTAAAATTCATCATCCGTTTTAATTCAAACTTCCTTATTGTGACTCGAGAACATTCAAACTAAAGAACCATTAGGCATGACATTTAGCTAATTTATAACTATGTAAAATATATTTGACCATTTCTGATGCTGTTAATGGTTTCCCCTGTGGAGACATTTTCAAACTAATCTTTTGTTCTGCTCTTTCGATTTTGATACGTAATTGCTATCTTTGAATAAGCGGACTATCAATTTGAAACCAAAGATCTATTTATACTTAATGAAGTAGTGGCTCTTATTATTGTAAAACACTTTGAGTTTGATATTGGAGGAAGTAGAGTTTGTAGAATTCACCTTCTGTCGCTTAGCAGGTTTGCAATAAAGGCAGATTAGTAGCTTTTACTTACTAGGGAATAATTATGAAAATTGTACTTGTTGCCCAAAGCAACCAATCAGAGCTCCGCTTTGATTTTTCCAGAGCAGTTTAAGAAATGAAAGCAGAGCTCTGATTTGTTGCCATGGGCAACAAGGACAGTTTTAATGTTAAACAGTTTTGATCACTGGGGCCTTATATGTTTACCAAAAACCCAACAAATGTATTTCTTTATTTTTTAATATCCCACTCCTTTGTTATTAGGTAGTTTCATAAAGTCATAAAATGTTGGCAAATTTTAGCAACTGTGTCATGGTCACAGACTGTACCTACTTCCCATGGTTCCACTGAACCAAAGTTATATCACCATTCCATAGTGCTCTAAGTTCGGATCAGTAGAACCGCGAGGTGTCCGAATGTTGCGGCCATAAACACTAAAATGTCAAATGTGGCCGTACTCATGCCATCTAAAGCTGGTCTTACTCTGGTATATGACACATAACAATTCAAATACATCTCGACGGATAATTATAAAAAAAAATTAGTCACTAATTTTTTTGCAGACCACTATTAATAAGGGTATACAAATTCCATGCAACTAGACTATTTAAAAAACAACTTGTGATAACTTACACACATATATATATATTTATATTAGTCCTCAATGAAACATTTCTTTATTTCAGTTATTCAATTCAAAGTGAAACTCCTATATTATATAGATTCATTACACACAGAGTGATCTATTTCCAACATTTTTTTTCTTTTAATGTTGATGATTATGGTAACAGGTAATGAAAACCTAAAATTTAGTGTCTCAGGAAATTAGAATATTATATAATCCCAATTTCAAAAAGGATTTTTAATACGGAAATGTTGGCCTACTGAAAAGTATGTACAGTATATGCGCTCAATACTTGGTCGGGGCTCCTTTTGCATGAATTACTTCATCAATGTGGCATGGCATGGAGGCGATCAGCCCGTGGCACTGCTGAGGTGTTATCAATGCGGCCTGGCATGGAGGCGATCAGCCTGTGGCACTGCTGAGGTGTTATCAATGCGGCGTGGCATGGAGGTGATCAGCCTGTGGCACTGCTGAGTTGTTATGGAAGCCCAGGTTGTTTTTATAGCGGCCTTCAGCTCATCTGCATTGTTGGGTCTGGGCACTCATCTTCCTCTTGACAATATCCCATAGATTCTCTATGGGGTTTAGGTCAGGTGAGTTTGCTGACCTATCAAGCGCAGTGATACTGTGGTTATTACACCAGGTATTGGTACTTTTGGCCGTGTGGGCAGGTGCCAAGTCCTGCTGGAAAATTATATCAGCATCTCCATAAAGCTTGTCAGCAGAGGGAAGCATGAAGTGCTCAAAAATATCCTGCTAGACGCTGCGCTGACTCTGGACTTGATATAACACATTGGACCAACACCAGCAGATGACACGGCTCCCAAAACCATCACTGACTGTGGAAACTTCACACTGGATCGCAAAACACTTGGATTGATGCCTCTCCACTCTTCCTCCAGACTCTGGGACCTTGATTTCTAAATGAAATGCAAAATTTACTTTCAACTTAAACCAGGACTTTGGACCATTGAAACAACAGTGTTGGTCCACTGTGTTATATCAAGTATATATATTTGCCTCATTCTGCCATATATATTCTCCTTTGGCCCTTTTTGAGCCCCACTGTGCCCTGAGATAAAGAATATATACATATATATTTATTTAAATTCAATATATTTTATATTTCTAAGCTAAAGAAGATGTCACTCAACATGTATTGTTTTTTTTATAAGCCTGTACACACATAGGATACATTTCTACAGGGATTTGAGATTGCTGTTCGGAGATTATTGTATGAATTTCACATCTAGTTACGGCGTGGCTCTAGAGCAGGGGTTTCAAACATTCGGCCCGCAGGAGGGCCATACACACCGCCTGTATAAAGTGCCACGCCCACAGCTCCCTAAAGTGCCACGCCCTGTAGATTGCACCCCACACAGCCCCCTGTGGATAGTGCCACCCCCCTATACATAGCGCCCCCCACATCCAACCCTGTCAAAAGCGCTACACCCCTCTCCCTGTAAATAGCTACATTGGGGCTTCCTCTAGGAGTGTAATCCCCAGCCAGAGCATTGTCGATGCTCTGTCTCTGGATTCCTCTCCTGGAGGAGCCCCTGACATCTCTTTCCCATCAGGGGCTCCTCCTGGCCTGGAATCCCCGGCCAGAGAGTTGCCAACACTCTGGCCGGGGATTCCGCTCCTAGCGGTGGCCGCTGACATCACTGTGCATATATGGACAGTAATGTCTGCGGATCCACCAGGAGAGCAATCTCCAGGCCAGATCGTCGGCAACGATCTGACCGAGGATTCAGGTCCAGGTGGAGCCCCTAATGTCACTGTCCATATATGGACAGTGATGTCAGGGGCTCCTCCACGAGAGGAATCCCCAGCCAAAGCTTCGGCAACGCTCTGACTGGGAATTCCACTCCTAGAGGGAGCCCCAATGGAGCTATCTACAAGGAAGGGGGTGTAGCACTGTTGACAGGGTGGTGTGTTTGGAGCGCTATCTACAAAGAGGTGTGTGTGACCAGGACCCGCCTTAAAGGTGTGCGAGTGCACAGGGTGCTGCACCCTCACAGCATGTAGGGGGCGCCACTTGGCTCTGCCTCTGCTCTGTCCTCTGCTCTTAGTTACACACACGCAGTAAATAAGAGACGAGGAACAGAGGAGGAAGGTCCGCACAAAGCCTGTGATCCTGTCAACATGGAGAGATGCTAAGTTTCTGTGTGCATATAAGTGTGTTTGTATGTGTATATGTTACAGTGTTTGTGTGTGTGTGCATGTGCGTGTGTGTGTGTGTGTGTGTGTGTGTGTGTGTGTGTGTGTGTGTTTATGTATTTTTTGTAAGTGTGTGTTCAATATTAAAGAAGAACAGATAAAATGAAGATATCTGTTAATAGGATTAGGAGAGCAGCTGCTAAAATGCCATTGCAAAGCAGCAAACAGGTATTTGAAGCCGCTGGTGCCTCTGGAATCCCGCGAACCTCAAGGTGTAGGATCCTCCAGAGGTTTGCAGGTGTGCATAAAGCTATTATACGGCCACCCCTAAACAATGCTCACAAGCAGAAACGGTTGCAGTGGGCTCAGAAATACATGAAGACAAATTTTCAAAACGTGTTGTTTGCTGATGAGTGCCGTGCAACCCTGGATGGTCCACATGGATGGAGTAGTGGATGGTTGGTGAATGGCCACCATGTCCCAACAAGGCTGCGACGTCAGCAAGGAGGTGGTGGTCATGTTTTGGGCTGGAATCATGGGGAGAGAGCTGGTAGGCCCCTTTAGGGTCCCTGACGGTGTGAAAATGACCTCTGCAAAGTACGTAGAGTTTATGACTGACCACTTTCTTCCGTGGTACAAAAATAAGAACCGTGCCTTCCGTAGCAAAATTATCTTCATGCATGACAATGCACCATCTCATGCTGCAAAGAATACCTCTGTGTCATTGGCTGCTATGGGCATAAAAGGAGAGAAACTCATGGTCTGGCCCCCATGTTCCCCTGACCTCAAACCTATTGAGAACCTTTGGAGCATCCTCAAGCAAAATATCTATGAGGGTGGGAGGCAGTTCACATCAAAACAGAAGCTCTAGAAGGCTATTCTGACATCCTGCAAAGATATTCAAGCAGAAACTGTCCAAATACTCACAAATTCAATGGATGCAAGAATTGTGAAGGTGATATCAAAGAAGGGGTCCTATGTTAACATGTAACTTGGCCTGTTAAGTTTTTTTTTATTGAAAGAGCTTTTGATTTCTGTAAATATGACCTCCTGATGCTGCAAATTCAACAAATTACCGTTTTAGTTCTCTTTACAACCTTTAAAATGTTTTGATCTCTGTTGTGCATAATAATTTGAAACAATGCATTTTGAGTTTTTTACTTCTAAAAAAAAATCTGTTATCAATAGGAGATTTGTTCAATAAAATTTGCATTATACTCCAACGGTTGATGGCTTGAAGATTATACTCACTGTTATTTGCATCGACTATTTAGTAAAATCAGCGAAAAATAACATTTGCATAA
The DNA here is from genome assembly GCF_050947455.1 of Rhinoderma darwinii. Taxonomy (NCBI): domain Eukaryota; kingdom Metazoa; phylum Chordata; class Amphibia; order Anura; family Rhinodermatidae; genus Rhinoderma; species Rhinoderma darwinii. The sequence continues at coordinate 48,680,288 of NC_134697.1, read as the reverse complement.
TAATTTGGAACGCGGTGTACTTATTTTACATCAGTGATGAACAACATAAAAAAATCATGTCAAAATGCATTTTTTTTTATTGCCCCCCTAAACTGAATTAATTAATATTATATGCTATCATATACATACCAGAAATTGCTATGTATAAAAATGAAAATGAAAAAAGCGTCAATAAGTGTGCTCACTAGGTGTGTTTCCCTAGTATCTGTAGTTCCTCAATGGAGTGCAACGAAGAGGGGGCTTATAGGCTGCCAAGAGAATTCCATCGAAAGGGGAACAAAGACAAATTTCTTCAGCCCATCCATAAAAATATATTAAGCTTTAGTCGTGCATCAGGTTAAAATCCATGAAGAGCACAGATTAGGCATACATGTGCTAATGTAGCACATGTACACCTAATGTGTGCTCTCCCTGGATTTTAACCTGATGCACGAATAAAGCTTAGTATATTTTTATGGATGGGCTGAAGAAATTTGTCTTTCAATGGTAATGCTTCCGTTTCTAATCGTTTCCGTTTGTCTCTGTTCCGTAAAGGTTCAGTTTTTCCGGCGGAAACAATAGCATAGTCGACTGCGCTATTGATTTTGTGCGATAAACAGAACCGTTCTGGAACGGAGACAAACGGAAACCATTATCAACGGAACCATTACCATTGAAATGAATGGTAATGAAAACGAAAGCTATGGTTTCAGTTTGCCTTTTCGTTGATGGGAACCCATTAACGGAAAGCGAACGCTAATGTGAACAGGCCCTTAGTTTGTAAATGACAAAGTGATACATTTTGTATGGTCACGAAGCCCAAAAATGGCTTGATCCTGAAGAGGTTAATTCAGTTACCTGTGTCCATTCATGATAAACCTTGGAATCATCTGTTGCTTTTCTATTTATAGCAAGAGGAGTATAGTATCCCTATAATCACAAAACAAAAATACTGGTCTATTTCCTAGATCATTTTCAAAAAAATCTATTTGTCTTTTTTGTTTTCATTCTACTTGATGTCATCTTTTTGACAGCTGTAGAGATTGAAGCTTGAGATGAAAAATTGTGATAAGTGGTGTCGAAGAAACCCCTTCCAGGTAGCACCTTTTGGGATGGGTGCTCTAATGGGCTCCCTCTGCTTTGTCAGGTGGTATTCAAATATGGTAATTGAAGTATCAGCAGTGCATCGGGAGATCAATAAAGACAATAGCAATCTGTCGTCTCAATCAATATTCTCATTTATTATCAAGATACATAGGTTAATATACCCTCAGGGCGTACCCTCTAACCAGGGTGTTACCTCTCATGGAACAACCAATCATAACATTTTACACGTAGACTGAAAATACGTCATAGGGTACCTTCCCACTGAGGTCACGTGATCTTTCTAACACCTGCAAATCCTGGCCTACAAACAATAGAAATGTAGGAGGTTTTCATAAGGCTATGTGATGATTTCATATATGTGTGTGAAATACTGAGATAAAGAATTAATTGGAAATATGATGATTATTTCAGGTCTAGGCGTTCTGCCAGACTCCTATCTACCAGTATTGAAGGCCACGAAAAAGAACACAAAGTAATAACTTATTCCCTTGTGATTCAAACAGAACTAGAAGGAGATCATTACAAAATGGAGAATACATATCTTCATAATCCGGCATCCTGCTTGATAATTCATAGTGTAGTTTAATACAGAGAACATAAGCAATTTGACCATCCATCACAAACCCCCCTTTTTCTCATATTAAAATACAGAGATTAAAAATTATCTGATTATAAACTTCAAACAAAATACTGAATAGGGCCACGACTAATAATATAATGCTATCACCAAGTTTAGGTTTGGGTATAGGGTCCCGTCAGTGCGTTGACAAGTCCCGTAGTTGCTTGTCTGCACAGCTGCTTGGATTTGTTGGACCCTACCTTTGTCAATATTTTTTATGGTGATAACAATAACAACTTGCCCTGTATAAAAGTCCTAACATGTATATAAGATATAAATGGCAAAGCTTTAATAAATGAACACACACTTAGTGTTACATGGTGGGGTGTTCACCCATTCACCAGGTTCTGGCCTTGTGCATAAAATCCCTGTGACATAGGGTATTGTTGATTAAAAGGTTTCGGCTTATGATAGACAATTTTCTTAGCCTTCTTACATAGCATAGGTATCAGACATGCTACTAATTTAACAAAAACGTATATAATCAATATTATGAGTAATATATGTAAAGCGCCTTGCATGAGTCCTGCAGCCCATCCTCCAATGCCTCTGAAATATGAGGCCGGATTCAGCCATGACAACCAGTCTGGCCAATCTAGGTTCCAATCTTCTTCAGAATTGGCTTTCCTAAATTCCTCCTTTAATTGCTTTGCTTGTTCAATATCATGTTTAATCTGTACTGTCCCTTGGGGATCTATATAATGACAGCATGCAGGACCCACTATCTGGCACATACCCCCTTGACTTGCAGTTAAATAATCTAGTACAAGTGTATGTTGGTTAGTAACAGTAATAAGCTGTCGGGTAAGTACTGAAGAAACATTTAAAGCATCAAATATTAATTCGGTAATATTGTCAAACAACTCTGCTAGTTTTTCTATGTTATGTGCATTTCTAATTGGTCCTCCAAAGATGGATAGAGCATATCCTAACTTGGTGTGCCAAGGTAAGTGTACCAATGGGTGGGCTTTTTGCTTCCCCTCCCTTTTGTACAGCATATGTTTTGGTACTTTATCATAAGGAAGTGCATCCTTGTCCCATGTCCAGGTAGCAGACTGTAACCTAGCTAGGGTACAGGTACCTGTGGTAGTCTGCGGGATCCATTTATATGCATTATGTCCGCACACTATATATATATATCATGGGGAAGGTCAAACCATTGCATACTTCCTAGGGTTAACATGTGAGCAAAATGAACTAAGGGAAAAGACTGCTGTAATACACACCAAGGACAATTTGTTCCCAAAGACCCATGGTATACTCCTGTGCATCCACAATACATAGTTTAATTTCCTTGTCAGTCTGTTTCTTCCATATACCCTGGATAACGTTTACAATCAGTCTTACTTCCTGAAGGGAAGAAATGGCCGTATTCCCAACTACCATTATGTATGTACCTTTCTACCAGACTTGGTCTAAATACATCTGAGGTCTGTTGGGTTTTATTGAAGCTTATCTTTATGCCTTTTATGGGGATCTCACCTAGTGTCAGTGTTTTAGTGACATTTTTAGGGACCCATTTTCCATTTGTGTGAGAATCAGTGCCTTACCAGGTATCAGGGTTAGATTTACCTGCCACCAGGGATCCTCCATCCATCCTGCTATGGGTAAGGGCACACTGGTATTAGACCATGTATACCTTTTTGTGTTATCCTTTACCTTTGAGGGATCCCAACATGTAGTGTTAAGAAGTTCTTTCTCACTATGGGGCACAGCCATGTATGGCATGGATTTTGAACTTATAGGACTGTGTGTGCATATCCAACAATCAGATAAGTTTGTTAATGCTGTTATAATTTGATGATGTTTTATGAATTTATTGTCCACTTCCTCCTTGAGAACTTGAGTCATCGTCCCCACGAGGGGCAACATCAACACCAACCCTGCCAAGGGCAACATCATCGATCGAGGCGACGTCATCTGGGCTGATAACCTTTTTGCAATGGCTTGCATGTATCCAATTGGCTCGTCCTTGGAGCTTCACTGATGTGGCGGTGACCAGCTGTACTTCTACTGGTTGGCTGTACCTTGGTTCCAGACTGCTCCTGTTGTGTATCTTTGTTACCACCCAGTTTCCAGGTTGTAGTGAGTGGGTACCTGAAAGAAAGTTTGGATCTGGAATAGAAGAAAGGATTAGTTTATGTGTCCTCTCCAGTTGCTTGTGTAGGGCAGCCAAGTATGTGGTCATATTGTCATAATGCTTTTGTAACTGCTGAGGAAAATACAGTCCTGTCTTTGGCATATTTCCAAACAATATTTCATAGGTAGAAAGTTTATCCTTCCCTCTTGGTGTGGTTCTTACAGAGTATAAAGCCAGGGGTAGACATTGTGTCCACGGTAAAGAAGTTTCATTCATGGCCTTTTGGATTTTTAATTTCAAAGTTCCATTTAGTCTTTCTACCTTACCACTGCTTTGTGGGTGATAGGGAGTATGAAATGCTTGTTCTATCCCAAGGCTTTTTAATATGTTCCTCAATAGTTCTTGGGTAAAGTGAGTACCTCTGTCACTTTCAATTGTCTCTGGTACTCCATAGCGGCACACTACCTCAGCTATCAGTTTCTTTGCTGTGGTATCTGCATTTGCTTTAGCCACTGGAAAAGCTTCTGGCCATCCTGAAAATAAATCAGTGCAAACAAGTACATATTGGTACATTCCCACCTTAGGTAGTTGTATGTAGTCCACCTGTAATCGCTGAAAGGGGTAGTAGGACTTAGGAGTGTGTTTAGCTGGTGTTTTGGTGGTTTTACCAGGGTTGTGTTGTGCACATGTCATGCAGCCCTCTGTATATTTGGCTGCTGCATTTTGAAAACCTGGAGCATGCCATGTCTGTAACACTAGCTGGCTCATAGCTCCCTTTGAACAGTGTGTTTTCCCATGGGCTAGGGCACACATCATTGGATACAGTGCTCTTGGTAGGCAAACCTTAGAATTAAGATGCCTCAACTGTCCTAGACCTATTGCTGCACCTCTCTCCTCCCACTCTGCTTGCTCTTGAGGGGGTGCTTGGTCCTGGAAAGCACGCAACAATCTGTGATGGGTTGTAAAACAGGCTTCACAATCATCAGAGGGAGAGCAGCAGCGTCTTTTGCCGCTGCATCCGCAGCCTCATTCCCTTTTGATAGGAGATCACTGTTATTAGTGTGGGCCTGTACTTTGACTATAGCTGCTTGGTCTGGCATGTGCAGTGATTCTAAAAGTTCTTCTACTGCTTTTGCATTCTTTATAGGTTTACCTGCCGAGGTCAAGAACCCTCTGGCTCTCGATATTGTCCCAAAGTCATGTGCAACTCCAAAGGCATATCTGGAGTCAGTGTATATGTTGACACGCTGTCCCTTACCCAATTTACACGCCTCAGCGAGTGCTTTTAGTTCTGCCTCCTGAGCTGAGCTGCTGGAGGGTAGGGACTGTTGTATGACGGCCTTACCATTGTGGACCACTGCATACCCGGTGAGGAAATGTCCTTTGTCTTCGCTCCAATATCGAGATCCATCTACAAAATACTCAGCATAAGGGTTAATCAGAGCAACATCAAATATACTGTTTATGCCGTTTGATTCCATATCCACTAGGCTTTGACAGTCATGTTCATGTTCAAAATTAAATAGTTCATCATCAGTGGATAGTTGAAAAATAAGGGGGTGTCCATGTCCCTGTCCCCCCACTCCTCCCTCCTTTTGTTCAGAATCTAGGGGCAGGAGTGTAGCTGGATTCAGAACAACACAACGTTTGATAGTCACATTAGGGGACAGAAGAGTAAGTTCAATTTTAGTAAGTCTTGCAACTGATAAGTGTTTTGTCTTGACTGTGTTCATCATTTCTTGCACTGCGTGTGGGACTTGCACAATAATGTCATGTTGGAGTACAATATCTGTTGCTTTATCAACTAAAGCTTCTGCTGCTGAGACAGCGCGTATGCATGTCGGGGATCCTAGTACAATGGGATCCAGAGCAAGGGAGTAATAAGCAAGAGGTCGCATCTTGCCTCCATGATCTTGGGCTAATACTCCAGAGGCATGGCCTGCCTGTTCATGGCAGAACAGAGTAAATGGCTTATTGTAGTCAGGAAGTCCCAATGCTGGCCTTGTAGTCAGGGACAGTTTCAGGGAGTGAAAATTGTCAATTGCCTCAGGTGACAGTACAAATGGGTCAGAGGTGAGACAGTCATATAATGGTTGCATCATAGCAGAGGCATCCCTGATCCAGGCTCTGCAGTACCCTATTAAACCCAGGAAAGTCCTCAATTGTTTAGGGTTTCTAGGGACTGGGTGTTTCTGTATGATTTCCAGCCTCAGGGCCGCCATCAGGGGGGTATTAGGGGTAGTAGTGTAGGGGGCCCGGCCAAACTTAATTGAAAGGGGGGCCCGGCAACTGCTGCGACTTGCCTTTGGTAGAAAAAAACAGGCCCCTGCAATGGGGCCTGTTTTTTTCACCAAAACAATGTCGTGAGCTGCGGGCCCCCCTCTCGTGAAACACCGCCGTGAGCTGCGGGCCCCCCTCTTATCACCGCCGCAAAACACCGCCCGCTTGCGCGCGTACGAGCGAGCCCGCGACCGCGCGCGAACGACCGCAAGCGCGCACGCTCACGCGCGAACGACCGCAAGCGCGTGCGCCCACGCGCAAATGACCGCAAGCGCGCGCGTCCGCGCGAACGACCAGGCGCGCCGCCGAGAGGGAGGCGGTGCGCCCGCAACACAAGATCTAGGGGGAAGGACAGCCACACTGGACAGCGGAGCAGTCTACTTACCTGCTGGCCCGCCTCCGACTCGTCCTCCTCGTCCTCCACCTCCGCCTCCTCGTCCTCCTCCGCCTCCTCATCCGACTCCTCCTCCTTCTCCAGAGCGTGGCTGCGTAAGGAGAGGGGGAGGAGTCTAGTTGTTGCGCGGCGGCAGTTCTACGATCCCCGCCATTTTCTGGAGCCTGGAGGTGAAGGACGACATCTGGACCGAAGACATCGCCTGAAGAGGACTGGAGTGGGAGCAGCTCTTCTGACACGGTGAGTAAAGTGTCTCAAAGTGCTGTTTATGTATGGCCCTGTTCACACAGAGTATTTTGCAGGCCGAAAAAATCTGCCTCAAAATTCCTTAAAGAATTTTGAGGCAGATTTTGACCTGCCCACACTATCTTGCCGCGTTTTTTGCTGCGTTTTTTGCCCGCTGCGATTGAGGACAGCAGACAAAAAACGCAGCGAAAAATGCATTTTCTGCCTCCCATTGATTTCGATGGCAGGTCAGAGGCGGAACCACGGCAAGAAAGGACGTGCTGCTTTTTCTTTTTTACACGACTGGCTCCCATTGATTTCAGATTAAATCAATGGGAGGCGGTTTTGGAAGTTGTTTGGTGCTGATTCTGACGCAGTGTCCGAGTCAATATCAAGGCCCAAAAACTCTGTGAACTGGGCCTTATTGTTAGGGCTTATTCAGACGATCGTGTAATACATCAGTGCAACGTGCGTGATTTTCACGCGCCTCGCACAGACCTATGTTACTCTATGGGGCCGTGCAGACGGTCAGTGATTTTCACGCGCCTCGCACGGACCTATGTTACTCTATGGGGCCGTGCAGACGGTCAGTGATTTTTACGCGCCTCGCACGGACCTATGTTACTCTATGGGGCCGTTCAGACTGTCAGTGATTTTCATGCAGCGTGTGTCCGTGTGTCCGCTGCGTAAAACTCACGACATGTCCGATATTTGTGCATTGTTCGCGCATCACGCGAAGTCAATGGGTGCGTGAAAATCACGCCCAGCACTTCCGCAGCCGTATAAACTATGAATGAAAACAGAAAAGCACCACGTGCTACAAACATACAAACTGAGTGTCATAATGATGCAAAATCACACAACCGCGCATCATACGCTGCTGACACACGGAGCTGTTATGACCTTTTGCATGCGCTAAACGCCACGTTTTTGCGCACACAAAAAGCACACGCTCGTGTAAATCCTGCCTTAGGGTGGGAACACACTAGGCATGAACACTGCGGATTTTATGCAACACATTTTATTGTGGAAAATCCGCAGCGTATCACAGTCGCAGCAGAGTGGATGAGATTTGAACAAATCTCATCCACACGCTGCAAAAATAATGGACCTGCAGTGTGGCTTTTTAAGCCGCAGCATGTCAATGTATTCTGTGGAATCGCCGCTCCTCTGTTGCGGAAATGCTGCGGTTCTGCCGCAAAAATCACACATGAGAAAAAAAAAAGGTACTTTTTTACATTTATAAAAAAGTTTAGACTTGCCCCGGCCGTAGTCCTGGTGACGCGATCCTCTATTCTTAGCGCAGCCTGGCCTCCTGTCATGACGTTTCATCCCATGTGACTGCTGCAGCGGTCACATGGTCTACAGCGTCATCCCAGGAGGCGGGGCTACGTTCAAAAGAGAGAGATGCGTCACCTAAACTTCGGCCGGGGCAAGTCTAAACTTTTTTTTCCCTGCAGGATTCCCGCAGCGGACAAGCCTCACCAAACCTGCGCCACTATTTGGTGCGGTTTTGCTGGCGGAATTCCCTGCGGCTACCGGGGCGGATAAGCGGTGTAGTTTTACTCAGCATATCCGCCTAGTGTGTCCTTTATGATGTCGCTCCTGGAGCTGCTGCCGGTCTCTAAATAGGCAGTTGGTCCAGTAGAATTTGGAATTATTTTTTTTTGTGAACCAGCTTAAAAAAATACAAAACTTTTGTGTTAGGGCCTGTTCACATCACCGTTTGCTTCCGCTCCGGGGTTCCGTCTGAGGTTTTCGTCGGGTGAACCCCGCAACGGAAAGTGAAAGTGACAGCACAGCTTCCGTTTCAGTCACCATTGATCTCAATGGTGACGGAAACATCGCTAATGGTTTCCGTTCGTCACCATTCCGGCAGGTTTTCGGACGGAATCAATAGCGTAGTCGACTGCGCTAATGGTGACGGAAACGGAAGCTGTCACTTTCACTTTCCGTTGCGGGGTTCACCCGACGGAAACCTCAGACGGGACGGAAGCAAACGGTGATGTGAACAGGCCCTAACACAAAAGTTTTGTATTTTTTTAAGCTGGTTCACAAAAAATAATTCCAAATTCTACTGGACCAACTGCCTATTTAGAGACCGGCAGCAGCTCCAGGAGCGACATCATAAGGGACACACTAGGCGGATATGCTGAGTAAAACTACACAGCTTATCCGCCCCGGTAGCCGCAGGGAATTCCGCCAGCAAAACCGCACCAAATAGTGGCGCAGGTTTCGTGAGGCGTGTCCGCTGCGGGAATCCTGCAGGGAAAAAAAAGTTTCGACTTGCCCCGGCCGTAGTTTAGGTGACGCATCTCTCTCTTCTGAACGTTGCCCCGCCTCCTGGGATGACGCTGTAGACCATGTGACCGCTGCAGCAGTCACATGGGATGAAACGTCATGACAGGAGGCCGGGCTGCGCTAAGAATAGAGGATCGCGTCACCAGGACTACGGCCGGGGCAAGTCTAAACTTTTTTATAAATTTAAAAAAGTGCCTTTTTTTTTTTTTTCTCATGTGTGCTTTTTGCGGCAGAACCGCAGCATTTCCGCAACAGAGGAGCGGCGATTCCACAGAATACATTGACACGCTGCGGCTTAAAAAGCCAAAAGCCACACTGCAGGTCCATTTTTTTTGCAGCGTGTGGATGAGATTTGTTCTAATCTCATCCACTCGGCTGCGACTGTAATACGCTGCGGATTTTCCACAATAAAATGTGTTGCATAAAATCCGCAGTGTTCATGCCTAGTGTGTTCCTACCCAAAGGCCGGATTCACACAAGCGTGTGCTTTTTGTGTGCGCAAAAACGTGGCGTTGTGCGCATGCAAAAGGTCCATAACAGCTCCGTGTGTCAGCAGCGTATGATGCGCGGCTGCGTGATTTTCGCGCAGCCGCCATCATTATGACACTCTGTTTGTATGTTTGTAGCACGTGGTGCTTTTCTGTTTTCATTCATAGTTTATACGGCTGCGGAAGTGCTGGGCGGGATTTTCACGCACCCATTGACTTCAATGGGTGCGTGATGCGCGAACAATGCACAAATATCGGACATGTCGTGAGTTTTACGCAGCGGACACACGGACACACGCTGCATGAAAATCACTGACAGTCTGAACGGCCCCATAGAGTAACATAGGTCCGTGCGAGGCGTGTGAAAATCACGCACGTTGCACGGATGTATTACTCATTCGTCTGAATAAGCCCTAACAATAAGGCCCAGTTCACAGAGTTTTTGGGCCTTGATATTGACTCGGACACGGCGTCAGAATCAGCACCAAACAACTTCCAAAACCGCCTCCCATTGATTTAATCTGAAATCAATGGGAGCCAGTCGCGGAAAAAAGAAAAAGCAGCACGTCCTTTCTTGCCGCGGTTCCGCCTCTGACCTGCCATCGAAATCAATAGGAGGCAGAAAATGCATTTTTCCCTGCGTTTTTTGTCTGCTGTCCTCAATCGCCGCGGGCAAAAAATGCGGCAAGATAGTGTGGGCAGGTCAAAATCTGCCTCAAAATTCGGTGCGCGGTTCCAGGCGGTCGCGGGTGCGCATGCGCGGGAGTTTGCGGGTACGCGCGATCGGTCGCACGGGCGGCAGTGTTTGACGGCCCCCATGACGACCCCCATGCTACCCAGGGCCGCCATCATGGGGGGTATTCGGGGTACTGATGTGAGAGGCCCGGCCAAACCTAATTGAAAGGGGGGCCCGCAGCTCACGACATTCTTTTGGTGAAAAAAACGGGGGGGGGCCCAGAAAATTTAGCTGTAGGGGGCCCTGAAATTCCTGATGGCGGCCCTGTCCAGCCTGTCAGGAGTTAAGTGTTTCATACCTTGGGAAATACAGTGACCAAGGAAAACAACTGTTTTGGCACATAATTGCAACTTGTGCTTGCTCGCTTTACAGCCAACTTCTTTTAGGAACATTAATAGTGATTTAGAATCTGTTTCAGGGTATGTTCACACGGCCTATTTACGGACGTAATTCGGGCGTTTTTGCCCCGAATTACGTCTGAAAATAGCGCCTCAATAGCGCTGACAAACATCTGCCCATTGAAAGCAATGGGCAGACGTTTGTCTGTTCACACGAGGCGTATATTTACGCGCCGCTGTCAAATGACGGCGCGTAAATAGACGCCCGCGTAGAAGAAGTGACCTGTCACTTCTTTGGCCGTAATTGGAGCCGCTATTCATTGACTCCAATGAATAGCAGCGCTAATTACGGCCGTAATTGAGGCGGCGTTCAAGCGCCTGCACATGCCGGTACGGCTGAAATTACGGGGATGTTTTCAGGCTGAAACATCCCCGTAATTTCAGCCGTTACGGACCCCCGCCGTGTGAACATACCCTCACTGTTCTCCAGACTCTCACTACAAAGTAACAAATCATCTACATATTGTAGTAGAACTGAGGACTGATTGGGGGGCTGCCAGGTGTCCAGAATATCTTTCATGGTACGTGAGAAGATATCAGGGGAGTTTGCGGCACCCTGTGGCAGCACTACCCAAGTATACTGTCTTCCCCTATGTGTAAATGCAAAATACTGCTGGCACTCTTTATCCAGCGGGATGGAGAAGAAAGCATTGGCTAAGTCTATAACTGTGAAATAGACTGCAGTGCCGGGGACCTGGTTGAGCAGGGTATGTGGGTTAGGCACTTGTGGTGTATTAATTATTGTCACAGCATTCACAGCCCGTAGGTCATGTACCATCCGGTACTGTACAGGTTGACCGGGCAGTGTCTTTTTCTTTACTGGGTAAAGAGGAGTGTTGAAAGGCGAGATTATGGGCACTATGAGATTGTTTTCCAGTAAGGAGTTAATATCCTTTTCTATAGCAGCGTCTTGCTGTGGACTCAGAGGATATTGGTTTATACATACAGGACGGTTCTGCATGTCTGGTTTTAAATTTACTTGTACAGGCGGCACATTTAAAACTCCTACATCCATCTTATCTTGTGCCCATAGTTTTTCTGGGATGTCTGCCAACCAAAGGGGAGGGGTACTGGGGGCTTTTTCAGTGTCCGGCATACTTGCCATACTAAGGAGTTTGCATAGCAGGGACTCTGGAATGGCAGAGGTTAATGTAGGTGTGCCAGAAGAAAAGTCCAATGCTGCTCCCAGGGCACTGAGTACATCTGTCCCCAATAAATTGTAGGGAGTGTGTGGTGACACTAACACACGGGAGACAATTGATTGTGTGTCATGTATATTCAGTCGCATCGGTTTTGTTAACTGTAACTGAAATGATGTTCCCTCCACCCCTTCACAATCTATATAGTCTGGTGATAGCAACTCTGCCGGTACATATTTGGTTTGTAATACAGTTCTGGCTGCCCCTGTGTCTACTAGAAAAGAGGTATTTTCCCCTGTGGGTAAAGTTACAGGCACCATCAATGATGGACCTGTCGGGGGGAGCACTGGGCAGAGGGAGACATCAGGGTTGCCAGTTTCCTATGCAGCAATCAAAGAATTGGGAGGCTCAACTGGACGGGAGGGACATCGGGCTGAATAATGACCCTTCTTATCACAATTCCAGCATGTAATCTGGCTAAGATCCCTTCTCTGGGTTCTCAAAGTGTCTTTTTGTTCCCTGCCTCTTCCTCTATAGCCCCCCTTTTGTTGCATCGGGGCGAGACGGGTTCTTTTAGCAGCTTCTTGTACTGCCGGCTTAAGACTGGACATAAAAGTCTTTTGCATCACCTTCTTCATACCCGTGATCTAACCACTGCTGCTGTAAAGTTGTGGCATAATCAGGGACTGACTGTTTAACATCTTGGGAAAATGACATAAAACTATCAGTTCGATCCTGTTGAGTAGAATCTACCCAGGGCTGCATAGCGTTCAGGTATTCTAGTCCTGATTGCTCATTGGTTTTATTTGCTGGTACGGGATTTGTAATAGCAGCTTGAATTTGATTTTTGAGCACTTCCCCTCCCTTTGTTTCTACCAGGCTCTCCATATCTGACCATGTAGCACGGTAAGCTAGATGTACTGCTCGCAGCTTTCTATGGAAAGCGCTGGGTGTTTTCCGTGGTTCTGGGAGTGTGCCACATACAGCTAGTAAATCAGCCGGGCTCCAGGGGCGATACACAGTGGCTTCATGTGACTGGATTTCCCCTACTGCCCCAGGTACTGGTTGCCCGTCTACATCTACTGGTTTTGGTCCCCTGTGTGTATGGATACTTGATACTAACGGAAACAATCTAGTGGGGCGCTGCGTACCACAACTGACACAATATCCTGCAGTGAGGGGGTTCTGCTGCCCACAGTGTGGACATGTCCAGCAGCTGCCTTTCTTGCTATTTTCAGGATAAGGAGATGGCGCAGTTGCTGCTGTGGGGCTGTTTGGCAGTTGTAAAGGGGTTAACACATTAGTGAGGAGCTTTTCACTTAAAGGGTCATATAAATCATACATTATTCCATGATTTGCTTCCATACTCTTATGGGCTTTTTCCACCATGTTATTGTCTTTCAACCATCCAACACAATTTGTCATAAATCTTTTCCAATCACATTCTGCTAACGTTCCATAGGACCCAACTCCCATCATTTTAAACATTATTTTACAATCCTTCACAGCCTCAGATCCTTTTGCTCTTTCTACTATTTTGATGGCAGAGACCCATGTCTCAGGGCTGTCCCGCATTTTTGTCTTACTATTTTCTGACCCCATGGTCAGAGGGCGTAGGGTAGTCTCCGGAAAACTCCCCAGCTCCAAACAGACAGGCCTTAGTCTGTTGACAGATATCTCAGACAATCTATCTTACAGTTTCAGAAAGACTATCAATATCAAAAGTCGTTCCTTCAGACTATTCTAGCAGTGGGATATCCTTTTCTCTGATCCCTCACTGTTTTGAACATCAAGAACAGAGAAAATGCTGCCAATCCACAAATTGCAAGAGCAAATCCTTCAACACAATCTACATTCATGAACTTCCATTGATTCAAGCAGGAGTTGGTCACATTCATTTCAAACTTCTACAAACCCTTCGTCTCTTTCACTTATGCAGAACACTTGCTGCTGGGGGGGTGTCTTTCGGTTCATACAGCCTGTGATGTAGCATATATCCCAAACTCTTTCCTCTAGCACTTTGCAATGGTTCACATGCAAATTATATTTGGTAACATATATATATTATCCTCCCCGCTCAGCCGTTCACTCTGTGGGTTGTAGTTTAGGGGCCTGTTATGTATGTTGGTGATGATTTCTTTAGGGGCTCTGGGTCTGAGCCAATACCAATGTTCTTCACTGTAATTACTACTACGACACAGGTGGCACCTGGGATAAGTGTCAGGGTCATTCAATGAATACAGGATGTTATATTACAACGGTATTCAATCCAGCGGTCTGATGTTATACTACTACAGACTTAATTACTTGGATGTTATTTTACATCAAAGTGTATATGCCGGATTATCATGTGCTAGAAATCAGTCTGTACTGATTCCCACCTTATGCCAGTCTGGCAATGCATACAACTGGTTTATGAACCCTTACACACAATATCACTGTTTGGCAGTGAATTTAGGAAAATATAAATGATTTTCTAATACAGTATTCAAAGTTTTCCCTATTGTACTGGGTAATGGTATTGAGTGCAAATTCAATATAGACACAATTGCTCCTCCTTGCACTGAGTGTATATAGTCTTCTATGAAGTGGATATCACTTCTGGGCTGGGAGCCATACAGTTTCAACAATTTGATATGTATGTCTTCTCACAGATGTATTCAACATCACACTACACACACATTCATCACACTTGTCACATACACCCCCATGTAAATCCATTTAACCACACTACCATCCTGACAAAGGACCTGATTATTACGGGACCCCTTTGTAGAGACTTACATATACAAAGTACGTTTCCAGGGACTTAACAGAGTGGCTGAAACAAATGGTGTAACATAAAGTCTGTTACTTGCCGCGCGGTTTTGGTTTCAGTGACTCCCCAGGTCCTTCCAGATTAGTGGACTTTGCACAAAATTCTCATTAGGAGGTCCCGGGCTGTTCGGCACCATAACTTTCGAAGAAACCCCTTCCAGTTAGCACCTTTTGGGATGGGTGCTCTAATGGGCTCCCTCTGCTTTGTCAGGTGGTATTCAAATATGGTAATTGAAGTATCAGCAGTGCACCGGGAGATCAATAAAGACAATAGCAATCTGTCGTCTCAATCAATATTCTCATTTATTATCAAGATACATAGGTTAATATACCCTCAGGGCGTACCCTCTAACCAGGGTGTTACCTCTCATGGAACAACCAATCATAACATTTTACACGTAGACTGAAAATACGTCATAGGGTACCTTCCCACTGAGGTCACGTGATCTTTCTAACACCTGCAAATCCTGGCCTACAAACAATAGAAATGTAGGAGGTTTTCATAAGGCTATGTGATGATTTCATATATGTGTGTGAAATACTGAGATAAAGAATTAATTGGAAATATAATGATTATTTCAGGTCTAGGCGTTCTGCCAGACTCCTATCTACCAGTATTGAAGGCCACGAAAAAGAACACAAAGTAATAACTTATTCCCTTGTGATTCAAACAGAACCAGAAGAAGATCATTACAAAATGGAGAATACATATCTTCATAATCCGGCATCCTGCTTGATAATTCATAGTGTAGTTTAATACAGAGAACATAAGCAATTTGACCATCCATCACAGTGGAAATTTATTGCGTAAATGTAGCATGCCCTGGGAAATATTCAGAGGTCACTGTGTAGTGAGGGAGGAGAAGTTTAATTGTGTCCATCACCTTAAGTCAATGGTGTGATCCTGTTATCTGCCTCCAGCTATATAATAGAGGCGTTCCCTTAATATTTCCTGTAATAATAATTCGATACCTGCGTAAAAGTGATCTCTATAGAACAGGAAGTGTCAGTCTATTTTGAGAGCTCACTAATCGGTTTGGAAACTTTAATATGTTGGGCATTCTTAACAGATAGTGACATAGAAAATCGCCATCATTTAAAACAAAATGAGGCAGATTTACTAAAGTTATCTAATATTTAAACAGCGTAAACTTAGACGGGCAGGCAGAAGATGCGCCAAATTTTATCAAAAAGGAAGCACACTATATGATAAATTTAGAGGATCTTGCTGGGCATGTTAGACACTTTTCTCTTCCTTATACCTCTTTGCCTTATACCTATTTTTTTTACGCCAACGTTTTTGCGCAATATTGGTGCATGTCGTTTCATTCTAAGACACAACATTGCCGCTTGTCATCTAATATTAAGCCACACCCCTTTTCCACTAAGCTACTTTCCACACCCTTTTATAGATACTTTGAAAGTTTTGGGCGCAAATCAATAATACATTGTTTTAAAGATTTATTTAAACCAAAAAAAGGTGCAACTACAATAGTAAATATGCCCCAATATGTTTAACCTAAAAACTTGATTTTAACAATCGGTCATTCTTTGACATAACATCCCCCTTAATGGTATATTTATATTTTGAGTTTTATGTTGGTTTAGGCATAAAATAAATTGGGCAGAAAATAATTTTGAACGTCTATTTTTTAGAATCGGTTAATTAAACATAGTTTTTGCACAAATATGTGTAATGGCTCGTTCTATACATGTTAGCTCTGAAGTGTCTGCAAATCTGAACAGATGGTATTAACCAAGTTTGTTGATAATGTCTATTTCTAAAGAAAACCATTTGATATAATGTTTATGCTCTAAGCCTGAATGCTGCTTGGCATGAATAGCATAATAATTGCTCTAACAATTTAACAGGTTTCATTTTGCTGCTATCCAGTATTTTAATTTGCTTTCCATGTTCTATTTGCTTTCTTGTTTTTTGTTCATAAAAAAAAAAAAACAACTTAACAATGCATTTATAATAACTCCATTTAGTTTCTGTAGATAATATAATCATTCTGAAATGCTATAGAAATAGTACTAAGCATTCCCACATTTCAGATAAGAAACTATTATGTAAAAGTGACCAAGAATGAAACATTCACATAGAAATTGTCTTAATTAGGCTATGTTCACACGGAGTATTTTGGGGGAGGAATATCTGCCTCAAAATTCCGTTTGGAACTTTGAGGCAGATTTTCCTCTCCCTGCACGCCGATTTTTGCGGCGATTTTCGCGCCGTTTTTCGCCCGCGGCCATTGAGCGCCGCGGGCATGAAACAGCGCGAAATACGCTTTCTCTGCCTCCCATTGAAGTAATGGGAGGTCAGAGGCGGAAGCGCCCGAAGACAGGGCATGTCGCTTCTTTTTCCCGCGAGGCAGTTTTACTGCTCGCGGGAAAAAGACGCCGACGCCTCCCATTGAAATCAATAGGAGGCGTTCTCGGGCCGTCTTTGCCGAGTTTTGCGACGCGGTTTCCGCGTCAAAAAACTCGGCAAAATACCCCGTGTGAACATAGCCTTAGAATAACACTTTTGTCATCAAAAAATTTAATATGATGTATGAAAGACATCGATAATTTAGTACCAAAAAAAATGATTTCCTAAAATATTGATGTGAAACCAAAAATTGTAGAACATTTTAATTCACAGCAGATTTCCCACAAGCAATCAGATTTCTGTATTGTTATTTTGACCACTAGATTCTATACCTTAAAATGATCCAGCATCACAACAAATTGGCTCTCATGCTATCATATATGAATTGATGCTGTCCTTAGAAAGAATTTGTCACAGGGTGCACATCCATGACTCAGCAAATTAGTGGTCGGTGTCTGAACCACAGTCAGTTTTGGCCTTGTGGACAAAGTCCCACTTTTCAAAGATATCAGACCTGGAGCCCTCATAAAGCCCCTTGCTGCCATGAGAACCCATGAGCAATCGCGATTGCGACACGGAAGTAGCCAATGGGTGACAGAGGGAGCTCCTTCCCTCTGTAAACCATTTAGATGCCACGGTTAGAATTGACCATGGCATCTAAGGGGTTATCTTTGATCCCAGCCGTTGCAGCAGGGTATCAGCTGTATGTCACATCTGACACCCGCTGCTGATGGCAAGGACTAAGTTTCTGAGCTTACACCATGAAAGTGCCATACAAGTATAAGGTCTGCAGGCTCCAGATGGTGTAGGACCTGGTGCATGTTGTATGGCGGAATAGATGGTAAGAAGACAGGTGATGATAAAACATGTCTCTACTTTTGTACCGGTGGTAAACATCAAACACACAGCCACAGCAAACAATTACAACAATTCTTCTCAGTCACCACTAAGAGGCACAGTCTTATATACAATGATTCAAGCATGCAGATGATGACTGGCTTGCTGCATACATGTTGCAGATGGGGCCAAGGGCAACCCTCCCTTGATGCAAATAAAAGTCTGCTTAGGCCTAGTAGGCCTCAAGATTGTGTCTGCATCTGTGTAGTTTAGGCCTATCGCCCCTTTTGTAGATTGTGGTGGCTAGCTGTTAACTAAGAAGACTCCTATAAATCTATTGTATGAGAAACGGCTATTTTCTAAATAGTTTTTTTTTGTTCCTGGACACTACAGGCTCACTCATCACTTCAACTATCTTGAACGTTTCTTTTACATTCCTCCTCTAAACACCTAGCTAGAAGACTAGAGTGTGGGCTACTTCCACAGCCACTGCTTGCTCCCCGGGACTGCTGCAGCCACAGGTCCAGAGATATAGCCTAGCCCGGTTCTCACCAGTCCTCCGTATGACACCTCAGTTCCAGTCCTTTCCTCAGACACAACGGAAATGGCAGACTTCTGGTTCCGGCGCTGGCGATGCAGGACGCGTGTGACTGAGCTCTCGCTCCCGACCCGCCTGAAAGCCTGTTATAGTTGCTTCAGCAACGCACATCATGTCACAAACACCGACCCCGCTTACAGGGACGTCTCCAGCACTGCCTGCATGGAGAGATACCTCCTCCAGAGCACCCAGAAATCAATCTCCGAGGAAGCAGAACTGACCGCTGAGAAGGGAGGTAAGATGGTGGTTCCCGCCACTCCCCAACTTTACTCTCAGGAGGAGGATTTGCCACAACCACATTCACCACTTGTATATCATGCTGAACTTATACCTACTCCAGCAACTGTTGATTATGTGTCCCTGGTACAGAAGATAGCTAAGAGAATAGCTCCAGACCTCGAAAAATGCTGGAAAAAACGGTTCAAACATTTAACCGCATGCATACGGACCTGGCACAAATAACCTCCAGAACAGGCGAACAAGAACAGTGTATAATGTTGTTGGAGGATGAAAATGAACGCTTGCAATCTACACTCATAACAGTTCTGACTACTACTACTCAGCTGGGGGACAGGGAGAACGACCTGGAAAACCGATCCAGGAGGAGTAATTTGAGAATTGTGGGGCTGAAAGAATCGGTTGCTCCTTCCAATTTACAACGCCTGTGTGAGAGGAACTTGCTGGAAGCCCTAGGTTTACAACACCCATGCAGGGTGGAAAGGGAGCACAGAGTGGGCACGTTTCATTTGATACCACTCGACCACCTGAAAGCGCTCGCAGAGAATGGTCCATAAGGAGAGCGGACTCCCCTAAACCACAGAGATGACCGAGAGACCGTACCCGTCCTCCGTCTCCAGATTGAAGTATCTACAGGGACACTCGGTCCTGTGAGGTAACCTCTGTGGATGCTGTAGGCCAGTTAAATGGTAGTTCCTCTGAATTTAATCACATTGCAGAACTTTATATAGTTTAATTTTACATTGCTATTTTATGATTGCCCTGCAAAATGTGGCAGCGGATGGGGGTACAATTTTCTACCATTTGCCCTATTATCCAGTGTCTTTTCTCTAATGTACGGGGTCACTGGCTCATTATATTTTGTTCTACAGGTCGGGGAGGGAGGGGGAGGGAGAGATATGTTCCGCATGCCAGAAAAAAGCTAAGTCCATTACGCCGTTGGGTAACTGTGTTATGTAAACCCTCATCAAGGGCGTTTTTTCTCAAAGTCCGTTGAATTTGCACGTGTTTTTGCTTTCTATGCCTGGTTTCTGTTTTGATTTCAAAGTTCATGCATGGCTTTTCCGTAAGGGTGGATCCAACTTCCCTATCCAGTCATGGCTCTATTGTAATTCAAATCACCATATGCATAGTCCAATTACATGAAGATAGTCTCATGGAAAGTAAAAGGCCTTAGATCCCAATATAAACGGACCAAACTTTTGAGACACTTGAAAAGATTCTGACCAGATGTAGTCCTTTTACAGGAGACTCACCTTACCAAGCCAGAATTTAAATATTTGCAAAAATTCTGGGTAGGTCCTGTTTTTGGCTTGGCTGCTCAAGATGGAAAGGCGAGAGTCATGGTATTGATGCACAAAAACTTTGCCTTTGACATAGTGTCCCAGGAGTGTGACGATGAGGGTCGTTGGATCCATCTAGTATTGGAGTATGCGGGTGAAACACTCAGTATTTTCAATGCTTACGTCCCTAATGCTGCAGATGCCCGGTTCTTCGGTAAACTAGAAACTCAAATCCAACAGGACCGTACTAGGCTCTTAGTCTTAGGGGGGAAAAACGGACAAGGAGGCAGCACTTCAGAAACTCAGAAAACCTTTAATCAACCATGCGAAAGGTTTTCTGAGTTTTTGAAGTGCTGCCTCCTTGTACGTTTTTCTGTCCGATATTGTGGACCTTGGACCGGGTTCTGAAGAGGCGTGCACCACTTTGGCGGTTCTGTGCTGTGGTATTTCTCTACTTTAATCTTAGGGGGGACCTCAATACTGTATTATCATCTGGTGAGGATAGAAGCTCAATATCCCCTTCACACCGGCATAGAGATCTGATTCTGGCTGACTTTTATAGGACATACAGCCCTCACAGACGCCTGGCTAGGAAATACACACATTACTCAGTCGCCCACCAGTCATGGTCCCGTATTGACTATCTTCTGGAGAGTGATATTTTTCCCGCCGCTTACAAGAAGTGACAATTGAGGATCTAATTCATTGCCCGATTACAATTACAGTCACTGACAATATTGCTAAGGGGATGGATTTCATATGGAGATTCCCTTCCTTCTTAGCGGAGAATGATGGATTCCTACAGCAGCTAAGGGGTTGGTGGGTAGAATTTGAAGGGGATAATGAAGCGCATCGAACGGATCCAACGCGATATTGGCTCACAGCAAAGGCGGTGATTTGGGGGAAGATTATGCAATTCATATCTACCCTTAAACGTAAGACTATCGAAGGGTACAGAAAGGCTAGAGATAATCTGAGGTGCGCATACACTGCGTTTTTGCATTCCCCGACAAAGACACTGGGAAATAAATGGAGAGAAGCCAAACTGAAATTTGATCTATGGCTAGACAAAAGGGAAAATATTTATCGGTCACAATTTGAATCTAATCTCTTTAGGTATGGCAGTAAAGCGGGCAAACTGTTGGCTCGCTTAGCACGGGGCAGCTATACACCAACGCACATATTAACCCTTAAAAATAAACATGGAGTTTCTACAGCAGACCCCAAAACAATTAATATCATGTTACGTACATATTATCAAGCTCTTTATGCCGACACGCCTATTGATCTACACAAAGGCAGGGAGCTCTTAGAGAATGTGAACTTACCCGGACTCACTCAGAAACAGTGTGACATATTAAACGCAGACATTACAATGGGAAGAAATTAAGGGTATGATACAGACCCTACCTAACGGTAAGGCCCCGGGCCGCATGATTGTTTGGGGGAATTTTTCAAGAGGAAGTTAGCCCCATTTTGTCTGATTATTTTAACGTCCTGCTTAGATCCGGCCTATTTCCCGCTGAGGCCAAAATAGCTTATATCAAGGTATTGCCTAAAAAAGGGAAGGATTCCCTCGACCCGGGGTCCTTTCGACCTATATCACTAATGGATCAAGACCAGAAACTACTATCCAAAATCTTAGCAAACCGCCTGGCCTTATATCTACCTGCATTAGTAGGACGATCCGAGGTGGGACTTGTTAGGGATCGAGCAGCAGTGGCAAATCTGCGAAAGGTATTGACATTTCTGGAGACGGTTAGGCATGACCCCCAGCCAGGCACCCGACCAGCGCTCCTGGCGTTGGATGCAGAAAAGGCTTTCGATAGCATACAGTGGAAATGGCTGGGGATGGTGCTCAACAGGATGCATATCCAGGGAGACTTTAGGACATTTTTGGAGGGTGTTTATGCCAACCCACAAGCACGCATACATACCCCGTGGTTTCTATCAGCCCCCTTTCAGCTATACAAAGGGACTCATCAGGGTTGCCCCCTGCCACTCCTATTTAACCTAGCGCTGGAACCCATAGCTAGGTTTTTAGAGGAATCTACATTGTTTGATGGCATACAAGTGGGGTCCTCTGCAGTTAAGATAGTGTATTCGCTGATGATGTCATACGTTTTATGTCAAATCCCCAGACGCATGTAATACCTGTCTTTAACTTTTTACGTCAATTTGGACAATGCTCGGGATATAGAGTCAATGTCACTAAAAGTGAACTCTTGGAGTTAGGACAACCATTATAATGAACCTTCTGACAATCTCACCTATTTGGGCATTAAGATAGGGAAGTCCCCTGAGCACCTGTACGGCCATAATTATTTACTGCTCCTTCAAAAAATACAGGCAGAGCTCACGAGATGGTGCCAGTTGCCATTGTCCTTTATGGGTAGATGCCACCTAGTCAAAATGATTAGACTTCTGTACCCCTTCCAAACGCTTCCACTGTTACTCAAACATGTTGATGTTTCCAAACTAAATTCCGCATTCACGAGGTTCATATGGGCAGGTAAAAGGCCACGTATTGCACTCACTAAACTAATGCTATGTAAAAGTGATGAAGGTATAAACTTTCCTAATGTCAGGAGATATAATGTGATATGTCTCTTTCGTCACGTAGTAGATTGGCTTCATGAGTCTAGACATTATTGAAATCTAGACCTGGAAATGGCAAATGCCTCGCCCTGGAATTTGAAAGCCTTATTGCATTGTAGAGTTGCTTCACTTCCGCATCGCCTCAAAACCTCCATTATTTTGAGGGATACAGTCCTAGCTTGGAAAGCAATCCGAAAACTCTTTGGACTGCCTCACTTACTGTCCAAACACATGCCTTTATGGGGGCATCCGGAATTTTCACTGGGAGCGGAGAGAGGTGGTATTTTTACCTCTTGGTAGGTCGGGGAGGCAAATCTGCAGGTGGTCTCATGCATGCAGATGACAAGAGATGGCTTACCGCATCTGAAATCATGGCCAAACTAATGTCCTCCGAGGGTAATTTTCTCTGAGTTCTCCAAGTGTTATCATTTTGCATGTCTAGGTTGGGGGACATATCTAAATAGTATACGGGAGGAAAAAATCAGCACTCCTTGTGGAATGTAAAAATAAATCTTTATTTGGAGTAGCCAGCGGAAAAACTGGGCAACATAAAGTTGACAGATTACATAAGGCGTCCGTCCCCTCTCATTTTTACATTACACAAGGAGTGCTGATCTTTTCCTCCTGAATACTGTTCTTGTGGCGTGGACATCACTGTCTACTTCGTGCAGCTGGCAGGGTAAGCTGACATTTCTACTTTTATTTACACATACACTAGATGAGGTCATAGGTCCCTCAACTCATAGAGTGGCTATTTTGGTACATTACAGAGCTCTTAACGACTACTTTCTACCAATAAGACCCAGATCTATGTTCAAAACATAGGGACGATGGACTCTGGATTCGGACATAGGGGAGACCATACTAGAAGTTTGGGAAATGATATGGAAGGTCATATTGAATGAGAGATGGAGACAAACCTACTTTACGTTAATGCATTCAGCTATATACACTACCGTTCAAAAGTTTAGGGTCACTTAGAAATTTCCTTATTTTTGAAAGAAAAGCACAGATTTTTTTCAATGAAGATAACATTAAATTAATCAGAAATACACTCTATACATTGTTAATGTGCTAAATGACTATTCTAGCTGCAAACGTCTGGTTTTTAATGCAATATCTACATAGGTGTATAGAGGCCCATTTCCAGCAACCATCACTCCAGTGTTCTAATGGTACATTGTGTTTGCTAACTGTGTTAGAAGGCTAATGGATGATTAGAAAACACTTGAAAACCCCTGTGCAATTATGTTAGGACCGCTGTAAACAGTTTTGCTGTTTAGAGGAGCTATAAAACTGACCTTCCTTTGAGCTAGTTGAGAATCTGGAGCATTACATTTGTGGGTTCGATTAAACTCTCAAAATGGCTAGAAAAAGAGAGCTTTCATGTGAAACTCGACAGTCTATTCTTGTTCTTAGAAATGAAGGCTATTCCATGCGAGAAATTGCCAAGAAACTGAAGATTTCCTACAACAGTGTGTACTACTCCCTTCAGAGGACAGCACACACAGGCTCTAATCAGAGTAGAAAGAGAAGTGGGAAGCCCCGCTGCACAACTGAGCAACAAGACAAGTACATTAGAGTCTCTAGTTTGGGAAATAGACGCCTCACAGTTCTTCAACTGGCAGCTTCATTAAATAGTATCCGCAAAACGCCAGTGTCAACGTCTACAGTGAAGAGGCGACTCCGGGATGCTGGCCTTCAGGGCAGAGTGGCAAAGAAAAAGCCATATCTGAGACTGGCTAATAAAAGGAAAATATTAATATGGGCAAAAGCACACAGACATTGGACAGAGGAAGATTGGAAATAAGTGTTATGGACAGGCGAATCGAAGTTTGAGGTGTTTGGATCACACAGAAGAACATTTGTGAGACGCAGAACAACTGAAAAGATGCTGGAAGAGTGCCTGACGCCATCTGTCAAGCATGGTGGAGGTAATGTGATGGTCTGGGGTTGCTATGGTGCTGGTAAAGTGGGAGATTTGTACAAGGTAAAAGGGATTTTGAATAAGGAAGGCTATCACTCCATTTTGCAATGCCATGCCATACCCTGTGGACAGCGCTTGATTGGAGCCAATTTCATCCTACAACAGGACAATGACCCAAAGCACACCTCCAAATTATGCAAGAACTATTTAGGGAAGAAGCAGGCAGCTGGTATTCTATCTGTAATGGAGTGGCCAGCGCAGTCACCAGATCTCAACCCCATAGAGCTGTTGTGGGAGCAGCTTGACCGTATGGTACGCAAGAAGTGCCCATCAAGCCAATCCAACTTGTGGGAGGGCCTTCTGGAAGCATGGAGTGAAATTTCTCCTGATTACCTCAGCAAATTAAAAGCTAGAATGCCAAAGGTCTGCAATGCTGTAATTGCTGCAAATGGAGCATTCTTTGATGAAAGCAAAGTTTGAAGGAGAAAATTATTATTTCAAATAAAAGTCATTATTTCTAACCTTGTCAATGTCTTGACTATATTTTCTAGTCATTTTGCAACTCATTTGATAAATATAAGTGTGAGTTTTCATGGAAAACACAAAATTGTATGGGTGACCCCAAACTTTTGAATGGTAATGTATGGCTTTGATATTGTACCTTCTCCATAATTCCCAAATCATATAACTGCCTGCCGCAATTTTGATACCGCATTGACGAATGTCTGACATGGGATATGGGGATGCACTCATACTCAACGGTATTGTCTGATGGTTCGAACATATATACTCGATCATTGGAAGGCGAATCTTCCCATTTCTCCCCAATCTATGTTGTTTCATCAGGCTCATCCACTGGAAGGATGGTGTTTGGGAGACGAGGTCTCCTCCCTCCCTGGTACACACAATTTTACTATAGAGGTGGAGAGACGGAAAAAAATCAGGTGCCGAGAAACTATTTACTAAGTGGAGAATCTTTATTGAAACACATTTTACAGCTGTTGAGATAACGGGGTGTGTTACACCATTTAGACACACCGCCTGGTACCATAGTGAACTTTTGAAAGGCACTCTTGGGGGGTTGCAACTCATATCTTAATTGGAGACTGCTGGTAGGGATCGATTGCTCTTATTAATTCTATGTGCTGTATACTTGTATTTACCAGAATCGTGTTCTGGGGAAGGGGGTATAATTGTTTTATGCTCTTATGATATGGAAAAGGTTATATGCCATGTATCTTTTCTGTTATTTATGTTGTATTCCATGTGTTGCTCAACTATGAACACATTATATGTGATCTTTTTGTGTGTTACAAAAATGATAAAATTTGTCAATAAATTAGATGTTTAAAAAAAAACAAAAAACAACGGAAATGGCTAAACGCTCACTCCGTCAAAAAACCACCACCCTTCTTTCTCTGTAAACAGCTGGTCACTGTCAGCATATCACTGCTTTTATCTCCACCAGCACTGCAGCTTGTCATAACTCCTCACTCCCTCCTGCACAGACTTGTTACTTCCTGGGGCTTGGCCCACTCTAAACACTGTTTGGCGGACTCCCTGCTGTTTTATACAGTATGCTCCCCCCAAAAAAACATCACCAAGACCGTGAGTCCTGGCGTGGATTTTCATGCGGATTTTACTCTTTGCAATGCGCATCAAAATCCGCAACAAATCTGAGACTTGTGAACTCATAATCCCTTACAATGATTGCAGCGTGCACCACTGTGACAGATTATTTTAAGGGGATATTCCAATTTCAGTTTTTCAAGACCTCTGATTGTATTGATTGAATGGGAACCTTCTTTGCTTGCTTGTAGCAGATGTCGGGTCGAAGCCATAGGGAGTGAAGAGGTAGCAGTCGCACCTGGGTACTGATGCCTGAGGTGGTCCAAAGGTCCCTCTGTCACATAAGAGACAAATGTTATAAAACAGCACATGGTAGGTGGGGGTCTTGTTACATATGTTGCATTGGGGTACAGGAGCTTCAAGTTACAACACTAGAGGATGAAAACCTGTCTTGGTCAAGTGATGATACGATAACACAATTTCACCAATCTCGTTACAGTACAGATATCAGTTCTCTATCTTGTAACGAGCCATGCACCTGTGTTAGTAGAACATTACCGGGGCAGCTTTTTATCCTCTAGAACAATGAAGGTTCCTTCCTACTGACTGAGAGCAGAGATCTTGAAAACCAGGAGGAATTAACACACAAAGTATTTCATAAAACAGTATAATTTTTCATTATACAATGAATAAACTTTTTCTGAAAACAGAAAACTGTGCAAATGTAATACCTTGGCCATATGTATGTTTTTTTTTCCTTCTTCTTCTGTTCAGGTTTCTTTACTGTATTTACTTAATTTAAGACAATGGATTGTAAAAAATACATTACTATGTTAGCCTCCATTGTCTTAAAGGAGTTATCCAGTATTTATTTATTTATAGGATAGGATATCATACAGTTTTCTAATACATACAGTATGTTTTAGATATTCTGCTCACATATCTTTCAGCAGGCCGCGTATCTCCACAGTAGAATGGTACAGCTAATAGATTAGTCCAGTGTAATGCATCCATGCGCTAACTGAAGAGGACTAAACATGGCGTCTGTCATGTGTCCCCCCCCCCACACACACACATCATGTGACCCCTAACATTCAGTTAGCAACAGGTTTTCATGACATATATGTGCTGGAGAATAATGGAGGACATATCCATGCGTTAAGTGAATAGGACTAATGGTAGAATAATGATGAATAACTACCTCAATATGCATGTATTTACTTGTATAACATGGCTGCCTGCCTCTAGGTGATGTATAAAATGACCGCCTGTCTCTAGGAGATGTCAATAAAGTTAACTGTTTAAAATACACACAACACACACAGAAGAGATGCTGCTGTAAGTGGAAATACTTTATAACTTCTGCTCCTCAAAGACTTGTTATATACCTGTGTTACCTGAATGCCAGTGGTCACATGATGTGTGGGTGGTGGGTCATATGACTGAGGCCAACTTTAGTATATTCAGATGTCCTATGGATGCATTACTATAGACTAATCTGTGAACTATACCATTTTTTTTCCAGAGGCAATTGCACTGATATAAGAAAGGTATGTGAGCAGAGTTACTAATATATGTATACTAGAAAACTGTATGTTCTCCTATTCTATAAATAAATGAAAGGGTAATCTAGCTTTCAAAAATCTTCTGACATGTGATAGTGACATGTCAAAAGTTTTGATCGGTGGGGGTCTGAGCACTGAGACTCTCGCCGATTGCTAAAACAAAGCAGCAGAAGCGCTCAGGGGAATGCTGAGCCGCTTTGTTTCTGATTGAATTTTCTAAGAAAGCCGAGCAGTTGGTGTACGGGCTCAATAGAAAGTCAATTCCGAGAAAAGCCGATCAGAAACTTAACGGCTCAGCGCTCAACCGAACTGCCGCTTCGTTTTGGTGATCGGTGGGGGGGGGGTCTTAGTGCTCGGACCCCCACCGATCAAAACTTCTGACATGTTACTATGACATGTCAGAAGTTTTTTGACAGTAATGTTACTCTTTAATCAAAAAAATAAAAAGTGGACAACACCTTTAAATATTCCTTCATAGGAAAAGCAAACCCTCACCCATAGAATAAACCAATGAAAAGCTTGCCTTTGTCTGAAACCCTTTTTGCTAAATCACTATTTACATAATATTGATTTCTGGAGGAGGATAATTGTGTTAAATTTGCATAATCATGCATGTACAAGAATAATGTTCTATTGTGTTTTTGATTTTCTTTTTTGCATTTCATTTTCTGGCATAATAGACAAAAGACAACACATAAAATCAGACATTGCCATGCTTTTAAGGCTACAACGTTCAGGCTCTACTACAGTTTAATTAGACCTAATTGAACTTGCTATACTGCTCTAGAGAATGCATTTATATTGTGTTTATTCAAGGTGTACATCACAATGTGGAGAACTCATGATTTTCAAGCTGCTTTTGAACGTTTTTGTTGTTTTTAGTTCCATAAAAGCGGTATAATTTTTCCAATTTTGAGTGCATATAGCAACAATGAATGCTTGGCCAATGGTAAAAGATAACAATAGCAGCATTCACATGAGGTTTGGAAATAATGACTGCTTGTTCAATTTGTATTCCACTTTTGCATTTCTGGCAAATGTCCTGTGTTATTAGAATAATTACTGTTCCATTTGACATCAGTATGTAATAACACCTATGCAAAAGGGCATAGTAATTTTAGCTCCTACGATTTCTATGTTTTAGCTCTATTTAATAATTTTTCTGTAATAAGTATAATATTATATATGATAAATTAATTGTCAAAATTTATTGAACTCTATGCACAGCTGCATTGTGTGATATTTGCCAGATATGTCATGTAAAGCTCCTGCCCCAATGCAAAATCTGTAGCAGGCTCCCCTTATACCATATGCCATTTATAATATGTAGAAGAGGGGCCATCGGGCTTCCTTAGGCACCAGGGACCTAGAGCACTGCACCCCCTATAGCTAGACACCTAGTGTCAGTTTTACAGCATATACACTGTATAATACACTTCCATTGCCATCTATAAAACCCGGATATCATGAAAAACTAATGTAAAACTAAATGTAGTAATAGTTTAATGTTATATCCAGGAGATTTTTCATTCACATGTAGCAGATGCCAGGAATGCCTACTAAAATATATTGTGTGCCCAACCTGATGCATGCTTACTAACATTCAAAATACTTTATCTCGTGATATTTGTAAGCACCAACCCCATTCCACCCAGGAACGCACCCAAATGTTTTAAACACCGTCTTTAATGCTATTTTTGATGCGACTATTGGCACGTAAGCTGATAACAAACACAATATGGGGAGAAAGAGTTTTCTTATAGGCAGTGTAGGCAGCTGTTCAGTCTCTAGCTACATGTGAAAGAGTAGTCTCTTCGAGCTGTGTTTCTCAACTCCAGTCCTCAAGTTCCCTCAACAGGTTATGATTTGGGGATATTCCATATATAATAATTGTCAGAGCCTCTGGAATTGCCAAAGGTGTACTTTGTATGACAATTCCGAGGGCACTGACAATAATTATATCACCTGTGTAATTCTAAGAAAATCCTGTAGACATGACCTGTTGGTATACTTAAAAGGGTGTTCCAGGTTTAAGCAAAAATGTATTAACTGTTTTAATATACTTTCTGTAACAATTCCTCAGGGGTCCCAAAAAATCTGATACAATTTTTTAAGAAATGTCAGTTTCTTTAAGGTTGTCATGACTACTAGCCTAGCTTCTGGGCGGCTCTGGGTTGGGTTGCAGAGCCAATCCCATTTCTCTGTTTTCATCCTATGTTATTTTAGGGTGGAGTATTTGGCCCTGTTCACACAGACGGAATTTTGAGGCAGATTTTGTCCTGTCTGCATGCCATTTGCCGCTTATTTTGCTGCATTTTTTTGGTTGCGGCCATTGAGCGCCATGGGAAAAACACGCTGTGAAATACGCTTTCTCTGCCTCCCATTGATGTCAATGGGATGTCAGAGACTGAAACGCCAGAAGAAAGGGCACTTTGCTTCTTTTTCCTCCAAAACCAATGGGAGGCGGTTTCGGCCGTTGTATGACGCAGTTTCCGATGCGGTTTCCATGTAAAAAAAAAAAATGCAGCAAAATACTCTGTGTGAACTGAGCCTTTAAGTCTGATCAGTTCTTTCATTATTGCTTGTGAATTTCTTTGAGTATGCAGTTTATGATCAAGCTCCTGGTTTCACCTTTTATTACCTGACTATTTGGATTCTTGGAACTGGACCTCGGCTTTGTCTTTGGATTAATGCTTTTGCTTACTGATTTGGACATTCTGCTCTGGGCTGGTTTTGACCTCTGCAACTCCTGGTATTCTTCTGTTTTGTGATTTGGACTTATAGTTTCTCCTGCTTGTGAACTCTGTTTGCTGATTACCCCTCTGGCTTGTCTGGTTATCCATTCTGGTATTGCCTACATTGCACCTCCTGTCCAACACCGTATTCTGTAAAAGCAACCTGGGTTCTATGCAGCCAAATCCAACCTGCCTTGCAGTGGGCTCTGGTGAAAACCATAGGGTAGCCTTGGACTCTGCTGATAAGAGTAGTGTCGGACTTGAGGTAGCGGATTATTTAGACGCTTATTCCTGACAGCTTCCAGCTGCCTTTGGAGAATCGCTTACAGAGCAATTCCATAACTTGCACTCTAGGAATTCCTCAACTAGTGATTCCATTACACAAATATTGTAACTGTAACCTATTCTGCTTGTGTGAGTCCATCACATGACCATGGACAGATTTGTATCCACTGAAAGTAAACAGTGACGTTTCCTATGAAATGTTAGCAAGCAGAGATCTTGAAAACTATAAAGAATTAATACAGATTGTAAAACTTTTCATTATACGAAGAGTAAAATGTTTTTTTGCTGAAACCAGAATTCCCCTTTAAGGACTGGAGTTTAGAAACACTGTCTTAGAGACAGCAGGAAAAAAAAGCTCCAAGGAGGCTACTAGGTATATCGTAAATCACTACTCATATTTCTCCAATTTAGACTGTAAAAACTTCTTTGAGTAGCATGTGGAAAAATCATGCATTTTGCACTCGGCTTTGGATGATTTTGTAGGTAGATCATAGGTCATAATCAGGTATTCTTCTCAAGACATCCGATTATTTTGAACTCATTTACCTTCTTTACTGGATTTTATAAGCAGCTCAGGTTGATTTTGGAATATAACAATTGCTTCTTAGTTCTCGAAGATCTAAATGTAGAACAATGTGATAATTCCCTTTGCATGTGGGGAAGAAAAAATCAATTGCATTGTCCTTAAACAATTCAGAGATTTCTCAAATCCTAAACTCAAATTGCCTGTAACGCAGTAATGGATTGGAGAACAAAAAGCCAAAGGCAATAGCAATGGATATCTTAACTACTTTCCACTACATTAACTTGCAAAAGAAATAACAATTCTTTCACATTTGAGGTTCAAATCACATAACTCTAGCCTGGCAAAGAAAACAAAAACTCTAAATTGAAAGGTAAAATATATCCCAGTAATGAACGCGTAGTATCGCCTGGTGAGTCAAAGGTAGATCTACTCCTATATAATAATTTGATTACATAATATACTTTAATTATTGTAATCATTCCCTTTATCATAGGTATGTGATAATAGAGCAAGGAAGCTGTAAGAAAATCACATTTCCTGAGGTTGCCATGTAAGCTAGTCAATATTATTTGTTGCGGGTTTTCCCCATTGAATTCAATGGGAGGTAAATCCTGAAACAAATAGAAGTCGTTGCATTTTTGCGATCCCGCCGCAAAAAACGCTACCCAGAAGAAAAACAAAACTCATACTTACCCAGAAGTCTGTGTTCCTCCCTCCAGCGTGGCCACCTGGGATGACGTTTCATACCAGGTGACCGCTGCAGCCAATCACAGGCAGTAGTGATCGCTGTAGCCAATCGCAGGCTGTATCGGTGGTTACATGAGATGAAACATCATCCCAGGAGGCCGGCCTGGATGACATCAGAGAGCCGGCCTTCTGGGATGACGCTTCATTTCAAGTGACCGGCGCTGAAGCCAATCACAGGCTGTAGTGGTCTCCTCGGATGAAACGTTCTCCCAGGAGGCCGGCTAAGTGCTGCAGTTCTCCGCAGTGGACATTCCAGGAAAAAAACGGCACCACATTTTTCGCCAGGAATTTCCTGCAGCGCACCTGGCGGAAGCGTGTCCCCCCGCCCCTCGTGTGAACTTGGCCTAAAACTTTCTTGCAAAGATAAGTGTGGATTGCCAGGATAATTATAGTCTATAGGCAGTCAGCAACTAGTCACAACTTCTTTTGTTGCAATTTTTATAATATTCATAATATTAAAGAAGACAGAGAAAAACTAATTTGATTAACATTTCTTCTATCTTCTGTTTATTCTCGTGCAAATATTAAACTGAGATTATAGCCCTTTCAAAAAAGAAGCACCATATAAAAAGTGACATGAAAACCCGATTCTAAGGGTATGTTCACACGGCCTATTTACGGACGTAAATCGGGCGTTTTTGCCCCGAATTACGTCCGAAAATAGCGCCTCAATAGCGCTGACAAACATCTGCCCATTGAAAGCAATGGGCAGACGTTTGTCTGTTCACACGAGGCGTAATTTACGCGCCGCTGTCAAATGACGACGCGTAAATAGACGCCCGCGTCAAAGAAGTGACCTGTCACTTCTTTGGGCGTTATTGGAGCCGTTATTCATTGACTCCAATGAATAGCAGCGCCAATTACGTCCGTAATTGACACGGCGTTCAAGCGCCTGCACATGCAGTTACGGCTGAAATTACGGGGATGTTTTCAGGCTGAGGGTATGTTCACACGAGGGCGTCCGTAACGGCTGAAATTACGGGGATGTTTCAGCCTGAAAACATCCCCGTAATTTCAGCCGTTACGGATGCCCTCGTGTGAACATACCCTAACTATCCTCACACAGCTGCTGCATGTAACAATTCTATTCCTTTCAGATAAAATAATGGTTTTAAAGTACAAATTGGAAAATCAAAGGCAATTTAAAACACTGATATTTAAAACCGGTATCAGTAGAGCAATATACACTTGTCTATAGACCCATTTAGTATAGAAATAAATTACTAACATTCTTTTGAATAAAGTGTTCAAAATATTAATTTTGTGTTTGAGAAAAATAATATTGTTATCGTACTGCAAAAAGATATCATCTATTATTTATGGCTTCAAGAAATAACAGTTTCAAAAGTTATTTTTTTTTTTTTTTGGTGTTTTGTTTGTTTCAAAGAATAAAATAATAATTCTCCAATACATAACTAGATGACCCCTCAAAATTAAATATGAAGGAGGTCCTTTAGCAGTCAGATGTTAAAATGAAGTTCCACAAGTGGAACCTCTTTAAAAACGACATTATACCTGACTACATAGCTTGAACTTGTACAGACATGCATATTGTAGGATTTACCAAACTATGAAGGGGACTTACATGTTACAGATGATGCATACTGAAATATTTTCATGAGAACCTAGCCTGTCTATGCATTACATGGCCATAGAACTGATTTCTATGGGCATAATGTCATACTTTATTTCCCTTGGGTGATGCTACAGGAAAATATTAAATGTTCCGCCATGGATTAGTTGAGAGCAACTCCTTTAAACTATTTTAGTATTGATTTGAGAACAATTATAATCATCTTCACTACTTACATAACTTACTGAAGCTTTATGTAATGTTACACTTTTACACGTGCACTTTTTCTAAATTAAAGGGGTTGTCTTAACACAGTCAACCCCTTTCATATGGAGGCGTGGGTCTAGCTCAGGGGTCTCAAACTCGGCCGGGTAAGTGGGCCGCATATAGAAAAAATGGGAAGTTGACGGGCCACATTACTTTCAAATTTGATACAATACAAAATTATTGTTAATCAATTAGTTATTTGAACTACTATAACACTATATTACTAGAATAATAATACTACATTACTATAATAATAGCGCTAGGTTTAAAATTTTAGATATTTCTCCAGGTTCTTATTTCAACAATCCAGCTTTCCAGTTTAAGTGTCTCTAAATGCAGTCCGGCGGCTCAGTTAGCACACATGTCAAGATTGGGCAGCCCCTTTTTAGATAGTGTCACAGTGCCCTCTGTGGATGCTGCTGCAGTGCCCTCTGTGGATGCTGCCGCAGTGCCCTCTGTGGATGCTGCCGCAGTGCCCTCTGTAGATAATGCAACACACCCCTAGATAAGGCCACAGTGCCCTCTGTAGATAAGGCCACAGTGCCCTCTGTAGATAATGCAACACACCCCTAGATAAGGCCACAGTGCCCTCTGTAGATAAGGCCACAGTGCCCTCTGTAGATAAGGCCACAGTGCCCTCTGTAGATAAGGCCACAGTGCCCTCTGTAGATAAGGCCACAGTGCCCTCTGTAGATAAGGCCACAGTGCCCTCTGTAGATAAGGCCACAGTGCCCTCGGTAGATAAGGCCACAGTGCCCTCTGTAGATAAGCCCACAGTGCCCTCTGTAGATAAGCCCACAGTGCCCTCTGTAGATAATGCATCACACCCCTAGATAATGCCAGTGTCCTCTTCAGATACTGCCACACACCCACTTGTAGATAATGCCACAGTGCCCTCTGTAGAGGCTACCACAGTGCCCTCTGTAGAGGCTGCCACAGTGCCCTCTGTAGAGGCTGCCACAGTGCCCTCTGAGGGGCTTGCCCAGAGCTGGAGTCCCGGAGAAGAGCCGCTTCTGGCACTCTGCCTGGGATTCCAGCTCTGCTCCTGACATCACTGTCCATATATGGACAGAGATGTCAGGGGCAACCCCAGAGCTGGAGTCCCGGGCAGAGCGCTAGTAGGCTCTTCCTGGGACTCCAGCTGTGCTCCTGACATCACTGGGACTCCTGCTCTAGGGAAGCCCCTGACGTCATTGTCGATGTATGGACAGCGATGTCAGAGGCTTCCCCAGAGTCCCGGAGCAGAACCGATAATAGCGCTCTGCCCGAGACTCCGCTCTGGGGAAGACCCTGACACACTGTCCATATATTGGCAGCAATGTCAGGAAATTCCACAGAGTCCCAGAGCAGAGCCGATAATAGCGCTCTGCCCGGGACTCCGCTCTGGGGAAGACCCTGACACACTGTCCATATATGGGCAGATATGTCAGGGAATTCCACAGAGTCCCGGAGCAGAGCCGAAACCAGCGCTCTGCTCGGGTCTCCGGCTCTGGGGAAGCCCCAGACATCGCTGTTCATATGTGGACAGCGATATCAGGGAATTCCACAGAGTCCCGGAGCAGAGCCGACACCAGCGCTCTGCTCGGGACTCCGGCTCTGGGGAAACCCCAGACATCGCTGTTCATATGTGGACAGCGATGTCAGGGAATTCCACAGAGTCCAGGAGCAGAGCCGACACCAGCGCTCTGCTCCGCTCTGGGCAAGACCCTGACACACTGTCCATATATAGGCAGCGATGTCAGGGAATTCCAGAGTCCCGGAGCAGAGCCTGTACTAGAGCTCTGCCCGGGACTCCGGCTTTGGGGAAGCCCCAGACATCGCTGTTCATATGTGGACAGCGATGTCAGGGAATTCCAGAGTCTCGGAGCAGAGCCGATACTAGCGGCTCTGTGTCCCGCGGGCCGCAGATGACAGCCCCAGGGGCCGCATGTGGCCCGCGGGCCGCGTGCTTGAGACCCCTGGTCTAGCTCCTGGCTAAAGCCCTGACTAGCCAGACTTTTCCCCTGCAGAAGCCACTACTGTGGAAATGTAGTATTACATGACGGCCATTCAGATGTAATATATTGACAGCTTAAAGGGAAGGTGTCATGAATTTTTTTTTATTATTACTATATTGCTTTTAATAAAATATAAACAAAAATTTTATTTATTAGTGTTTTGACTTTAAGCTTTTTACTGTGTTCTTAGGGTATGTTCACACGGCAACGCAAAATACATCTGAAATTCCGGAGCTGTTTTCAGGCGGAAACAGATCCTGAATTTCAGACGTTTTTACAAGTGCACGCGTTTTTCGCGGCATCCATTACGGACGTAATTGGAGCTGTTTTTCAATGGAGTCAATGAAAAACGGCTCCAATTACGTTCCAAGAAGTGTCCTGCACTTGTTTGAAGCGACCGTAATTTTACACGCCGTCTTTTGACAGCTCGTCTGCACAGAACATCGTAAGACCCATTGCAAGCAATGGGCAGATGTTTGCCGACGTATTGGAGCCGTCTTTTCAGGCGTAATTCGAGGCGTAAAACGCCTCCATTACGTCTGAAAATAGGTTGTGTGCACATACCCTTACTTTTACTTCTCTATGGGGGCTGCTATTTTTTTTACATCTCTCTATGTGTCGATTAACGACACGTACAGAGATGGAATACGGCACTTACAACCACAGAGAAAATGCGAACGGGAGCTGGTCCATTCACAGAAGCATACGCCGTCTGTGTGGGAACGGCGCATGCTCTGCTCCCACACAGACCAAAACGAAGCTTGTTCGTAGAGCGAAATCCAGCGCCATTTTCATGTGGACCGGAAGCCGCTGCTGGACAGTAAGATGACTACTTCCGGCCTCGGCTTACGGCCATATATTCAACGAAGCGAAGGCGCAAGGAGCGTAGACCAGCAGAGGCAGCGGCGGCAGGAGCAGGTAATTTATGTTTGTGTATGTGATGTGTGTATTATGTTAGTGTATGTTCGTGTTATACTGTCTGCTGACCACTGTATCTAATCCTCCTACACTGTGCAGTCGCTCAGAAAATGGTGACACACAGTATAGGAGGTTTGAAGACCTTCAAACCCCTCCTTCTCCTGGCACTAGCCAGAAGAAGGGAGGGGGGATTGTGTGAGGACACTAGAGGAGAGTGTGTTCACCCCAAATTTGCAGCATAAATCAATGAGGTTAATTTACCACAGTGACCATGCTGCAATTTTGTGAACTGCTCCCTCTAGTGACCAGCACATGGAAATGTTATAATTACAATCTCATTTATAATATTTCCTGACTTGTGAAAAAATAAAACAAATTAAAACAATGTGTAATCACTCAAATACTAATTGTTTAATGGAAAAAAAAAGTCTCACAACACATTCCCTTTGAGTCAGCCAGAACAAGAGTCGCTGCATGACGTCATATTCGCTAACAGAGCACATGGACGGGGGTTGACTTCATAATACAACTCCTTTAAAGAAAGCATGTTGGGAGCTGGCTATGAATATTTAAGTCTTACTGAAAATATACTGTTTGCACATTATGCAGAAATAGCTTTCATTCAATATAGGTTATAGATGGCATTTTCCATGTCTGACATGTACGTTTCTTCGAGCATATTTATAGATGATAGATTATTGTGCTTTTCTTATTATCAGCTGTTGTTTCTTAAATGGACTTTGATTATAAATATTCCAGTTGCATTTTTATATTTCATACTGAGCCTTCTGTGTCATTTCTTCTTTTCAGCCGTCACATATCGGTAGAAATGCAGTAACAAAGGAATAAAAATGTATTTTATTCTACAACCCAATGCAGCATGAAACGTGCGAACAGCTTAGGAAATATGAATTAATCATGGCAAACCGCATGTGAACATTTACAGCAGTTTTACTTTTCAAGAATTAGACAAGAATCAGATGCTTTGTTACCAGTTTTCTCATATAAGATACTAAGAATGTAGTTTAATTTACAATATTTAATTATTCATTGAATCAAGTGGGAAAATCATCTCAACTCACAAGCAGATTATAATTATCTCCTCTATTACTTCATCTTTGCTTATTGCTTTGTAGTTGTCAGACTTTAATAGGAGCTGAAAACGTAGAGGAAGCAAATTGATAAGATTTGTCATTTAAAAAAAAACAAAACATAAATAAAAAAATCACTCAGAGTCAGGGCTCTTGCACACGACCATGTGTGCCGCTCGAGTCACGTCCATGGAAAGATAAGACATGTTCTATCTCTCCATGAATCGGAGAGTCGGGTCCGTTTTCACGAACCCGATTCACCCACTGAAATGAATGGGTCGGTGAAAACTATCTGTTCCACTTGGATGCCGTGAAAAATGGCCCGTTTGGCAAGAGCCCTTATAAAACTGTTTTTATTTATAGTTAGAAATGTTTTTGTGGCTTTATGACTCCTCTTTCAGTAGGTGGACCACTAATACAATAATAGACTTTATGGGAAGATGCAGGCACCCTGTGTACATCTGTAGGCACCCTGTGTACCTGTGTAGGATACCTTTTGCTAGGCACTGTATTTTCCACTAGAAGCAATGCCCCCTCTATGCGCCAGAACAGAAAGATGCTCTATAAGAGCGACTCATGCTCTGGTGGACCTGGTACATCATGAATTACAGAGATAGACAGAAATCCCTTCCCAACATCTGCATATATAGAGTGGAGGCTAGGAAGGAAAGTATGGAGCGAGCTAACGGGCTGAGCCCACTCCAAAAATTGTGTGTGTCGGCTATGTTACAGCTGACACTTCACTGCAATGTGCGGGGTCCCACTCATTTAACCCCTTAGATGCCACAGTCAATAGCGATCCAATGAAGGCCCCCAAGTCTGTCATGTTTGATTTTGTAAGAATCACAATATACTGCAATACATTAGTATCATGCAAACGATCCAACGATCGCTGGTTCAAGTTCCCTAGGAGGACTAATAAAAAAGTTCAATACAGTTAAGGACATTTATTTTATATATACAAAAATAATATGAAATCTTAAAAAAAACCTTTTCCCATTTTCCGCCAAAAGATATGGAAAAAACATAACTGGTACCTCTGCATCTGTAAAAGTCAGAACTATTACAATATATGATTATTTAACCCACAAGGTGCGTTTTTTTTGGTCACCTTATCTACCACAAAAAAATTGAATCAAAAGTGATCAAAAAGTCTTAGGTAGCAATAAAAACTACAGCTCGCCCAACAAAAAACTAGTCCTCACTCAGAAAAACAAAGTAATGGCTCTCAGAATATGGCAAAACAATGCAAATTTTATTTTCAACAATTCGTTTTTTCATTGTAAAAAAAAAAAGGTAAAAAACTATATGAATTTGGTATCACCGTAAATGTATTGATCCACAGAAAGATTTTTACATGACTTTCTTACAACTTGTTGAACACCATAAAAACAAACTCCAAAAAAAATGGAGGAATCAATATTTTTTCCCCATTTCACACAACAAAGAACTGTTTTTCGATACAATATATGGTACAACAAATAGTGGCGTGAAAAAATTACAAATCGTCTCGCAAAAAACAAGCCCTTGTATGGCTATATCAATGA
Organism: Rhinoderma darwinii; assembly: GCF_050947455.1. Taxonomy (NCBI): domain Eukaryota; kingdom Metazoa; phylum Chordata; class Amphibia; order Anura; family Rhinodermatidae; genus Rhinoderma; species Rhinoderma darwinii. The sequence goes on along the minus strand of NC_134697.1, from coordinate 48,641,051 downwards.
AAAATAAAGTTATGGCTTTTGGAAGGTGGGGAGGTAAAACTGAAAAATGGTTACGGAGGGAGGAGGTTAATATAAATGTATGCCTAGATGCAGCTTACCCAGCAATAACTGCTTCCTTTTAAAAGGATGTCTTCGAAGAAACAACCGTTTGAAGGCTCTGTTCATACCACATTCTTGCGGTGCATGTCCGCTATTGACATGTGTATGACAAAAGTTTGCATTGGCATACCTTTTTTTTTACTATTGAGAAGCAAAGTTGACCAAGCTTTCCATAAAAAGACATATATTGTGCAGCATAAGATTATTTACTATGGAATTCAGTGGCCGACACATACAACTGTAAGGCACACAGTTACACAGGCCGGGGCTATATGTCCGATGCATATGCCGGGAAAATCTACAGACAAACACCACAGACATGGTGTGAACAGAGCTGAATTTGTTTTATTTTACAGAAATTAAAGCAAATCAAAGATACACTACATTCTAGCATGTACATAGGTGGTTTAAGTTTTATGGAAAAAAATAATATCATTCTACAGTCATTCCATTCTACAAGAGAGGACATTTCTTATTAATAACCTGACTATTTTAGCCATTGACCTTAAATCTCAATTACAATCCTTTCATATTCTATCATTGCCGTATTAAAGGAGCAAAAAAAGATTAGTGTTATTATCTGAATGATCACTATCATGTCGTAATTATGGAAGCCGGAGTCAGCAGTCATTTATAGGGACGTGGCCTGCTGTGAGGGACATTCTTCTGAAGTTTCTGGTATGATTTTAGCAGTGTTATCATTTAAAAAATGAAAACCTCTTTTTTACCTTATGTTGGCCATTGTTTCATCAGAAAGTAATCAGCACCGATCATCATGGACATTCAAATTGGTTGCAAAAAGTCATGAAGCAGCTGACAGACACGGCTGGTACTGATTATCTTGGGTGTGATCCGCTGTGACAATCGAAAATGGCCAATTAAATGGCCCCTGAGCAAAAATACGGGTTTGGCCAACATACATCTAATGTGTATGGCCAACATTAGGCAGACGTTAGTTTTTTTGCGGCGGAGAACGTCATCCCATGAGGCTGGGCTGCAGGACGGCGGAGGAACGTGTCACCACGGATACGTAAGTATCAAACATTTTTTTTTATGTGCAGTTTTCCGCAGTGGACATTCTGGCCGAAACACTGCTGCACGATGTGATGCGGTTTTTCAGCCGAAATTTTACGCAGCGTATCCACCCTGTGTGAACATAGCCTTATACTGCTTCCATTTCACTTTTCCAATGACGTCTTAAGATGAATGAAGATTTCTGCACTTTAACGGGCATATCATTACCATCTGATATCATACAAGAGAACTGTAAACGTAACCATATAGGCGAGGGAAGTGGATTTTTGCAATATACTGTGTATATGTCTCAGTGGCAGAAGCAGTGATAAATTCACCTATACTCTAGGGGGTGATCTTAAGGTCTAACAACTACAGAAGCTGAGAACTCATTTTATTCAGTATTAAATATAGAAACAACATTTGTTATTATCTGTCTTTGCCCAAAGAATACCTGCTCATTCTATCTTTTGCACAGTAAGCACCTGCATGCAGGTCCTTCCGAGTCCTTGCCCTTTTTCATACTGTAACTGTGTTTTGCAACGTCTGTTTAATGAATTATAGCAGACACCAATGGACACCATTGACTTGTAATAGGGTCTGTCCGGGGTCCGGTATTTTTAACTGCATGCATGCTGCGTTATTTTTGCAGTCAAAAGTAATGAAAATCCAGATGGAAGCTCCAACTGAGACTCTGAATGCTAGTGTGAACAGAACCCAAGATCCATAGACTCATACCCTCAAATGTGAATACAGTGAAACCTCTCCAAGAGACCACCTCTTTCAGAAGACCACCCCTTTATCCAGACCAGATTTCCTGTCACAGATTTTCTTTTCCATCATATAATATGTAGTATGCACCCTGGCCATATTCTTTAAGGGGACCACCCCTCTAGAAGACAATTATTTTGAATGCAATCTTAGATGGTCGTCTCTAGGGTTTCACAGTTGTCTATTTGCTATTAATGAGCTGAAATATTTGCATCATTATTTTATCTTTGTGTTATGCACTCTGTAAATATATCTTGCAAAATGTTTATATTGTGGTATAATAATAGTAAAATATTTACTATAGTGTTTTAAATGTAGTAAAAACAGATATAAATAGATATTGAAATACAATTTGCCTGCTCAGAACAAAAGTTGCAATAAGGCTTCGTTCACATCTCTGCTAGGTTTCCGTTCTGACGTTCCGTCGGTGCTTTCCGTCGGAACGGAGACCTGACAGACACAAACAGAAACCATAGGTTTCCGTTTCCATCACCATTGATTTCAATGGTGACGGATCCAGTGCCAATGGTTTCCGTTTGTCTCCGTAGTTGTAGTAGACTACGCTATTGATTCCATCAAAACTACGGAACCCTTGCACAACAGAGACAAACGGAAACCATTGGCACCGGATCAATAACCATTGAAATCGGTGGTGATGGAATTGGAAACCTATGGTTTACGTTTGTGTCAGTCAGGGTCCCGTTCCGACGGAAAGCTCCGACTGAACGTCAGAACTGGACTTTGGCGCAGATGTGAACGAAGCCTAACAGGTGTCTGAATACAGAGCTACATAGATTAGCTGCTCATCTTAATCTTGTACATCAAAAATAGCATAGTAATATTAAATCTACGTTTCATTCATTAAGATGTATCGATCAATATGGATGAAGCATTCTTTGGGTTATATACACTACCGTTCAAAAGTTTAGGGTCACTTAGAAATTTCCTTATTTTTGCAAGAAAATCACAGTTTTTTTCAATGAAGATAACATTAAATTAATCAGAAATACACTCTATACATTGTTAATGTGCTAAATGACTATTCTAGCTGCAACGTCTGTTTTTTAATGCAATATCTACATAGGTGTATAGAGGTCCATTTCCAGCAACCATCACTCCAGTGATCTAATGGTACATTGTGTTTGCTAACTGAGTTAGAAGGCTAATGGATGATTCGAAAACACTTGAAAACCCTTGTGCAATTATGTTAGGACCGCTGTAAACAGTTTTGCTGTTTAGAGGAGCTATAAAACTGACCTTCCTTTGAGCTAGTTGAGAATCTGGAGCATTACATCTGTGGGTTTGATTAAACTCTCAAAATGGCTAGAAAAAGAGAGATTTCATGTGAAACTCGACAGTCTATTCTTGTTCAAAGAAATTAAGGCTATTCCATGCGAGAAATTGCCAAGAAACTGAAGATTTCCTACAACGGTGTGTACTACTCCCTTCAGAGGACTGCACAAACAGGCTCTAACCAGAGTAGAAAGAGAAGTGGGAGGCCCCGCTGCACAACTGAGCAACAAGACAAGTACATTAGAGTCTCTAGTTTGAGAAATAGACGCCTCAACTGGCAGCTTCATGAAATAGTACCCGCAAAACGCCAGTGTCAACGTCTACAGTGAAGAGGCGACTCCAGGATGCTGGCCTTCAGGGCAGAGTGGCAAAGAAAAAGCCATATCTGAGACTGGCTAATAAAAGGAAAATATTAATCTGTCAAGAATGGTGGAGGTAATGTGATGGTCTGGGTTTGCTATGGTGCTGGTAAAGTGGCAGATTTGTACAAGGTAAAAGGGATTTTGAATAAGGAAGGCTATCACTCCATTTTGCAATGCCATGCCATACCCTGTGGACAGCGCTTTATTGGAGCCAATTTCATCCTACAACAGGACAATGACGCAAAGCACACCTCCAAATTATGCAAGAACTATTTAGGGAAGAAGCAGGCAGCTGGTATTCTATCTGTAATGGAGTGGCCAGTGCAGTCACCAGATCTCAAACCCATAAAGCTGTTGTGGGAGCAGCTTGACCGTATGGTACGCAAGAAGTGCCCATCAAGCCAATCCAACTTGTGGGAGGGCCTTCTGGAAGCATGGGGCGAAATTTCTCCCGATTACCTCAGCAAATTAACAGCTAGAATGCCAAAGGTCTGCAATGCTGTAATTGCTGCAAATGGAGCATTCTTTGACGAAAGCAAAGTTTGAAGGAGAAAATTATTATTTCAAATAAAAATCATTATTTCTAACCTTGTCAATGTCTTGACTATATTTTCTAGTCATTTTGCAACTCATTTGATAAACATAAGTGTGAGTTTTCATGGAAAACACAACATTTTCTGGGTGACCCCAAACTTTTGAACGGTAGTGTACATATATATATATATATATATATATATATACATATATATATATATATATATGTATATCTCTGTGTGTGTGTGTGTGTGTATATATATATATATATATATATATATATATATATATAAAATCTAATTTGGTACAGGTTAATATACATAGTAAAAAATGGTTGATGCTTATAAAAGGTAATGAAAAAACACTATTACTACAGTAAAACTCTATTAACATGGTCTGAAAATCCAGATAATCTAGAACAAAAATAGCTTTTGTGATTTTTTTTTTGTGATTATCATAACAATCGCCTGATAGCTATAGATTCTTATAGTAAATAACAGGAGGCTGATGTAAAATTAATTAAAAAATCTATTCAGTCCCCATAAATTAACTACTAGACCTACTATGATATAATACAATGTCTACATTGACACCTCAACGCCAGCATGATGGCATGACAGATATTCCTGCCACATAGCAAACATGGTTGCTTTCTTCCAGAAACAGTGCCACACCTGCCCATGAGCATAGGTTGTGTCTTTTAGTGCAAACAACCTGTGAACGGGTGTGGTGTTGTTTTTGGATGTAAGCAGCCATGTTTTTCTAATCCTGGGAAACCCCTTTTAAGTAATACAAACGATTGGAGTCCTGCCTCACACAACACGATAAATGCAAAACTTCACAAGAGTAATGGAGAAATAACTTATTCAGTGGAGGCTTATGGATGGGCCACTAAGGTTCCACTCTGATCTTTTCAAATGTCACTAATTATCTACAATGAATAATTTATTCTCAAGACGCTGACATTACTTTTGTGTAAATGAAATGTCAACCGTATTTTTAAATCTTATAAGGGGATTAAAAATGAAATTTCCGGCACAGTAAAAAGTCCTTCTATGCTTTTGCACGGGATTCCACACAAATTAATTATATCATTACAATGAGATTTCTCGACAAAATGAAACTGGTCAATGCCCCAAGAATTCTCCACAGATTTCATTAACTAGAATAAAATGATAAAACAAGATATCTGAAATAGCCTGGATCTAGAATTTGCAATTTAATGGAACATTAAGCAGTCATGTCTAGGGAACCTCCATACAATAATTATCCATGCCACTTTTATTAGTGGTGAGGTGAATAGATTACATTTTTCATAAAATACTTAACCATTTCAAAGTTTTCTGCCTTTTTAAATTTGAAATGTTTCCAAAGTATCCATGAACAATGGAATAAACCAATTTATTGTTTGACTAGCAACATTTTTAATAAAATCAATCAACATGTGAAAGTTGTGGTTTTAAGTTTTGCAAATAATTCTATTTAATTCAAATACTCCGCTGTAAGGCGTATGAAAAAATTCAAAAATGGATTTCCACCACATAATGTTAGAGCATATAATAGTATTTCATATTGTTTATAATAGTATTGAATATGCCATAACATAATGATCGTGGGGGTCAGACCTCTGGGTCCCACACTGATTCTGACAAGAAATAAGGCAAAGCCCCTTCAGTTTTTTACCTGTACACTGGCACTTCAGTCTGTGCAGGAAATTGCAACACAGTGGAGTGACCGGGCTATATAGTTCTATCTTCCTTATTCTTGTTTAGTAGAGTGCGGGAAGCTGTAAACTGCTACCATTGCAACAATCATTCTTCTACTCTTTTGCCAGAGTTGCAACTCATTCCCGACTTGGGACCAAGCTACAGCCCCCACGAATGAACGTTCACATATGCCCTTTCTACCTCACTCTCACCCCATCATTCAGACAACATCAAGTTAATGACCCACTAAAGATTGTGACTGTTCCTCTCATGCTGGCATGCCTGCTCTTGTCAGTCCGGTACTGTCACCAGGTTAAACAGTACTCTGTATTTTTTCACCCCAAACTGCCAATATAGAAAAGATTCTCAGAACGGTGACCGATTGAACTATCAGTGATTTTATAATATGCTTTATTGATTTATTAATACTTGCTTTGATATACAGAGCTATCAATTACCACCATTCAGGGGTGGACATACCATATTAGCAGCCTGTGCAGTCTCACAGGGGCCCAGTAGGCAAGAGGGCTCTTACTTACTATGCCCAGTTTCCATCTGTGTGTCTCTCCAAGGCAGCCAAATGCCTATTCTTCTTCTCCTGTACAGCCCTCTTCTTCTACATGACTGGCAGCGTCGGGTTGCGGGGGCAACCGGGCTCTCTTTGAAGACGTTAGTCCTGGTGGCCTATTTAAAGGGGACTTTAGCTTTCACTTCAGATCAAGGTACATTCTTTGTTTCGCTGGTTGTTCCTACTGCTATTTGACTCTGTTCCTGACCTTGACATCAGCCTTGTTTATTGACATTGCTCCTGTCTTGCCATTTGGATTTCCCACCTAGTTCCAGTGTTTCTATTCCTGGTATAGACCGCTGGCCTGACTCCTGACTACGGTTCTGTCTCATCCTCCAGTTTGCTACTTCCTGACCGCTCCTATAATTTTTGCTCTACAGTTCACTCGCCGCCAGTCGGTGACTATTCCAATTTTATATTACATCTTTATATGGTCAAAGTCCTATTTTACTGAGACAGAGCACCCAGCAAAACCTACTTTCCTTGTTTCATACAGATTTATATAGTTATATAACTCCTTTTTAAAACTATAGGAACTGTATAAATAAGTATGCAACGAGTTCCCTCTAGTAACAGCTGCAGACAGACAGAATTTTATGATTTAAAGAGGTTTTTCTGTGATAGTATGTCACGGTACGTTGCTAACATATGCCTCAACGTACCAAATGATGGGGTCCTACCACTTTCACACCCACTGATCCTCAAAATGAGGAAGCTCCTTGCTTGACAAGGGGTCCACATAACCTACTTGCACTAGGGCTTTATGCTGTCCATGTCTGCCACTGTTAGGGGTGACCCAGATTTTTCTGAAATTTTCCAGGCTTGGGCCTATTGACCTCACAAGCCTAACCCTACGCCGGTCAAAGGTTATGCACGTTTTACACATCTGTTACAGCATTGGATGATTAAGGGAAATAATTAGTTTATCTATTACCCTTGTGTCAGGGTGTCTTGTTCATATTAAGCCTTAAGTCCTCATATTTGTTGCATTTGATGTATTTTAGCTATGCTTAAAAGTCATTTTTACAATTGTTTTGCTATACTAGGTCTGTCATACCAAACATTTACAACTATACCCTGCAGTGTAGTATTTAGGTTTTAATATTGGATGTTGTTTTCTACTTTCTGCCTGATGATAATGATTCATGTTCTGCTATATTGACTGTCTTTTCAAAAATAAAATGCTTGTACGTACCTTTCTTTTAAAATAACCAAAACAATAAAATAGTGCAGAAAACATAGTACAGCATAGTGCAATTACCATTTCTTGTATATACTTATAATTACACTGTTAGACATTGACATTATTTATTGACTTCTTTATTCTTACATTAGTTTTTGCCCAGAAAATGAGCCAATTAACCAACTCCTAAAACCTTCTTTACTAGATGCAGAGATCTTCAGGATTCTACTACTTTACTTCTGCTGAAGAAAAACAAATTTAAACTTATTAAAATTAGTCTGACCCTATTTTCTTCTTTGTCTTTCTGGTATAGATTTTAATCCCCTATATTTTTTATTTGAGTGATATATTTTAACCACCCCATAATCCATAATTTAGGTATGCACGCAGGCAAAAAAGGGATTATTGTAATTACACTGTTATAGATACATACACACACAGACGCGTATACGCGAGGTGTTTTAACAAGTGTAATTTCAGTGTACTGCACAAGGAGCATTCCAGTTTTTTTTATCTGTGACATAGGCACAGCAAAAAAGTGATTAATTTAATTTTGGTGCTCTGTACATGCAGCATTCAAGTTTATCTATCTGTAACACATGCAGCGTGTTGAGACGAATAATTCTAAAGTATCATTTTTGCCCTCTATATACCCAGGACTATAGTTTTTTTTTCCATCTGTTACATGGGCAGAATGCACATCTAAAAAAGTAACGTGATCTACTTGCAGTTAGATTATGCAATCATGATTTTGAAATCATTTACTATAATAAACTAAAATTATAGTAACAGTTATATTAAGTCATTTACATTATATTTGTACATATATAATACTTTGTCCAATCTGGCTCTTAATACCTGCCGTAACAGAACTTCTGCTCTGCATATGACTTCTCCTGTTCTTCTCCTCTGACACTCTTCTATACTTCAACTTGAAAACAAAGACATGCATGTATATTGTAGACTTTATACTCATCCACTATCCAGGCTGAATCACCTCCACTGTTTCTAGCCTATTAAGCAAGTGCAGCATTCTGCTCCATTTGTGTGTTATGTATAGATAATGAGTTAGCTTTAGACATTAATATGGTATTTCCATTTGGACTGAATAAATCTCATGTTTTGAGCCATAGTAGATTTAGTATCCTACTCTGACTGGTTAACCATGAAAATGTAGTCTTTTTGGTACAGTATGTGAAACAAGTAGCAGATTAGTGTGATGTATGGATCAAATAATATAAAATAAGCTACTTATCTGAATAGAATATTGCAAATCCAATCCAAAAATAGTAAAAAAAAATATCAATTTCAAAGTGTACAGTGATCATAGAAACATACTGTAACAGAACATAATTTATTCCTGCTACATAGAAGCAGATTGTCACATTCACTTCGGATCATGTAGTTTGATTCTTCACACAATGGGTGGTCATACAAATAGAGTTTGGTCACATTTCTCTTAAATGAATGTTGTGATCCAATGACCTTCAAATCATGGGTATATATTCTATTCTGGGCCATTTGGTGGCATTATCCCAAAATACAATATCAGAGAGATGTCTACAAGCATATAAACATGTAGGAAAATTATATATTGATGGTCCTTTATCCATTACATTTTGGCAGTTGTATGGCATAATTGTATTGAAAATGTTGTTTGCCCCAAATGCCATATATATAAAGGTCCCCCGCTATTTTTCATTTGTGTTAGGGAAAGGTGCCTGGCCTCTTTTAAAAGTGACAGTGAATGTTGTCAGATAAAACTTGCCATTGCTCAGTAAGGAAAGCTGTGTTTTCTAACAGTTGTGCCCTGTCTTGTGGAATACAGAACACACCATGCTATTCCTCAGACTGATATAACTTTAAGCTGGTATCAGGGGCAAATATACCACCTGTTGTGCTCCCTGCCACAATGGGGCACGGCGTAGGGGCCATTATCTATAAAGTTGCAGGGAGCTTACTGCGGCACCGACAGTGGGCGTGGCTTAGCCATGACGAATGTCAGTGGTCTTGTAATATCGGTGGGTGTATCTTGTGTCAGTGGGAGATGTTACTCTCCTTTTTGAAAGGATTGTTCCAGAGGTCCGCACTTGACAAAAGTCTGGTAAGTGAGAGTGACAAGGGCGGCATGGGTCCAGTGTATGATTGGCACGTGTGTGACATCTATAGTGGTGTACCAAGTGAAATGGTGCCCCCTTATGTTCACACATTGCATATTTTCATGGAGGAAAGTTTCCATGTTGAAAACTCATTCCACGCATGTTAATACATTTTACATAAATCCTATTCACATCTCACTCCTTGAAAGGATAAACTGTGTTTGGATTTTGCAGTGGATTTTTGTGGTTTATCCTCAGCAGACGACTTCCACTGCATGTGATACTATTTTTATGGCCATTTGAAGTGAAGGAGTTAAAGGGAATGTGTCGCTAGAAAATATATATATATTTTTTAGTTAAACAGTTAGTGTATACATGATTAGACATTGTTATAATTTATTTTTTCACAAGTCAGGAAATATTATAAATTAGATTCTAATTTATAACATTTCCCTGTGCTGGTCACTAGAGGGAGCAATTCCCAAAATTGCAGCATTGGCATGTGGTAAAGCAACCACATTGCTTTATGCTGCAAATTTGGTGTAAACACACACGCTCTAGTGAGCTCACGGAACCCCCCCTCCCTTATCCTGGCTAGTGCCAGGAGAAAGGAGGGGATTGAATGTTCAAACCTCCCACACTGTGTGCCGCCATTTTTTGAGCGAATACACAGTGTAGTAGGCTTACATACAGTAGTAATCACACACTAAAACACGTACATACACAGACATAGCTTACCTGATCCTGCCGCCGCTGCTCCCTCCGGTCCGTACGCTCCGTCTGCTCCCTCCGCTCCTAGTGCTTGCTTCAGAACACATGTCCGGAAGCCGCGACCGGAAGTAGTCATCTTACTGTCCGGCCGCGGCTTCCGGTCCACAAGAAAATGGCGCCGGATGTCGCTCGGCCGAAGACCTTCCATTTGGACTGTGTGGGAGCGGCGTACAGCATAGTGAATGGAACGGCTCCCGTTTGCATTCTCTATGGGGCAGAATGTGCCGTATTCCATCTCTGTATGTGTCGTTAATCGACACATACAGAGATGAAAAAAAAAAATGGCAGCCCCCATAGAGAGGAAAAAGTTTGAAAAAAACAAAGTTAAACACAAACACACAAATAAATATTATTTTTTTTAATAAAACACTAAAAGCAAATTGATCTAAAACATTTTTTTTTCGCGACACCCGTCCTTTAATGGGTACACCTCTGGTGGTCTATGGGAGTGGTTATTGACCATAACTAGGCTGTCAGGAGTTTAAAGTACAGGTATCCTGCTATATGAACAGGCATACTGTCACTAACACTCATATAGACAGTCAGGGTCAGGCTTACTCTCACAACAACAACAACACAACAACAATAACAACACATATATCAATATAGACACATAAACACATACACCCTGCTTGCCCTCTTTTGAGCGATAACCGGGAGATTCCAAGAAGCGGTGTGATAAGCGACACATATAACATTTAACATAGGCCCTTCCCCTCAAACACTGCCACCCTAATGCACTTGAAGTAGTGTATATGACTCATTTATCACACCACAAAATCAACATATACCCACAGAACTCAAAATAAATACCGACCCAAGACCAGATTACCCCAAAATAAATACCGACCCAAGACCAGACTACCCCAAAATAAATACAGATCACAGACCAGAATACCACAAAATAAATACAGACCCCATATCTATCTATCTATCTATCTATCTATCTATCTATCTATCTATCTATCTATCTATCTATGCGTGTATTACATTTGTCTAGCATGCGAGAGACACATGTGCAGCATGTATCCTATGTGTGACTGAGCATGTGTCCATCATGTAGATGGCACTTGTGTGGCATGTGTACAGCTTGTCAGTGGCCGGTCTGGGAGTATACACACATGACCCTCACTGTATCTTTTGTCCAGTATTGATTTTAATACTCTACTGTACATTACACTGTGATACAAAATATAGTTATCCAATTAATCTTGCCTCTTTCCAGTTACTACTGTAATACAAGTAAGGAAATACCGTAAGAGAATGTATTATGCCATAACATTAGTACATTTATCACAATTTTTAGATGATATAACCCTCAATCATAAAAATCCTTAGAACACAGCAAATGCTGAGATGAAGAAACACAAAAGCAACATATGCAATATCAAAATTACCTACTGAAACTATATTAAAATATTATATGCGAGAAAAATTCCAAAAATGTTCCAAAATCTTTTTTGCAGAATGAACAATAATTTTCATAAAGTTAAGTAGCATGTTTGTATGAACCCTTTAAAATTGAATTACAGTAGGTATATCTCCATCACGAAGGTTGGCATAGTAATCACAGTTGTACATAGCTTCACGTACTGTAGAAAACAAGCAGTGGGTTATTTCAGTTATGTGATGCTTGTAAACAAATGACTCATAACTGCCGCTTTCTTTTAAGAAATATATACCTTATTCTTATGTCTATTCATACCAAACTGCTTGGTAACCAGGTGGCTAAAGTCAATTATTTTATTCTTTTTATTTTGACAGCCATTATAAAATAAGCTAAAGCACTCAGTAGATGTTTATATGGTTGGCTGCAATTTGTCAAGAAATAAATCACATCTTTTTTTAATAATGTGTTTTAACATTGTCTCTCGCATCTCAAAGGAGGCACCAAATCATATCTTGAAGATGCAAATGATAATATAGAGATATACTGAGTACTTAACCAATGTTAAAGCAGACTTCCATTGAGTATAGCAAGAAAACAACAGATATACGCCACAGGGTATATAATAGAAGTGCTATGTCTATGTGGTGAAAATAGAGCATCTCTAAGATCTGTAGTCCGTCTATTTCAGCAGACTCTGTAACAGGAGAAGCTTCACTACAGCCTTCCAAGGACCTTTCACACAATTTCACAATTTTGCAGTTTATTGGTTTTGGGGTGTTACAATCAGAAGCAATTCACGTGGTGACTGGTAGAGACATGGGAGACGGCAGGACTAGTAAGGTAAGGTGTCTGTATAGAAAAGGGTTGACTTTTGAATGAGACCTAACATAGTTACTAAACGAGGATTCAGGAGTGCTTGGAAGTTTTCCGTTTTCATTTTTTCCATCTAGGTTATCAGATGAATATCATGGTGCTCTGTTGGTCTCATATATAGTCAACAAGTAGGGAAAAAAAACACCGGAACTCACATGTTGCAGTAATTTATTTCCACCTGATCGGTGGTAAGACTCTTTAGTGATTGAATGTGTTGCATGAGCTTAACTTAGTGTACTTGAATTTATTGTTACATTCCTGCCCAAAAGAAACGGATGACAACCAGGATTCCAGCAATCACAATACATTGCACATGAATTTTTACAGATTTGTGAAGAGGTTAATGGGGAGATTAGAGTTTATAACAACAACCAGAGGCAAATCTTTCCATGGAAGTCTGCATTTAAAGCTTGTAAACCAGTATACATAATACTGATGTCTAGAACATCTAGCCCTGTAGACATTTCTGTCCTGTATCAGAAGATGATAGGGCAAGCACCCATACGCACACTATGGGTAGACATCAAGAACAGAACTTTGATCCCTATAAGAGCTTTCAGCATTACTGTAGTGTCCACAGGGGAGACTGAAATAATACCCTTTTGTGCTCCATTATTTCACTCTAAAAATCATCTTAATCCATTCAATTGACAAAAGCAACCACTTGTAATTTGACATTCATCTCTTCCAGCTAGGCTTCAACTTTACAGACTGTTCACTACCAATATATCTTTACTCTTGGATACCTAGAAAAAAAAACAAGGTTAAATTACCACCCTTCTCGACAGATTATGGCATAGGGTTCAAATAGTATTTGTGGTTACTGTTTCGCTCTTATAGTATGATTCAACATAGTAAGGCTAGCAGCAATAAATTAACGGTAGTCAAATATTAAAAAGGTGTTTGTGTTTACTCAGATTACCTTTGTCTCATAATACATTTTATTTGATGATCAGGATCTATTCAGATGTGCAATGACAGGCATCATCTGGAAAGTTTGAATCTCTTTTCGCAGCACTGTAAACTCATGTTGGGACTGCTGCGTCTTTTTCCAATGATAGAAGATCTACAGAGTAGATGTAATGATGGGGTAGGGAGACAGACAGATGAGCCCTAATCTACCCGCCACTCACACTTCTTTGCCATGATTAAGAGCACAGGAGCTGCTCGAAACGCGTAGGCCAGGGCACACCGCCTACTCACAATTTTTCTGGGACTGCGTCTCCCTACGATTTTTAATTATATTACTCCAATAAAGATGGGAACAACGCTTCCTTTTTAACTTACAACTGGACTCAGCGCTGGATTACTTCCTCTGTTTTTTCTACCCGCCACTCAGTCCCTGCCTACTTGCAACGGCCCGTCCCAGGCGACGGCGTACAACTGGGCGACAGTCCCTACGCTCAATAAGTACACGACAGACAAACAGACAAGGGTACACAGAAGCTAAGGGAAATGGGGCAGTTGCCCACGGCAACACAGTGAGCAACAAGAGTAGTGAACGAGCCGAGTCAAACCAGGAGTGCACGAGGTACAAATCGCAGAGCAGGAGCGTAGTCAGTAAAGCCAGGGTCAAAAATGAAGCAAGGTCAATAATCATAGCAGGAGCAGCAGAGCCAGGAAACAGAAAAGAATCACAGGCAAAGGAGGAGCAGGAAATGCAGGTATAAATAGACAGAGGGCGGGAGCTAGCTCCGTCTGGCCAGGCTGTGATAGGCTCTCCCACTCCTCAGCCTCCCAGCCTGACTGGTAGAAGATCGTGTCACTCTCTCAGACTTAGGAGCAGGTGCAGACTGATTACCCACGGGCGTCGACACAGAAGCTGTGTCTGGCAGATCCTTTACAGTAGAGGTTGTATTTGAAGCTGAGGTCGTCCCTCATTAGGACTTGATTATCAAGTGGATGATACATTTTAGAGAGGCTCAGATGGATCCCAAAAATGACCTTAATCATTTTCTTAATAATAATAATAATAATAATAATAATAATAATAATAATAATAAGATTACGGGTAGAAATCTAGAAATTCAGAAATAACCCAGTGGTGCTTGAAAGTACTTTTCAGGATACAACTTTTTAAGATGGTTCCAACTACAGTGATGTGCAAATTCAGGAGTCCTGTAGACGGAATTGCTGTATAGTAGAGAGTACACAAATGTTTTACACCAAGGTAAGTCTGTATACTATACTGTATACTTAAGGTCGACAACGATATTCTGATGAGATTTCAGATTTAGCATAAATTCTAAATTGTATTATTTATATGTTGTCCCACAAAACTTTCATACCAAATATTAAAACATCCCATGGAGCTTTGTGGAAGCCGCTAGTTATAGTTTGAAGAAAATACCAAGAAGCTCAGCAATATTTTTATAAAATTGCAAATTTCATGGTCTATTTTTTAACTATTGTATTTTTAATTTAAATTTCTACAAATCTATAGACACTAATGTTTCTTACAGTAAATCTGTATCAAATTGATCCATGCTTTACAGATTTTATTGATCATAAAGATGAAGGACAAATTACTATAGCAGAAGTGTAACCTTTTAGAGAAGGAGCAGTGAAGGGAAATTCCCTAATGGTGTTGATGTTAGTGTACTTAACAGATGTTTACTGGGAAAGCAATGTTTTATGTCTTCTGAAGCATTGAAAAATATGGTTTCTGAGTAAGAGGTGTTCTAAATTTATCTGGTGTAAACCAATAACATAAAGAAAATGTGAGGCGGTTGGTAATTTTTGTGCATTAGAAATTAAAGGAATGTATTTTATGGTCTTTCATATCACAGATACGATATATTTGTCTGTTGTATAGTTTTGATAACTATCCACCATATTTTACTTCTACAACTTCTACGATTTTAAATCTTAAACCATATTATTTAAAAATAACATTATTTCATTGAAGTCAAATTTGTCATTTTATGAATTCCACTTAGTTCTAACCCACAGTGGATATACAACTGCAATATTTTCAATGTTGTTATGGCTCAATTAACATATCCCCTGCTAACTTACCTTTTATTTTTCATAATACACTTCTCCAGAATAAACAATGAATCATAAATTCATGCCCTTAATGGAACAGTACAGTAGTAATGAATGTGAAAACGGATTGACAGTAATGAAGACTATCAGCAAGATCTTGAAACAAACTGTCTTTCGGAGTAAAGAAAACCGTCATCTACTTCCTAGACTCTTCTGTTTCAGATGTTGGAAACCTGAGGTGTGGCTCAGTAAACAGAGTGGTTCAGCAGCCCTGACTTCCATTGCAGACAAGGAAGGGGGTTTATTTTTCTACGACAGTAAAACAACCAGTGACATATGTATCTGATCTAAAGTCTCTGAGAAGGACAGGGACACATAATAAAGACTTTTTTTTTCCATTCTTTGAAGTAAAATATGGAATAAGACATTATCAATTAAGTGAAGAATATTATAATAAGTGTTGCTACCATTTTTTTGTTTTTTAACATTCCATTGACAAGGCCATTGTGTTTCCTACCAGAATTTAAAGAGACTCTGTCACCACATTATAAGTGCCCTATCTCCTACATAAGGAGATGGGCGCTGTAATGTAGGTGACAGTAATGCTTTTTATTTAGAAAAACGATCTTTTTTCACAAAGTTAGGAGCGATTTAAGTTTATGCTAATGAGCTTTCTTAATGCCCAAGTGGGCGTACTTTTACTTTCGACCAAGTGGGCGTTGTACAGAGGAGTGCATGACGCTGACCAATCGGCATCATGCACTCCTCTCCATTCATTTACACTGCACTAGCGATATAGATATATCGCTATGTGCAGCTACATACACAAACCCTAACATTACTACAGTGTCCTGATAATGAATACACATGACCATCCAGCCTGGACGTCATGTGTACTCAGAATCCTGACACTTCTGAATCTTTTTTTGTGAGATTCCGGCAAGTGAAAACAAATCTCGTTTAGCTCCGAGATCTCGCGAGATTTCGTATCCGTTGCTGGAATCTCACAAAAAAGAGTCAGAAGTGTCAGGATTCTGAGTACACATGACGTCCAGGCTGGATGGTCATGTGTATTCATCATCAGGACACTAGTAATGTTAGGGTTTGTGTATGAGGCTGCACATAGTGATATATCTATATCGCTAGTGCTGTGTAAATGAATGGAGAGGAGTGCATGATGCCGATTGGTCAGCGTCATGCACTCCTCTGTACAACGCCCACTTGGTCGAAAGTAAAAGTACGCCCACTTGGGCATTAAGAGAGCTCATTAGCATAAACTTAAATCGCTCCTAGCTTTGTGAAAAAAGATCGTTTTTTTTAAATAAAAAGCATTACTGTCACCTACATTACAGCGCCCATCTCCTTATGTAGGAGATAGGGCACTTATAATGTGGTGACAGAGTCTCTTTAAAGGGTTGTCCAGGATAAAAAAAATACACATGGCTGATTTCTTTAAAAAACAGAGCCACATCTGCCCATGGTTTGCATCTGGCATTGCAGCTCAGCTCCATTGAAGTGAATGGTACTGAGCTGTAATCCCACACACAACATGTGAACAAGTGTGCTGGTGTTTTTGGAAGAAGGCAGACATGTTTATTTTTATCCTGGATAACCTTTTCCACTTGATCTAATAAGTTTGAAGAATCCAGTGGTTAAGTTATAGTTGCAATAAAACAGACTTACGGTTATAGCGGCAACATACGTATCAAGTTGCGCCAAATTTATTATTGAAAGTGTACCTATACTTTCAAAATACTTTTGACATGTAATTTCAAACTAAGCTTAACTCTTAGCTTAATTTTGCAAAGTGCATTGATTTAAATTATGTCAAAAATTGCACATTTATCATAATCGTGCATATTTAAGTGTACTTATACTTTCAAAAAAATTTTGATCGGTGGGGGTCCGAGCACTCAGACCCCCTCCTATCGCTAAAGCAATGCTGTATAAGCGCTGAGGTAAGTGCTGTGCCAATTGGTTGCTGCTCGGCTTTCCTCGGAAATCCGAGTGAGCAATGTCTGGGGTCATAGACTTTCTATTGAACCCGTACACAGCTCGCTCGGCTTTCCTTCATAAAGCCGAGCAGAAACTAAGCGGCACAGGGCTCACCTGAGTGCTTTTGACGCTTCTTTTTAGCGATTGGTGGGGGTCTCAGTGCTCGGACCCCCACCTTTCAAAACTTCTGACATGTCACTATGACATGTCAAAAGATTTTTTAAAGTATGGGTACACTTTAATATGCACGATTCCGATAAATGTGCAATTTTTGACAATATTTTAAATGAATGCATCTTGCAACATTAAGCTGAGTTTAGATTAGTTTGTATTAGATAGAAGAAAGGACATCAATAACTTAAATTTCTTGTTTCCATAGCAACACATGGGCCCAGATTTACTAATTCTGTCTAATAGACAGACAGGCATAAAATGCAGCAAATTTATCACAGTGGTGATAATTTTGGCCCCTCTTGCATGACCTGTCGGGCACTTTTCTCTTCCTTATACCACTTTTGATTTGGCTTATTTTGTGCCAGATTTTTTACGCAAATTTGCACATTGTAGGCCACACACCCCACAGAAAGTCACGCTCCTTTCCCGCTGAGCTTTGCCTCTTTTAAAAAGTGTCTAGTGATCTCTGTTTAGTGTACAGGGTATCTATATACAGATAAAGCTGAGTATTTATACTGTTACGGCCGACACGTGAGGAGCTCATCGCTGTCAATTGGTATACAATGAGAAGATCAAAATGATGGCAACAAAATTTGGCTAATTTTTTGACACTTTCTAGACACCGACATAGTAGTAAATCTGGAGTAAAAATGGGGTTTAACAGAAAAAGTTTAACTACACAAAGTAGAAAATAATAGGTACTCCAAAGATAAGGTAATTTGGGGAACAAGATAAATATTTGTTACTATTACATATTTACACCTAATTGCTTCCAAACACTTTAAGGGCAGATTCACACGAACGTTGCGTTTTTGCGCACGCAAACAACGCGGCGTTTTGCGAGCGCAAAAACCATTTGACAGCTGCGTGTGTCATGCGTGTCTGATGCGCGGCTGCGTGATTTTCGCGCAGCCGGCATCATAGAGATGAGGCTTGTCGATGCCCGTCACTGTCCAAGGTGCTGAAAGAGCTAAATCTTTCAGCACCCTCGACAGTGAATGCCGAACACAACAGCGAAAAACATGTAAAAAAAAAGATAAAGTTCCTACTTACCGAGAACTTCCCGGCCGTTGCCTTGGTGACGTGTCCTTGGTGACGCGTCCATGGTGACGCGCCTCTCTTGACATCGGGCCCCACCTCCCTGGATGACGCGGCAGTCCAAGTGACCGCTGCAGCCTGTGATTGGCTGCAGCCTGTGCTTGGCCTGTGATTGGCTGCAGCCTGTGCTTGGCCTGTGATTGGCTGGAGCTGTCACTTGAACTGAAGTGTCATCCCGGGAGGTCGGACTGCAGGAAGGAGACAGGAGTAATCGGTAAGTTAGAACTTCGTTTTTTTTTTACAGGTTCATGTATTTTGGGATCGCAAGTCACTGTCCATGGTGCTGAAACAGTTTAACTCTTTCAGCACCATGCACAGTGAATGTCTCCCGACATCGCGGACCGGAAATTTTTTTGGCCGGGTTCGGCCAAAACGAGTTTGGCCGAACCCGGTGAAGTTAGCTTCGGTTGTCGGGGTTCGCTCCTCGCAAAGACACTCCGTTTGGATGCTTGGAAACAGAAAAGCACGTGGTGCTTTTCTGTTTCCATTCATCCTTTTGACAGCTGTTGCGCAAACACGCAGTTCGCACGGAAGTGCTTCCGTGCGACATGCGTGGTTTTCACGCACCCATTGACTTCAATGGGTGCGTGAAATACGCAGAGTTATTGAACCTGTCGCGTATTTTGCGCAGCGAACAAACGCTGCGCAAAATACACGGACTGTGTGTACTGCCCCATAGACTTCTATAGGGCATTGCGTGCCGCGCGAAAACCACGCTCCCTACACGCTGCCAAATCACGCTCGTGTGAATCCCCCCTAAGGAACAGCTTTTAGCAGCATTATTCGTTGTTTAACTTGGCCTTTATTTCGACTTTATTTGGGCTAAAACGTTGCAGACAGATATTTGCTGGGAGTCCATAGCACATTCTGAACATGTCTAAACATATAGTGTTTTGGTTTTTGGCATTTAATAGTGTACTTGGAGTCAGTGACTTTTCTTTCAAAACGCAGCATGCTGACACCAAAGCATTTTCTTCTGGTATTTTTCGCTATAGGTTTTTAATATAATTTAAAAAACAACAGAATTTTTTTTGGTAGAAAAATACGCTATTTAAAAATCCCACTAAAAAAACATAAGTTGAAGACGGCATAAAAAAATCCTTCAAACTGCAGGGGTATTTATACATGCACTTTAAAATTTTGAGTTCGATGTTTAAAGAGGCTCTGTCACCAGATTTTGCAACCCCTATCTGCTATTGCAGCAGATAGGCGCTGCAATGTAGATTACAGTAACGTTTTTATTTTTTAAAAACGAGCATTTTTGGCCAAGTTATGACCATTTTTGTATTTATGCAAATGAGGCTTCTCTTCAGAACGCCCAGCTTCTGGCAGTGCAGACACAGCCGTGTTCTCGAGAGATCACGCTGTGATGTCACTCACTTCCTGCCCCAGGTCCTGCATCGTGTCGGCCACATCGGCACCAGAGGCTACAGTTGATTCTGCAGCGGCATCAGCGTTTGCAGGTAAGTAGCTACATCGACTTACCTGCAATCGCTGATGCTGCTGCAGAATCAACTGTAGCCTCTGGTGCCGATGTGTCCTCGCTTGTCCGACACGATGCAGGACCTGTGAGTGACGTCACAGCGTGATCTCTCGAGAACACGCTGTGTCTGCACTGCCAGAAGCTGGGCGTTCTGAAGAGAAGTGGATGATACTTCTCGTCAGAACGCGCAGCTAGTAAAAGTAGTAAAAACGCCACGATGTATGCACATAATACACGCCCAGTTGGACTTTTACTTTAAACACGCCCACTTGGACTTTTGCAAGCCTCATTTGCATAAATACAAAAATGGTCATAACTTGGCCAAAAATGCTCATTTTTTAAAAATAAAAACGTTACTGTAATCTACTTTGCAGCGCCTATCTGCTGCAATAGGAGATAGGGGTTGCAAAATCTGGTGACAGAGCCTCTTTAAGGAGCAGTACAGGTTGAACATACCTCCCAACTTTTGAATCTTGAAAAGAGGGACATTTTTAAGCCACGCCCCCTAACCACGCCCGATATCTCGCATAAGCACATCAAATCGTGCCCAGCTCCTCCTTCAAATAACAAGAGCATATTCTCACTGCGGATCTCTAGACTTACAAAAAAAGCTATATGGATATTATAAATATTATAGATCCGGTTACATCTTCTTTATTTTAGTTTTCGTAACTTGGGTATAACATTTGTTTTTGCTTTGTTTGCATCTATTGAGAATGATATATGATAGATAGATAGATAGATAGATAGATAGATAGATAGATAGATAGATAGATAGATAGATAGATAGATAGATAGATAGATAGATAGATCTAGATGTTTAATGGAGAAATGTGTTGTTTTTTTATTACCACTAGTTACAGCAGTCCAGCGAGGCGGCGCGAGAGGGGGGGGCGCCGCGAGGGGGTGCAAGAGGGGGGTGCGGGAGCCGCAAAAAGAATGTGCCTGGAGACACAAGATTTTCTAAAACCATAAAATAATGTAATTTATTTTATGATTTTAGAAATGCTAGTGTTCCCGGGCACTAAATTGTTTAAACTGTGTACTCACCAGTCACCACTGTCCTGTGGCTTCGTTCTTCTCCTCTCCAGTGTTCCGCTTTAATGTGTCTTCTGCACTCTGCTCCCTTGCTCCAGGCAGACTGCTGCGCAGGCAGCGTCGTTGCAGGGGGGCGTGGCTGGCAACAGGGAGGGCGGGACAGCGGTGAAAAACCGGGACTGTCCCGCCGGATCCGGGACGGTTGGGAGGTATGGGTTGAGTGCACTGCTTTACAGGCGCCATACACAGGGCTTTGAGATGTGAATGAGCCCTAAGAAGTTTAGTTTCACACTAAAAATGCATATTTTGACTGCTGCAGGTATTTTTTACTGAATGTCCCAGAAATGTAAGATTCCTGACCCAGTTTGTGAAAGTAACCTTCGTATATGCAATGCAGTCATTTAAAACTTGTAGACAAAATGAATGATTTTAATGCTCTCATCACAAGTAATTTATCCGTAATCTCGTGCATTTTCTCAAGCTAATTTGTTTTTAATGGCAGTTTTGTTGCATGACACTTGTGAATTTCCCCATACGTATGTGCCACTTTCAGCTGTTAATCAGAATCACACACTTTAGCTTGAAACTAAACAGATTTTCAACATCTGATTGCAGTTTCATCAACTCAGTGAAATCATTTGCATATTCTAAAAGCCATTTGATTAACCAAAAACAAAGTTCAAGTAGACAGAAATAGGACAAACCGAAATTCCAATCTTAATATATTTGACAACAACAATAAAAATACCCAGACACTATCGGCAACCCGCTATGATACTATCTGAACGCACTATCTGCCTTGGATTTATATATGGGGCATACAGATTCAGTAGTGTAGCCATAAACAAACACACAGTAGCATAAGTTCCACATGGGACCATTTAGGGTATATTCATATGTGGCAGATTCATCACAAAAATTTTGAAGCCCGATGAAGATGAATGGGATAGTTACAGGTTTTTCAGGACTTTAACATTGACGGCCGTCAATGTTTTATCGGTGGGGGCCTGACCCCTGTGACCCTTTTCGATCAGCACAATGAAGGGATTGTGACTGGTACTGCAGCTTATCCCATTCAAGTGACTGGGATAAGCCGTAGTACCAGGCACAACTGCTCTTTGAATATAAGGGACTCAGCAAATTCATTTCATGGCTCACAATTACTTGTTGGATTGTTAGAATGAAATAAAAAGGAATGTTCTATGCTGATCTATTGGAGAGAAAGGGTCCCATATACTATCCTTGCACAGGGGCACTCTGCTGTCTGTGTCCACATTTGAGACAGATGGTGTATACACTTGTATTGTTAATAGAATTGGTTTAAGCTACACCAGGTAGCGGAGTCTAAGGTAATATGCATACTTCACCCTTGACCCCCTCATGGAAGTAAGGACTTCCCTGGATGGAATACTCTGGTTGCTATCCAGTAATAGTCATCCCTAGTAACAGATGACCTAAGGACAGGCTGGAGATTCATAAACCAGTAATAGGAAGAGAAACAGAGACGTGGTCGTGTAAGGTTGCGTACCCCTGGCAGATGGTAGTATAGGGCCCGGTGCAGGTTGTGTCGCAGGATAGATGGTTTGAAGACAGGAGGTAGTTGCAAAAAACTTAAAGGGCGCTCCTCCCTGATACAGGGAATGGTCTGGCAATTCAGGTCAAGTAGGCCACAAAATGGTTGCTGCTAGCTTACTGTACCGTCAGGTCCAAATGGCCACAAAATGGCTGCTATCACTACTAGCTGTATGTGGGCCAGCTACTGCTCGCTCACAACTGTCGTGCACAAGAATGGATTCTTGACAATGGGAAGGACTACTTCTCCCCACCGCTCGTTCTTTAATACCTCTGCCACTCACGCCCAATGATCAGCACAGCCGTTCTCTTATGGCACATCAACAGCTTCTTTATAGCAGCAATCTCCTCAGCCTCTTTTCTCCTATTCATTTTCCTCCTGCACAGCACAGAACCCTGGTCACACCAACTTCCTCCCAACACTAAACTCTTTTTGGCGAGTCCCCTGATGTTAGGCTCCACTACTAAAGTTAAGCTCCACCCCATCGTGATGATGCACGAACTTGCCTGTGTTATCAGTCTGCTAAGAGGAGAAATTCACAGTCAAAATGAGCCAAGCATTTTTACCTCACCTAAAAAGAAACGGCACTAAACAACATATCATGCTTAATATCTACACAGCCCCAATGCTGTCATCACAGTGGCTGAACTCCCTACTCAATGCTGTCATCACAGTGGCTGGACTCTATACTCAATGCTGTCATCACAGTGGCTGGACTCTATACTCAATGCTGTCATCACAGTGGCTGGACTCTATACTCAATGCTGTCATCACAGTGGCTGAACTCCCTACTCAATGCTGTCATCACAGTGGCTGGACTCCCTACTCAATGCTGTCATCACAGTAGCTGGATTCTCTACTCAATGCTGTCATCACAGTGGCTGAACTCCCTGCTCAATGCTGTCATCACAGTGGCTGGACTCCCTACTCAATGCTGTCATCACAGTGGCTGGACTCTCTACTCAATGCTGTCATCACAGTGGCTGGACTCTCTAGTCAATGCTGTCATCACAGTGGCTGGACTCTCTACTCAATGCTGTCATCACAGTGGCTGAACTCCCTACTCAATGCTGTCATCACAGTGGCTGAACTCACTACTCAATGCTGTCATCACAGTGGCTGGACTCTCTACTCAATGCTGTCATCACAGTGGCTGGACTCCCTACTCAATGCTGTCATCACAGTGGCTGGACTCTATACTCAATGCTGTCATCACAGTGGCTGGACTCTATACTCAATGCTGTCATCACAGTGGCTGAACTCCCTACTCAATGCTGTCATCACAGTGGCTGAACTCCCTACTCAATGCTGTCATCACAGTGGCTGGATTCTCTACTCAATGCTGTCATCACAGTGGCTGGACTCTCTACTCAATGCTGTCATCACAGTGTCTGGACTCTCTACTCAATGCTGTCATCACAGTGGCTGAACTCCCTACTCAATGCTCTCATCACAGTGGCTGAACTCTCTACTCAATGCTGTCATCACAGTGGCTGGACTCCCTACTCAATGCTGTCATCACAGTGGCTGGACTCTATACTCAATGCTGTCATCACAGTGGCTGGACTCTATACTCAATGCTGTCATCACATTGGCTGAACTCCCTACTCAATGCTGTCATCACAGTGGCTGAACTCCCTACTCAATGCTGTCATCACAGTGGCTGGATTCTCTACTCAATGCTGTCATCACAGTGGCTGGACTCTCTACTCAATGCTGTCATCACAGTGGCTGGACTCTCTACTCAATGCTGTCATCACAGTGGCTGAACTCCCTACTCAATGCTCTCATCACAGTGGCTGAACTCACTACTCAATGCTGTCATCACAGTGGCTGGACTCTCTACTCAATGCTGTCATCACAGTGGCTGGACTCCCTACACAATGCTGTCATCACAGTGGCTGGACTCTCTACTCAATGCTGTCATCACAGTGGCTGGACTCCCTACACTATGTTGTCATCACAGTGGCTGGACTCCCTACACAATGTGTCCCCAACAAAAGTTACTGTTAACATTTCTCTCAGGTGGGTGTGGGCTACCGCTAGGTACATGAAAGCATTTCTAATGCCCAGTAACTGGGGTCCTGACAGATAATGACCTTTGGGCCAACCAACCCTTTATATAACTGCAGAGTCTAACTCTGTTGGGGTGAAGGGCCTCCTGACTATATTCAATAGGCTCCTAGTGGTACCTGTTGCCTCTGATAATAAAAACTTCTCCCTGCTGCATTTTCCTTTGCTATGTCTGGTCCCCTGGAGCCTCCCCAGGTGCAAGTATCCTCCACTGCACATTCCTAGTGAGCAAATCCGGGTTCTCTGCAATTTGACAAAACCCCCAAATACAAAAGTTTAGTGTACAGATACAGGATCAAATTCAAGCTTAATGCATGGATACGGTGCGAGAACCAGGCTCATGACATAAATACAGCACCAGCACCAAGCTCAGTACATGAATACGGTGACAGAATCAAGCTCAATACAGACTTATTATGCCAGAAACAAGCTCAGTAAATACACTGTGTGCACAATTATTACACAAGTGAGTATTTTTAACATATTATCATGTGTATGCATATTTTCAAACTCCAAGCTGTATAAACTTGACTGCTTATTGGATGAAGCAGATCAGGTGATGTGTATTTGTGTAATGAGGGAGGGTGCGGCCTAAGGAGATCAAGACCCTATATCAAGGTGTGCAGAATTATTAGGCAGCTTGTTTTCCTCTGGCAAAATGGGCCAAAAAAGAGATTTAATGGACTCTGAAAAGTCAAAATTGTTAAGTCTTTCAGAGGGATGCAGCACTCTTGAAATTGCTAAGATATTGGGGCGTGATCCCAGAACCATCAAACGTTTTATTGTTGCAAATAGTCAACAGGGTCGCAAGAAAAGTGTTTAAGAAAAAAAACACAAATTAACTGCCAAAGATTTCAGAAGAATCAAAAATGAAGTGACCAGGAACCCATTATCCTCCGGTGCTGTCATATTCCAGAACTGCAGCCTCCCTTCAGTGCCCAGAAGTACAAGGTGTTCAGTGCTTAGAGACATGGCCAAGGTAAGGCAGCCTGAAACCCGACCACCACGGAACAAGACACATAAGTTGAAATGTCAATACTGGGCAAGAAATATCTGAAGATAGATTTTTTAAAGGTTTTATGGACTGATGAGATGAGAGTGACTCTTGACGGACCAGATGGATGGGCCCGTGGCTGGATCAGTAACGGGCACAGAGCTCCACTTCAACACAGATGCCAGCATGGTGGAGGTGGGGTACTGCTATGGGCTGGTATTATGAAAGATGAGCTAGTTGTATCTTTGTGTGTTGAAGATGGACTAAATATTAAGTCCCATACCTACTGCCAGTTTTTAGAAGATATTTTCATTAAGCAGTGGTACAGGAAAAAGTCTGCATCTTTCAAGAAAACCAAGATTTTTATGCAGGACAATGCTCCATCGCATGCATCGAAGTATTCCACTGCATGGCTAGCCAGTAAAGGCCTTAAAGATTAAAGAATAATGATATGGCCCATTCCTCACCTGACCTAAACCCTATTGAGAACTTGTGGGCCCTTCTTAAACGGAACATTTATGGTGAAGGAAAACAGTACACCTCTCTGCTGCTGCTGCTGCACGAAAAGTTGATCGTCAAGAGATTAGGAAACTGACAGACTCCATGGATGGAAGGCTTATGACTCTTATTGAAAAGTAGGGTGGCTATATTGGTCACTGATTTTGCGGCCTCCTTTTTTTAGGAATATATTTTAGGCACCATGTCAGGTTTGAAGAGGTCTTGTGGTGCCTAAACAGTCGAAATCCCCCAAAAGTGACCCCATTTTGGAAACTACACCCCTCAAGGCATTTTTCTAGGGGTATAGTTAGCATTTTGATTCCACAGTTTTTTTGCAGAATTTAGTGGAATTAGTCTGTGAAGATGAAAATCACCTTTTTTTCCTGCAAAAACATAGATTTTTTTAATTTTTACAAGCAATAAAGGAGAAAAAGCACCCCAACATTTGTAAAGCAATTCCTCCCGATTACGGCAATACTGATGTTTGGACTCACAACAGTTCTCAGAATGGAATGTTGCCTGGCCTCCGGATGCCATCACAAGCATCAGCAACCCCCAGAATTGCATGGGGCCTGCCG
Organism: Rhinoderma darwinii; assembly: GCF_050947455.1. Classification (NCBI taxonomy): domain Eukaryota; kingdom Metazoa; phylum Chordata; class Amphibia; order Anura; family Rhinodermatidae; genus Rhinoderma; species Rhinoderma darwinii. Next base: position 48,613,896 of record NC_134697.1, on the reverse strand, counting down.
ATGTGCTACAAACCCCCTAAATGCGGCGATCGCAATCGATTGCCGTATTTAAGGTGTTAATTGCCAAAATCAGCAGCGATGAGCCGCTGATCGGCAACACTAGAGTGTCCGCTGTCGGGGACAGCTGACCTCCCGGTTCCCGATGCACACCTTATCACCGACAGTGTGCATCGGAAACGACACAGTGACTTCCTGTCACTCTGACAAAAAGCCTATCAGGACCAGCCGGAGGTTGCCATGCTAACTATCGGCAAACCCTGCGATTTCAGACCTGGGTCTGCCAATATGCTAGAAACCCCCAAAATTCGGAGACCGCAAGCGAGGGGTTAATTCGCCAAAATCAGTGGCAAAGGACCGCTGTCACCGACAGTGTGCACCGGAAACAACTTAGTATCTATACGTCCTAGTGCGGGAAGTAACCTCCCGCTACGACGTATAGTTACTGACTTGTGCGGGTAGGGGTTAACAGATAAAAATAAGCAAGTGAGATGGGAAAACTTTCCTTTTTTCATTTAGTTACATAATAATTCTGCACACTAATAGTTGCCCAATAGTTATGCACACAGATATTCTCCTAAGAAAGCCAAAACCTCACTTTTACTTTCTTAAATATTCAGGTTTGAGGTTTATTAATATTTTGGATTGACCGACAGCACTTTAGTTGTTCAATGTGGTTGTTCGATAATAAAATTAATCCTCAAAAATACAACTTGCCTAATAATTGTGCACAGAGTGTACATACAGCACCAGAAGCAACCTCAGTTCCTAAAAACAACACCAGAAGCAAGCTCAGTACATAAATACAGCACAAGAACCAAGCTCAGTACATAAAATACAGTTCCAGAGCAAAGCTCAGTACATAAATACAGCACCAGCAGCAAGCTCAGTACATAAATACAGCATCAGCAGTAGGCTCAGTACATAAATACAGCACTAGAACCAAGATCAGTACATAACTACAGCACCAGAACCAAGCTCAGTACATAAATACAGCACCAGAACCAAGCTCAGTACATAAATACAGCACAAGAAAATAGTGTCACACAATGCCTGTTGTAGATAGTGCCACACAGTGCCCCATTTTGATAGTGCCACACAGTGCACCTTGTAGATGGTGCCCCCTGTATATAGTGCCACACAGTGTCTCTGTAGATAGTGCCACCTAGTGCCCCCTGTAGAGAGTGCAAACACTGTGCCACCTTTAGATAGTGCCACACAGTGCCACCTGTAGAGAGTACCCCAATGTGCCCCTTGTAGATTGTGCCACACAGTCCCTATGAAGATAGTGCCACACAGTGCCCCTGTAGATGGTGCCAAACAGCAAAATACTCACCTGTTACCACTCCCACGCTGTCATCCAGCAACACAGGCCTAGCCTCTTCTGACTGGCCTGCTCCACCGCAATGACGCAGGTTGCGCGATGACAGCATTGCGCCGCCTGCAACACAAGAAAGTGTTGAATGGTGTGGCAGGGAACTAATGATATACTAATGATACAAAGCAGCTGTATCTCAAAAGGTACTAATAATTTTTATTAAAAAGTACTTTGAAAGTTGCACCAATCACACTGATAAACATTTTTATATAAAAAATAAATAAATACTATTTCAAAGGTGTACATACTCAGCTATAGGCTTAGTTCAAGTTTTGCGTCACTACAGGAGTACTGCAGCAATGGCCAAGAGGATGGGACAAAAGCCATGGCGGGCATAAAAATAGGCTAGCATCCAGGTAGGGTTGTAACAGAATTGATCTTTTTATGTGAAGGAAATATACAGGAGTATTGAACTCTTAACTCGAGACTTTCACAGACTGCAATAGTAATTCTACGGAACCAATGGAAACTCTATATATAGTTACATAGTTACATATAATTTGGGAATTTAAAGGGTCCCCTGTACTCCATCTGTGTAAGACATTTGTCAGTGAATATTTCCCACAACCTTCTAGTAGCCCGAACAGATATCATTTTAGTCTTGGCAGACAAAATGATAGTGCAATATTTCCTATTATTTTTAATTAGAATGACATCCTGCCAAAACAAATGCTACTAGTCTATAAGTTATAGCCATTTATTTCAAACACATTTTATAGTTTCCTAAATAAATATCATTGCAAGAAAAAAAGCTTATTTTGCAGGAATGTTTTAAGACAGCTGATACGCCAAAAATGATATACTATAAATCTAATGCATATACAACCCAAATGTCTGTTGTATCTGAATGTAAATAATATGCACTAACTTTAAAGAGGCTCTGTCACCAGATTATAAGTGCCCTATCTCCTACATTATCTAATCGGCGCTGTAATGTAGATAACAACAGTGTTTTTTTTATTTTGAAAAACGATAATTTTTTAGCAAGTTATGAGCAATTTTAGATTTATGCTAATTATTTTCTTAATGCATTTTTTAACTTTTGATTAAGTGGGCGTTGTAAAGAGAAGTGTATGACGCTGACCAATTCTTTGTCTCTACATTCAGTGTATAATTAACCAGTGTCTTTTTGTCATACATTTAGTAGGTTTATATTAGTGTACCTTTATCTCAGCTGTATTAAAAAAAAATGTAGTCAACTATGTTTTTGAATACGACTGTCTACCAAAAATGTATACTGTACATGATTTTTTTTTTTTAATAGGAGTCATTACTGAATGCAACTGTATATACTGTAGCTACAAACGAATGGGACATATGTTGCAAATGATCCTGCCAAATGTAATGCCCAAACATGATGTGAATCTAGTCTTGATCTCATGATAAATTAAACACAATAGCTAAATGTAGATTTTTATTGTATGCTCCAGAGATATGGCCCACTGTTGTGTTGGCGCTCTCTATGCTAATTTGCTGTAGTTAGCCACCAGGGCATGAACTACCCTCAAGCAGCCTTGCTCTGATTGGTTGGCATCAGAGGCAGGGAAGCTAGCTCCACCTCGTTATCTAAATACAGCAAATTAGCTTATAGGGAGCAAACACAACAGTGGGCCATGTCTCTCGAATTTTCCAGGGGGAAAAAAACAGCGCTGGAATCAGAAAGCCAATGCTATTTAGGTCAGTTAACCAGTTCAACTTATATGGCATAGTTACAGGTCCTCTTTAATTCATGTATTTTTCCTCCCTCCAGTCTCCTAGTAATAAAAATTATACCTATAAACAAAGGTCAATTAACACTCAGATAATTTATAGAAAGATAACAAAGCTTTATTAAGACATAAATACACACATAATGAATAGTAAAAATAGAACCATGCTATGCAGAGAGTGTCCTGCAGTTGGAAGCAATATGGGAAGACAAAGATCAAAAAGTGTCGTACAATTTTAAATTTTTTGGTTGATAGTGGCTTCTCACTAAATGATCTCGCAAATTGCGAGAACGACGAGCCGATACACATGGGAATTGTGTGACATGTCTTTCGATGTTAGGGTCTGCCAGGAGAATGGGCCAGAATTGTCTCAAAATAGCGTTCATCTGAGGCCATCTTGAGTGATAGTTTGTGGTGAACCTTACTCGGGGGTCGATTTGTTGTATTTTTTTGGAGAATAGCAGATTATCCCTTGGGGTTGTTTTTGCACGATGATATGCTGTTTTAATGCACCTTTTGCTATACCCTCGACTCAAGAAACGTTCTGTTAGTTCAAACGCCTGTTTTTCAAAAATTTCTTCTGATGAACAAATTCTTTTGATTCTAAGAAATTGTCCAATGGGTACAGCTCTTATAATATGTGTCGGATGGGAAGACGACGCATGGAGTAATGCGTTGACGGAAGTCGATTTTCTGAAAACGTCTGTCTGTAGAAACCCTTGTTGGTCCTTGAACAATTTAACATCCAGGAAGTCTATCTGATCTTTATGATACTGATAGGTAAGTTTGATGTTCAGATTGTTAATGTTTAAACTGTCCATGAAGTGCTTCAAAGAGTCTGGGGTACCCCTCCAGATGATCAGGATGTCATCTATGTACCTGGCCCAAAATGTGACCTGGTCCATAGAGACATCCTGACCACCATCCAACAGGTCCCTCTCCCACAGCCCCAGGAACAAGTTGGCATATGAGGGTGCGCATGCAGCCCCCATTGCTGTACCCTGAAGCTGTAGGAAGAAGGACCCGTTGAAGGTGAAGAAATTATGCGTGAGAATATATTCGAGAAGACTCAATAGAAATTCTCTAAAAGATGTTTCCATATTTTCCATCGATAGAAAATAGGACACTGCTCGCAAACCATCTGTGTGTCGAATGCTCGTGTAAAGAGACTCGACATCACAGGTTACGAGCAGCATATCATCCTCCATATTGATACCATTGATCTTTTGTAGTAGATCTGTTGTATCGCGAGTGTACGATGGTAAATTTTTAACAATGTCCTTCAGATGATGATCAATAAACAGACATGTTTTTTCCGTGAGACTTCCCTTGCCTGAAATAATTGGGCGACCAGGTGGAATTGTGGCATTCTTATGGATTTTAGGTAACAGATATAGAGTTGGAATAGTTGGTTCAGAGACGGTAAGTGCTATATTTACGTCCTTTGATATGATATTCCTCTGTACCGCTGTGTTCAGAAGTTTCTGAAGGTCAAGTCTGTAAGCAGATAGAGGATTGTAGGTCATTTTTTTGTAGCATTCTGCGTTATGTAGCTGGCGGTAGGCCTCTGCCTCATACATTTTGCAGGGCCACACAACTATGTTGCCACCTTTGTCGGCCGCTTTGAATACTATGTCGTCCATTTTGGCAATTTGCCGAAGACTTTGACGTTCTATATTTGTGAGATTGTCACATCTTACACTCCTAGATATTTTTTCAAATTCCCTGCTTACAGACTTGACAAACATATCAACAGCCGGGCAAACAGCCAAAGAAGGAAATCGTTTGGACTTTATTTTCAGATGTGCAGGTATTTTACCTGTTGTATCCGTGTCTTGTTCATTAAGAAGCTCTTCCAGGGCACGTAAGGTTAGTTGTTCTTCCATGGTGGTAAAGGTTTCCTCAGAAACGGGCCTATAGAAAAATTTCCTGTATATTAAAGACCTGCCAAATATATGCAAGTCCTTGATAGCAGAAAAAGCATCAAAGTTAGCAGAGGGGGAGAACGTTAACCCCTTCTTAAGAATCTCCAAGTCAGATGTGGAAAAAACATGAGAGGACAGGTTAATTACCTTTAAACTGTTGGATGGTTCCTCCCTTACTGGTTTTCTTTTATTGAAACCTTGTTTTTGTGTGAGTTTTCTTTTTGATCTAGTGCTATATGGTTGATATGGACGTTGTCGGGGTATATCTTCTGATTCACTTTGAGAAGAAAATGATGTTGCCGAAGAGGAACGATAGACAGGGGTCGGATTGGGTGTTCTTCTCCATTTATATACCCTTTTTTGTGCGAAATCGGCCGTATCCCTATTAAATTTCTTGGATTTAATATCACGAATTTCTTTTTCCCAATCTGAAAAATTCTCATCCAGGGCACGATAGAATGACGCCAGCCTCTCTGTCGTCATTTTGGAAGACAGGCATGATTGTATCTGTTCAATTTCTTTATCCAATTCGCCCAGAAGTTTGGTATCAAATCCCACGAGCAATTCCATAAATTTGAATGCACTGGTATCACAGACCTCTTCCCACCGCGCAACAAACTCATCATCAGCAATTGGGAATGAGGGAAAGATTTGGACTCTCAACCCCCTGGGAATTAATTTCCTTTGTATGTAGTTCTCAAGAAACACTTTGTTCCACCATACTTTCATTCTACGGTGAAGTAGATTTCTGTATTTATTTTGAGAATCACTTGTGTTTCCCTGACCATTAAAACCATGCATAGCCGATTCGCTGTTAAAAACCTGATCCATTTGGGAGCGCCAAGTACGTTCCCTGGCCTTGTAGTCCATGGATCCTGAAGCACTTGGATCTGTGAGGAACACAGTATGATTTATAACAAATGACTTATTTGTACATTCAGGAACAAACCTACAATTGTTGGCTGAGATACAGACAACGAAGGTTTGATGTGAAACCAAGTAAGACTTGGTGTATTGACCTTAAAATATCATAAGTTATACCTATAAACAAAGGTCAATTAACACTCAGATAATTTATAGAAAGATAACAAAGCTTTATTAAGACATAAATACACACATAATGAATAGTAAAAATAGAACCATGCTATGCAGAGAGTGTCCTGCAGTTGGAAGCAATATGGGAAGACAAAGATCAAAAAGTGTCGTACAGTGCAGAGATCCGGCGTTTTATAATGAACATATATTTGTAACAGGAGTCAAGTGACACATGTATTATCGCCCAAGGTTGCCTGCATGTAACATTGTGGAGTCTAAACACAGGCCAGATGTAAGGCCAAGAAAGGACTTACCCATGAGTGGTTGCTCCTACAACTGCAGAGACACCAAACCCGACGCGCGTTTCGGCGGAAATGCCTTCGTCCGGGGGTGGCGTCTCTCCAGCGGAACAAGGTATTTAAACAGCCAATATCCAATGAAAATGTTAAGGGCACATACGGAGAGATAATCAATGTGACTAGCCACTATAGAGCGGCATACGTGAGGTACAGAGCGAACCCGTGACGTACTTCCGGTGCCGCGTCATCAGGGAGGACGGAACAGGAGCGCACATGGCGCACATGCTCCGCCCCTCCAGATAAAGACACATGAGCGAAAGACGCCCGAGACACTCCCCCCTGACGTGAGCGCAGGGCTAGTCATCTGTCAAAATGCAGTATGTATATAAACTCCGCCCTACATGGGATACACGGCTGTTAATGGAAAAGAGATGAGACAGAATAGAAAATGAGGCTAAAAATAGGATATCGACACATATAGATGGAGCAGGTATTGAAAAACAATACCGATCGCAATGAGACATAGTACAGCATATTATATATAGATCAATATTCACCTATAACAAGGTGTTCTTAATATATTGTTTAAAGCTGTAAATAAACAGAATGATAACAAAAAACTAAAAAGAAGATAGGCATTACATCTGCCACAGATGTTCTATATACATATATATACTGTGATCATCACTAAATATATAGATCCAAATATTTGCCGTACAAAACACTGGTATAATCATAAACAAATAAATACATATATACACAAACCTGTATTGCTGACAGGTGAAATAAAACATAATACAAGTAAGAGAATTTTATAACAATGATAGTGAAAAATAATGAAAATAAATGTAAAAATAAATGAATAAAATTAATGAAAATGATAACAAATATATATATATATATACATATATACATACATACGCTTAAACATATATATACATATATATACACACATACACATATAAAAGTATGGAAAAATTATGTATAAAAAATAAATAAATAATAAATAAAAGATGAAAACCAATGAAAATAAAAATAAAAAATATATATATAATATAAATATGATGCTAAAATACATAAGAAATGTATGTTGTTGTGTATAAATATAAAAAAGTTATTGCATAGGTGTTATATCCCAAAGTTGCGTGGTGTGATGCATTGTGAGGTCAAACAATAATAAAATATAAATATATATGTGACCAAGTGATATTGTGAAATGAAATGTGCAACATATATATATAAGCGATATAAATAAAGATACATAAACATACATATGTGCATAAGTGTGCATAAATATACAAATTAACTAGATGTGTTTAATAAACAAACATGTTGATAAGAACAATTATTGTTGTATATAATAGTGAAGTGAAACTGAATGTGTGCATACGAAAAATTTCATTGATTTCAAATAAGTCAGCTATTACATGCAATATGTAGACGGATAGTGATTACATAAATAATAATAATGTTTACATTCATATTCCAAAGAAAATACATAAATAGATAAATAAATGAATATAGAAGCTGATCCTTATTGTTCGTCTTCAACGGGTTGTGTTCCAAAATATCGTCTCCATCTTTCCAGAAGGAATACAAATCTATGGTGCCTCAACCATTCATCTGTCTGTATATAAGAGATACAAAAAAGTACAATTAAAAATAGATTAAGAACAATTAAAAATGGGACCGCTGGGGATACCATAGGTCAAAGAAACGGCGCAAAGCTGAGAACTTCATTTAAACCTTGTGGACAAAGGGTGTTGAGAGTCCAAATCCATTTCGACTCGCATTGAGCCAACTTTTGGCCAATGTCTCCCATTCTAATGCCCATCCTAATGCAATCAATGCCCTTAACTCTTAAATCTTTTGGATTGCACGCATGGTGTGTTTTGAAGTGACGGGCTATGGGTTTTAGTTTAAGTTGGTCCATAGAGTCCATATTCTCTGCCCCAGCAATATCACGCATGTGTTCCCTGACTCTCACTTTCAATTCTCTAGACGTTAGACCGATGTATATTTTTGGACAGGGACATGTAGCGTAATATACGACAGCTTTTGTGGAGCAATTAATATGTTGCGTGATTTTGTATGTTTTTTCCCCTTTTGCGTCAACAAATGTAGTGGCCCGGTCAATGTTTGGACATGCCACACAATGTCCACATGGGGTGCAGCCCCATTTTGGTCCTTTTGTCCCAAAGGGAAATTTTGAATTTTAATAAAAATGTAAAGTTCAATAAAGTTTTAGAAAAAAAATAATTACATAAGTTAAAAAAAACACATTAATTAAATTTTATTTACTAAAAGTAAAAAAAAACATAACAAACATATTTGGTATCACCGTAATCGTAACAGCAGCTAGAATAGAGTTCACATGTTTTTTTTATACCACAAAATGAATAGCGTAAGAATAAAAATATTTTAAAAAAATGGCAGAATTTTTGTAATTTCAAATAAAACTTACATGGTACAACTGAAAAATATTACTTGTTCTGCACAAAAGCAGTCAAAAGTTCTGCTATGGGGTCCTGTCTTTACTAGTTACGCTCCTGGCTTTTATATTACAGCCACTCTCGGCAACCCCAGTAAACAGCTGCAGGAGAAATGTATTATTACATGGTGGCAAATTAGATGAATGGGCTGTAAGAGTGGATCTCTGTGCTGGCTCATACATGGGGGTCCCAGGGCTTGAGACCCTCCTATATGAAGTCCATATACACTAAGGCCAGGGCTACAGCTAGACTTTTTGTAGCATGAAATTGAGAACTAAGAGTCACAAGGCTACATATCATGTAAAAGATATAAATTTTATTGCATATAATATATAAACACATAACATAATAATAAAAACAGAGCGAGGTTTCTAAAAAGGAAAATTATGTATGGATCACTTCAAAATTACATATAACCACAGGGGTGATATAAATGCTACACCATAGCAGAAGGACATATATGTAGTAGACAAGAACAACACACAAAAAAAAAACACTAAGTCAATGGGTTAGTTTCAATAGTGCGTTATCAAAGGAGTCTGCTGTCTATCATGATACAATGTCACAATATCATATCTACACGTATCATATGAGTATCACATGACATTTTAGAGAAAGGTACTCAAAACACGGTACCGTACATCCAAAAGGAATACACCGTGAAAACGCCCTATGGTGTAAAAAACTGCCAACCTGGAAAACACCAGGGGGAGCCAGTGTATAAGATCTTACCCATGGAAATGAAGGTGAGCCCGTGATCCACGTGATCCACACAAAGAAAATAACACCCCAACGCGCGTTTCGCTGTTCTAGCTTCCTCAGGGGTTATAATCTAAGCTGTGTCCTGTCCTCCTTATATAGTGTCCCTAATCATAGAAATCGAACGTTCCGGGTAAGTCCACTCGTCGATGGTCCACGGCGCATGCGCGAGATTCTGTCAAAGGTCGCGATGCCTCCATCGCCTATCGTCACACCGCTATTGCGCACGCGCATCTCCGAAGAGACGTCTCTATGGAGATAGCGCAAGCGCACAGCCGGCGTATTGACGAGAGGAGACCGAGGCAAGCACCCGACATCTCTGCAGCATGCGCAACTCCAAAGCGAGGGATATAGGTGTCTTATACGTATGTCTCTATCTCTATTTATAATCGGTGCCACTACTATAGGATGGTTTAGACGGTATATTCCCCTTACTCTACATGTAGAGGCAGTAATAGATGCCCCATAATACGAGACCTGCCGTAACCATAAAGTGTACAGTGAAACTCATTAAGAATAAATAGGTGAATCAGTGACATTAATTTAAACCAAACCAGATATAGTCGGATGAAAAAACATAAAAGAAATAGTGAAAGGTAGTATTAATCACGAGTGAGTTAAAGATAAAAAGTGATAATATAACTGGAAAATTATTAAATATTAAAGTGGCTATAAACCAGTGAAGAAGATACATGATACACATGTAAAAAGAAGAAACACGACCCGTGAACAAGTGAAATAATAAAATAGAATGAAATAACAATTTATAATATGAAATAAAGAATATATACATATATACAGTGTACAAAAAAGCACTTTAAGGAATCTATATTTGAGAGAGAGGGTTATTACAATAGCACTCCAAAAGTGGCATCACCAAATAGCAAAAGAAATATTTATCTCAGACATAATCAATGTTTGATATTAGGACAGAATATTCACTTCTCATCTATATATCAATAGATAATTGATCGGATGTTCATTTCTAATTGTTTCCAGTGACATCATGGCTGCCCAAAGGAACAACTCCCATTGAAAACGTTCGACGGAATCTAAACATGGACACAAAAACATACAGTTAATGACAACTAAAGGTAGGACATATGCACAGTATAAATTAAAATCGCCTAAAATACTTTTTTTGCAATGGACAGGTATATTTTTATAGGAAGGCAGAAAAACTCAATTTCTCATTTAGACCAAGGGGGGTCATAGTTCCAAGGGTGGTAATCCATCTGCACTCCTTTTGTGCCAAGATCTTGTTCGCATTTCCCCCTCTGACACCACAATGCACCATGTCTATGCCCCATGCCAAAAAGGTTTTGGGGTCACATCCATGGTATAATTTAAAATGTTTCGGGATCGTCTTCAATAATGTTATATCGTTGACTTCCTTCGCGGCCGAAATATCCCTTACATGTTCACGAATGCGGATTCTGAGTTGTCTAGATGTTAGACCAACATAGACCTTTGGGCACCCACATGTTGCATAGTAAATAACATGGGTCGTGCTGCATGATATATAATGCAAGATTTTAAAGTGACGTTCGTTTTTAACGGAACTAAAAGAAGTTGTCCGTGCTATGTTGGCACATGCCACACAGTCACCGCAAGGGTAACATCCCTGAATAGGGCCTCGTGTAGAGAAAGGATTAAGTTGTAATGGCACATAATGGCTCTTCACCAGTATATCTTTCAGATTTTTATTCCTTCTAGCCGTCATCTGAGGATTAGTCGGTAGAGCTTTTGAGAATGCGGGTTCTGTATGTAAAATCGGCCAGTGTTTCTCCAGAACTGATCTCATTGTTTGCCACTGGTTTTTAAAAGTGGAAATGAATCTAATTTTGTTATCCGCCTGATCTTTCTTTTTTTCTACCTGTCGGATGTAACAGATTCTTTTGTTCCGTATTTTTAGCCCGACTGTATCCCTGCTTAATGCATCTTTGGCTATAGCCCCTGGCTTGAAATCTCTCTTTGAGATCCTGTGACTGTTCTTCAAATTTTTCTTCAGAGGAGCAGATCCGCTTCATTCTAAGAAATTGACCAACTGGGACAATCCTCGTAGTGGAATATGGATGTGCTGAATGAGCATGCAGGAGGGAATTGACCGACGTCTCCTTCTGCACAAAAGCAGTCAAAAGTTCTGCTATGGGGTCCTGTCTTTACTAGTTACGCTCCTGGCTTTTATATTACAGCCACTCTCGGCAACCCCAGTAAACAGCTGCAGGAGAAATGTATTATTACATGGTGGCAAATTTGATGAATGGGCTGCAAGAGTGGATCTCTGTGCTGGCTCATACATGGGGGTCCCAGGGCTTGAGACCCTCCTATATGAAGTCCATATACACTAAGGCTAGGGCTACAGCTAGACTTTTTGTAGTACTACATTATTGATTTTAACTATTGAGTGACAGCTGCAGTGCAGGATTGTATTCAACTCAATATACTCATTTGGACTTCAGCTCAATAGTTAAAATCAATTATGTAGTACAACAAATAGTCTAGGTGTAGCCCTGCCTTATAGGGCATATGGACAGAGGTTGTTTTATGAGACAATCCTTTTTAATAGCACAGAATTATGTCTTTTAGACTTTATAAAAGCTTGCCACTAAAAATCTACTATAAACTTTATATGAACCTGTCAGAAAATGACTAGTTCATTTGCAGTATTAATCAGAAGAAAACCATTTGCTCTAAATAATTCTTCCATATAATATGTCTAGCAATAACATTCCTCCCATTCACAACCCATTATATAAATAAGACCACAATCCGTAGATCACAACTTCCTATATTGCAGGTTAATTAAATGGAGCCACGCCAAACCAAAAAAGAAATTCCCATTTCTGTATTAAACACTGCTGCAAAGTAATCTGTTTAAAAAGCTGTGGGCTTCTAAAGTGATTAAGCGTGATTATTACTCTCTATCTGGCCTTGGAAGTAGTAATCAGGATGCAGAAACAGGATGTCAGCAGATGCAAATAAAGATTTGCATCATTCTTTTTCATTAAAAAAAAGAGAGCAGTGTTTACTTCCAACCTTCAAGGAAAATTCCTTCCACCAATAAATGAGAATAATGGCTGAGACAATGCATAATCAAAGCAGCAAATAAGTCTTGGGGCTTGTCTACACACAACGGAACTGCTGCAGAAAATTTCTTCAGCAATTCCGTTGAAAGTAAAAGGCTTTCCGGTGCGGCAAAAACGCACCATGTCCTGCGGGTTTTGCGGCAGAAAATGGTGCGTCAATTGCTGTGTTTTTCCCAATGTTTGGAGATAGAGATATCTCCTATGAAAAACGCAGCAATTCTGGACACTTTCCGTAGCAGGAATTGACATGCTGCAGTCTGAAAAATACGCACGGCTCGGAAATTTCGGCTCGGAAGTTTTACGCAGCATGTGGATGAGATTTGTTAAATCTCATCCACTACTCTGCTACTCTATTCTGCTCCGTTTTCTCCTGCCGAAGAAAACGCAGCAATTCCATTACGTGTGGACGAGCTCTAAAACTGGACGATCACACACTGTGGGATACTGTCAGCGATGGTTGGAGACTGTCAGTATTTAGGGACGCAGCCCTTTGACAAGGGAAATCGTAAGATACATCTATCAATGCTCGCACAGAAAGGTGGTGTTTAATGTAGACACGGCATGGCAGGGCGGTGGTGGAGACAGGGGGCCCAAGCTTGGGGAACAGCTCAGGGCCTATGGTCTACTAAATCCGCCACTGGATTCAGGATACAGGTAGCAGGTCATGGGAACACTGGGAACAGGATATGACTAATATACAATTTGCAAGACTAACATAGGAATACAAACAACGCTCAGGCAAGGAGTGAAAGGGCAGGGGCCTTTTATAGTCCAGGGTGATCTGGGAGTCATTTGTGAATTCCGTTAAGGCCGAGAATGAGCTCGCGCGCGCACCCTTGTGGTCACAGCAGGGCAGGACGGCCGCATGTGCTGGCATCTCCGTTGAGGGGGACGTCGGCAGGATAAGAGAGGGTCTGTGGTCCGTGACCGCGGCTGTTACAAACAGAGGCAGAAGTGAAGGCGCTCTTGAGGTTGGAGCCTCTGCCTCAGGGACCAGTCCTTAGTGTCCACTCCCTTCTTGGTAAGAACTGAGATGGAAGAAGTAAGGGACAAGAAATTTGGGATCAATTGTCGATAAAAAATGGCGAATCCAAGAAATCTCTGGATAGCTCTGAGACCTTGAGGACATGGCCACTCCAATTCGGACTTCACCTTCTCTGGATCCATTTGAAGACCACAATCAGAAATAATATACCCCAGGAAGGGCAAGGACTTTTTTTCAAACACGCACTTATCGAGTTTTGCTTACAGGCTCTTCCCCCTTAACCGCAACACGTACATGCTTCTGATGCTTCCTCTAATCAGGTGATTAGATCAAGATGTCACCCAGATACACTACTGCGCAGACATACAGAAGATCACGGAATATGTCATTCTCAAATTCTTGGAACACTGCTGGAGCATTGCACAGTCCAAAGGGCATTACGAGATACTCGTAGTGACCGTCCCGGGTGTTAAACGCTGCTTTCCATTCATCGCCCTGGCGGATACGGATCAGGTTATAGGCCCCGCCGAGATCCAGCTTAGTGAAAACCTTGGCTCCATGAATCCTGTCAAAGAGGTCAGAGATAATCGACAAGGGTTACTTGTTTTTGCCTGTGATTTGATTCAACCCACGCTTGTCAATTCATGGTCGAAGAGATCCATCCTTCTTTTCCACAAAGAGGAATCCAGCTCCAGCTGGCGAAGTAGACTTCCTGATGAACCCCATCTCTAGGTTCTCCTTGACATACTCCGACATGGCCTGGGTTTCCGGCAAGGAGAGAGGATAAACTGGTCCGTGAGGGGTTTATCCTCTCTCAGGAAGTAGCTCAATAGGACATTCATAGAGACGATGAGGAGGAAGTACCTCTGACTCCTTTTTGCTGTAGACATTCGAGTAATGAGCATATTGCAGAGGCAGTCCAGAGAGAGGGGCACTGCAGGCGCGTGGGCCGGCATCTCTGGGGAGGGAGACGTCGGCATGAAGAGAGTGAACTTTGGTTGCTGCTGCCGGTAAGTTATGCCAGTGGTCAGCAGCATAACATATATAAGATACATATTTACTTACAGCAGGAGGAAAAAAGAAGACAATATTAAAGTTAAAAATTTACGGGATGGTACCAACCTTGAATCAACCAAACAAAGTATAATGAGTCTTGCTATTTACAGAATACAGGAGAAGTCTCCTCTGAAGCCTTGTCATTGACCTTGCACCCAGGATACCTATTTTCCCTGAATTACTATATCTCCTTTTCGATGTTATGCTTATCTCCAGCAATTCCTCAGTGGCCTGCATGGGTGCAGCAACTTCCTATAACACTGCTTTGTTTAGGTGTCACCTGGTCTTAGAAGCAGTACTGTACCTCCAAAAATGTATTTTTATAAATGTATAGATCAATGAGATAGACCGAATCCAAGAGAGAATCCATGGTGGCAGCTGTGCTTCTTATCGTCCAGGCCGGCCTCCTGGGATGACGTTCCAGCCCATGCGATGCTGCAGCCAATCACAGGCTGCAGCGGTTATATGGGATGAGATATTATCCCAGGAGGCCGGTCTGCAGTACGTCAGAGGGTAAGTATGCACTTTTTTTTTCCCCTCTTCTGTTTTCCGCAGCAGGCATTGGTTCCGAAATCCCCTGCAGGTCCTCACATCTCATAGCAAGGAGGTAGTGGCAGGGAGAATCGGAATTCGGCACTGGTACTGCCAGGATGTGTAGTAGGAGGAACAGCAGGAGCAATAGGAGCAGGTGCCGTGAAGACTGCATCTTGTGTATCTAGTCAATGTGCAGTAACGTTCAGCGCCTGGAGGAGTTGATCCTGTCGTGACTGAAGGTTTGACGGAAGCATGTTCGTTATAAGTATGCACTTTTTTTTTTTCTCTTCTGTTTCCAGCAGCTGACATTCCGGATGAAAAACTGCGGCCGCCACGGCGACTAAATTTTTTACGCAGCGTATATGCCCTGTGTGAACTTACCCTTATAGATTTTGTAGCAATGCAGCGACTAATAGGCCGGATATGGTCACAGAGTATCATAATCATAAGATATTTTTCTAGAGAAAATGTCCTTTCTCTTCATATAGTATGTGAAAAACCTGGAAAATTGTATGGGTTGCTGGAGTGTAAGAGAAGACAAAAGGTCCACTCCGTCTTTAGGACAGTCCAGGGTTTGGGCTCCTTATGAGTCTCATTAGCTGCCAGCTGTGAGGGCTCCTTCAAGAAAGGTGAGATCTATTCACACAATAATCCCAGTCTGGGGAAAGCTGGCTGCAGCCAGTTTTAAACTATAGTTACTGTGTTGGAGTGAAAATTTTCTAGTGCGCCAACAATTTTACCATGGAGATGGTGATACTGTGAGCTAACTTGCTCCTGAGTGGTTACATATGGTGGAGGATTGCTTTGGGCACAAAAATGGCACATAGAATTTAAAGGGCCAGAAGCCTGATGTTTGATTGTGACTATCTCTGAGAAGAAAGGCTGTTTATGCAGACTTGCATAAGACAACTTTTTTATTTTTGCTAATTAAAAGACCGTTGCTAGTGGGAGAAGACAAAAGCATTCTGGCACAAGTTGAAGCAGAGCGAGAGGCTGTGCATGCGCAACTGTAATTGTCCTTGGATAAAAGGGCCTATGTAATAAGTAAATGCTCTACGACACAAGGTGCCTTGATGTCGGAGGCTCATGAGGTTTTTTATAAGTGGTTTGCAAGCAAGAGCAAAGAGCTTGGATACCGAAGATACAAACGGTGAGTACTGTTGCTAATGGCAATTAATCGGTGCCAGGGTGGTGATGTCTGAGAGTGAACTGTTGTATGGCCGGATGTCCTGTTGCCAAATGGACAAGCGTTAATGAGTCAATCATGCTGAGGTGCCCTGATACCGTTGCTAAGGGCAAAAAATTTCTACAGCAGGTGGCTGTCGCTGCTGCTCAGCGGAAGGAGCTGTGTTTGAAGGGCCATCATGCGGAGAAATGTGAACGTATTTGTCCTTTGGTCAAGGGACCAGGAAATTGCAGTTTAAAACCTGGGAGTTGGTGGTGGGCCCTCTACTAGTTGAATTGGATCCTATCCAGGTGTCCAAGGTGTATCCAGACATATTGCTATTCATTAAGAAGAATTCTGAGATTGGTGAGACTATTCTTCTTACGGGCTTATTCACATGATCGTATAATACGTCCGTGCTACGCGCATGATTTTCACACGCTTCGCACGGGGACCTATGTTACTGAATGGGTCCGTTCAGACTGTCCGTGAATTTCACGCAGCGTATGTCCGCTGTCTGAAATGCACGACATGTCCAATATTTGGCCGTGTTTCGCGCTGCACGCACCCATTGAAGTCAATAGGTGCGTGCAAATCGTGCTCGGCACATGGAAGCACTACCGGGTGCCGCGCGTGATTTGCGCAGCAGCAGTAAAAACAATGAATGAAAACAGAAAAGCACCACGTGCTTTTCTCTTTCTAAACCTAAAACCAGAGTGTCATCATGATGCCGACTGCGCGAAAATCACGCAACTGCGCACCATATGCTAATGACACACGGACATTTTGCGCACGCAAAACGCAGCGTTTTTTGCACGCACAAAACAGACACGCTTGTGTGAATCCGGCCTACTTTTGAGCCTGATTTTGGGACTGTGCAGAACACCGTTATAAAATGTGAGGGACTTAGGCCTCATGCCCACTTCAGTTATTTTCTTCAGTGTGCTATCCGTTTTTTTAACGGATAGGACACAGACACATTAATTTCTATGGGGCTGTGCACACTTCCGTTGTTTTAACGGAACCGTCAGGCCGTTCCAACAAAAATAGGACAGGTCCTACTCCTGTCCGTTTATGATGGAACAATCTCGGCCGTTTCATTCATTTGGTCCATTGAAACAACGGACTGCACACGGCAGCCATCCATGTGCGGACCGTGTTTCACGGATCCGTCGTTAGTGGCCTACGACGGCCAATGGAAGTGTGCATGAGGCCTTAATGTTATGTTTAACAGAGACTGTCCCTTATTTTTTGCAGCCATGGGAGAAAGACCGTATCCCAGATAACCATGGTGGCTATTCCTGGGAGAATCCTTATTCAGAGTAAGGGTATGTGCACACGAGAACTGTCTTTTACGTCTGAAAAGACAGACTGTTTTCAGGAGAAAACAGCTGCGTCGTTTCAGACGTAAAAGCTCCTCCTCGCATTATGCGAGGCGTCTTTGACGCCCGTAATATTGACCTGCTCTTCATTGACTTCAATGAAGAACCGCTCAAATTACGTTGCAAAGAAGTGTCCTGCACTTCTTTGCCGAGGCAGTCAATTTACGCGTCGTCGTTTGATAGCTGTCAAACGACGACGCGTAAATGACAGGTCGTCGGCACAGTACGTCGGCAAACCCATTCAAATGAATGGGCAGATGTTTGCCGACGTAGCCTTCTTTTCAGACGTAAAACGAGGCATAATACGCCTCGTTTACGTCTGAAAATAGATAGTGTGAACCCAGCCTTAGGGTGACCCCAAGGAAATAGGTGGATACCTAGGGCAACACAGCAGCAACTGTTTAATTCCCATCAAGTGCGACCACTGGGGAAATGCTACAATACGTAGTGCCCATTTAAATTGTCTTTCCATATAATGAACGGGTGTGCAAGGTCCTGTTGACTCTGCAGCTGCTCCCCACTCCAACAGATGAGGGTCCTGAACAGGGAACATTCCCTCTATTAAAGGGGTTTGCCGGTTTCTGGGAATCAGGCCTGGTTTACACGAGCGTGTGCAAAAGGCACTTGACAGCTCCGTGTGTCAGCCCCGTATGATGAGCGGCTGTGTGATTTTCGCGCAACCGCCATCATTATGACACTCCGTTTGGATGTTTGTAAACAGAAAAGCATGTGGTGATTTTCTGTTTTCATTCATCCTTTTCACAGCTGTTGCGCGAATCACGCTCGTCCCACGGAAGTGCTTCTGTGTGGTGCGCGTGATTTTCACGCACCCATTGTCTTCAATAGGTGTGTGATGCGCGAACAACGCACAAATACAGGACATGTCGTGAGTTTTACACAGCGGACTCAAGCTGCGTAAAAATCACGCAACTGTCTGCACGGCCCCATGGACTAATATAGGTTCGTGCGACGCGCGTGAAAAATCACGCTCATCGCACGGACGTATAACACGCTGGTATAAACGAGCCCTCAATCTTATTTTTCTGCAGATTTAAAAATTATAAAATATTCCAACATAGTTTCTGCATTAATTCCTACGGGTTTCAAGATCTGTGCTGTTATTCAGTAGGAACATTCATTGCTTTACTTCCAGTAGACCTATTTCTGTCCATGGTCATGTGATGGACACACAGGTGCTGGGATCGTTAGAAAACACCGCTCTGATACACATACTGTAGCGAGCCATGCACTTGTGGGTGAATCGCATGACCAGCGACAAAATTTTATATACTGTGAGCAAACAATGAATGTTCCTACTGAATATCAACAAGCAGAAATCTTAAACTAGAATACAATTTTCCAATACATTTTCTGTATTATTTCTAACTTTTAATTTATACAGAAAAATAACATTAATTTGACAGCCACTCTTTGTATTATATAACAGATACTTCAATACGTCATTAATCCTGGAAACCCCTGAAGACGCTACGTATGTAGCGAAACACCTGGGGGCGGGCTAACTATTTTAATACACTGCTTAGGGGTATGTTCACACGGCGGGGGTCCGTAACGGCTGAAATTACGGGGATGTTTCAGCCTGAAAACATCCCCGTAAATTCAGCCGTACCGGCATGTGCAGGCGCTTGAACGCCGCGTCAATTACGGCCGTAATTAGCGCTGCTATTCATTGGAGTCAATGAATAGCGGCTCCAATTACGGCCAAAGAAGTGACAGGTCACTTCTTCTACGCGGGCGTCTATTTACGCGCCGTCATTTGACAGCGGCGCGTAAATATACGCCTCGTGTGAACAGACAAACGTCTGCCCATTGCTTTCAATGGGCAGATGTTTGTCAGCGCTATTGAGGCGCTATTTTCAGACGTAATTCGGGGCAAAAACGCCCGAATTACGTCCGTAAATAGGCCGTGTGAACATACCCTAGCTGTTAGATACAATTCAACCTATTGGATATGGGAGATTAAACGTTCTGAAGCCGCTGATTCCAGTTGCTATATTTAGACAAGATGGCGTAATTCTATCTATATCTATCCTACACGCATTGTGCCCAGGGGTTCACCTTCTAGCAGCTTGCGTTGATCATTTTAATATTTGTGGTTCATCAAATTGCTTATAATAGCAGTAATAAAGTTTTTTCAGGTAGTTGGCAAGTTAGGGCTCCACTTGCCTTTGGGCATTTAGTTAATAGTAATTGTTTATGTGCCCACCAACTACCAGGGTCATCTTGTGGTGTTTTGTTAGAAACTTGCAAACTTCACTTGAACTTGTAAATATAAGCGATTGGACCAGCCCTGAAGGTGCACACAGTCATCGACAATATTTACAGTACTTTCACTACGGAGAGGCACAGACTTAGTTATGGGTCAGGCTGGCAAGATGACTGGCTTGTTCTGGTGACCAGCAGGAGCGCCTCTTCTTTATACCATATATCCAGTGTGGGATCTCTTGAGGTTTGCGCCAGATCTGGAAAAAATTTGTTTCTATCCCTACCCCCTTTTCCACGTCCTTGATGCAAGGGAAATCTGTTTGGGCCTAGTAAGCCATAAAGGCTATGTGCACCTTTTTTAACTCAAAACATTGTTTTATTAAAAAAAAAAGTTTAAGTGATTTGACCCCTTTAACGCTCCTTGACGTGCACTTACGTCAAGGTGCAGGGGGAGAAGGATGGAGCGCGCTCACGGAGTGAGCGCACTCCATACCCTGCGGGTGTCAGCTGTGTTGTACCCCCGGGACCGTGCTGACCCTGGCCGTTTAACCCCACAATTGCTGCGGTCAATCGCAACCGCAGCATCTGAGGCGTTATAGAGAGGGGGTGCCCTCTCCGACAGCTCATCGGTGGCCCCATAGCGCGATCAAGAGTCACCAATTGTTGTCATGGCAGCCCAGGGGCCTAATGAAGGCCCCCAGGTCTGCCTTCACTCTGCCTCTGTTATGCCCTGCCTGTGGCATGGCATAATAGAAGCCTGAAAAATGACAATATACTGCAATCCATTAGTATTGCAGTGAATTGTACCCGCGATCCAACGATCGCTGGTTCAAGTCCCCTAGGGGGACGAATAGAATGTGTAAAAAATTAAAGTAAAATAAAGTTTTTAGTAGTGAAATTGTTTTTTTTAAAGATCAAAACATTTTTTTTTACCATTTAGGTAAAGTAAAAATTAAAAAAAATAAACAAAATTGGTAAAGCTGCGTCAGTAAAAGTCTGAACTATTACAATATACCATTATTTAATGTGCATGGTAAACGTTGTAAAAAGAAAAAATATGAAACGCCAGAATCGCTCTTTTTTTGTCAACTTAGCGGTGAAAAAAAATTTAAGTGATCAAAAAATCGTAAGTACCAAAAAGTTGTATAAATAAAAACCATAGCTTGTGCCGCAAAAAATAAGCCCTCACATCCCTCAATACACGGAAAAATAAGGTTATAACTTTCAGAATATGGGGGGAAAAAATACTTTTTTTCCAACAGTTTTTTCTTTTGTAAAAGGAGTAAAACATTAACAAACCTATATAAATATGGATAATCACCGTAGTCGTATTGAACAGCAGAATAAAGTAAAGTCCCTCACACCACTCTATTGATGGAAAAAATAACAAGTTATGGCTTATAGAAGGTGGGGAGTATAAAACGAAAATGAAAAAAAAAATGTCTTGGAAACTAAGGGATTAACCCCTTAAGGACGCAGCCTAGTTTTGGCCTTAAGGCTCGGAGCCCATTTTTCAAATCTGACATATTTCACTTTATGTGGTAATAACGTCGGAATGCTTAAACCTACCCAAGCGATTCTGAGACTGTTTTCTCGTGACACATTGGGCTTCATGTTCGTGGTAAAATTTGGTCGATATATTCAGTGTTTATTGGTGAAAAATTGCAAAATTTAGAGAAAATTTTGAAAAAATTGCATTTTTCAGAATTTAAATGCATCTGCTTGTAAAACAGACGGTTATACCACCCAAAATAGTTACTAGTTCACATTTCCCATATGTCTACTTTAGATTGGCATCGTTTTTTGAACATTCTTTTATTTTTCTTGGACGTTACAAGGCTTAGAACATAAACAGCAATTTCTCATATTTTTAAGAAAATTTCAAAAGCCTTTTTTTTAAGGTACCTCTTGAGTTCTGAAGTGGCTTTGTGGGGCCTATGTATTAGAAACCATGATAAAACACCCCATTTTAAAAACTAGACCCCTCAAAGTATTCAAAACAGCAGTTAGAAAGTTTTTTAACCCTTCAGGCATTTCACAGGAATTAAAGCAAAGTGGAGGTGAAATTTGCAAATTTCATTTTTCTTGCTGAATTTCAATTTTATTCATTTTTTTTTTCTGTAACACAGAAGGTTTTACCAGAGAAACACTACTAAATATGTATTGTCCAGATTCTGCAGTTTTTATAAATGTCCCACATGTGGCCCTACTGCGCGCGTGGACTAAAACACAAGCCCTAGAAGCAAAGAAGCACCTAGTGCATTTTGAGTCCTCTTTTTTATTAGAATATATTTTAGGCAGCATGCCAGGTTTGAAGAGGTGTTGAGGTGTCAAAACAGTAGGAATCCCCCAATAGTGACCCCATTTTGGAAACTACACCCCTCAAGGAATTCATTTATGGTTGTTGTAAGCATTTTGACCACACAGTTTTTTCACAGCACCTATTTCAATTGGGCTGTGACATTAAAAAAATTACATTTTTTCCAATAAGATGTAATTTTTTACCAAAATTTCTTATTTTCACAGGGAACAAAATACTCAATTTTGTTGCCCAATTTCTCCTGAGTGCATCAATACCCCATTTGTGGCAATAAACTGCCATTTGGGCCCATGGGAGGCCTCAGAAGGGAAGGAGCGCTGTGTGTTCTTTGGAGTACAGATTTTGCTGGTTTGGTTTTCGGGTGCCATGTCGCATTTGCAGA
The DNA here is from genome assembly GCF_050947455.1 of Rhinoderma darwinii. NCBI lineage: Eukaryota > Metazoa > Chordata > Amphibia > Anura > Rhinodermatidae > Rhinoderma > Rhinoderma darwinii. Next base: position 48,591,163 of record NC_134697.1, on the reverse strand, counting down.
GCCCCAGAGGTATCAAAGCAATGGAAACCCACCAGAAGTGACCCCATTTTGGAAACTACACCCCTCAAGGAATTCATTTATGGGTAATGTGACCATTTAGACTCCATAGTTTCTTCACAGAACTTATTTGAATTGGGCTGGGAATGAAAACAAAATTATTTTTTTCAAATAATATGTAGTTTTGGCTGAAAATTTCTTATTTTCACAAGAAACAAAATACCCCATTCTGTTGCGCAATTTGTTCTGAGTGCCGCAATACCCCATTTGCGGTGATAAACTGCCGTTTGGGCCCATGGGAGGGCTCAGAAGGAAAGGACCACCATTTGGCCTACTGGGGATTTTCTAGTGCGAAGTCATGTATGCAGAAGCCCCTGAGGTACCAGTAGAGTTGAAACCCGCAAGAAGTGACCCCGTTTTAAAAACTACACCCTTAAGGCATTCATCTGGAGGTGTAGTGAGCATTTTGACCAAAGACATACAACTCGTAAACTGTAATGTGGGTTCTCCCGGGTATGGCAATCCCCTACATGTGGCTGTTATCAGCTGCCTGGACACACAGCAGGGCCCAGAGGGGAAAGACGAGGGGGGATAAGCTGTGTGGAGTGCATCAGGGTAAGTAAAATTGGGGTAAATTATAAACCAAGGGATGTATGATAAATTTTAAAACACTTTCATACAGAGCTCTGGTTATTCGGGACACGTGTCACATTGATATATTGTGTCATCCATTATCGCCCTCTTATAGCAGACTTTGCACCTCTTTTGACTTTTTCCCTTCTTGCCAGTTTGGGGAACTTCTCCTGGAAAGTGTTGCCCTGGTACGATGCGTGTGGGCTCGCTTCCAGAAGTACTGGGTGCCCCCCCCTTCTTGGACCCTAAAGATTAGGTTCTTGATAATCACCTCTTGAAATTCCAGGAAAGTTCCCGTCTGGCCTGCACATCGACGTAGCATGTACGCATTGTACAATGCCATCTGTATGATGTGCCCGGCCAGCTTCTTATACCACACCGCATGGCGCTGTAGGGCTTCAGGGCTTGATCTTACAAGTCCATCCCTCCCATGTACCTATTGTAGTCCAGGATGCAGTCTGGTTTGGGGGTGGCCTTTCCTTCATATATCCTAAACCTGTAGGTATACCCTGATACACTCTCACAGCTTATACATCTTCACGCCATACCTTGCCCTCTTACCCGGCAGGTACTCGTGGAATTGAACCCTCCCTTTAAAATGTACCAGGGACTCATCAATAGGAATACCCTTCTCGGGGGTGTATGCTTGGGAAAACCGGGCACTGGAACGGTCTAATAGGGGTCTCCGTTTATACAAACGGTCAAAACTGGGGTCATCTCGGGGTGGGCACGGCTCATTATCAGTATAATGTAAGAAGCGAAGTATTGCCTCATTTATTTATTTTTTTAGGTTCCAGTTCAGTTCTGAAGTTGCTTTGAGGGGCCCATATATTAGAAATACCCCTATCAAATACCCCATTTTAGAAACTAGACCCCTCAAAGTATTCACAACAGCATTTAGAAAGTTTATGAACCCTTTAGGTGTTTCACAAAAATTTAGAGCAAAGTAGAGGTGAAATTTAATTTTTTTTTTTGTCAGAAAATCCTCTTTATACCATTTTTTTTTTTATAACACAAAAGGATTTATCAGTGAAACGCAAATTAATACGTATTGCCCAGATTCTGCAGTTTTTAGAAATATCCCACATGTGGCCCTAGTGTGGTAATGGACTGAAACACCGGCCTCAGAAGCAAAGGCGCACCTAGTGGATTTTGAAGCCTCCTTTTTTATTAGGCACAATGTCCGGTTTGAAGAGGTCTTCTGGTGCCAAAACATTGGGAACCCCCCAAAAGTGACCCTAATTTGGAAACTAGACCCCTTGAGGAATCCATTGTAGTTTTCTTAGGGTGCATGCAGCTTTTTGATCAGTTTTTATTCTATTTTTACGTGGCGTGGTAACTAAAAAACAGCAATTGTACTATTGTTTTTTTATTCTTTTTTTTTTTACAGCGTTCACCGTGCGCTATAAATGACATATTCACTTTATTCTGCGGGGCGATACGATTACGGCGATACCAGATGTTTATAGGTTTTTTTTATGTCTTATGGCGTTTGCACAATAAAATACGTTTTGTAAACAATCATGTACTTTTTGTGTTACCTTATTCTAAGAGCCAGAACTTTTTTATTTTTCAATCAATAAAGCCGTGCGAGGACTTATTTTTTGCGTAACGAACTGTAGTTTCGATCAGTACCATTTTTAGGTACATGCGACTTTTTGATCTCTTTTTATTCCATTTTTTGGGAGGTGAAGTGACCAAAGAATTGTGATTGTGGTTCGGTTTATTATTATTTTATTTTACGGCGTTCACCGTGCGGGATAAATAATGAAATAATTTTGTAGTTCAGGCCGTTACGGACGCGGCGATACCAATTATGTATAGTTTATTTGTTTGTTTATATATTTTTATTAATAATAAATGACTGATAAGGGAAAAAGGGGGATTTTTACTTTTATTACTTTTATTACTTTTAAATCTTTTATTTTCTTATTTTTACACATCTTTTTTTAACTTTTTTTTTTTTACTTTATTACTTTGTCCCACTAGGGGACTTGAGGGCAGGAGGCCCTGATCGCTATTCTAATACACTGCACTACATGCGTAGTGCAGTGTATTAGAACTGTCAGCTACTCACTGACAGCAAGCATAGTGGGTCCTGACGTTGTCAGGACCCACTAGGCTTCCGTCTATGGCATAGCCGGACGCCATTGTTTGGTGTCCGGTTGCCATAGTCACCATCGCCGGCCGCTATCGCGTAGCAGGCCGGCGATGGCAGCTTAACCCCTAAAAAGCTGCGATCTCTATAGAACGCGGCTTTTAAGGGGTTAATCAGCAGGGACACAGCGATCGGTCCCCGCTGTAGGAGCTGTGACAGCTGCTGAACAAGATAGGAGCAGTCACAGCTCCTGTATGTGTCGGGAGGACGGCCGAAACGGCCGTTACTCCCGAGACGTACTATTATGGCATGGAGCGCGAACGATACAGCTGCCATGACGTAATAGTACGTCAAGGAGCGGGAAGGGGTTAAAGCAAATTTTAATTTTCTGTTTAATTATTATTTTTTTTTACTTTTTAAGATACAGCTTCTATGTATCCTGTATTGATAGAAGCTGTATCCTGCCATCAAATCCGATTCCATCAGGTCAGCTGGACTGACGACTTGGCTGATGGTGTCAGGTCCGTATTTCACACCGAATAACCACCTCTGTAAATTGAAAGCTGAAGGCATGCCTGGAGAGAAGTACACCACACAGAGTAATGTTGGTAGACATCCCCTCCGTCCACCAGGAGGAAGACTGAAAAACTTTTTATTCAGAACAAAGAAACACAGAAAAAGACACATGCCTCCAGAGAGATGTGGGAGTGCCCAAGCCCCCCACCGGTTTCTCAGCTGTAACTTCTCAGACTCACTCTTCTTGCATTCCAGGGGGCGGTGTCTTCCATATTTGTGTCCGACATGAACAAAGAACTTATTATATATCAGTATATTACACAAAGAACTGAAATGTATGTACATATGTGTGAGGATAATATTTTTCAAACAATATACATGGTAATGATCCCTGACAGTCCCCCCTAAAAATATTATTACTCTATCCCTGAGTCTTGCCTAGCAACCTACCACTGACCACGCGAACCAGGCGGGTAGGGGTTTTGGATTTCTTCACCAGCTTGAGACGAGCTACTCCTGATGAGTAACCCCCCTTTGTACCTGGACTTCCAAAGTGTCGGAGTGGTCCTAACTTTCCCTATTCTCCTCTGGATACAGGATGGTTGTCTTGATATAATCTACAAACCGCTGCTGGTTGTAATATATATATATATATATATATATAATTAATCCAGTCTACATTTTATTAATGGTAACAATTGTCGCACTGTCACTTACTGTCCTAATGGGACTTTTACCCCTGCAGATATAACAGGTCATGGGCAGCACAGTTACCTTCACCTCACACCTCCACATAAAACTCCTCAGATTGTAATTTGCAGCACCGTGGCATATTTACACACATTATAATTATAAACCTCAGACATTATAAACAATAGGGCCTCAACTAATAATCATAATGCTATCACCAATCTCATGCTATCACCCTCAGGTTTCGGGTCCCATCAGTTCATTGCCAGTCCTGTACACTATCGTCTTCTTCTTCTTCTCCTGTCTTCTGCTCTTCACTGACTGTCACCCTCAGGGTAACCCACACAATTGTGGAGTCAGACTACGTTGGTGTCCAGTGGGGGAGTTATTATTACCCCCTCCTAGCCACTTATCAAAACACTTGATCCTGCTGATGGATTCACTCAGGTCTTTGGTCTTTACTTTGATCTTTGCTGATGTCATCAGGACTTGGTTTGGTCCTTCTCATCTGTCTGACACCGTCTCCTTTAGTTTACGTCACCGGGCTGTACATAGTACCTCATGCTGTGAGCCTGGGGTTAGATCCCACGTAGGCGGATTAGTGGAGTTGTATTGTGACTATTAGAAACCCTCCGCATCTGTACTCTTCCTCTGGCAAGTTGCTTGTCTGGGCGGCCGCTTAGAATTGTGACACTGCCGTCAGTTCATGTTAAACGCGTTGTAGTGGCTCAGGCTGCGCCTGCCGCATCTCAGTGATGGAGTTCATTGTGTTAAAAGTCTTTTAGTTCATATTTACTGGCACTTGCTGGGGACCCCCAACCCTTGTCAATTGTTAAAATAAATACTGATCTGGTGATAACATCATCCGCATACACTATAAACGTTGTTCTAAGTACATACAATAATGTCAGGCCCTTAAATGACATCAAACACCTTTATTTATATATATATATATATATATATATATATATATATATATATATATATATATATATATATATGGAAAAACTTCTCTGTTACAATGGACAGTGCACCTAGAATATGTGTGATTACTGGGTACATTTCATTTGCACTTGGTGATACTCTTTCAGCAGGATTTGTACCTTGATCTCAGCTGATTGCCTAGAACATCTCCACCTCACAGAAATATACACAGATTCCACATGTTTATCTGACAAGTGTCTTAAACCTATTTTTCTTACTCTAATCTGGTTCGTTCTACCTGGGAAGGCCTCTCAAGGTCGGTTCTCTTCGTGGGAGGTGGGTATGATAAGGTTGGCACCGGTCTGCCAGGACTGTTCTGTAGGCAAATCAAACAGCTCTAACAGAATTTAGCAGCAACAGCTGTAAAGCCTGGGACATACCAATTAGATCTTAATCAGATAATTAACTTGAAGAAAAACATTAACAATGACAGATTTATGTTAAACGTTCACACTGGTCAGTAACTAAAACTGATACCTACAAACTGATTCCTCTTTTCTTTGTATACATATCTATACATACACATATACACTGCACAGAATTCTCTGCTCTAAAATTTCCCTTTCACAATAAAAATAAACAAATAAAAATGTTTTCGAATGGGAATATTCCACTTCTGTACCTTTTATCTGACGCATGACTCTAATAGTCCAATGCTAAGGCTGGTCTAGAACTTTACATAAAACTTAACCTCAGTATTTAATATTCCCACAACCCTTCTTAAATACAGTTATTAAACAAACTAACCTTTGGACACCGTCTAGAGAACTGCTGACATCTTATCATTGTACAAACACCAGGTCAATACTTGGGATAAGCACTGTTCCCCTGTCACTTACACACAAGTTCTGAAGTGGGGGAAGATACCGGCCGTTCTTCAGACCCCCCTGAGAACAGGTCTACACACACGAGCACATTGTCATACACTTCTACCTCGGGTAGTTGTATGTTCTGCCTTCGCTGGGACGGGTAATCTGGCCGGGCTGCACTTTTCACAGGTACCTTTGCTGTTTTACCTATGTCATGCCGTGCGTACATCATGCCGGCTGCTACAAACCTAGTGGTGGCATTATTGTATCCAGGGACAAGCCAATTTACTGACACCTGGCTGCACATATCCTTGTTGTCAGGTCTGTCGTCTTTCGCTCTCTCAATTGGCTTACCTGATGATCCAATAAAGTTCCTACTACCATAATTGTCGGCGATGCCAAAAGCGTGCCTAGAGTCAGAGTAAATGTCGGCCGTCTTACCTTTCGCCAGGTTACAGCCTCAGTGAGCACCTCCAGCTCCGCTCCTTGAGATGAACAAGAAGGTGAGAGTGGTTTCTGGGTAATTTACCTGGTGCCTCGTATCCTGTCTTGTACCTACTGTATAATAAAATCTCTTTATTACAAATTTACATTAGAAACCCATGTCACATATAGATAGAACATCTCAAAGGGGTGGCGTCTTCATCCTCTAAAATAAAACCAAATGTTCTACACTTCTCTACACTCATCTGATAATCCAGAACACTTTGAGAATCTCACTTTTAACAGGTTCTGCAAATACTTGATTAATACGAAAACAAATAAAAAATAAAAAAATTCCTAAAAACTTTACATCAAATTAACAATGTCCAGACAATTTTTGTTTTGCCTTCTCCCCCGTCTAAATCCATAAAGGCTCGTGTGGGTGACGTCACCTCTGCCTCCTGTGTAAATTTGCTGGAGGGGGATGGTCTCTTACACAATACCTCATATTGGGTGGAGACTACAGCACAGCTTACCCAGTGCCATATTCACCGTTCTGGAAAGATCTGGAACCATCTACACAGAAAAACCTCAACATTTAGGTTACTCTCATACACATTTAATCTGGATTACTCATTGGGGTCTCATACACATTTTTAGATCTCCTGAAACCAAATTAATTAATTCAAAACAAACCAAAATTGTACCTGATCAGTCCCTTCACCATTCCCCCCTTTGTGGACTCTGCGAAAGTAATGTAGCAGAGTTCAAAACTACATCTCAACATAACACTAGTTTAACCCCCTGTAATGTACAACAGCCTGAAACAAAAATGACTTTTTCCTGACGAAAATACATTTTATCTTTACAATGACATAACTCATGTGTGAAATCAAAAACAAAACAATTGTAGTTATTCAATAAAACAGAAAATATTATATCTGATAACACTAATTACTGCAAACCAATAAACTGTATATAAAAATAGGGAACGGTGGGGGCACATACATTTACAAAACCCCGTGTCTCACAGTATCTATAGTTTAATACATCTGAATCAACATCAAAACACATTAAATCTGATCACATCATAACACATAAATATCGTAACTTTTATAAACAACAGTGCATGTGCAAAGAGAAGATATTTATTTAGGTTTGTAGACATTACTGATATATATATATATATATATCTCTCAAAGCAGTGCATATTGAAATCCCTTTGTCTCATCAGCCCTGCAGACTGCACCCAGTCAGCCCCCCTCCTCCTCCCAAACACAGCATACTACACTACAGGGGGAGGGGGGGTCACACACTCATTTCTCACAGCTTCTAGTCTCACAATCTTAACACTTTCAATGCCGGCAAAACAACATACGTATCTGCAATCATACATCACACCATTGTATAGGAATTATCTACGTTCAAAACATCAAACACATAATCTGTAACAGTGTCCAATCTGTCGGCCACCATCTCTATATTATGATGACGTGTTGCTTCATCAGTGAACAGTGTCCTGCACACTAGCATGGAACCTAAAAATAGAAAAGACACTACAAATGACAAAATTAACAAGGCGATTATTTCATACTGATTTGGTTGTGCCGGGCGTGGCCACATCAGGGGTGGGTGATGGGGGGGCAGCCTCTCCCATTGGAAACACATTGTGCAGCTGTGAGGGGGGGGTTTCCCACCCACAATGAGGACACACTCAACATGAGGTACCGACACCATTACGGGGCGTCGGCTGGTCCTGTGTTTTCTAATACATATAATACCTTTCTTATTCCTAACTTCCTCTTCTACAAATCCCACTAAAGCACTTTCCATCAACTTACTACCTTCCAATTTCCCTTTGTTCTCCAGAATACCTTTTGCCCAATCTGGGGCTTGGAGCCGCCCTCCTCTATGGATCCCACACACTTCCATCAATTTCTTCATTTTACGGACGATCCTGGAGATTTGAATATGGAACGTAAACCATCCATTCTAACAGTCTATATTATACACGTAATTTATATAACAATTTTCGATCTGCAACTCTTGGTCTGGCAGGAAATATTATAATTTCACAGTCTGCAACGCTAAGTCTCGCCGAAATAGTATAATCTCTAGTCTGCAATGTATTTATTACATCTCGCTAGGATATAAAAATCTTTATTTAGACTCTCTGGCCTCGCTGGAAATATTAAAATTTGCAGTCTGCAGCTCTCCGGTCTGTTATATAATCTTTTATTTAAACTCTAATTACCCAGAGGATGGTTAGTCGGGCGCGACTAAGGTCTCACAGGTTTTCAACCTCACAGCGGAAAATATCACCTCTGTCGCCTGAGATAATCCAGGAAATCAACAAAAGGGTTCTACAGATCGCCACCATGTCTTCCATAGGTGTGTCCGACATGAACAAAGAACTTATTATATATCAGTATATTACACAAAGAACTGAAATGTATATACATGTGTGAGGATAATATTTTTAAAACAATATACATGGTAATGATCCCTGACAATGGCACGTCCTGTGTGGCTTTGACATGCATGATCCAGCTAATAACAATCACATTTGAGTTTGTGATAATTCACACAGTGATGTCACAACATAGGAATAATGCACACCGAGACATCCGGGTGCACAGATACTACATAAGGTGATGTCACAAAACAGGTATAGTATAGATGTCGCAATATGCATGAGCCCTTAAATTGTTTATACACAGAGCAAGTAATTCAGTTTGTGGTGGGGGTTTTTTGGGAGTGCAGTAAAAAAAAAAAAAAGGGTATTAAGTGGGGAAATGCGGTTGGAAACACAGTGAATGAACGAGTTAAGCTAAAATATACAATTGTGTACTAAATAGTTGTCTTCAGACTGCAATGAGGGACTGCTTTGCTTAAATCTCTTTTTGTTCTTTGCATCCAGAAATAATGAGGATTTAAGGAGAACTTGTTTCATATGTTGTTGGACATCTCCCAGAATGAAAAGACAATGCTGCCCATTGCAGTTTATGTTGAATTTAAAGAGGTTCTGTCACTACATTATAAGTGCCCTATCTTGTACATGATGTGATCGGCGCTGTAATGTAGAAAACAGCAGTGTTTTTTATTCAGAAAAACGATCATTTTTTACGGAGTTATGACCTCCATTAGCTTTATGCTAATGAGTTTCTCAATGGACAACTGGGTGTGTTTTACTATATGGCCAAGTGGGCGTTATGGAGGGAAGTGTATGACGCTGACCAATCAGCGTCATACACTTCTCTCCATTAATTTATACAGCACATAGCGATATAGCTATATCACTATGTGCAGCCACATAAACACACTATAACGTTACTGCAGTGTCATAACGATGAATATACGTTACCTCCAGCCAGGACATGATGTGTATTCAGAATCCTGACACTTCTCTGTGATTTACAGCATAGCAGGCGTAGTCTCATGAGATTACGCTGTAAGCTGTCATTCACAGCGAGATCTCGCTGTGCTGTGCTGTAAATCAGAGACGCTACAGAAGTGTCAGGATTCTGAATACACATCATGTCCCAGCTGAAGGTAATGTATATTCATTGTCAGGACACTGTAGTAACGTTATAGTGTGTTTATGTGGCTGCACATAGCGATATAGCTATATCGCTAGTGCAGTGTAAATGAATGGAGAGTAGTGTATGACGCTGATTGGTCAGTAATTGGTTAGCGTCATACACTCCTCTGTACAATGCCCACTTGGTCATATAGTAAAACACGCCCAGTTGTCCATTGAGAAACTCATTAGCATAAAGATAATATAGGTCATAACTCCGTCAAAAATGATTGTTTTTTCTAAATAAAAAACACTGCTGTAATCTACATTACAGCGCCGATCACATGATGTACAATATAGGCCACTTATAATGTGGTGACAGAGCCTCTTTAACAAGATTTTTTTGTGTTCCTTAAAAAATCCAAGTACGGCAGCACAAGTTTTTTTTCTCTATCTTGCCCAATAGCCTTTATGGGGGCACACAGGGTCCCTGTCGCTTCGTACTACAACTAGCAACCTGTGCCACTATACAGTACCTCCCCGCCTGAGCTTTAAATGCACTGCATAGTAAAGGAAGGGGTGAAAGTTCAAAAAAGCGGAAACAATAGTTTCTTTGTCACACGCATCTTTAATTTTATAGAATTTACGTTTGTTTTATGAGTACTTTTGCGAATAAATAAACTGTATGATAAGAAAATAATAACTTAGAAGGGAATTAACTAAAGATTTCGCATTATTTTTTTTAAAGAAAGCCATTTTCATAAATCAAAGCCAAGTGTAATATTCAAATTTTTGGATTAAAAAAGGCTATAAAAATTTTATAATGTAGAATAAAAAGCCATCTGGCACAAAGTAAATTAACTACATTCTGATAATTTTTCCATCTCATCTACCCTTCTTAGCATCACTATAAATGGGCTAAATATATAGTTTATACATTGTGATATTTTTACAGATCGTGTATTATTAACCTACATAGATTCTTTTGTTTTGTCCATAGAGATGTCTTTGTAAGAATAATTATTTTTGCCAGTAAAAAGACCTTTTCTACTGGGATTAAAGATAATTAGTCATTGATATTGTTAATGGATTAAAGGCCTAATACATGAATGCCCGGATACATTAAATTAGCTGTTGTGCTACAATACAATAGAAAAGGCTGATCACTCAAGAGACTTATTTTCTCATTTTCTAGAGCTGTCTAGGTGTTAAAACACCACAAGAAATATTTAAAAGGAAAATCCTTGCAAAAATCTTAATATTACTATAACTATAATCTATCGTTGGCAATAAAGTGTAACATTCAACATGCTCACAAATTATTATTATTATTTTTTATTTTTTTTTAAACCTAAATTGGAGGTTGTCACAATTACAGCCAAATAAATGTTTCTCAAATCTACGGACTATGGTAAAAAATAATAAAAAGAGACCAATCGACTGACTAGCCAGATGTAAATGTTTTACTGATGACCATTATGTTTTACTAAATGCACTGCCCACAATTTTCCGCATATACTCTTGGAATCTCTCTGCGTATATATCTAACGGGTTCTTAGCCAAAACATATGCCAAAAAAGTATCTGTTTGGCCAAAATATGTTCGGATACCATTACCTCAACTGTAATGAAAAGTATTAAAAGGCTAAATCAACTATGCTTTTCAAAACAGTATATGAAAAAAATTATACTGCATGGCATTTTTTTTTTCTTTAAATGTTTCAAGTAGTCCTGCTGAATATAATATTGGGCTGATCTTTTTGTTTCGTCAGTAAATTTATATATATGAGGGTTCGTATATGAAATACTTTGAAGAACTGTATAAGTTTTGTGAGACATTGATGAATAAACCCAGGTTTTCTAAAACAAAATGAAAAATTACAAAGTTAATGTTGCCTCTACTAATCCTCGATTATCATACTGGTTTGTAAAATAACAGCCTTACTTCATGCCACTCAAAGAGATATATTTTAATAACGAGGTAATTTAAAAGGCTTTTCTTACCAAACACATTTATTTAGCACCTACCCAAGGTATAGGTGATAAATAGGGATGGATCAAGGTTAGTGGGGGCCACATCTCACCTATGCGACCTGGAATCCCACCTGACCCCTATCACCGCCACAGATAGGACAGGTGGCCACGCATGCATGTGGCCTTCTCTACTGAATTCAATAGGAATTATGGAGACGGCAAATGCAGTGACTCCCTTAGACTTGAAACAACAAAGCCACCTCATTTTGGCTGGATAGGGTCACCAATCATTAGGGTGGGTAAATGGTAGAGGCCCCCCCAGGACACCTTTGTGGTGGTGGCCCCAGAATGACCTAAAGAATGTGTGATTGCTGGAGGCGCCATCACTATAACACCCACCGATGACTAGAATAGGGGTCCTGAGTCCCTCTTTCCTCCTCACCCTCAAGACTGCAGTGGTAAATGTGTTTGCTGGGAAAAGCCCTTTAAAAAAAAAAAAATTATATATATACTCACACACTATTACATAGCAGCTTTAATAAAGAAATCGTAAACCTTTCTGCACATGACAATCTCTGTGATAAGAACATTCAGTCCACAGGTAAATTCTTAATCTCTGTGTTCTTTTTGGTCTTTTTTGTAGAGGATTTACTTGTCGTTTTAAGTCCTAGTTCATATGGAATTATTCTAAAAATAAAAGCATAATCTGATGAAACTGCATAAGAAATAGGTTAGTTTCTGTATAGATCCGTTAAGTGTGTTTGTGTTCTGGTTTAATAAATGATTTTGAGAGTATGTACGTTTCCAGACAGTGTGATTTGTTCAGAATGTAATAATAGTATTTGTTATATTTGTATTAGCAATCCACAATTTAGCAACAGTCAAAACAAGGAGCGAAATGATAAATCGGCTTAAAGGGAATTTTATTTTTAGAAAATAATAATTTTATTCCTTTTCTTAGTATGCTGTCATGTTACCGAATTCTCTTATTCTTGGATACCTGCAGCACTTTTGTGCTTATTTTTTTTAGATGCTTTAATTTGTACTTTGCTTTGAATAATAATTTTTGTACCTCATTTTTTTTTTTAAACACATTCTGCAGCAGTGCAAAGAGAATGAAATCCTATATGTTCCTGTCCACAGGTGAACACAAGGACAAGCAAGAAAACAATTCTAAGAAAGTCAATCCGCCTTAGAACTGCACACCTCAAAACTCAACCGGTTACACAATGTGCACTTCATTGTTCTCTGGTCAGAATGACAGAGAAAACATGTGAATTGTTGGTGGGTGCAATCCCACTGTTGGGAAATCCCACTATTGTCACCAAGAAGTCTCAAGGGTGCAGAAGGACATATTGCTGTTTGTTAAGAAGGATCCTGCGAGTGCTAAGACCTTTCTGATTAATAGATTTTTAAACTTGTTTTGGAAATGTAAAACATTAACTTGAAAAATGCGAAGAACTTGACCTAGATCACGTAATTGGTAGGAATTTGCCTGGTTTCTGGAAGTTGTGGGAGGGAGAAAATCTCCCAGGTGACCATAATGAGTATTCCTGGTAAAAGTCCTCTGCGGAGTTTGGAAAATGGACCTGTAATAAAGCTCTCAAATGACAGAAATGAGTTTCATGCACGAATGTCTGTTTAAAATGACACACAACAGTTATGTGATGACACGGTCATGTCGACTTTTGTGCTCCACATGTTTTTAACCCGTGACTGTCACACAGCCTGAGCAAGGGAATGTACTGTGTGAACTGGCTGGAAAAGAAACAGCAGCTGAGGCAGAAGCGGGTATTCACTTAAGTGTGCCCCTAGAGGTTGTGGTTGACCATTGCGAGAGTGTCACATGTGATGTGTGCACGGTTACTGATTGCAACCCAGAGAGTAGTGTTACTATTATATGGGGTCCGCCTGTCTTGGGATTATAATGATCATAAAGATCACTGCAGAGTGGAAGACAGAAACAACTGTGCTGCTGTATAACGGCCTCACAACAAAACATGTAGGAATCTACCTCCAGTAATTAAAAAGTTGATGCAGATGCACTGTACTGGGTTTTTTAAAACACAAATTATCAGGAAATAATTAAGGTTAGTTTTTTTGATCATAAAAGTAAAATTTTATTTAGCCAAGGACATGTAGGGATATTATTGGGCCGTGAAGCTCTTGGTATAATTGGTTCACTGATTTCTGCCTAGCTAATATACAGATGTAGTCTTCTTTATTTTGACTCAACGCATTAAATACACAGTGTCAAGAAAGTTTAACTTGACCTTTTCAATGGCTTTTGCTGTGTGATATCACACTCCAGCAAGTTCAGTCAAGATAAACTTGGCTACATCTGTATGGTTGTTGCTGTATAACAGCCATATAGTTCTCTTCACTATCTGGCAGACCGATCAGTACAAATTAATGCTGTGCCCAACTCCTGTAGCTGACATTGGAGCAGAATATTTTATTGTTCTGTAACGCGACCAAACTAAGGTATTGTAGATGAGGGGTCTCATGGTGACCGCAGCAATTATCACACAACACCGTTCTTGCAGCTGAACTAACTTTTCTCTGAATAAGCACTGTATATGTGGTTACTTACAAAGGCACAATACGCTTGCTGGTTACACAATGTGCCCAAATTGTAGTTACAGTCTCTTGCAAACAACTATTTACAGTGGTTGACTGCAGTGGCATCCCCTTTAAAAACGCTCTCCATTTCTCCGGCAGTGGCTCGTCAGCGCGATATTCACAGATGGCCAAAGTAGGGATAAGATAGTGTAACGGCTGCCGCGCCGTTCCCTGCCTTCACCACGGCCTCTGCTCCGGTTCCTGTGCCCTCCATTGCAGCATGCTCATCCCGAGCTCCACTTACACGATCCGGACGCTCTGCTGGCCCTGGGCGGCATCAGGTGAGTGCATCCCTTGCCTCCCTCTGCGGCCGTCATCCTCGATGTGCGACTGCAGTCACTAGGGGGCGCGCGCTGACTCGTTCGGTCTTAAAGGGCCAGCGCGCGCCTTAATTCTAAATACTTCCTATTTAAGGTTCCTCCTTCCGTTCATCCATGCTTGTTCAACCAAGTTCCCAGTGAGTTTCCCTGTGCCCTGGTTCTGTTTCCTTCCCTTCTGCCTTTGTCTGGATTTCCCATTGCTGACCTATGCCTGAACTTGACTATCCTTGCCTGCCTTGACCTATTGCTTCCATACCCGTTATGTCTGCTGCCTGTCCTGACTTTTGCCTTTCCTTCCGACCGCCTCTACCCCACTGTGCCAAGCGTTTCCTGGGTTCCAAGCACTATCTCCCAGACGACACCGAGGATCCACAAACAAACCGGTAAGAAACGTTCTAGATAGTCTTCTCACACTGCACGTACCGTCTTGGGTCTCTGACACACTCTTACTGGTGGCTGCAGCGGTCACATGGGATGAAATGTCATCCCAGGAGGCCAGACTGCAGGAAGGAGGAGGGCGTTCTGGGTAAGTATGATTTATTTTAATTTTTTTCCCGTATATGACATGCTGCGGATTTAACCCCTTCCCGACATTTGACGTATGGCTACATCATAGCCAGGATGGTAAGTATGGAGCGGGCCGGCTCGATACAATGCGGGTGTCGGCTGTATGTTACAGCCGACACTTCACCGTAACGAGCGGGATCGTTTAACCCGTTAAATGCTGCGTTCGACTGCGGCATTTAAATGGTTAGAAATAGGGGGGCAACCCGCTCTAGCAGCTCATTGCGCCCCCCGCAATGCAGTCGCGGGGTGGCGAAGGTTGCTATTGCAGCCTGGGGGACTAATGAAGGCTCCCAGGTCTGCTGTCTTTGTGATCCAATGTTTGATTCTATTTGTGATCATATTAATAAAAGCCAGTCAAAGACGATATACTGCAATACATATATTGCAGTATATAGTGCAAGCAATCCAATGATTGCTGGTTGAAGTCCCCTAGGGGGACTAAAAAAGAAACAACTTTAGTTTACAAATTGTTCCCTATGTAAAAAAAAAAAATTCAAAGTTCAAAAAAACTCTTTTCCCCATTTTTCCCCTAAAGCTTTGTAAAAAAATTATTAAACATAATTGGTATCGCCGCATCCGTAAAAGTCTGAACTATTACAATATATCATTAATTAACCCGCACGGTGTACGGCGTAAAAAAAAAAAATTTAAATGCCAGAATCGCAATTTTTTTGGTCACCTAATCTCCCACAAAAAATGGAATAAAAAGTGATCAAACCTCACGTACCCGAAATGGTAGCATTAAAAATTACAGCTTATCCCGCAAAAAATAAGCCCAATACCACTTAATCGACGCAAAAATAAAGTTATGGCTCTCAGAATTTGGCAACACAACATACATTTTTTATTTTTTACACTTCGTTTTTTTCATTGTCAAAGTATTAGAACCTAGACAAACAATATATATTTGGTATCGCCGTAATTGTATTGACTCGCAGAATAAAGATAACATGTTGTTTTAATTGCACGGTGAATTCCGTAAAAACGAAGCGCAAAAAACAATGGAGGAATCCGTTTTTTAAAATTTTCTACCCCACAGATTTTTTTTCCCGTTTCCTAGTACATTATACGGCACAATAAATGGTGCTATGAAAAACTACAACTCGTCCCAAATCAAGCCCTCATAGGACTATATAGACGGAAAAATGACAAAGTTATAGCTTTTGTCAGGTGGGGAGGAAAAAATTTAAATGAAAATTGTTTACGACGGGAATGGGTTCAATTCCGCACCGTATGTCAATTTATTAATGTTTATGCTGTGGTTTTTTTTTTGTGATGTGCGGGTTCATCAAGACCCCTAAGAAGATAAAACACAACTAAAGATCCTGGTGTTATATAAAACCAATATTCTACAGCTTCGAGATGATGATAGATCTTTGTATAATTTTGTGGCATCTCTATTCTGCCTTTGTCTGTACCCTACATTATTGTGGATTTCTAAACAAACACTAGTTTATATCATTATGTAATTATTTTTAAAAAATGAAATGGAAGTGAATTGCTCATAAGAACACTGTCCTTTTACAGAAAAACAAAGCATTAGGAGTAAATTACTTCTAGTTGTTGGATCACGTTATCTTTTCTCACACAATGTTTTGGACAAACTTGTTTTGGCACTTTTTTTTATGTTACTCTTTTTTTATTCTTTAATGGTTATTACGAAGTTTATTGACTTTACTTTAAAAGCACTTAAATTATTATATAGAAGTCATTGTAACCAACAGCGTTATCTGAAGTTATGACTGAACAATAGGAGGCCGCAATGAAGTTTCTACTTGATTTTGTGTGACAAACATTGTTCTATTGTGAGAGAAGAATTGACTGTCCCAGATTTTGTACAATGCGTGACAATCATGAAAAAAATGACTAGAAAATAAAATGTGTCTTAAGTACAAAAGTCTAGAGTAAGAATGTGCTGTGCTTTTAGGGGTAGCCTTGGAATCACACATTTTTTCTTTTATTCCTCATAGAAGTCAATGGGAATGTCAGTTTTTTTTTTTCCAGTTTTCATTTATCTTTATGAAGTGCAAGTGTTGCCTTTTTGATTGTACATGGTGTATTCCTAAGAAACATAACTAAGATTTGATGGCAACAATAAAAGGTTAACAAAACTGCAGATAAAGAAGTATAAAAAAGCACAGTAAACTGTTATAAAGTTGATCAGCCAAATAAGCTAAAGGAAAAATCTGGTCTGTGTAGTCTATTCTCTGGGGAGTCTCTCTTTGCTTCCTAATTTATATTTTATTTTTTTCCGTATATTGCCCCCAACATATTCTGTACCTCCCAACTTTCATTGCAAAGAGGGACATATCCAGTGGCGCTTGAAACACGCCAAGGCAATTTTTTTTTCAACATTAAACCATACCTCTAATCCCACCCAATTCCTGCCCATACACACCCAGTTCAGCCCGCATGGTTTAGTACCTCCATAGTGCCTCCTAACAGTATGCTGCCATCCCACACAGCATAGAACCTCCGCACCGTATTGTGCCTCCCCACACCCAATATAATGGTCCCATAGTGCTTTACATACTATGTATAATAATGCCTTCATAGTGCCCCCACAAAGTATAATGCCCCCATAGTGACTCGCCTTCATAGTACCAACACACAGTATAATGCCCCCATAGTACCTTCCAATATAGTATAATGCTCCCATAGTGCCTAAAGAATAAATAAATACTAACTTAGCCCCGTTCCCAGGATGAGCAAAGCAGAGTCTCCCATTCGGGCAGTATGTGACTCGGCGCAGACAAGTGCGATGACATCATTGCATCATGCCTGTCTAGGCCAAGCGGCTCATGGCTGACAGTACATAGTGACTGGTGGAGTAGGGTGTTGACTCCCTGCTACACCATTGGATTCAACAGTATCCACATCCTGAGGATGCAGATAAAGTTAGAACCGGGACATGCCACCGGCCACTCGGGACAGCTCGTAATCCAGGAATGTCCCGCTGGATCCGGGATGGTTGGGAGGCATGCATATTTTATAGTGCTGTACAGAGGTTGTACTACCTACCAGTCCATAGATTTCCCTATCTGAAATACATTAGGCCCAATATCCTAGAAAAACTATTTATTCAACACTGATTTTAGGAGTGTGGGAGGAAGCTGACGTACCCAGAGGAACCTCACACAAACAATGAATTGAATCGAGGACCACAGTGCTGCAGGGCAACAATGCTCATCCCTGAGCTGCCTTTAAATAAATATAATCTACATTCAGTACTAATGGTAGGAACAGCAGACAGATATTGTTTTCTCTCAATTATACGATAATGTCAGAGAGATGAGTCATGTTGTCCAAATTCTGAACGTTTATTTATTAATGCACATTCACATTATTCCAGATTTTGTGCAGGTTTAAAGGCTAATGTTTTCTCTTTACTTTCTTTGTAAATTAGACCAATTATTGTTATTTTGGCACCCCGTTCTTTATTGTATAGAATCTGGGACAGTCATTGTTTCTTTTACAATAGTAACATTTTTCTCATACAAAACCTAGTTGAAACTTCATCACAGTCTGTTGATAACCCTCTTGTAGTCAAGCTAGAAGTACAGATTATATTGTTAGATTTTACTTTTATATAATATAAGGTGAAATAATTCTAAATTAAAGTACTTAAAGGGGTTTTCCCACTACCGGACAACAGATGACCTATCCAACGTTCGGTT
The DNA here is from genome assembly GCF_050947455.1 of Rhinoderma darwinii. Classification (NCBI taxonomy): domain Eukaryota; kingdom Metazoa; phylum Chordata; class Amphibia; order Anura; family Rhinodermatidae; genus Rhinoderma; species Rhinoderma darwinii. Next base: position 48,572,334 of record NC_134697.1, on the reverse strand, counting down.
CGGACATGTGGGACTAAAAAAAAAAGTGTCATTAAAGTTCACGATTATAAATGATAGCACTTCAAAAAAATAAACATGCAAATGTATTCTATTAGCCACTCATTTGAGTCCTATGCTGAAGATGGAGTGTTCTGTGTGACCATCTTCTCTGAACTGGTATACATGACAATGATTCCAGTCGTCCGCTTCGACCAGACAACATTTGCACAGGAAAGACTGATGTGAATAACAATAATTATCAGTACCAATTTCCATATAATGTTACTCTTAAGGTACTATTTCATGTCCCGACATGGGCCGTGTAAACGAGCGCCAATCAACGACACAGCTCGTTGATCAGTGCTGGTTTGCTCCTATCACATGGAGCAATGATTGGATATCCATTTGGACGAGCACTCGTTCCTACGATCTCTCATCCCTATACATTTTCATCATGTTGGCAGCGCATTTCCCTGATTACACAGGCAGATGTGCTGCCGACAACGATGATTTTTAATTCTGCATAAAAGAGCAGATCAGCCGATGAACGAGCGTTTTGCTCATTCATCGGCTGATCGTTGCACTTATTACATTAGTAAAAGAAAACATTTTTAGGAGAACTTTCCAAGGAAATTTTTTGGGGAAATTCGCCTTTAAAATTCACATTATATTGAATCATCAGCCAATTTTATTATAATATCTATTATAATATTAGAACCGAACATTTATACAGAAGATATGTGCAGGACTAATCCATATTTAACATTACAAGCCTCAATAACTTAAAAAGTGGTGTCCAAAATGTACATGAAATTAATATATATGATATTAATGAACATCGTGTTTACTGCCACATATTATTAACTATAGAACAACTATTTGCGTTTCCTATTCAGAGCTCCACATTAGGAATATTTTATACTTCCAGTAAAGGAAGTTATTTAAATTACTAATAAGATGTGTGTTGCCCAGCAACAACTTTTTAGGCTGCCAGTGTCACCCCTGTGTAAGACCAGGGCAATTAGTTTCAATAACTTATTTTGACAGTTATTCAAACGATCATTTAAAAGAACAAATATACAACTAATGTAAATTATGGACATTCGAATAATACTTGCTGTCATGCCCAGCCACTTACTAAAAGCAACCTTGACTTCTTCTATTCGTGTAGGTGACTTCGTTTTTATTAGATTGAAAATAGCACAGGCAGCCGGCGTTTCTTTTATGCTCTAGTAAATACATACATTAATATCGGTCTGCCAGTTCAGTCTGTCCTCCCCCCTCCCTCTTCTGTAATTCATGCAAAATATTTAAAAAAAAGTTTAGTTTTTTTTTTTTTTTTGGCCCCTAAAATACAAAAATAGAAACTTACTTGGCCAATTCTTCTCTGGTCCCTCACTGCAGGGGTCCTGTGACCCGTAATGCTTCTGGTCTTCCATCTTCCTCCTCATATGTCGATAATAGTGATCATTATGTTGACATTCCGTCTATCGTGAACCGCTCACCATAAAGACAACTGCGATGACGTTTTTATAAACGCATTTCTAGAAAGATTTCTATAACCTCTTTAAAAAAAAAATCTTAAATGTGCCGCTATTGCCAATAAAACCATATCAATTATGTGGCTTTGTATTGTTTTTTATTATTTGGTGGTGGTGTAACCTTGTGTTGTACCACTGCAGTAACCTGAGAAGATCTCAAAAAACCTTTTCCCAAGAAAGCATAATTTTGGCACTATACTTTAAAAGGTTATGTTTCTTTAGTACAATGCAGTGATCCTCAGATCCCCCACACATACATTTATTAAAGCAGTCTACTCTTCTTGGACCATTATGGTAAATTTGCAGGATATGCCATAAATGTCCAATAATTGTGAGTCCCAACTTCCTGGGACCCACCAATATCTCTAGAACTGGGCCCTCTGACACGCATCCTACCTTGTCCCACTGTCGCTGTGCTCTGGCCACAGGCAGACAAGGTGGCTGGGAGTGTGGAAATAGCTACGTTTTCTGAGCTAAGCTGTTTCCACACATAGAAGTGAATGGGAGATACGAAAATAGCGTAGCACAGCAAACTACCCTGTTTCCGGAACTTGAGAGCTGTGAAAACAGTATAGCTCGCTGTGCTACGCTGTTTCTGATGATTCCATTCACTATTATGGGAGTTGCATAAACTGCACAGCTCAACCAGCTTGTCTGTTTTAATACCCCTGGCCACCTCGTAAATCGGTGGCAAGAGAGCAGGGCCAGCGAGACAAGGTAGGACATGGATCAGGGGGCCTCGTTCTAAAGAACAAGGTGAGACCCAAATCTATCAAACATTTATGGCCTATCCTGTAGATAAGCCATAAATATCTGAGATGAGAATAGCCCTTTAAGACATTTTAAAGCCCTCTTCAGTCACTAAGGGGTCCAATCCATATACCGGTTTATATAGGTCCTACTTACCTGCAGAGTCTGGCTGGTACACCAGAGGAAAATAGGATCTTCTGGTAGACCCAGGCTATGATATGATTATGAATCCTGATCATACCATGGCCCATGAGGCAGGTGAGCGTTTATGATACAATTAAAGGGACATTTACTTGTAATGCAACCCAACCTCTAGCACCGACAATCATGAAGAGTATAGCTGTGAGTCACTGATAAATCAGTGGACGACAGTCATGAGTCATAGCCACTATAAATAGCCCAACCAGAAAATGCTGTTACAGATAGATAATCCTGGTGCTGATGGCATTCTAGAAAAGACATCGCGGACGTGACATCCCTAATTTTTTTGCATATATCTGATTGCTAACAATAGTGCCACCAAAAACTGGCATATTATTCTGCATCCAGCCATTTTACACACCAAAAAAAATAAAAAATTGAGTAACAAAGTCATTGCTTTTTCGCTTTCCAGGACGATCACTGGCAGACAGGGCCGCCATCAGGGCAGTACAAATGGTACTCCAGACGGGGGCCTGTGGTAAACAGGGGCCCGCCGTGACCACTGGGCACAATGGCATAGCTATAGGGGTTGCAGCGGTCGCTATTGTGACTGGGCCCTGTAGCCAGGAGGCCCCCCATACCACGTCTATTAAAAGTTACTATAGTAACTGGGGCCTATGTAGTAAACTACACGGCCCCGGTTACAATAATAACAGTATACTTGCCCTCCTCGTTCCCAGTGCATCGGAGATCCCGATGTGTTTGAAGTCGTGACGTTGCGACGCCGGATGGCAGCAGAACCTCCGATGTGCCCGGAGCCGAAACGGAGGGTAAGTACAACGTTACTGTCTGCTTGGGGCCCTATATCGAAGCCTACAAATGGTAGGCTTTGATACAGGGCCTCATCAGACAGGATCACACATGGGCCATGTATTAGGCTTAGAGACATGGCCCATGCGTGATCCTGTCTGATGGGCCATGTATCTAAGCCTACCACATACTAGGCTTAGATACAGGGCCCCAGCAGACCGTAAGCTTATACTCTATAAGATTACTGTCTGTTGGGGCCCTGTATCTAAGCCTACCATGTGGTAGGCTTAGATACAGGGCCCATCAGACAGGATAACGCCTGGGCCCTGTAACTAAGCCTACCACATGCGTTACTAATGGGGGTTTTGTGTATTTTTTTTTTACAGGTTTGGTTGTTGGACTACAATAGATTCGAGGACTACTGACTACTTCGATGACAACCATTTTATTGAAAAATAAAAAATCTAACGAAGGTTGTGTGGGGAATTTTTATTTCAATAAAATATTTTTACTATGCCCACCCTGATAATGCTAGCCTGCTTCTGCTATGTTGTATCTGGCTGGTTATAAAAAATGGGAGAACCCAAATGTCCTTTAAAAAATGTTTTAAATAATTGGTAAAAACTATGTGGGTGTCCGTCCACCCCATCTTTCATAACCAGCCAGATATAACATAGCAGCAGCAGACTAGCATAACCTTGGTGGGATGGGCCACAGCTTCTGGCCTTTTCCATTCTAATCATACCAGCCTGCGGCTGCCCCACTACTCGGCCATCACTACAGGTGGTCGGGTACTGGATTGCACCTGGATCTTCACGGTACCTCGGTGACGATGGGTACCGGGGTAATAATGGCGGTTAGTGATAGCCTTTTCACTAGCTAACATTAAGTCTGGACTTTAGTAATTGACGTTGTCAATCAGCCAGCGGCCATTACTAGTAATAAAGGTTAAAAAGATACAAGGACATAGAAAAAATATTTTATTGAAAAAAGAAAAAACACACAATCCTTAACCATTTTATTGTAAATAAAAAAAAAAGCCATCATCGAAGTAGTCCTCGAATCCGAAGTAGTCCAACAACCAAACCTGTAAAAAAAAAACACTAAAAAAATTTGTAACACACAAAATCCCTCCCCACTTACCCTCCCCATCCCTCCCCACTTACTCAGTTGCGAAACTGTATCGCAACTTCTTACCCAGGTTACAACACTCCACCTCTACCTATTAGACATAACACTCTTTCCCCGTGGGAATTATTGGATTTGGGTGGTACTTTACTGTCATTGGAGCAGGCTAGGGAGAAATTGTCTTATCAGACACTAAATGCTTGCCAATATAGTCTTATTTGCAAATTGCTACGTCCCTGCCTTCCGGCTACTGGAATATATAGACCACTATCGTGGTTCGAAGAACTTTGGTCGCAATCCAGAACACCTGCAAAATTATTATCACACCTTAGTAAACGTATAATTGGGTTGGAGGGTGAGGTTGTGCCATATTTCATAAGAGAGTGGGAAAGAGATCTAAATACCAAATTCTCTTCAGCTGATATTGTGAAGATATTTAGGACTCCTAAATTTACATCTAGATGTATCAAAATTCAGGAAAATGCGTACAAGATAATCTCTAGATGGTATTTAACAACGGTTAGGTTAAAACAAATGTATAGCACTTCTTCAGATGTTTGCTGGAGGTATGGTAAAGAGGTTGGATCTTTCTTACATATTTGGTGGGAATGTCAGAAACTTTTGCCTTTTTGGCATCAGATTTTTCAACATATCAATAAAATATGCCAGTCGAGCATACCGGTTTCTCCCGAGGTGGCCCTCCTAGCATTAGTACCCACTAACATCCCTAAGCAATCACTTAAATTACTGCTTATCTTAATAGCAGCAGCACGTCTACTTATACCAATCAAGCGGAAATCAACAGAAGCTCCAACAGTAAGGCCCCATGCACATGAACGTAAAAACGGCTGTAATCACGGGTTGTAATTACGGCCCATAATTACGGGTCCATAGACTTCTATTGGCCACGTGTACCTCCCCGTATGATTACGGGAAGGTGCCCGTGCCGTTGAAAAATATAGAACATTTCCGATTTCAGGCCGTAATAACGGCACGGCATGCCCATAGAAGTCTATGGGGCTCCCGTAATTACGGGTGACTACATGTGTGCACCCGTAATTACGGGAGCGTTGCTAGGCGAGGGGGGGGGTTGTACTTTAAGGGTTGTTACTCCTATTCTTATTTTCTTTATAGCTCATTTTGGGCAAATTAGTCAGACTCTGAAAGGGTGAGACTGTCTCTGCCTGTTTTAGGATTATTGTTGCCAGATATTATTCCAAGCTGATGCTCTACAGCCACAGAAATTGGGTGACATTGAACCATGATCACCCTTTTATTCCTGCTTGTCCTTATGCCCATATTATTGATCGTGGTATGGGCGTGAGGTTAGCTAGGTTTATTTGCGTTTGTGAATTGTTTGTTTGTTTTGACTTTCTTTGGGCTCTTAATCTGTAATATTCTAACCATTTTGTATTTAGAAGTTATATTTTATTGGGGCAACTACACTTTCTGAGATTAGACAAGCTGGTTGATTTCTATTGGGTGATAGTAATAATTACTTGCAGAGTAGAAATGTTTGTACTATATTTAATATCAAGGCCCAGAGTGAGCTGCAATAAACAGTGTAAATATAAATCATATTTGTTATGTGGTGTTTGAGAAGGAAATTAGGAACATGGTATACAATTGTATATGCATTTACAAGGACTTGAGAAGAATTGTAATAAAACACATGAAGTCAGGCTCATCCAGTTTTATTAAATCTGTTTCATGAAATAAAATATTACAATTATCACTCATTTGTATTTTTTTTTTATTTTTTTTACTGTTACCAATTTTTTTGTTTATTTTAAAGCTTGTCAGAAGATAATTACCTTTTTCATTGCCAAATTGTACACAACTTTTTTTATTAATTGTGTAAGATTAATGGAATATCATAAAAAATGTCTTCTTCTGCTTTGTAATATACATATCTACTTTTATTTTTCCATTGTTAAACCACCTTATTTAATCCACCACTTTATGATCATTGGTAAGGTGCTCTATGTGGGCTTGATTTCACTTTGGCTTCGTTCACATCTGCGCTAGGGTCCCGTTCCGATGTTCCGTCTGAGCTTTTCGTCGGTACGGGACCCTGACTGACACAAACGGAAACCAAAGGTTTCGACTACGCTATTGATTCTGTCAAAACGACGGAACCCCTGCACAAGTGAGACAAACGGAAACCATTGTCACCGGGTCCGTCACCATTGAAATCAATGGTGATGGAAACGTTGGAACGGGACCCTAGCGCATATGTGAACGAAGCCTAAAAGATGCTAACTCTGTAGTTTCTTCATATCAGAAAATTGTGTAACATATGAGCTAGGAGTACAGACCATCCGGCTGCTATAGGTCCCTCCAGAGGAACTGTATTTAGCAAGCAAGGTCATGGAGAATTGACCCAATGGTTCATGAATAAAGAATGAGGAGAGAATCTGAATGTTTGATGCTAAATAAACAGCCTTTTTAAAGTGTTTTTCCACCTTTACCATTTTGTATTGCTCCAATGCATCCTAAACAAAGTAAAATCTTAACGTTGCAAATAGTCTCTAAGAAATATCAAGGTTTTATGTATAAAGCTCTTATGCAGACCAAAGTGTCTCCATTGTCATGAACTACATACAAACCCTGTGTGTGGTCTGATCCTGCATTAAACTTTCTTTTTCATCTGCCCCTTTGTCTGTCTGTCCCCTCTTCTTGAAAACTTACAGACAGCAGAAGTAACACATGACTGTAGGATAAGACTGCACACAGGTTTGTTATGTTGTCTGTAACCATAGAGACACATGGATCTGCATATGAGCTGCATACACAACATTTTTACTTAAGACTATTTGCAAAGTTGCTCACATTTTTAAGACACTTTAATCAATGTATAATCCACATATAATGTTAAGTAACTTTTTAAATTAAAATTAAATTATTTATAATAAGTTCTAAATAGAAATGATATTTCAGAAATGTTGTGTTCACTGCTCCATCTTTTACATATTACAAAGATCTTATTAAACTTGAATGTCACGTTATCAAAGGTAAAGTTTTCTCCGATAATAAAATAGTTAAGTGTTACAGTAGGTTGGAGTTGAACAAAATAGCTTGCTTTTATCCTTAGTGGCCTGCGACTGCATTAAGCCTTAACGCAGAAGGTATGATAAAATAAATCAGGGCATAATAATGTTATTCCAAGGACTTGCCTTATAACAGTTGATTAGAAAAACAAAAAACAAAAGTGGTTCTGTGGGTAATTTATGTTGCCTTGATTATTTTGCAGAGCAAACCATTTCTATGTTTAGAATTTCTGTTGTCCTTATAAATAATTGGTGTTATTTCTCCTTTATAAATAATCATGAAGGTGCTTTCATGAATTATACCATAAATGACCATGTTTAGGCTTAAGTCTTCAACTTAAAGATATAGTATATAAAAAGGTCAATTCTTACCGTGTCTAGCCATGTACTGATGGCCCTAGACCCTGACACAGGACCCTTATTGAGGATGGCGCAGTAACTGAGATGACACAGTGGTAGTCAATAGCAACAAATCTTAATCTTTTGGAGACAACGAGTTTATGGTCTCAATATAGTATTCAAGCTTGGTGGTATGTATGTATGTATGTATGTATGTAATGTGTGTGTGTGTGTGTGTGTGTGTGTATATATATATATATATATATATATATGCATGTATGTTTTCAAAAGAAGATCTTGCAGCACTCCAGTAGACGGTAAAAAAATTTAGTTTTATTCAGTCAACATCGGACAGTGCAACGTTTCAGTCCTTTCTCAAGCTTTGAGAAATGTAACTTTTTTTTTAAATGGAAAAAACGTTGTGCGGTCCCCCCCCCCCCCATTTTTGATAACCAGCCAGATACATTACCAGGTCGGGAAGAGTAGCTGTTTTTGGGTTTTCCCAGCATAATAAAACCAGCCTTGGGTACTGGATCGCACCCGGTACCCATGGGGGCGGTGGGTACCGGGGTAATAATGGGGGTTAATATTAGCCTCTGCACCGGCTAACCCTAATCTCCGCCTTAGTAATGGATGCTGTCAATCAGCCAGCAGCCATTACTAAGGTGGTAGTAATGAAGTTTAAAAGAAAATACAAAGACATAGAAAAAACATATTTTATTGAAATAAAAAAAAAACACACACAACCCTCCATTAACCATTTTATTGAGAATAAAAAAAGCCGTCCTTGAATCCGACGTAGTCAAACGACCAAACCTGTAAAAAAAACAAAAAAAAAACATTAGTAACACAGGTGGTAGGCTTAGATACAGGACCCATGTGTGATGCTGTCTGTTGGACCCTGTATCTAAGCCTACCACATGTTAGGCTTAGATACAGGGCCCCAGCAGACAGTAATCTTATACAGTATAAGATTACTGTCTGCTGGGGTCCTGTATCTAAGCCTGCCTTGTGGTAAGCTTAGATATATGGTCCACGTGGGCCCTGTATCTAAGCCCATGTGTGATGCTGTCTGTTGGGCCTACCACAAGGCAGGCTTACATACAGAACCCCAGCAGGCAGTAATGATGTTACACTTACCCAGCTCTTCGGTGCAGCGAGAAGACGTCAGGACTTCCGCTGCGCTCGGGAAGAAGGGTAAGTATAGTGGTATTACTATAGTAACAAGGGCCCATGTATTTTATGACACAGGCCCGAGTTACTACAGTAAATTTCTATAGACGCAGTGCGGTTTAACGACAGTTGCCTGGTGCACCGGGCCAAAGATTTGTGGCTTGGGCCCCAGAGGTCCGGGCTAGCGACACCCCTGAGCACCAGGAAACCCATTTAAAGTTACTTAAAACTTCTTACTGCTAGCTACGATTCTTATGGAATTATTCACAAATTATTTCGATTTTATGAATGATGTGACCTGTGTGCATAATTTAGGGTGTTCTTAAAAGTGAACGTTCATATGTACTGTACAATCAGTTGGTAGGGCATCGGAATCACTTCCTATAGTGAGCCCAATGCACACCAATCCGACACTTTATCCTGATGCTCTGTTGCAATTTGGGAGCAAAACTGTTTTCTATTGAAAACAATGGGATCTGTTTAAACATAACTTAGAACTGATAAAAGTGCCTGTCAGGTGTGAACAAGACCTTTTATTCTTGGAGGCCTTCAGAACTGTGAATGCAGCTCTGGGTGATAATACGTACATTATCATGATCAGTGAAAGATAAGTAATGCAATATTTCTATTATCTAAATCTAGAACTTAAAAAAGATCCAGCCCTTGCTTTGCGAATAAAAGTTAAACTTTATTCCAGGAGCATTTAAAAGACTTCTATCCATGACTTGTTTATGTGTTTCCGACGCCTTTTATTATCTAAGTGCTATATAATTGATCTAAATAAGAAACCGAATTGTCAAATTGTATTATCCCGTCTGAATCCAAGCATATTCTATAACATGGCCCATAATAGACTGCACAAGGGTCCACAAGGTAGGAAGGCCCACTTTCGCCTTAGAAGTAGCTTTCTACTGTCCATTAGATTGCATTTCATAGCTGAGAATTACTGGTGGATTGTTAGAGAGACCTAAAGGGGTGTTCTTTGATGAGCTATTAAGAGGAAGGGGCAAATATACTGTTCTTGCACAGGATCGTTTTGATGTCTGTGACTGCTCGTAGGGAATTGAGGAAAATGACTGCTATAATGTTACACGGCATGTAATATGTTTTTTATCAGGGAGATTAGGCTTTAATGCGAAACTTTCACCTGCCCATACATGTACATCTGAGTGCAGCATGTATTAGGCAGTGCTGCACAAACCCTAGGGAACTTTACATTTTTTTTCCTATCCTCCTCCGTTATTTAGATATCGGTGCCGTTTCTATTTGGCGCCCGATATTTAAATAACCCCCTGAACTGTTAATGGGGCGTATAATTGGCAAGGGTGTGTGTATCATCGCTGTGACACTGTCCAATCAGCTACGGACATTGCCACAGCAAGAGCTGGAGAGAAGAGAGCATTTGCTCACGAGAGAGAACTGTCTTCTCCTTATCTGCCGAGACCTGAAGAGTGAGTGAAAGCGCGCGCACACGCTCTCCTTTTTCCAGCTCCTGCTGTGGCACTGTCCATAGCTGATTGGACAATGTCACAGTAATGTTACACCGCCCCCTTGCCAATAACGTGCCCCATTGACCGTTCAGGGGGTTATTTAAATATCGGGCGCCAAGTATAACAGCACCGATATCTAAATAACGGAAGAGGGTAGGAAATTTTTTTTAATGTGCCCAAGAGTTTGTGCAGCCCTGCCTATTACATGCTGCACATGTATGGGGAGGTGAAAGGTTCTCTTTAAGCTCTAAACTGTTTTTTTTTAGAAGAAAGGTAGCTAATACCCATTAAGTACAAATCTGAAGGGACCTATTATGAGCATACGACATGTTTTGTGTTACTGTTAATCATACCATTTAGTCATTTTGAACTAAAAGACATGTCCAGCACTTTCATTTTGCTGCAGTATAGCTAAATTGTACATTGTGTAAAATATCAATTTGTAATATTTGTTTCCCAAGCTGAGCATTATCGCTTGACTTCTATATAAAATGTACTTTTCAACACCATAATACTAGAATGATTGGGTGACTCAAGAATGTTCTGTTCTCGGTTGTCAATTTCTGCAGAATAATGTATAGTCACAAAACAGCACATTCTTATGTACAACCTTAGACCCACTCACAGAGCCCATTAGTAACTTAAAAATATCATAGGAGTGACCTTTTGTAAATTATGCAGTGAAATATATACTAAAAAAATTTAGTTTTACTTTTTATCCTAAAAGCTTTCAATGAGTTTAATACGGTGACCACTAAAAAGTGATTTATTTTTTCCCCATACAATGTGAGACAAGAATACAGTTCTTAAGGAAACTGTTACATATGATTATTTTTGAATAACACCCCAATTTTACCATTGTTACACATTCATTAATCTATGAAGGGTAGTTCTTAAAAATTGTGCTTACAATATTTAAGAGAGAAGTGGTGCAGAAGATGGTGCAGAAGATTGCTGTAGCCCCGATACCCCTGAAGACGCTACATCGTAGCGAAACATGTCGGGGGGGGGCTTCCTTCCTTGTTTTAAATACTTGTCCTGCTGACTCCTCTAATCTAATTGTGGGCTGAGTGCAACGTGCTGCAGCCGTTGACTCCAGGCTCCTTATACTCTGCACTGTGCCGATTTGTAGTCAGCATTGGACCTTGTTTTAACATCTATGTAGTTTGTTCTTGTTGCATAAACCTAATAAATATATTTTTTATTTTCTATTTTCAATCTTGTGAGTTGGAAAACAGGGCTTCTTTTGCCGGCAGGCAAATCAATTTTTTCAATGGTGCAGAAGATTGTGCACGATGCACCATATTTTTTAAGAATTTCCATGATGGCTTTCATTTATTTAGCAATTTTAATTTATGTGCCAAATATGTATTCTAGGTACATTATAGCCTCATGCACGTTGCCATATTATAATACCTCTAAGAGCCATAGTACATAGATATTTATGGGGTCCTAATGTAACTATTTCATTTGGAGGGATACAAATGTTTTTTTCTGATGGTTTCCGGTATGAATGCATTTATGAATATGGCAATGCTTCTAGTGGAGATTATCTTGGTGCAGTACAGGGGCACCATACAGTGGCACCAAACACACATCTTAGCAGTTAGTTGTTTATTTACTTAAAAAAACAGATTAATATATGTAACCGCATCTTCCCAATAATGATACAACTTTGTACACCTCCATGTCAAGTGTATCCAATCAGCTTCAAGCCCTGAACACTTTGGATATTCGTCTTTTCCCCTTTTTACTTATTTTATGAAGAAATAAACCGTGTAAAACAGCCTATGTGTAAAAATAAATAGTGACTTCATCCTCACTATTACTTAATATTGTAGTATTTTATTTTTTATAATGAACACCAGTTGTGTTCCAAACCTTTAATCCTACCATCCTTATTTGTGTTTAGTATCAATAACTTTTACAAACTTCTTAACACCCCTCTTTTCTGCCGTTTATTTTTAGCTTTATTTAATTCTAAACTTCCAATTTTATTAATTTAAAAACCTCTCTTCTTTTCAATTCTAGACATTGCATATTTTAACTGCACGTTAACAAAAAAATCCTGTGGGCCAATCGCAATTTACGTTGCAATTGTTTGAAACCCTGTATTTTCCCTTCTATAAACATAAACCCCCCTTTTTTTTTTTTTGTCCAAAATTATTTACTTAATAATATGTGTTGATTGTCGCATCAGTGTTTTTGTGCAAATCATTAGAAAAATATTTCAGTTTCTTTTTGTATCTTTTATGGACATGTTGCTATTACCTAGCTTAACTGTTCCATTGTGGGCTGGTGGTATTTTAGGGCACTTAAAGAGAATTTCCACCCAATACTTAAAGTGAATCTCAGCCTATCACTGTTTCAATGGGAGGCGTTTTTTCCCCGCGAGCAGTAAAACCGGGAAAAAGAAGGGACATGCCCAATCTTCAGACCTTTATGCCTCTGACCTCCCATTGACATCAATTGGAGGCAGAGAAAGCGTATTTCGCAGCGTTTTATGCCCGCAGCGCTCAATGGCCGCGGGCAAAAAACGCAGCGAAAATCGGCGGGCAGGCATAGGGAAATCTGCCTCGAAATTCCAAATGGAATTTTGAGGCAGATTTTCCTCCTGCAAAAAAACTCAGTGTGAACCCAGCCTTAGGGTGTGTTCACACGCTTAACAAAAAACTGAATATACAGAGCTGTTTTCAGAGAAAATGAAGCTTCTTTTAATTTGGAGCTTTTTTTGAGGCGTTTTTCATAGTGCACAATGGAAAATCCGCTCCAAAAAACGCCTCAAGAAGTGACATGCACTTCTTTTTATGGAGCGTCTTTTTACGCTCCGTTTTTTAAAACAGCGGCGTAAAAAGACGCCCCTTATGGACTAAATGCTGTTTTTCCCATTGATTTCAATGGCCAGATGTTTGTAGGTGTTCAGCTTCTGTTTTTTCAGGCGTTTTTCGAAGCGTAAACGCCCCGAAATATGCCTGAAAACACTGCGTCTGAACATACCCTTACGATTTAGCAGCAGGACTGCTGCTAATCAATGATTTCTATTATCTCTGTATTTGGGCATTGCTAGGCAATGCCTATGGTCTGAGTCTGGATTTGGTCATCATTTAGCTTTGCCTAGTTAATTAGGACAGAGTACTTTTCTTGGGTTTATATATACTTTAAGCCTGGATTACTCAGGTTCTAGTTATTCTGTTTTTTGCATGTGCTAAACTCTTTCTAGATTCTAGTTGGTGACTTTGTTCTTGTCTATGTGTTTGTTAGTACTGTGGGAACTGTTGGTCTTCTGAGAGATCTAGTTTTTGTATAACGGTTTTATCTGTATCCTGGGATCAGTAGTTCCACTGGCTTGTTTGCCTTTCCTGTGTCTTTGGTCTGCTGCCATTCTGTCTACCCTGCTGTGGGAAAGCTTTCAGATCGGGTCATTACCAGCGGCGTAATATTTACACCGTTATTTTTAGACTAAACATTTTTTGGGATTTATTTTCTTTTTTTTAATTTATCTTTAAAGGAAAGGTGTCATTAATTTTTTTTATAAATTTTTTGTGTTTTTATTTAATACAATTTTATATTTTTTTTATTTCTTTTTCACATAAAATGTTTTTTTATTGACACTTTTTTTGCACTTCTGGGGGCTGCCATGTTTTATTTCATCTGTGTATGTGTCTCTTAAAGGGAAGGTGTCACGAAAAATTTTTTTTATATATGTTATTGCTATTAGTATGTCATTCAAATAAATTTTATTTATTTGTGTTTTTGTGTTGTCCTTTTTTCTTTTTTCTTTCTTTTACTTCTCTATGGGGGCTGCCATTTTTTTTTCATCTCTGTATGTGTCTATTAACAACACATACAGAGATGGAATACGGCACATACATCCTCATAGAGCATGCGCCGCTCCCACACAGTCCAAAACGAAGGTCTTCAGCAGAGCGACATCCGGCGCCATTTTCATGTGGACCGGAAGCCGCGGCCGGACAGTAAGATGACTACTCACGGTCGCGACTTCCGGCCATATGTTTAGACGCAAGGACTAGGAGCGGAGGCAGCGGCGGCGGCAGGAGCAGGTAAGTTATTTTTGTGTATGTGATGTGTGTGTATGTTCGTGTTATACTGTCTGATTACCTCTGTATCTAATCCTCCTACACTGCATTCGCTCAAAAAATGGCTGCACACATTGTAGGAGGTTTGAACATTCAACCCCCTCCTTTTTCCTGGCACTAGCCAGGATAAAGGTGGGGGGATTGTTTGAGGACGCTAGAGCGAGTGTGTCTTCTCCAATTTTGCAGCATAAAGCAATGAGGTTGCTTTACCACATGACAATGCTGCAATTTTGGGAATTACTCCCTCTAGTGACCAGCACATGGAAATGTTATAAATTAGAATCTAATTTATAATCCTGACTTGTGAAAAAATTAAAAAAATTAGAACAATGTGTAATCATTTATATACTAACAGTTTAACTTAAAAAAAAATATGTTTCTAGCGACACATTTCCTTTAACGACACATACACAGATGGAATATGGCAGCTACAGGGCATAGGACATAATGAATGGGACCCATTCGTTACATCCTGCGCTTTTGCCGTCTTGCCCTATACTGTGCATGCACAGTTTAGAGTGACCCAGCATAGAAGCAAGTTTGTAGGGGGAAAGCAGGCACCATTTTTCTGAAGACCAGCTGCAGGTAAGGTGTGTGTGTGTGTGTGTGTGTGTGTGTTTGTTTGTTTTTGTGTGGAGGGTTTGTGTGTGTGTGGAGGGGCGCGCTCGACGGAGCAGCGATGCTCGCTGCTCTTCGTTCAAAACAGCTGATTGACAGCTATGAAGGATCATAGCCGCTTATCAGCTGTTTTGAAGGATCAACGGCGAGCACCGCTGCTCCATTCCTTGCTCCTCCTGTGAACCGCCGTGTAACTATATGGCGAATCACAGTAGGAGCAAGGAATGAAGAAGCAGTGGCATATTACTTACTTTTTTTTTCGGGGGGGGGTTTGTTTTGCAGGTTCCACTGGACCATTTGGACTATGTCGTAGATTCGTTGGACTACTTCGATCTACTTTTTTTTTTCTTAAAATAGTGAAAGACGGTTGTGTGGGGGAGTTTTCATTCATACTTTATTACCACCTTAGTAATGGCAGTTGTCCGTTTGATTACTAATGCGGGGCTTCGTGTTAGCCAGTAAAAAGGCTAACCCCACATTATTACCCCAGTACCAACGCCACCAGGGGTATCCGGAAGAGCCGGGTGCTATCCTGTACCCGACCATCTGTAGTGTTGGTCGCGCACTGAGGCGGCCGCAGGTCGGTGTTATTAGGCTGGGAAGGGCCAAAAACAGTGTCCCTTTCCACCTTGATAATGCTAGGTTGCTGCTGTTTCATTGTATCTGGCTGATTTTTAAAAAATGAATAAATAATTGAGCAAAACGACGTGGGGTGGGGACCCATTTTCATAACCAACCAGTTACAATAAAACAGCAGCAGCCTAGCATTACTTTTTTGGCCCTTCCCAGCCTAATAATACCAGCCTGTGGCCGCCCCAGTGCACGACCATCACTACAGATGGTCGGGCACTGGATCGCACCCGGCTCTTTCCGATACCCCTGGTGGTGGTTGGTACCAGGGTAATAATGGGGGTTACTGCTAGCCTTTTTACTGGCTAACACTAAGCCCCTTAGTAATGCATGTCATCAAACAGACAACTGCCATTACTAAGGTGATATAAAAACCAGAGAAGTAACTCCCTGTTCACACAGAGCTTGCTGGCACTGATTTTGATGCGGAAACTGCATCCGAGTCAGCGCCATAAAACCCCCGAAATCTCCCTGCATTGATTTCAATTGGACGCAGAGGCGTTTTTTTTTCCGCGTGGCTTTTACCGTTCGCGGGGAAAACAGAGCGTCATTTACTTTCTTGCGACTTCTACCTCTGACCTCCCATTGAAAGATTTTTGGAGGCGTTATTCATGACGTTTTTGCCCATGGTTCTGGCATTGGCTTGAATGGCCGCAAGCGGGAAAAAAGTTCAGGCAATTTAAAATTCCTGATGGTATTCTGAGGCAGAATTTTTTTCTGCCTGCAAAAAACTCTGTGTGAACAGGGCCTAAGGGTGTATTCGCACTGTATGGTTTTACCACCACTTTCCGGCATGGCCGAAAACCACATTGAATAGCGCATGCGTGTTTACCACAATTTTTCAATGCGGTTTTCGGCTGCGTGGCGAAAACGCTGCAAAACCACACCCGAAGAAAATATTTTTTTATTCAAATAAAAACTCCCCCACACAACCCTCGTTAACCATTTTATTTTTATTTATTTTTAAAAACTTAGATCATCGAACTAGTCCAGCATATCTACGACAGAGTCCAAATGGTCGAGCAGAACCTGCAAAATAAAAAAATAAAGTTAGGAATATAAAAAATACAAATCTTCTCACCTACAGCGACTTCTGTCTTCTCCCTGCACCGCAATAGAAACTAGATGCCAATGAAAAATAATTCCCTTAGGGCATGTGCACACGCCACTTAAAAAAAAAAAAAAAAAAAAAAAGACGTGTAGACTTGTAAAATACACTAGCGTTTCTTGTGAAGCACCTTGTAAAATACAGGCATTTTTTACGTCTTTTTTTTACGCATTTTGTGTGTGTACTTTTTGCACGTTTTTTGGCGTGCCATTGACTATGGGAAAATTTGGCGTGCTTTAGCTGCCAAAGAATAGACAAGACACTACTTTTTTTCCACAACGCGTTTTTTGAAAACGCTCACGTAAAAAATCGTATTGTATGTACTAATGCCGCGCTTTCCCACTGACTCAAATGGGAAGCTTAATCAAGTGATTTTTTTATGCGTCTTTCAAAGGGCTTTTTACATGTTTGGTGCGCGTTTTTTGCAAGTTCTTTGGCGCGTAAGCATTACTCCCATTGACTGAGAACATTTGGCGCACTTTACATGCCAAAGAATTGACAAGACACTACGTTTTTTCCGCAACCCCTTTTTTCCAAAAACGTTCGCGTAAAAAATCGTGTTGTATGTACTAATGGCGCGCTTTCCCATTGATGTAAATGGAAAGCCTAATCATGCGTCTGACGCATTTTTCAGCACGTAAAATGCCCCAAAAACAGCGGCAGATACACGCCGTGTGAACCTGACAACTGAAAAGTCATTCACCACAGGGTCTCCCTTTTGACTTTCATCATTCTTAGCATTTTACCAGCTGCCATTGTAAAAACACTCCCAAAATGGAGCTGGACAATGCTTAGCAATTTGAAAACACCTTTTCCAGAAATAGGGAGGGGGTAAGTCTCCCTCCCACATTTACACCAGCTGTAAGTCAGGCTGCTTTGCCTGATTCACTTTGCTGTAATTCTGGGAAGTGCTCTCTCTGGTGGCCAACATAGGAAAACATGACAAATTATTTAATTTTTAATACTGCCCACCTTGTGAAATAAAAAAAAATACTAGTTTAAAAAACTTAAAAAATATGATAGAAATAAGTAACTAACTTAAAAAAAAATGTATTAGTGATCACACTCCCTTTAAAGCGGTTGGGACATTTTTGTAATATAAATGTTTTGGATAGACATAGTGGAATGATAAAAATCATACTGCCTGCAGCCACCACTAGGGGAGCTGAGAATCTTGCTGGATACTGTTATTGTGTGTGTATATATATATTATATATATATATATATATATACACCCATTCAAAAGTTTAGGGTCACTTAGAAATTTCCTTATTTTTGCAAGAAAAGCACATTTTTTTTCAATGAAGATAACATTCAATTAATCAGAAATACACTCTATACATTGTTAATGTGCTAAATGACTATTCTAGCTGCAAACGTCTGGTTTTTATTGCAATATCTACATAGGTGTATAGAGGCCCATTTCCAGCAACCATCACTCCAGTGTTCTAATGGTACATTGTGTTTGCTAACTGTGTTAGAAGGCTAATGGATGATTAGAAAACACTTGAAAACCCCTGTGCAATTATGTTAGGACCGCTGTAAACAGTTTTGCTGTTTAGAGGAGCTATAAAACTGACCTTCCTTTGAGCTAGTTGAGAATCTGGAGCATTACATTTGTGGGTTCGATTAAACTCTCAAAATGTCTAGAAAAAGAGAGCTTTCATGTGAAACTCGACAGTCTATTCTTGTTCTTAGAAATGAAGGCTATTCCATGCGAGAAATTGCCAAGAAACTGAAGATTTCCTACAATGGTGTGTACTACTCCCTTCAGAGGACAGCACAAACAGGCTCTAACCAGAGTAGAAAGAGAAGTGGGAGGCCCCGCTGCACAACTGAGCAACAAGACAAGTACATTAGAGTCTCTAGTTTGAGAAATAGATGCCTCACAGGTCCTCAACTGGCAGCTTCATTAAATAGTACCTGCAAAACGCCAGTGTCAACGTCTACAGTGAGGAGGCGACTCCGGGATGCTGGCCTTCAGGGCAGAGTGGCAAAGAAAAAGCCATATCTGAGAAGGGAAAAGATTAATATGGGCAAAAGCACACAGACATTGGACAGAGGTAGATTGGAAAAAAGTGTTATGGACAGACGAATCAAAGTTTGAGGTGTTTGGATCACACAGTAGAACATTTGTGAGACGCAGAACAACTGAAAAGATGCTGGAAGAGTGCCTGACGCCATCTGTCAAGCATGGTGGAGGTAATATGATGGTCTGGGGTTGCTTTGGTGCTAGTAAAGTGGGAGATTTGTACAAGGTAAAAGGGATTTTGAATAAGGAAGGTTATCACTCCATTTTGCAACGCCATGCCATACCCTGTGGACAGTGCTTGATTGGAGCCAATTTCATCCTACAACAGGATAATGACCCAAAGCACACCTCCAAATTATGCAAGAACTATTTAGGGAAGAATCAGGCAGCTGGTATTCTATCTGTAATGGAGTGGCCAGTTCAGTGACCAGATCTCAACCCCATAGAGCTGTTGTGGGAGCAGCTTGACCGTATGGTACGCAAGAAGTGCCCATCAAGCCAATCCAACTTGTGGGAGGGGCTTCTGGAAGCATGGTGTGAAATTTCTTCCGATTACCTCAGCAAATTAACAGCTAGAATGGCAAAGGTCTGCAATGCTGTAATTGCTGCAAATGGAGCATTCTTTGACGAAAGCAAAGCTTGAAGGAGAAAATTATTATTTGAAATAAAAATCATTAGTTCTAACCTTGTCAATGTCTTGACTATATTTTCTAGTCATTTTGCAACTCATTTGATAAATATAAGTGTGAGTTTTCATGGAAAACACAAAATTGTCTGGGTGACCCCAAACTTTTGAACGGTAGTGTATATACATTATTATTATTTTTTTATTTTTATTTTTTATATTTTTTTTATTACAATCAATGTATTGACAGCCGACAGATTTTGAGAGGCTAATTTAAAAGTGAGAACCAACGTAGCTGAATCGACAGAAAAATATGTCCACTGCAACTAAATCGAAAAATATCAATATCTTGAAGTAAAAAAATATACAATTCGCAAACTTTGTCTGCATTTAATTTTATTTTCATTAAACGCTTCCTGACCATAAGCCCCCCCCCCCTCCTGACCAGGCACATTTTCACGTTATAGCCATGTGCCAATTTAAAAGCACATTGTTGTCCTTTTAGGGTATGTGAACACATAGTCTTTTCAGCCATTTTTTCGGGCCGTATACGTCCCGAAAATGGCTGAAAAATCGGAAGCAGAACGCCTTCAAACATCTGCCCATTGAATTCAATGGGAAATACGTCGTTATGTTCCGACAAGGCGTTTTTTATGCGGCCGTTTTTCAAAACTGCTGCGTAAAAAAACGCCCGCGGCTTCTTTAGCCGTTTTTGGAGCCGGTTTTCATTGACTCTATAGAAAAACGGCCGTAAAAAAAAGCAGCGAAAAACGTAAGTGGCTAAAAAAACAGCTGAAAATCAGGAAAAATGAAAGTTGAATGAGTGTGCATTTTATACTAGTCATCCGCAAGGCGGAGCTTACAATGAATGGTGCGCAAATTGTCTTTTGGAGAGCAAATATTCCAAAGCTAGTTTTCTGACACCATAGAAACTTTAGAGATGACGCTTTTTAGGAAATTAGACAGCCCCCCACAAGGTATTCATTTAACAACATATCAAAGATTTAAAAATCTGCAGCATAAAATGTCTGCCGCATGTGGATGAAATTAGTAAAATCTCATCTACTTGCCTAGTACCATACCTCCCAACCGTCCCGGATCCGGCGGGACAGTACTGGTTTCTCACCGCTGTCCCGCCGTCCCGGGCGGTTTGCAAAATGTCCCGCTGGGCGCTGCAGCTGTATCAAAACAGCTGATCGCTTCTGACAGGTGCCCTGCATGCCGGACGTCTGCAGCAGCAATCAGAAAAGGCAGGAGTCTTGCGGCGGTGTTCTGACTGGGATCGATGCCTGCCCGGGAGTGGACCAGTCCAGTCACCTGACCTGTCGTCTGACCTCACCGGTCAGGTGACAGGTCAGGTGACTGGACTAGTCCACTCCTGGGCCGGCATCGACACCAGTGAGAACACTGCTGCAAGACTCCTGCCTTCTTCTGACGGTGAGTGACATCAAAGCAGAGCGGAGAGTGGCAGCAGTAGGCTACCTCTACTGCTCTCCGCTCTGGCGGCATTGTGGCCCAAAGTATAAGGGGGTTGTGTTGCACTATGTATAAGGGGGAGGGGGGTTGTGTGGCACTATGTACAAGGGTGGAGGGGGTTGTGTGGCAATATGTGCAAGGGGGAGGGGGGTTGTGTGGCACTATGTACAAGGGGGAGGGGGGTTGTGTGGCACTATGTACAAGGGGGGAAGGGGTGTGTGTGGCACTATGTACAAGGGGGGTTGTGTGGCACTATATACTAGGGGTAGGGGGTTGTGTGACACTACGTACTAAAGGGGAGCTGTGTGTGGAGCTATCTACAAGGGAGCTCATGTGGATGATTTTTCCATTGACTGGTAGCAGAGTTACACAACTGGAAAAAAATATCCCCATCATGTAACTCTGCTACCTGTCAATTGAAAAGTCATCCCATCGCTTGATTTTCACGCGCGTCGCACAGGCCTATGTAAGTGAATGGGGCTGTTCAGACTGTCAGTGAATTTCACGCAGCATATGTGCGCGGCGTAAAACTCACGACATGTCCTATACTTGCCCGTCTTTCGCGCAGTACGCACCCATTGAAGTCAATGGGTGCATGCAAATCAACACTCGGCGCACGGAAGCACTTCCACTTCATACACCACGTGCTTTTCTGTTTGTAAACATAAAAACAGTGTCATAATGATGCCGGTTGTGCGAAAATCACGTAGCTACGCACCATATGCTTATGCCACGTCCGTGTCAATAAGGCTGGAGCTACATGGTGAATTTGGGCCGTGACATAGGTTGCACGGCCGCAGATTGCGATGTCTCATAGCCTACACTGCAAGTAATAAAAGGAAGTTGTGTGGCAACCTGCAAGTAATCTGATACATAACTAGAGACCGCTGTACCACGGAGCTCTGTACAGTCGGCGCGTAAGCGCCAATGGGAGAAGAATTGTGATCGTTGTGACAGGCTGTCACAACAATCACATGCCTAGAGACCACGCTGGTTGGTCTCCAGGTGAAGTTTCATGATACAGCTGTATCACAGAGCTAAATGTCGTGTGAATCTGCAGGACGTTCTGGAATGTCCTTTCAGAGTTAAGATCAGAACGCCCGGATGTTGCCATACATCGTGCTGATTAAATACATTTTCTGTGACGTCAAGCCGACACTTCCTGGTTACGGTCGCATGGTACACTTGCGCTCTTAAAACGCACTACAGGTTACAATATATCTCATGTAAATGGGGTTTACCTTTTTTTGAAGGATGGAATAGTGTAGTAGATCCCCCAAAGAAAACGTATACCACTCTTGACAACACTATAATGTCAGGAGCTTCCCATCACAATCGTTCTGGCCTTGGACTTTGACCCTGGGGAAGTTCCTTACATCACTGTCCAAATATGGACATCAGGAACAGCAGGGACTCCAGCCCTGGTAAATCTACTAGCGTCACAGTCCATTTATGGAGAGTGACTTCAGGAGTTTCCCCTGGGCCATTCCCCGGGCGACGTATACCACTTTATGCCATACAGTGGGATACGTTTTGGCTGAATTTAACAATTAGCCTTAACCGATCATGTGCCTGACCCATGGTTTCTTTCACTGTAATTGACATCAGTACGAAAAACAGTTAACGTGCATAACGTACAAATGTGAGCACACCACTTTCAGTAATGGAGGGGGGCCCAGACTCCTTAGCTGTATGGTGCCCAGAAATTCCTGTTGTCGGCCCTGTGTGGCGCTATATACATGGGAGGTGTGCCACTATCTACATGGGCACTGTGGCGCTATATGGGCACTAACTACAGGAGACACTGTGGCGCTGTCTACATGGGCACTATGGCACTTTATATGTGGGCACAGTCTATGTGGCCACTATCTACAGTGGGCACTGTGGTGTTTTCAGGGGGTAGTGACAAAAAAAAAAAAAACCCTGACAAATGAAATCCATTCACTTTAACAGCCATGAAAAACGAATCAATTCAATACGGTCAGACGGCCTTGTGATGGATGAAAAATTAGACATAAAAATTAGACTATTCAAAAAGTCGGAACTGGCTTTTGAATTAAACAAATCTATGTTTATATTGGCATTTTCTAAAATATATTTGTAATTATGTATTCATTAAACACTTTTTTTATATTTGAACATTAACTAGAAATATATTATGTTAAAAAAATAATAGATTTTATTATAAAAATATTTTTTATATTTTGTTTTTTTTAAATTATTTTTATATGATTATATATTCAAAGTAATAAAAAATAAGAATAAATAGCTATAAAATAAAAAAAAAACAACCTTTAATTTCTCTTCTATATACTTACCAGGGGCGTAGCTAAAGGCTCAAGAGCCCGGGTGCAAGAATTCAGCTTGGGCCCCCCTACTCCACACCACCACCACCACCACCACCACTAGAACGCTGGGCACGCCTATTCCCAGCCGCCTTGCCCAACAGCCCCCATAGTATAATGTCCCCACACAGTATAATGCTCCCATAGCTGCCCCCACACAGTATAATGCTCCCATAGCTGTCCCCACACAGTATAATGCCGCCATAGCTGTCCCCACACAGTATATGTGCCCCATGCACACGAATGTGCTTTGCAACTGCAATTCCCACGAAAACCCACTGAGGAAATACGGCCCCATTAATTTCTATGGGCTCATGCACAAGACCATGGTTTCCACGGTCCGTGCATGGCTCAGGATTCCAGGCTCATAAAAAATAATGGACGCAGCCATGGGCACAGCCCGCGATTTGCAGGCGGCTAGCGGGTGACACGCCGCCCCCGGGCGACCCAAAAATCACGGCCCTCCATTACTGAAAGTGGTGTGCTCACATTTGTATGTTATGCGCGTTAACTGTTTTTCGTACTGATGTCAATTACAGTGAAAGAAACCATGGGTCAGACACATGATCGGTTAATGCTAATTGTTAAATTCAGCCAAAACGTATCCCACTGTATGGCATAAAGTGGTATACGTCGCCCGGGGAATGGCCATGGGGAAACTCCTGAAGTCACTCTCCATAAATGGACTGTGACGCTAGTAGATTTACCAGGGCTGGAGTCCCCGCTGTTCCTGATGTCCATATTTGGACAGTGATGTAAGGAGCTTCCCCAGGGTCAAAGTCCAAGGGCAGAGCGATTGCGATGGGAAGCTCCTGACATTATAGTGTTGTCAAGAGTGGTATACGTTTTCTTTGGGGGATCTACTACACTATTCCATCCTTCAAAAAAAGGTAAACCCCATTTACATGAGATATATTGTAACCTGTAGTGCGTTTTAAGAGCGCAATCCGCACCAAAAATAGAGTTTTAAACATGTGCCAATTTAAAAGAAAATTGCTCTTCTACTTCTACGTTTTTTTTTTGTTGTTGTTTTGGTCTTGTTTTCCTGCTATCTATCTATCTATCTATCTATCTTCTAGTTTTAGGTTGGGCCTACACGGCGACTTTGGCCCGCGACACAGGTCGCACGGCCAAGGATTACTATGTTCCGTAGCCTACATGGCAAGTAATGACAGTGAATGTGGTGCAGTCTTTTTACTTGCGATGTAGGCTACTGGACAAAGCAATTTTGGGCCATGGGACATGGGTCGTGGCTAAGTCATTGTGTTGCCCCAGCCCACAACTATACTATAGATAGATAGATAGATAGATATGAGATAGACGACACTTGTTCTGAAAACGGCCGTGTGGCGGCCATTATAAAAAAGGCCATCACACGGCCATTTTTCACTGTCTTGTGAATGTAGCCTAAGACTATAATTAGTGGCACTTGCTTAGCATTATGTTTCAAGGCACTGCAAAATTGGCATCTGTAAAATGACATGCGATGTACTGCACGACATTTGTTAAAGATGAATTCTTACTTCAGGGATCTCCAATTATTAACAAGGTATTCTCTGCTGTGACTCACCGATGCAGGTTAGTTTTTTATAGTGACTCTCATTTTCTTAAAGGCTATGTAAGCCTTTTTAAATTTTTTCTTAAACTGTGTATTTTTACTTTTTAAGATGCAGCTTCCATGTATCCTGAATACATAGGAGCTGTATCGTGCACTAAAACCGGGATCAGTCAGGTCAGCGGGACTGACTGTTTCGATGACAGCATGTCCTTCATGTCTCGGACACGCAGGATCCAGCTGTTATTGATCACTTGCAATGTCAATCAGCTGCTTCAAAGGCCGTCAAGATATTGTGGTGTATTAAAAGAGGCATGAACTCACGGGACAGGGATGTAATATTACCACTTTACAATGCATTAGTGAGGCCTCATCTAGACTATGCAGTTCAGTTCTGGGCTCCAGTTCATAGAAAAGATGCAATGGAGTTGGAAAAAATACAAAGAAGAGCAACGAAGCTAATAAGGGGCATGGAGAATCTAAGTTATGAGGAAAGATTAAAAGAACTAAACCTATTTAGCCTTGAAAAAAGACGACTAAGGGTGGACATGATTAACTTCTATAAATATATGAATGGCACATACAAAAAATATGGTGAAATCCTGTTCCATGTAAAACCCCCTCAAAAAACAAGGGGGCACTCCCTCCGTCTGGAAAAAGAAAGGTTCAACCTACAGAGGCGACAAGCCTTCTTTACTGTGAAAACTGTGAATTTATGGAATAGTCTACCGCAGGAGCTGGTCACAGCAGGGACAGGAGATGGCTTTAAAAAAGGGTTAGATAATTTCCTAGAACAAAAAAATATTAGCTCCTATGTGTAGAAATTTTTTACTTCCCCTTTCCCATCCCTTGGTTGAACTTGATGGACATGTGTCTTTTTTCAACTGTACAAACTATGTAACTATGTAACTTTTAAGTTCATAACTTAGATGTGATCAGAGACACACAGGACCCGCTGTCAATGAAACAGTCCCGCTGACCTAACCAATTCAGGCTTCGGCGCACAATACAGCTTAAATGTATCCAGGATACATAGAAGCTGCATCTGAAAAAGTACAAATGTTTAATAAAAAATAAATTACAAAGTTGCACAAAAATACACAGTTTCAGAAAAAAAAAAAAAAGCTTCAAAGGTTTACAAAGCCTATAAATGGGTATTCAATGATTTTAACATTAATGGCCTCTCCTTAGGACAGGCCATCAATATCGGATATGAGTGGGGTTCCGTTTCTCGGCACTCCCGCCGATCAGATGAACCCTCCCTTTAACATTTATCCAGGCACAACGCTGCACATTTTAGTTGCGGCTGTGCCTGGTACTGCAGCCCACAGCAGGTCAGCCGCATTCAAGTAACTAGTATGACACATTGTACCTTATGTTAGTGGTAAAATTTGGTCGATACATGTTCATGAAAAACACAAACATTTAGAGAAAATTTGGAAAAATTAGCATTTCTCTAAATTTAAATGTATCTGCTTGTAATACAGATAGTAATACCACACAATAGTTACAAGTTAACATTTACCATATGTCTACTTCGTTGGCATTATTTTTTGAACTTCCTTTTATTTATTTTTTAGGACGTTACAAGGTTCATACAGCAATTTCTCACATTTTCAAGTAAATTTTCAAAAACCGATTTTTTATTTTTTATGGATCAGGTTCAGTTCTGAAGTGGCATTGGGGGGCCTATATATTAGAAACCTGCATAAATCAACCCATTTTAAAACTGAACCTGTCAAAGTGCTCAAAACAGCATTTAGAAAGTTTCTTAACCCTTCAGGTATCTCACAAGTTTTAAAGCGAAGCGGAAGTGAATTTTACAAATTTTTTTTTATTTTTTTTTGCCGAAATTCAATTTTAATCCTATTATTTTTTTTATGTAACACAAAGATTTTTCCAGAGAAACAAAAATCAATATTTATTGCCCATATAAATATCCCACATGTGGACCTTATAAGCTACTGGACTCAGAAATAAATGAGCACCTAGTGGATTTTGGGCCTCCTTTTTATTAGAATATATTTTATGTCAAGTTTGAAGAGTTCTTGCGGTGCCAAAACATGGGAAACCCCCCCCCCCCCAAATACACATCACTTTGTAAACTACACCCCACAAGAATATCATCTCGGTGTATAGTGAGCTTTTTGACTTGACAGGTTTTTTTTCTGAATTTATTTGAATTCGGCTGTGAAAATTAAAATCAACATATATATTTTTTTCCCAATAAAATCATTTTACCCCATTCATTTATAAAAAAAAACATATCTCCAGAGTACAGTAATACCCCATATGTGGTCATAAACTGCTGTTTGTACACATAGCAGAGCTCAGGACGGAAGGAGCGCCATTTTGCTGGAATGGTTTTGGGGTGGCATGGCGCACTTGCAAAGCCCTTCAGGGACTAAAACAATGGAAACTGCCCGAAAGTGACTTCATTTAGAAAACTACACCTCTCAAGGATTTTATTTAGGGATATAGTGAGCATTATAGTGAGCATTTTGACCTCACAGGTTGTTTGCTGAATTTATTTGAATTGAGCCATGAAAATAAAGATCTAAACAAAAATTCCAATAAAGTGTAGTTTTAGCTTATCTCACTTAAAAAATTAACAATTTTCACAAGAGTTAAAGGAGAAAAAGCACCCCAAAATGATAAAAGCTTTTTTTTCCAAGTATGGAATTACCCATATGTCATCATAAATTTATGTTTCGACACATGGCATGGTTTAGAGGGGAAAGAGCACCATTTGGCTTTTGGAGCTCAAATTGTGCTGGAATAGTTTGTGGTGCCAAGTTACATTTGCAAAGCCCCTGAGGGACCAAAACTGTTGAAACCCCCAAAAAGTGAGCCATTTCGAAAACTACACCCCTCATAAATCGTTTTTTATTGGGAAAAATGCAGGTTTTCATTTTCACGGCCCAATTCCTTGTAGTTTTTAGCTAAATTTTTTTCATTTTCACAAGGGATAAAGGAGAAAAAATATGTGGTCGTAAGCTGCTGTTTGAACACACGGCAGAGCTCCGAAGGGAAGGAGCTATTAGGCATGCAGATTTTGCTGGATTGGTTTTTGGGTGCCATGTCACATTTGCAAACAGTGGAATCTAGATAAGTCAGCACATCCAAAAATAAAGGAACTTTATTCACCCATGTAGTGCAAACCCCTAAAAGTGACACCCGTTTTGGAAACTACACACCTTAGGGCATCTTAGTCTAGAGGTATAAATATGAAGTAGTATTTTTGTTCGGGGTTTTACTGGTATTTCAATTTATAATGTGGGGGCAAATATAAGCTGTGCCGAGTACTGGGGGTACTGCAGTGAGGGGCCCGGGCATAAATTTAACCAAAAGGGGCCCGCACTCTGCCGCTGGAATTAATATACTCACGGCAGTGTGGCTCTTACGATTTCATTTCGTTGAAAGGAACAGGTCCCATCACGAAGCAGGGGCCCGTTCATTACATCAGAATAAAACCGTAAGGGCCCGCTGGAGAGTGAATGTGCCCGCCCCTCCTCCTCCACAACAGCACAACAGCATGACCGCGTGTGGGGAGGAGACAAGGGGTGGAGACATCACAGCAGCGGTAGTTATGAGCTCAGCCTCGGAGGATACGTCCAGCAGCAGCAGCCGTCGTCTTCTTCTTCAGACACAGTGAGTACTAAGTTATGTCTGTGTCCGGCTGCTGCTGCCCGGAGCCTCCTGAAAAATCTCCTCCTGCCCCCATAGAAAGTAAATATCTTACCCACCTCTGTATTATGTTAACACCGCAGCATAGGATTGTATCAGCCCTACGGCTCTTATCTCCCATCCTGTGTAACGTGACAATAAACCTGTCTTCTCCCTCTGTTTACACAGGACAGGAGAAAAGAGCCGTTGTAGAGCTGACTGATACAATCCTATGCTGCAGTGTAAACTAATACAGACGTGGGTAAGATTTTTGCTTTCTATGGGGATGGGGTAGAGTGAGATGATAATGGGGGCAGGGAGATGATAATGGGGGCAGGGAGATGATAATGGGGGCAGGGAGAGGATAATGGGGGCAGGGAGATGATAATGGGGCAGGGAGATGATAATGGGGGAAGGGAGATGGCATTGGGTAGGGAGGGAAATGATGCTAGAGTTGGAAGGAGATAATAATGGAGGGAGGATGGCACTTGAGTAGGGATGCACGATGCATCAAAACTTCGATACGGTTTCGATACCGTGCACCCCCAAACGGTTCGATACCGTTATTTCATGTATTTCGATACTAAGCTGTGCGGCCGCACAGCTCAATATTGTAATACATGAGTGTATGAGAGCGGGGCTGCGGCTGTGTGATACAGTCACTGCCCCGCTCCGGAGTCCTGACATGTGCGCGCCGCCAGGATGAGGTGTTGCGGCCAGCACTGCACTAATGAGCGGCGGCACTGAAAACAGAACATGGCGGGCGCACTACAAAACACCCCCACATGTTCTGTCTTCAGTGCCTGAACCGCCGCTCATTAGTGCAGCGCCGCCCGCATCACCTCGTGCTGACCGCGTGCTGGGCGGGGCAATGGTTGTATTACACAGCCGCAGTCCTACTCTATAAAGGCAGAGATCAGAGAAACCTCTCTTCTCCACCGCTATTCCCCTGAATGCTGCGATCAAAGCTGACTGCAGCATTCAGGAGAAAATTAGAAGGGGGGGGGGGGTGCACCTTGGATCACGTCACAGGAATCCCTGTGACGCGATTGAGGGTCATACCATATATGGGCAGACAGCTCCGGGTCCGATGAAGGACCCCAGGGCTGTATTACCATATTTCCTGTTAGGGCATACTCAGGTCTGTTCTAACAACTGCCTGTGTACTATCCGTATATAGATATATACCAGTACATTAAAGTTTAGAAATAAAGTAAAAACATAAAGTAATGTTAAATAAAATAAAAAATACAAATACACCTTTTTTACAAAACACATTAAAATAAGTCTCAATACATAAAATATACACATTCAGTATTGGCGCGGCCGTAATAACCTGCACAACAATGTTTTTGCGTCATTTATGATGTGTACGCTGTAAAAAATAAAATAAAAACTTCTTTCACTTCATAATGTGGGGCACGAGGTGTGATGAATTTAACCTCCATATGCCTCACATTAATAGTAATTAACCCCATCATGTACCTTACACATTAACCCATTATAATTGAGGAACATGATGGGGTTAATTACTATTAATGTGAGGCACATGGAGGTTAAATTTACCATCACACCTCGGGCCGCACATCAGAAATGGAAGAACTGTTTTGTTTTTTTATTACTGTTGGCAAAGTATCGCTTTGCTATCGAAATAGCAATACTACACAAAGTATCGGTACCGAAGTCCAAATTCTGGTATCGTGACATCCCTCCACTGGAGGAGGCATTATACAATGGGGGGGGGGGTTAATAATTGGGTGAAAAGTGATGATATCTGAAGGGAGGGGATAAATTATACATGGGGAGGGGTAGAGGAAGGAGAGAGTATACCTGGTTAGGGGGAGAAAGCTTATATCGGAGGCATAGTTAGTAACAGTCCTGAATTTGCAGGGACTGTCCTGAATCTACAGAGGCAGTCCCGGCAAATTACTGTCCCAGATGTGTCTCAGCCACTGCCATATTCAATTGTATCTGCGTCCACAGGATGCAGATACAATTGAATACTATGGCAGAGCAGGAAAGTATCAGCTTCCTGCTCTGCCATTCACCCATCCAGGAGCGGAATCCCCGGCCAGAGAGTTGCCGAAACTCTGGCCGGGGATTCCTCTCCTAGAGGTAGCCCCTGAGGTCACTGTCCATATATGGACAGTGAGGTCAAGGTCTCCTCCTGGACTGGAATCCCCTGTAGAGTGCCGCACACACCCCTGTAGTTAGCGCCGAACATACCCCCTGTAGATAGTGCCTCACACACACTCCCCTGTAGATAGTGCCACACACTGCCCCCTGTAGATAGTGCCACACACTGCCCCCTGTAGATAGTGCCACACACTGCCCCCTGTAGATAGTGACACACACTGCCCCCTGTAGATAGTGACACACACTGCCCCCTGTAGATAGTGACACACACTGCCCCCTGTAGATAGTGCCACACACTGCCCCCTGTAGATAGTGCCACACACTGCCCCCCTGTAGATAGTGCCACACACTGCCCCCCTGTAGATAGCGCCACACAATCCCATGTAGATAGCGCCACACACCCCTGTAGATAGCGCCACACACAGCCCCCTGTAGATAGCGCCACACACAGCCCCTTGTAGATAGCGCCACACACAGCCCTGTACATAGTGCCACACACAACCCCCTGTAAATAGCTCCCCTGTAGAGTGTCACACGCCTCCCCTGTAGTGTCACACGCCTCCCCTGTAGAGTGCCACACGCCTCCCCTGTAGAGTGCCACACGCCTCCCCTGTAGAGTGCCACACGCCTCCCCTGTAGAGTGCCACACGCCTCCCCTGTAGAGTGCCACACGCCTCCCCTGTAGAGTGCCACACGCCTCCCCTGTAGAGTGCCACACGCCTCCCCTGTAGAGTGCCACACGCCTCCCCTGTAGAGTGGCACACGCCTCCCCTGTAGAGTGGCACACGCCTCCCCTGTAGATAGCGGCACACGCCTCCCCTGTAGATAGCGGCACACGCCTCCCCTGTAGATAGCGGCACACGCCTCCCCTGTAGATAGCGGCACACGCCTCCCCTGTAGATAGCGGCACACGCCTCCCCTGTAGATAGCGGCACACGCCTCCCCTGTAGATAGCGGCACACGCCTCCCCTGTAGATAGCGGCACACGCCTCCCCTGTAGATAGCGGCACACGCCTCCCCTGTAGATAGCGGCACACGCCTCCCCTGTAGATAGCGGCACACGCCTCCCCTGTAGATAGCGGCACACGCCTCCCCTGTAGATAGCGGCACACGCCTCCCCTGTAGATAGCGGCACACGCCTCCCCTGTAGATAGCGGCACACGCCTCCCCTGTAGATAGCGGCACACGCCTCCCCTGTAGATAGCGGCACACGCCTCCCCTGTAGATAGCGGCACACGCCTCCCCTGTAGATAGCGGCACACGCCTCCCCTGTAGATAGCGGCACACGCCTCCCCTGTAGATAGCGGCACACGCCTCCCCTGTAGATAGCGGCACACGCCTCCCCTGTAGATAGCGGCACACGCCTCCCCTGTAGATAGCGGCACACGCCTCCCCTGTAGATAGCGGCACACGCCTCCCCTGTAGATAGCGGCACACGCCTCCCCTGTAGATAGCGGCACACGCCTCCCCTGTAGATAGCGGCACACGCCTCCCCTGTAGATAGCGGCACACGCCTCCCCTGTAGATAGCGGCACACGCCTCCCCTGTAGATAGCGGCACACGCCTCCCCTGTAGATAGCGGCACACGCCTCCCCTGTAGATAGCGGCACACGCCTCCCCTGTAGATAGCGGCACACGCCTCCCCTGTAGATAGCGGCACACGCCTCCCCTGTAGATAGCGGCACACGCCTCCCCTGTAGATAGCGGCACACGCCTCCCCTGTAGATAGCGGCACACGCCTCCCCTGTAGATAGCGGCACACGCCTCCCCTGTAGATAGCGCCACACGCCTCCCCTGTAGATAGCGCCACACGCCTCCCCTGTAGATAGCGCCACACGCCTCCCCTGTAGATAGCGCCACACGCCTCCCCTGTAGATAGCGCCACACGCCTCCCCTGTAGATAGCGCCACACGCCTCCCCTGTAGATAGCGCCACACGCCTCCCCTGTAGATAGCGCCACACGCCTCCCCTGTAGATAGCGCCACACGCCTCCCCTGTAGATAGCGCCACACGCCTCCCCTGTAGATAGCGCCACACGCCTCCCCTGTAGATAGCGCCACACGCCTCCCCTGTAGATAGCGCCACACGCCTCCCCTGTAGATAGCGCCACACGCCTCCCCTGTAGATAGCGCCACACGCCTCCCCTGTAGATAGCGCCACACGCCTCCCCTGTAGATAGCGCCACACGCCTCCCCTGTAGATAGCGCCACACGCCCTCCCCTGTAGATAGCGCCACACGCCCTCCTCTGTAGATAGCGCCACACGCCCTCCTCTGTAGATAGCGCCACACGCCCTCCTCTGTAGATAGCGCCACACGCCCTCCTCTGTAGATAGCGCCACACGCCCTCCTCTGTAGATAGCGCCACACGCCCTCCTCTGTAGATAGCGCCACACGCCCTCCTCTGTAGATAAAAGTCCAAATGCTAAACTCTGGCCACAGGTAGGGGTCTGGTGGAAAGGTGTTTGAATGACCTAACAGGTCTGGTCTAGGATCTGAATTTTTTTCTGGTTTGGTGTCTGAATTAATTTTGTTGTGTGGTTTTTACACAGATAACATGTGTGCAGCATGTGAAGAGAATGCAAAAGCTTCATCCAGGCATGCCCATGGCGGTGGGAGATCTTGGGGACTACATTTTGGTGAGTGACTCTGCTGTGTATAGGGTTTCAGTGCAATGATTTTTGTTTATATTGCCCTCCTACACCCTGACAGATTCTATACACACACACACACATACACACTTTCCCTTTTTGACCCCCACAGAGCCGCTGTCTCTTCCCTGTCACTCCATTGAGGCCCTGTGAGGTTGCGTCTCCCCCCTGGCTACCACTGCTACTTTCAGTTCTCCCAGCCCTGGCGCTTAGTCTCTCCCCTTTGCCCTCCGACACCCACCTCCTGTCTCTGCCCTGCTCCTCCAAAGAGTTTTCTTTTTAATGTGCCCTACCTCCTGCCCCTTTACATTTCACCCCCCCTCCTAATAACGAGGGGGGCGGGGGCCCAGACTCATTGGCAGTATGGGGCCCAGAAATTCCTGATGGCAGCCCTGGCCGAGTACATCAGGGTACAATAAAGTGGTATATTAAAAGGGTACATAAATAATGGAATTATTAATCCATAGATGTGTGGTATGCTTTGAAGCACTCCTTTATGCACAGGCCAGGTTTTTTGGAGTAGGTGTCGCTCTGATAAATGGTGTTTTTTCTTACCCCCCTTTTGGAACACATGCACTTATTTTGGGAGCTTTCCTCCTTTGCAGTTTGGGGAATGCTGTTGGAAAACTGTTGTCCTGGTACAGTACGGGCGCCCTCACTTCTAGCGGATGTATTTGGGCCCTCTCCTTCCTGGTTTCCAAATAGAAGTGCCTTGATAACCATCTCTTGAAAATTAAGGAATGTCCCTGCATGACTTGCACAGCAGGATAGCACGTAAGTGTTAGGGTATGTTCACACGGCAACGTCAATTACGGCTGAAATTATGGAGCTGTTTTCAGGCGAAAACAGCTCTTGAATTTCAGACGTAATTGCTCGTACTCGCGTTTTTTGCGGCGTCCATTACGGACATAATTGGAGCTGTTTTTCAATGAAGTCAATGGAAAACGGCTCCAATTACGTCTCAAGAAGTGACATGCACTTCTTTGAGGCGGGCATCTTTTAACGCGCCGTCTTTTGACAGCGGCGCGTAAAAAAAAAGTCAGTCTGCACAGAACATCGTAAGACCCATTGAATTCAATGGGCAGATGTTTGGAGCCGTGTTTTCGGGCGTAATTCGAGGCGTAAAACGCCTGAATTACGTCCGTAAATAGGGCGTGTGAACATACCCTAATACAGTGCTATCTGTACAATATGCACAGTCAGCTTTTTGTACCACACCCTTGTTTTCCGCATGGCACTGTATTTCTTCAGCACTTGATCTGAGAGATCAAGCACTTCCATGTACTTATTATACCCCAGGATGCAATCCGGCTTGGTGGTCACTGTAGTGTTAACCCGTACAGGGACAGGGGTGCTGCTGTTACTGTGTATTGGGTACAATATAAGGACATCCCTCTAGTCCTTATACTTGACTAACATGTTCTTGCTGTAAACTGCCTTACTCTCATACCTTCTGAGACTTTGACTGAGCTGTATTGTAGGGAGGCTTCTCTACTTTTTACGCATGGTGCCGCATGCTGCTGTACTTCTGGGGGAGAGTCACTTAAATAGTGGGATGCTGGTATAGAAGTTATCCACGTAAAGTTGGTAACCCTGGTCCAGGTGTGGGTGCACCAAATCCCTCACTATATTTCCACTAAGTCCCAGCAAGGGGGCGCATTTTGAAGGTTCAATCCTTGAGTCCTTCTCTTCATAAACCAGAAACCCGTGGATGTACGCTGAGTTAGGCTATGGCTGCTTTATTGTATCTGGCTGGTTATGATAATGGGGGAACGCTATGTCGTTATTTAAAAAATATAAAAATTGTGTGCCCCCCCATTTTCAAAACCAGCCAGATACAATAAAGCAGCTGCACCCTAGCAATTCAGTACTATGAGGCCATGACCCTTCCTGGCCCCATAATACCAGCCTGCGGCCACCCCAGTGCCTGTCCATCACTCCAGATGGGGAAGTACTGGATTATAGCCGGTGTCACATTGGGTACGTGGACCCACTGGACCGTACTGCCTTGACGGTTTGGCAGCTGGCCAACAGGACACAGGACAAAGTCTATAGTTCAATTGGTGTACCTGTGGTAACTTTCAGACAGTAGCTGGACAGGCTCAGACGGGACCCTGCAGCAGGCAGGCACCAGGCTTGGTGTAGCGGAGCAGGCATAGACTCCGCGCAGCACGACTCCAATACTGTACGGCACTTGGACCAAGATAACATGGGTTACAGGAACGGGAACACTGGGAATTGGAAGACACTTAAGGGACCATTTGCATAGATGAACATAGGTAATAACCACAAAGCTCAGGCAAGGCAGAAAGGGGCAGAGCCCTTCTTATAGTCCAGGATCATGGATTAATTAATTAACAGATTCAGGTGCATGCGCTGGCCCTTTAAGACCGGGCACGAGCAGGCGCGCGCACCCTACGGGACACGGCAGAGCGAAGCAGACCATGGCTGCGGCCGTCAGGGTGTGAGTAAACCTGACGGTCCATGGCTATGGATGTTACACCCGGCTCGGGTAATAATGGGGCTAGTGCTAGCCTTATTACTGGCGAACACTAAGCCCTACCTTAGTAATGGACGTCGTCAAACAGACAACTGCCATTACTAAGGCGTGTTGAAGGGACTGATCAGGTAGTTTTGTTTTGTGTTTTATTTTGTTTTGAATTAATGAATTTGGTTCTAGGAGATCTACAAAATGTGTATGAGCTTCAAGGAGTAACCCAGATTAAATGTGACACTAACCTACATTTTGAGTTTTTTCTGTGTAGATGGTTCCAGATCCTTCCAGAACGGTGAATATGGCACTGGGTAAGCTGTGCTGTAGGCTCCACCCAATATGAGGTATTGTGTAAGAGACCATCCCCTTCCAGCAAATTTACACAGGAGGCAGAGGTGACGTCACCCACAGATGAGTCTTTATAGATTTAGATGGGGAGTAGGCAAAACAAAAAAATTGTTTGAATATTGTTTCTTTTATTCCAGATTTCAGTAACATATTTTGTTTCTTTTTGTATTAATCAGGTATTTACAGGACCTGGTGGGTGGGATTTACAAGTGTTCTGGATCATCAGATGAATGTGGAACAATAAAACTCCACCCTTTTGAAATGTTCTATCTATATGTGACATGGGTTTCCAATGTAAATTTGTAATGTAGACATACTTTATATAATAAAGTATGTGTAGAACAGGATACGAGGCACAAGGTAAATTACCCAGAAACCACTCTCACCTTCTTGTTCATCTCAAGGAGCGGAGCTGGAGGTGCTCACTGAGGCTTGTAACCTGGCAGAAGGTAAGACGGCCGACATTTACACTGACTCTAGGTACGCTTTTGGCATCGCCCACAATTATGGGCCCATTGGTAGTAGGAACTTTATTGGATCATCGGGTAAGCCAATTGAGAGAGCAAGAGAAGACAGACCTGACAACAAGGGTATATGCAGCCAGGTATCAGTAAATTGGCTTGTCCCTGGATACAATAATGCCACCACTAGGTTTGTAGCAGCCGGCATGATGTGCGCACGGCATGCCATAGGTAAAACAGCAAAGGTACCTGTGAAAAGTGCAGCCCGGCCAGATTACCCGTCCCAGCGACTGCAGAACATACAACTACCCGAGGTAGAAGTGTATGACAATGTGCTCGTGTGTGTAGACCTGTTTTCAGGGGGGCCTGAAGCCCGGCCTGTATTTTCCCCACTGCAGACGTTGTGTGTAAGTGACAGGGGAACAATGTTATCCCAAGTATTGACCTGATGTTTGTACAATAGGATAACAGCAGTTCTCCACATGTTATTCCAAAGTTAGTTTGTTTAATAATTGTATTTAAGAAGTGTTGTGGGAATATTAAATACTGAAGTTAAGTTTCATGTAAAGTTCTGGACCAGCCTTAGCATTGGACTATTAGAGTCATGTGTCAGATAAAAGGTACAGAAGTGGAATATTCCCATTTGAAAACATTTTTAGTTATTTGTTTTTTGTCGTTGTTGTGAAAGGAAAACTCTGTGCTGTGTTTGTGTGTGTGTGTGTGTGTGTGTGTATATATATATATATATATATATATATATATACATACATATATACATATACAGTGGAGGAAATAAGTATTTGATCCCTTGCTGATTTTGTAAGTTTGCCCACTGTCAAAGACATGAACAGTCTAGAATTTTTAGGCTAGGTTAACTTTACCAGTGAGAGATAGATTATATAAAAAAAATAAAAAAAAATTCACATAGTCAAAATTATATATATTTATTTGCATTGTGCACAGAGAAATAAGTATTTGATCCCCTACCAACCACTAAGAGTTCAGCCTCCTCCAGACCAGTTACACGCTCCAAATCAACTTGGTGCCTGCATTAAAGACAACTGTCTTAAATGGTCACCTTTATAAAAGACTCCTGTCCACAGACTCAATTAATCAGTCTGACTCTAACCTCTACAACATGGGCAAGACCAAAGAGCATTCTAAGGATGTCAGGGACAAGATCATAGACCTGCACAAGGCTGGAATGGGCTACAAAACCATAAGTAAGACGCTGGGTGAGAAGGAGACAACTGTTGGTGCAATAGTAAAATGGAAGACATACAAAATGACTGTCAATCGACATCGATCTGGGGCTCCATGCAAAATCTCACCTCGTGGGGTATCCTTGATCCTGAGGAAGGTGAGAGCTCAGCCGAAAACTACACGGGGGGAACTTGTTAATGAAATCAAGGCAGCTGGGACCACAGTCAGCAAGAAAACCATTGGTAACACATTACGCCGTAATGGATTAAAATCCTGCAGTGCCCGCAAGGTCCCCCTGCTCAAGAAGGCACATGTACAGGCCCGTATGAAGTTTGCAAATGCACATCTGGATGATTCTGAGAGTGATTGGGAGAAGGTGCTGTGGTCAGATGAGACTAAAATTGAGCTCTTTAGCATTAACTCAACTTGCCGTGTTTGGAGGAAGAGAAATGCTACCTATGACCCAAAGAACACCGTCCCCACTGTCAAGCATGGAGGTGGAAACATTATGTTTTGGGGGTGTTTCACTGCTAAGGGCACAGGACTACTTCACTGCATCAATGGGAGAATGGATGGAGCCATGTACCGTCAAATCCTGAGTGACAACCTCCTTCCCTCCACCAGGACATTAAAAATGGCTTGTGGCTGGTTCTTCCAGCACGACAATGACCCAAAACATACAGCCAAGGCAACAAAGGAGTGGCTCAAAAAGAAGCATATTAAGGTCATGGAGTGGCCTAGCCAGTCTCCAGACCTTAATCCCATCGAAAACTTATGGAGGGAGCGGAAAATCCGAGTTGCCAAGCGACAGCCTCGAAATCTTAATGATTTACAGATGATCTGCAAAGAGGGAGTGGTCCAAAATTCCATCTAACATGTGTGCAAACCGTCATCAACTACTATAAATGTCTGACTGCTGTGCTTGCCAACAAGGGTTTTGCCACCAAGTATTAAGTCTTGTTTGCCAAAGGGATCAAATACTTATTTCTCTGTGCACAATGAAAATAAATATATATAATTTTGACAATGTGATGTTCTGTTTTTTTTTTAAATATAATCTATCTCTCACTGGTAAAATTAACCTAGCCTAAAAATTCTAGACTGTTCATGTCTTTGACAGTGGGCAAACTTACAAAATCAGCAAGGGATCAAATACTTATTTCCTTCACTGTGTGTATATATATATATATATATATATATATATATATATATATATATATATATATATAAAAAGAAGAAAAATTAGTTTGCATGTATCACTTCTAGTTATTGCTCAATGTGAACGTTTGATGTAAAGATGTTATTTGTTAATGTTTTTCTTCAAATTAATTATTTGATTAAGATCAATTAATGTTTATACAATGAAACAGCGTGTTCTCCACAGGAAGAGTCCAACTGGGAGCGGAAGGCGTGAGAACCAGATTCTAACAGAATGTGGACGGATAAGGGAAGGTGAACCGGTAACACCCAAGGCACTCTTGATGGCACTTGCATTGATGGTGTATGACCTCACATATACCCCAAGACTGCAAGGATCGATTTGGTAAGATCTAATTGGTATGTCCCAGGCTTTACAGCTGTTGCTGCTAAATTCTGTTAGAGCTGTTTGATTTGCCTACAGAACAGTCCTAGCAGACCGGTGCCAACCTTATCATACCCGCCTCCCACGAAGAGAACAGACCTTGAGTGGCCTTCCCATGCAATACAAATTAGAGTAAGAAAAATTGGTTTGCGACATTTGTCAGATAAACATGTGGAATCTGTGTATATTTTGGTGAGCTGGAGATGTTCCAGGCAATCAGCTCAGATCAAGGTACAAATCCTGCTGTAAAGCGTGACACCAAGTGCAAATGAAATGTACCCAATAATTACACATCTTCTAGGTGCCATGTCCATTGGAACAGAGAAGTTTTTCTTATATAAAAGGTGTTTGTTTGATTTAGTTTAAGGGCCTGACATTGTTATTGTATGTACTTAGAACAACTTTTATAGTACGTAGATGTTACCACCAGATTAGTATTTATTTTAACAATTGACAAGGGTTGGGGGTCCCCAGCAAGTGCCAGTAAACATGAACTAAAAGATTTTTAATACGATGAACTCCATTACCGAGGTGCGGCAGGCGCAGCCGGAGCCAGTACAACGCGTTTGTCATGAACTGACGGCAGTGTCACAATTCCAAGCAGCCGCCCAGACAAGTAACTTACCGGAGGAAGAAGACAGCTGAGCGGAGGGTTTGTGGTGGTCATGATAACACTCCACTAATCCGCCTACGTGGGATCTCACCCCAGGCTCACAGCATGAGGTGCTGTGTAGAGCCCGGTGACGTAAACTAAAAGAGACGGGGTCTGAAAGATGAGAAGGACCAAACCAAGCCCTGATGACATCAGCAAAGTTCAAAGTAAGGACCAAAGACCTGAGTGAATCCATCAGCAGTATCAAGTGTTTTAATCAGAAGACAGGAGAAGAAGAGGACGATGATGTACAGGACTTGTCAATACACTGGTGGGACCCCATACCCTAACCGGACATTGGTGATGGCATCATATTAGTTGTGGCCCTATTGATCTATTGCTTGAGTTTCATAATCATAATATATAATTTCTGTAATTTAATATGAGAAAAAGGGGGGTTTGTGAAGGATGACTTATTTGCTTATATTCTCTGTATGAAATTACATTGTGAATTATCAAGCAGGATGCCGAATTACTAAGATATGTATTATGTAAAAGTGATGATAATGCTTAAATGATTTAGTTTCGTGCAGCAGCCATCTTGTCTGGAGTTCCCATCTTGGTTTTATTGTAGTGAATAGAAAAGTCATTGTTCCTTTAATACAAGTAATGTTGATTTCGTATGTTTTATCTTTGACCTTGGTTCCCATGCGAAGTTGGACAGGGAGGGAGATGGGAGGGTGGCAAGTATGCGTGAAGGAAGGTCTCTCCCCCATCTCCACGAGGACATTCTGTCCAAAAGAGATAAGGCCTGCAAAACCTAATGTGTGAAGAATTATAATGATGTATCTGGGATGTATTTTGTATTTTATTGTATGCTTTTTACTGAATAACAAATATTGTTACATTGTCTCTGATTGGTTTACCTCAAGCCGACACCCCTTCTGAATTTCAGTTTAACAGTTTGAGTTTGGTAATAAATCCTTCAGAGGAGTATTTTTGAACATATCAGCGTGTCTGTGTGTTTTCTTCTCCTCTCTCGATATATATCGGTAAAACATCCTAATTAGGATACTGACTAATGGGGTCTGGCCTTGAGAGTCTGTTTGGACTCTTATAAATTTCAGTCTAATATATTTTGAGCGATGGATTTCCACGACAGGCGCTAATAAAGTATTAATAAAACACTGAGACATAAGAGAATTTTTTTTTTAATCGAAATAAAAACTCCCCCACACAACGCTCGTAATCATTTTATTTAAAAAAAAATAAAAATAATTACGTAATTGAAGTAGTCCATACGGTCCAGCGGAACCTGCAAAACAAGAGAAATAAAAAAAAACTTACACTCGCCTACAACAGACATCTGTCTTCTCCCCTGTGCCACAATAGAAACTACACCACGTTCCAAATTATTATGCAAATGTTATTTTTCGCTGATTTTCCTAAATAGTCGATGCAAATGACAGTCCGTATAATCTTCAAGCCATCAACCGTTGGAGTATAATGCAAATTTTATTGAACAAATCTCCTGATAACAGATTTTTTTTTTTAGAAGTGAAAAACTCAAAATGCACTGTTTCAAATTATTATTATACACAACAGAGATCAAAACATTTTAAAGGTTGTAAAGAGAACTAAAATTGTAATTTGTTGAATTTGCAGCATCAGGAGGTCATATTTACAGAAATCAAAAGCTCTTTCAATCCCAAAAAACAGGCCAAGTTACATGTTAACATAGGACCCCTTCTTTGATATCACCTTCACAATTCTTGCATCCATTGAATTTGTGAGTATTTGGACAGTTTCTGCTTGAATATCTTTGAAGGATGTCAGAATAAACTCCCAGAACTTCTGTTTTGATGTGAACTACCTCCCACCCTCACAGATATTTTGCTTGAGGATGCTCCAAAGGTTCTCAATAGGGTTGAAATCAGGGGAACATGGGGGGGCCACACCATGAGTTTCTCTCCTTTTATGCCCATAGCAGCCAATGACACAGAGGTATTCTTTGCAGCACGAGATGGTGCATTGTCATGCATGAAGATAATTTATCTACGGAAGGCACGGTTCTTCTTTTGGTACCACGGAAAAAAGTGGTCAGTCATGAACTCTACGTACTTTGCAGAGGTCATTTTCACACCGTCAGGGACCCTAAAGGGGCCTACCAGCTCTCTCCCCATGATTCCAGCCAAAAACATGACTCCGCCACCTCCGTGCTGACGTCGCAGCCTTGTTGGGACATGGTGGCCATTCACCAACCATCCACTACTCCATCCATCTGGACTATCCAGGGTTGCACGGCACTCATCAGTAAACAACACGGTTTGAAAATTAGTCTTCATGTATTTCTGAGCCCACTGCAACCGTTTCTGCTTGAGCATTGTTTAGAGGTGGCCGAATAATAGCTTTATGCACACTTGCAAACCTCTGGAGCATCCTACACCTTGAGGTTCGCGGGACTCCAGAGGCACCAGCGGCTTCAAATACCTGTTTGCTGCTTTGCAATGGTATTTTAGCAGCTGCTCTCCTAATCCTATTAATTTGTCTGGCAGAAACCTTCCTCATTATGCCTTTACCTGAACGAACCCGTCTGTGCTCTGAATCGGCCACAAATCTTTTCACAGTACGATGATCACGCTTAAGTTTTCTTGAAATATCCAATGTTTTCATACCTTGTTTAAGGTATTGCACTATTTCACGCTTTTTGGCAGCAGAGAGATCCTTTTTCTTTCCCATATTGCTTGAAACCTGTAGCCTGCTTAATAATGTGGAACATCATTCTTAAGTAGTTTTCCTTTGATTGGGCACACCTGGCAAACTAATTATCACAGGTGTCTGAGATTGATTACAATGATCCAAAGAGCCCTAAGACACAATACCATCCATGAGTTTCATTGAAAAACTAATAATTAAATGTTTATGACACTTAAATCCAATGTGCATAATAATTTGGAACACGGTGTAGAGGCCAATGAACTCTAGTTTCTATTGTGGCGCACGGGACCTAGAGATGCGCCAGAAATATTAATAGTTATTAATAATTCTGCCGCATCATGGAGGTACCATGCGCCAGATACAGCTAATGCAGGAAAGCCTAAAGTGACCGAGTGCTGCGGCTGTCAGGGGAAGGTTGGACCTGACAGCCCGCAGCCATGGACATTACACATGCACCCACTTTTGGTTTGGTGCTGTGGAATCTTTTTCCTTTACATTAAAAGTAGGTCATTGACCTACCTTCAATGTGACCGCTAGTAACCCCGGTCACATAGCTAATGCAGGGACTCTCACGAGTCGGCGAGCGCTGGCCCCAGCCCCCTCCGCAGGAGATGCCAGCGCTCGCGTTCACTCACCTCAGCTGGATCCCGTAGGGTGCGCACATACGCTCGTGCCCGCTCTTAAAGGGGCAGCGCGTGCATCGGTCCTTGTTATGAACTTTGACCCGTGAATGCCCTGGATTATAAGAGGGGTCCAGCCCCCTAGTTCTATGCCAGAGCATTGTTGTGTTCCCTAGTTTGTCTATGTGATGGCCTCCTAGTGTGTTACCTGTTTCAGTCCCTGTCCTTGTACCTCTTCCAGTTCCTAGCATTTCATACATTCCCGGTCTAGCACTGAGCTATGCCAAAGTTGTGCTATGCCAAAGTCGTGCTGTGCTGCATCCATGTCTGACCTGCTTCACCTCGCCTGATGTCTACCTGCTGCCTAGTCCCAGCCTAGCCTGCCCTGCTGCTGTCTGAGCTGCCACAGGTACCTATAGAACTATAGACTCTCACCTGCTCCCTGTTGGCCAGCTGCCTTACCGCCAAGGTGGAACGGCCCAGTGGGTCCACAGACCCTTCATGACAGCACGCCTCAACAGGACCTGATCTGCAGTCCCTTAGAGTAGACAATAATAACAGACAGAGAGGCAACACTTCCAAAATGAATAGCAGCTTTATTCACCCATGCAACGTTTCAGTCCAGCAGAACCTTTCTCAAGTGTCTGTTATTCTTGCCTACTTTTAATGTGATCGCTAGTAACCCCCGTCACATTGAACTCTCCATTCATAAGAAATTGATGGCCTATCTTCAAGATAGGCCATCAAGATCTAATTGGTGGGAGTCCGACTCCCGACACCCCCGCCGATCAGCTGCTTTGAAGGAACAGCAGCGCTCCTACTCCGCTGACCCTTCATTCCTTCACTTGAATGGAAGAAGGCTGTAATACTGTGAACCTCCCCTGCAAGCATAATGGCGATTTCACAGTAGGAGCAGGGAATGAAGGGGAAGCCGCGCTGTGGCCCCTTCAAAATAGCTGATCGGCGGGGGTGCCGAGAATCAATTGCTTATAAATGGAGAGTTCAATTTGACCGGGGTTACTAGCAGTCACATTGAAAGTAGGTCACTGACCTGCTTTCTATGTGACCGTTAGTAACTCCGGTCACATTAAATTATTAGGTAGCGGTGGGGGGCGGCAATTCAAATGAATTGCCGGGTGGTACTGCATTCACAGCAGGCAGGGCCGGCAATTCATTTGAAATGCCGACAGCTCCTGCGATGACTGCAGGGGCTGCCGCTCTTCAATAAAATAGGGCCCTTTCCCTCTTGAATCGAGGGTTACTGCCAACTGCGCATTCCACAGAGCACGTGCCCTTCACAGCTAGAATGGCTCCAGCATAGAAGCTATGGGGGCATGGTTTATCTGGTGGGTATGAAGCGTGGCTTTCTTTTCAGAATTTCTGCATACGAATAAACTAACAACAATTTCTTTCCTAGTTTGACTGACAACTACTATGGCAGCCAGTATA
Source organism: Rhinoderma darwinii (assembly GCF_050947455.1). Taxonomy (NCBI): domain Eukaryota; kingdom Metazoa; phylum Chordata; class Amphibia; order Anura; family Rhinodermatidae; genus Rhinoderma; species Rhinoderma darwinii. Next base: position 48,527,529 of record NC_134697.1, on the reverse strand, counting down.
TCTCTCTGGTTATCTGATTGTATACGGGCAGGTGATGGCTCACTTTATCGCTAGGGCTAGGCAATATGTACTGACTACTACTGGTAGCCAAAAAACCTTTGTGGATCGTGCCACACTCAGTGCCTCTTGTAGATGGTGCACCATGCTGTCCCCAGTAGATAGTGCTACACACTGCTTCCTGTAGATAATACCACACCCCCTTTTTAGATAGTGCCACAGTGCGCTCTGTAGATTGCCACACACTCCTTCACCTAGCCTCGTTCCCGCAAAGAACGGAGTTCCACAGTCTTCTCAGTCCTGCAGCATTATGAGTTGCTGAGACCGGATTCTTGCGTGGGCCGGCACGATTCAGTGACGTCATCACGCCGGCATGCACAGGGATCCTGTCCCAGGGTTTTATAGGCTGCAGGCCTAACGTGGCATAGCAGGCTCCCTTCTCTGCCATAGTATTCAATTGTATCTACGTCCTGAGGACGCATAAACAATTTAATACGGCAGACACCAGTTCAAGTTGATGGGACAACTGTCCAGGACAGTAATTTGCTGGGATTGTATCTGTAAATTCGGGACTGTTGGCAACTATGAGAGGATTAGGATAACTTTTTTTTTTGTTTTCACAAAATTCTGGACCATGATAGAATGTGGCAAGGTGCTGCATACAATATTGGAGCCTAGGAATGCTATGCATCTTCTGGAAACACACCATACTTTCAGCAAGCAGAGTACTGATAAAACTATAGTTTAGAAGAATATTCTATCTTGCTTGAGGGTTAAAGGAATGTTATGTCCCAGGGAGCGATTACCACATTTCTTTATTTTAGAGAAGCTCCTCTATATTGCTTTTCCCTTTAGCCTACATAGAGAACCAGTTCACAGAATACAGTGGTAAATAAAAAACAAAACATAACCTTTATTGGTATATTTAAAATTATTTAAGACCAGAGTAATGTGTAAATTATATATGTGGGTCAGGACCGAAGTGTGGGGCTCAAAATCTCCAACTATTCACAATCAAATGATGTATGAGGTGGGCTCACAAAATGCAACCATGTTCTTGTTTATTATTACACTCAATTGCTGCACATTACTCCTATTCACTTCAATGAGAGTGATTTTTAGTTTTTCTTTGCAATATGACTGCCATGTAGACCAATGATGCAGTCCTTTAGTCATTATTTAGAGAACCAACTGATAAAAAAATTATTTGTTATCTCTATGAAAGCTGTTGTGGTGTCGGCTTCCAGAATAGACTTTTTATAGTGAATGTCGGGCAGAAATTACAGATGCAAAACCCTCTCACTCTCAGGCTAAGCAGCTGTTTTACTTCTACCTGGGACAACACTATCAGTCATCTCAATAATGGGACTTGGTGTATGCTTGCCAGCTAGAATTGTTTTGTCTTTTTTTACTCGCAAATTGGCTGCCAATATTTACATATAGACAGTTTTATTGGTTGACACAGGTAGCTTTTCCCATGCTTATCCAGCACATTGTTTCCGATCCAGGCAAACATCTTGCGGCAATGAATTTTCCACCAATTGTCTCCTTCAATGCCCATATACTATATTTGTTTTCCATACATTCTCTGATATGTCTCCGGGCTAGTGATATAGAAAACAAGTGCTGGATAAGACAACATATGATTCCATCACATTGTCCAACAATCCCCTTGTAGAAGAGAATCAATTTAAGACCGCAGACTTTTTGGAGATGGGTTCTTTAGCACAGGTACTTGTAAATGGATCACAACCATCTTTGAATGAGCTCATCATCATATTGGACTAATAGTGGCTCATAGTGTGCTGTGCTACTTATCTGCACATGATTTTACCATGATAACCACGCTTTTTTGTGTTTTTTTGGCACAATACTGTTAAATACCCGAAGGGCTTGTACACACTGTTGTATTATAGCTCCCTTTGGTAGAGAGTCATAAAAGTGCTTCCATAGAGGTACATGGGGTCTGGACTGTACCTCCATATGCCTGTACAGTCTGTATTTGTACTGTACCTCCATATGCCTCATATTCATGCAGGGCATATGGAGTCTTTTTCTGTAGGATTTCGTACAAATTCAACAGGAAAAAAAAAAGTATTCTACACGAGAAACAATGCTTCTCCGTACATATAGTACCTGATTGAGCCTGTATGGCTCCATACTAAGGAGTCATACACCCTCCGTGCAGTGGCGGATTAAGAAGACCATGGGCCCTGGGCTGTTACCCAAACTTGGGCCCCCCTTCTCCACCACCACCCTGCCGCGCCGTAACTATTGCTAACACTACCTAAACACTAGTACACAAAGTAGGCACATTATGCACAAAGTACACACAGTACACAAAGTACGCACATTATGCACAAAGTACGCACATTATGCACAAAGTACGCACATTATGCACATTATGCACAAAGTACGCACCGTACACAAAGTACCACATTATGCACAAAGTACGCACATTATGCACAAAGTACGCACATTATGCACATTATGCACAAAGTACGCACAGTACACAAAGTACCACATTATGCACAAAGTACGCACATTATGCACAAAGTACACAAAGTAGGCACATTATGCACAAAGTACGCACATTATGCACAAAGTAAGGACATTATGCACAAAGTACGCACATTATGCACAAAGTAGGCACATTATGCACAAAGTACGCACATTATGCACAAAGTACACAAAGTACGCACATTATGCACAAAGTAGGCACATTATGCACAAAGTATGCACAGTACACAAAGTACCACATTATGCACAAAGTACGCACATTATGCACAAAGTACGCACATTATGCACAAAGTACGCACATTATGCACAAAGTACGCACAGTACAAAGTACGCACATTATGCACAAAGTACGCACAGTACACAAAGTACACACATTATGCACAAAGTAGGCACATTATACACAAAGTATGCATAGTACACAAAGTACACACGAGTATGCACATTATACACAAAGTACACCTTGTAAACACATGAATATGGACATTAAACATACATGAATATGGACATTAAACATACATTAATATGGACATTAAGCACACATGAATATGGATATTAAACATACATGAATATGGACATTAAACACACATGCACTTACCTTTTATGTCTTCACTGCAGCTCTTCTCCTGCTCACAGCACAGAGCCTGCCGACAGTCTCCCCTCCCCCATGTCCCGACAGCTAGCAGCAGAGGAGAGATGTTTAGAGCAGGGAAGGGGGGCTGGAGGGGGAGCTTCTAAAACAGCACAGACCACGGCTGCTAAGTAGAAGCAAAGCTCCCCTCGCCTGACAGGTGCGGTCCTGGCACCGGGGCTCCCTCCGGTGCTAGCGACGCCACTGGGCATGAGGGGTTCGGGCGGTCATAGGCCCCCTGGGAGCCTTGGGCCCCCTGGCAGCCTTGGGCCCCGGGCGACGGCCCGAAACGCCCTAATGATAATCCGCCACTGCCTCCGTGCACTGCTGTATAGGCTCCATGCCAGTGTGCATGAGCTGGGCCACCATCAAAAATTTCCGGGCCCCATACAGTCAAAGTGGTGCCCCCCCCCCCCCAATTACGTGGCAGGAAGGGTTGTCAACGGGAATTGGCGGGAGAGAGACTGGGGTGAGATGCAAACGGGCAGTGACTCTGTGGCAGGGCAGGGCAGACACGGCATGCAGGGGCTCTGTTAGGGAACAAGGGAGAGAGACTAGGTGGCAGGGGATTTGTGGACGGGGGAATATGGCTAAGAGAGCAGAAATTGTCAGCAGTGGAAGGGTAAGCACCCTTACAGGGGCTCTGGCTCTGTGGAGGGGTAGGGGGAGACAGGTGGGCGGGGGGAACAACATAAATAAAAACATTGCACTGAAGCTGCTGCTTTTACACCGCAGGTTCACTCACCAAGTTAAAGTGCGGGCTGCAGCTTCTGGCTCTTGCAGACTCTGCGATCTTCCACCGAGGCAGCGCACCTTGACTAAGTCTTCTTCACCTCCTCATCACGCGTCGCACACATGTCACCTGCGTAGACACCAGATACAAAATTAATTCATACCCCTGACCAGATACCTAAATTAATTCAGACACCCAGCCAGATACTTAAACTAATTCAGACCCCTAAGTTAATTTACAACCCAAATCAGATCCCCATATTCATTCAGAATACTTACCAGACCCCTAAATTAATTCTAACCCCCAACTAGACCCCTAAATTAAGTTACACTCTCAATCAGACTCCTACATTAATTCAGACCCCAGACCAGACCCCTTAATTAATTCAGAAACCCAACCTGAACAAAAATTCAGACCTCTAATTTAATTTTCACCCCAGACCAGACCCCCCCCCCCACACAAAAAAATAATTCAGATCCCTATGTACTTACCGTTCCCTGGTCCTTTTTCCTCCACTTCATTCTCTGGGACCTCTACTTCTCTTCAGGTTCCTCTTCTTCCTGGGAACCTCTTCTTCCCGGGCAATGGGGCCATGCTTCACAAGCCTGGCCAAGAAAAGAAACAGGGGCCCGTCGGCACCACCAGCAACCCACTGGCACGCCCGCCTGCTCGTGGACATGTCTGCCTGCCATACTGCGCGCCTGCCCTCATTATCCACCGCCACAGACCATAGTTAATTTTGAGAATGGAATGGGCCTCTTTATATTGCTAGGCCCACTCCCTTCTCTTAATTAATGCTGGGCTCTTCACAGGACTGACACATATCCACAGGACGCATATTCACACAGGACACATATTCACAGGACTGACGCTACCCAGCGTCAGTCCTGTGAAGAACACCCCAGAGCTAGTTCGGAGAAAGGAACAGGCCCGGCAATAATGGGGCCCATTCCTTTCTCCAAATTAACTTTGGGCTGGGGCGGTGGACAGTACTGGCAGGCATGCGGGCCGGGCCCCTGTTCTCTCTGTTTTTGGAAGGCCCATGATGGGCGTATCAGAGGTTTTGCCCTGATGGCGGACCTGTGAATGAGCACGTAGTCTCATTTCCAAAAACCACAGCTGCATAGAGATTTAAGCTGCATAATGACATCATGACTTTAGGCAAGTGCATACCTCCCAGCTTTCAAGAATCGCAAAGAGGGACAACCACATTTTTTCCTTTTAAGCCATGCCTCTAACCCTGCCCAATTTCCACCCATACACACCCAGTTCAGCCCACACCGTATCATGCTCCCATAGTACCTCCCACAGTATGTCGCCATAGAACCCCGCCACTATCGCTGCCCCCACACAATATAATGCCCCCATAGTGCCTCTCACACAGTATAATGCCAAATAGCTGCCTCCACACAGTATAATGCCCCCATAGTGCCTCCCACACAGTATAATGCCAAATAGCTGGCCCCCCATTCAGTTTGACCCCCATAGATGCACCCATACAGGATAAAGCCAACACCGATGCCCCCATTTAATATAATGCCCACACAATGGCCGTATACATTATAATGCCCACGCAAATTCCCTCATACAGTATAATGACCCATAGTGCTTCAATGCCCACTGTAGACAGTGCCGGTGCCCACATAGTGCCACAGTACCCATGTAGATAGTGCCACACACCCCCTGTAGATAGCACTACCACCCCCCCAGTGATATCAAGGGCTTGCCCAAGACAGGAGTCCCCGGCCAGACAGCTTCCATTGCTCTGGCCAGGGACTCCATAGTTGAATGACGATCCTTGCTTCAGCATTTAATTCAACTGTATCTGCGTCCTGATGTAGATACAGTTGACACCCTGACATACCATCGGCTGCCGAGGACAGCGGGACACCAGAATCCGGTACTGTCCCGCTGAATCTGGGACGGTTAGAAGGTATGGGCCAGTGTGTGATACATGCCAGAACTGCAGAATATCTCGTATTATGAAAATGCCTTTTCAGATTGCTGACGTCAGAAAACCCCACAGCTATTATTATAGCATCAAAAGATGTCCAATAGCTGCAAGATCAGCTGGTTTAGCCTGTGAAATAAGATTGTTTTACCAGTGCAGCATTGATAAGTGACTCAGTTTAAACAAAGCCCAAAGAAAGCCTCAAGAGTGTGTGAACTACAGAGCAAAGCAATATTGATGATTGGATGAAATTATATATTGTTGGTTAGTGCCCCAGAGATGAAGCTAGGTTACGTGTAGCTTGGGGCAAAGATTTCATTTTGTGCCCCTCCACCACCAGACAAAATATTACAAACAAAATCTCTGCGTACGAGAGGATGTAAAAAAAAAGTAAACAAACTACTGAACATTGTCAAAATGAGTGATACAGCGTTTGAATCTGGGTCTCTGGTGCAACGTTACTCTTCCCTCAAATAGAGCAGCATAAACCTGGTGACAGATTCCTTTAAGCTGGGACTGAAAAATCAGAGGCTGAATCTGCCTCCAAAAGCAGCACAGTTTCCAGGATGATTTTGCACGTTGATTTTAAAGAGGCTCTGTCACCAGTTTATAACTGCCCTATCTTCTACATAATCTAATAGGCGCTTTAATGTAGATAAGTAATGCGTTTTTTGTTGTTTTTTTTAAAACGTTTATTTTTTACAGTGTTATGCAAATTTGTTCTTAATGACCAAGTGGGCGTCTTTTTTACTTTTCACCAAGTGGGCGTAGTAAAGAAGTGTATGACGCTGACCAATCGGCATCATACACTTCTCTTCATTCATGTTCAGCTGTACTCACAGCACAGCGTGATCTCGCGAGATCACGCTGTGTTGTCATTTACTCCCACATTAACTTTACTAGAGTGTCGGGAGAATGAAAAGACATTGCCTCCTGGCTAGAGAAAAAAATAACTGAATGCTTTCAGTAAAGAAGAAAAACTAAAATATAAATAGGACATTCTTAATCAAGCTCAAAAAATATACAAACTGGAAGAGCTCTCTTTTGCTACTGGAGGAAAACATGTACCACCTTATAAGAACTTTAACATTAGATTCTATTAATAACAGGCTATCAAGACTTTTAAAAGCCTGAGAAGCCATGTTTTGCCAGTCTCGAGTATGTTTCTCACCGTGCACTTCTTCCTTCCACTTTAACATATCCGACAAAGACCGGAATAAGATCTAAAGAAGAAATCTGACCTTTACTACTAAGGGCACATCTTCCTTACACTTTAGCATATCAGACAAAGACCGGAATAATATATAAAGAAGAAATCTGGCCTTTACTACTAGGGCAGCAATACAGATATTTTGAAAAAATGTGCGCAGTGTGAGATTCACACCAGAAGACTGAAGACTTTGACATTCATTATATTATTTATTTTATTTTTTGCAGAGTCCAGTAAATAAGAAACACTCTGAAAATATTGAAGCCTGAAAAACAACAAATGATCTAAAAAGTTACCAATAAGAAACAACCCCTTATTCATCCATTATGCATAAATTCCAAGATGTAATCCAGGGGAGAACAAAGAGTTAAAAAAAACAAAAGGGCTGCTGGGCAAAGTTTAAAACTCATTGGAAACCTGTGGAGGTGATTCCATAAAGCAAAGGAAAAAGACTATGATGTTTATCTACGTCAAATGTCAGGAAGGGGGAAGTATGCAGCAGGTTCACGGGCTGAGCCTGCTACATACACCACTGGCACGGCTGTATATTACGGTGTTTAATCCAGGAAAGAACAAATGATTACGAAACAAGAGAGCTGCCGGGCCAGTGTTTAAAACTCATAGGAAAGCTTATGATCCCACGAAGCCAAGGAAAAAGATAAAATTAGTTTATGGATGGATGGTCAATTTGAACTGGTTTCCACATTAACATATCCAGAGAATATCTGGAGTGCGTTGTTAACTAAGAAACCCAACCTTGAAGGGAAGCATCTGTGATAAAGACCGGTAATTTGTGATGGGTATGCTATATCATTTATTTATTTTTTAAATATAGTGTTTCTTTATTATCATAATATTGCTTAAAATACCGATCGGTAAGCATGCAATACAAGACAACATGTAGTACATCCATTTACATAAGGAATCATTAACACCAATTTCCTTCCTATAGATTTTTAATCCATATAGGGGATATGGGAATGGCACTCTTGTCACCAAACCTGTACTTTTTCAACTATCCAAATACACCCTTTCCCCATATTAAAGATCCATTCAAACCTCCAGACCCTCCCTTAAAATATTGTCCACCCCTTTATCTAGAATTTCTTTTCTCTCTATATTACCATCATCCCCTTTATATTTAAATCTAGTGAGTCCCAATAGGATATCCTCTCACATAACCTACAACAGGAAACAAACATTAAGTGTATATCACCAAGGTGGCATACAGGACCTCAGCCATGCTATCTGAGAGTAAACTCCTGATTTTCAAACTAGGTCCCTCACGTCTCCCTATCAAAGATCCCACTACAGGTACACTCCTATATAACATCCTTGTTTATCTTACCGTATTGAAACCTTAGTTCCCAACCCCCCCTACCAAAAACCAAGCCTCTACATGTTTGGCATACCTAAGCCCCCTACCGAGTGAACATTGTCTTTGTCGGAATTCTGCAGCCCTTATCCCCAGCTATTTTTTTATTTTTTCCAAATGCCCCCATTCAATTTGACATAAAATATTAAGCAGTTATGTGTCAGAGTAATAAATCTAATGCCTGTTAGATTTATTTATTGTATTAATATCAAAATGACTGCATTATATTATTTGAGATATGTATTAGATATGTTTTTAATCTTCTCTTAAATTAATGTATTGCCTATCCTCTTTAATAGGGTAAATATGACATCTGGCATTCAAAACTGATGAGTACCGGGATTCATATATATTAGGAAGAAAGTCATTACCTTATATGTAAGTATATTTGGGTGTATACCTATATGTACTTGGCATCATCTGATTGGCTAATGTGTGTTAAGTGAAAGCATGAACCTATAAATAAAGGCTCCGTCCACAGCCATTTTAGATTTCTGTACATCAAACCATTTCATGTGCAATCTCTCCCGATCGGTCATTATTGTAAATATGAATGAATCCTGGACAAATTCTGTTATGGAGAAAAGGAACTCAAGAGTGATAGAGTTTGATTTCACATATGCAAATAGTCTAAGGCGCCTTTTACTGTACATCGTGTTTTTCTTCCGTTGGAGGTATATGTTAGTAGGACGTATACATCTGACGGAAGGCTGCAACATATACCACTGTATAGGCATACAATGGGATATGTCGCCCAACCAGCCTCGGTGCACTACCTGATACTCTGCCCAGGGACTCCTGCACGATGAAGCTCCTGACATCACTGTACATATATGGGGCTTCCTCAGGCAGAGCGCTTCCTCATGCTTTGCCCGGAGAGTCTCATCCATGTCCATATATGGATAGTGACCTCAGGAGCTTCCCCAAGGCCAAAGTCCACGGGCAGAGAGCACTTCCGATGCTCTACCCGGGGACTCTGGCATTGGGAAGCTTCTGACATCACTGTTTATATATTGAAAGTGACATCAGGAGCTTCCTATGGGCCAAAGTCCATGGGCAGATTACTTCCAATGCTCTCCCTGAGGACTCTGGTATTGGGAAGCTCCTGACATCACTGTCCCATCCGTCACCCATAGGCTCCCATGTTTAAAAAAAAGTATACTGTGCGGTATGCTTTTTTTTTTTTTTTTTGCGGTATCTCTCCAGATGTAATAGCGTCTACTATTCTATTCCATCCTTCAAAAAATATATATTTATATTGCTGTATATCAGCCAGACGGACACTCTTTAGACCTCAGTCAGGCTAATGAAGCACTATGGGGCTTTCCCAACGAGGCATGAAAAGGAGAGGGAAAACCAAAAACTTTAGGTGGTCATTAGGCTTTTTCATGCTCGGTCATTATAAGGTTAAAGAATTCTGAGTTAACACATGGGAATCCTGCTCAAGACCCACGTTATTCACTTAGAAGCCACCAAGAGCATCTCTCGTGCAGATGGACCCACCATGCCTATGAATTACATCGGGATCAATGAGAACTGTGTAATGCTTCATTTCCCCTGTGGGAGCACTGCAGGGAATTTTAACACTTGCCAGGTTCCCATACAAATTACAGCTGATGAGACTTGATGTCCCAGCAACTCGAGACCTTGTTATCAGGTGGACATTCTAATACAAGGTTGCTCCCAGTGTCTTTGCCTTTAATGCTTACACAACAGCCTGACCTTGCCCAATAAATTAAAGGAAGCATCAGTCTGTATTAGTTTAAGGAGGCTAAGTAATTCAATAAAATAAAACAGCCTGCTCAAATACTGTAGTACAAAGATGGAGTTAATGATATTAGATGACTTTGTACAGGTTTCCTGATGTTTAACAGGATGGCGGGCTGGGAGCCGAATTCTGTGGGATGAAGTAAAGTAACAAGAACAAAGCAACACATTGCCATTATTAAGTAGTTTTATTCACTATAACATCCGTCAGCACGTTCACAGAAGAAGATGAGAACTGCAACTGCTGACTGTACAGATTCATTATTCCAAGGGGGAGTATTATTAACCATAGTGTTTTGTCAGCCATCCATAATACAGTGAATATTACATTCAAGGAAACCAGAAATAATCATTTAAAACTGACATAACTTCTATCAACGCATCTATTTTAAAACACCAGCTTTATCATACAAAATCTTTTAAAGCTAGTATACTAGAAGACGCCCCCCCCCCTGTCAGCTAGTACAAAGGAATGCGAACTTCAAGAGGAAATCAATCAAGTATTTAATTACTTCAGTTCTCTGACAAATGTGAACATTTTCTATTATAAGCTTATTAAACTGCACTGAGATAATAGTTTTTCAGCCCAGCTTATACTTTCTTTGATTTAGGCCTTTGGCAGAGCCAAGTGCACAGAGACTATACGGTGGCACACCTAGTCCCTACGACTCTATGCAACAGCGCTGTAGACATCCCATGTGCCACATATGGTGCCTCTATACACAACAGTATTATGGAGGGGATTCTTCAGTTGGCATCCGATGAAGCATGCCACATTTTTTTACTGCTAGATTTTATAAGAAATAGGAGGCTTAAGGAGGTAAAAAAAAAAGCTCAAAAGACTGAATTTTCATGTTACGGCTCCTTTTAACGCAGAGCTTGTATGCAGCCATAGTACAGTCATGTGCATGAGGCCTTAAACTACAAAAGACGAATAATGGACACAACCATTATGCCAGCCTTTATGTGGATGGGGCAGCATGAAAGTGGCTGTTTAATGGCACCATTGACCCAACTAATGAAGGAAGTGATATGGGCCACTTCCAACTTCTTTGCTGGGGGTCCTCTATGGTGCCAAGGGACACAATGGCAAAACCTTTTTGTTTCATTTAGCTTCAATGTCGTGATTCATTTCACTTAAGTGTCGGAAAGCTAAATTAGAATTAATATTTTTTACTCACCATCTTTAATATACTGTAGTATTCTCCTGTATAAACTCCAATTACTGGTGATTGTACATCTTACACCCAGTAATAAGTCTTTAGATCTATTAGTTATACGAAGTCTGGATTGTATCCAATGCAAAACATATGATTTTATATACAGAGACTTGAAACGCGTCAGATCTGTATTTCAGCTTCTCATTTGCCATAATATTGCTTCTTCAACAATTCACATCCGCTGTAATGCATCTTGAGGTAAAAAGCATAATATATTAGCTCTTATGATCCAGCTGTATTTTCTGCACCTGTTGGGAATACACGTGGCTGAAAATACTAAATCCACTAGTTAAAAGGCTTGTTCACATACTTTAACCATGGGCTATAATTAGGTTTGTGAAACGAAGTCCTACATTTATCAATGTATTTTGTTTTGCACAATTTACTACAAAATTGTTTCTATTCTGATATTTATTAACAATCTGCGCCAAAATTTAGTGCCATTAGTGCCATGCACATCAGTTTGTAAAAATGCTTACTACTTGGCCAGGATTCAGACACATTTATGAAATGCAACTTTTTTTAACGTTATAAATGGGAAAAAAACGTCACATCTCTTCTGTACACAGCACCTGGCATAGAAACAGTGGAGTAATGTTAGCCGGTGTAAAAGATAATGGCAATGATGTATGTTGTAACTGATTTATCAAAGGGGGCAGATGAGGTCATAAATTTGCTGCAATATATGGCAATAAATTAGTCAAGCTTTAACTTACATTGGCTAAAATGATGTGACTTAATATTGGTCCAATTTTGGGCTTTTGGGACCAAGTAATTTTTTTTAGTTTTTTTCATCCCCGCTTTCCAAGAGACGTAACTTTTTTTTATTTTTCTATCAACGTCGCTGTATGAGGCCTTGGTTTTCAGATACGTTTTTGTTTTTATTGGCACCATTTGGGGGGACATAAAATCTATTAATTAACTTTCATTTTTCGGATAGTAGAATGTAAAAAAAACAGCAATTTTGCTTTGTTGTTTTTTTTATTTGGAATACAAGTATTTACTAAAACAGACGTGTCAGGAGAGCTGAAAGGTCCTCTTTAAGGTTTTGTTTTTCTATTAAAAGCAAAGGGCACATTAAGTTTTAATTGTATGCAAATCATATTCACCAAGTAATACCTCAAGGCTTATAGTTGGAAAAGGACATAAAGCTAGTATTTGGAATTATCTAAATTTACATTTTAATTGGATATTCTTTTTACCCTCTCAAATGTACTGTAGTGACTGAGGTAGTTCTTGTTCTCCTCAATAACCTATAAAATGCTTGAATGTATCTCTGGGGACTTTCTGCAAAACTGAGATAGTTCTTATTTGTTAAACAATTTCTCTCCTGACTGACTGAAGTATGTCAGCATGGTACTAAAATACAGGCTGGAGTTATCATGTCAATATAAGGAATTTAGTAATTCGGAAACAGCGGCAAAAACCATCCACAATAGTTTTTGCCGCGAGCGGAAAAAAACACTTGCTGGAAAAAAAAAACGGCATGCTATTTCTTCCCGCGGTTCAGTCTCTGACCTCCCATTGAAATCATTGGGAGGCAAAGAAAGTGTTTTTCGCAGTGTTTTTTTGCCCACGGAGCTCAATGGCCGTGGTCGAAAAAACGCTGCAAGAAAACACGGCAAAGAAAGTGCAGGCAGAGCAAAATCTGCCTCAAAATTCCTTCAGATTTTTCTGCCTGCAAAAAACTCTGTGTGAACATACCCTTATACACAGTGTGTTAGTGCCAAAATATAGTAATAAGTTAATAAACAATCAGTAGCAAATGAAAAAAAAAATCATGGTCAAAGGGGTTTTCTAGGTTTAGAAAAACATGGCAGCTTTCTTCCAAAAACAGTGCCCCACCTGTCCATAGCTTAGGTGTGCTGCAGTGTACCTGCGCGACCTGCAGCACGAGGTCAAATTCTTCTTTATTATGTTATTATTTACATTTTGTTAGAAGTAACTACTGCGTATTGTTTGTTTTTTAAAAAAAACAATCCCTTTAGAATGCAAATTTGATTTAGTAAATTTCACCTGTTTTACCGCTTATTTAACGTTCTGTACTGCGATTACGCTGTTTTTCAAATAGAAGCTTATTGTATTTATTCTAAATGTATTTTTTGTTCAATGTATTTAGAGATATATAGATTTAGAGATATATATGTATATTTTTTGCATGTATGTAAGGTTTATACAGAATACCTTTTCTTGTTCATTTGTTATGATTTTAACCCTTGACTTTGCCGGATGACGTCAATAAGGTATTCTGACCCCGGTCACATTGGCGGGTTTTTTAACATCTTGGTGTATTTAAGTGTGGATGTCTGTATACACATTTTATTTGGCCTGAGGAAGAGGCCGGTGCGGTATCGAAACGCGTAGCCACAATTTTAATAAATATTTCTTTATTATTCATATTCCTTCATTATTAAATAGCCGCACCGTTCATGTTCCAAGTTTTTTCTACATTTTAAAATATCTGCTACCTAAGCAAGGTTCTATAGACCTATTGTATGAGAACCGTCCATTCCTAAGTCGTTTTCTTGTGACTGGATACTGCCCTCTCAGTCTTCACTTTCACTATCCTGAACGTCTCCTTTTTACGCATCTCCTCTAACCGCCTGGCTAGCTTTCTTCACAGTGTGGTTTACCTCCCCAACCACTGCTTGCTCTTCAGGACCCTGCTGTAGCTACAGGCCGTAGCAGTTATACAGTCTAGCCTGTTTCTCACCAGTTTTCGTATGACGCCTCAGTTCCAGCTCTCTTTCCTCTTACTCAGCGCTTTTCTAGTCAGGTGCACAGCAGCAACGTGAATGGCAAGATGCTCACTCCCTCAAAAGCCACCAAACTCTGCTCTCTCTTCTCCACAGTACGCAGTTCTTGTGACTCCTAGCATTCTCCCAACACTTAATGGGGATTTTCCATGAGGGACATTTATGACATATCCACAGGATATGTCATAAATGTCAGATAGATGTGGGTCCCACCTCTGGGACCCGCACCTATCTCTAGAACGGGGCCTCTAAACCCCATTCCATCTCTGTGTTCGCTGATTTCCGACCATGAAGGCGTAACTCGCTGAGCTACGCTGTTTCCGTAACTCCCATAGAATTGAATGGTAGTTATGGAAACAGCATAGCTCGCATGCTACGCTGTTTCCGTAACTATTCGCTACTATGGGAGTTACAGAAGCAGCATAGCTCAGCGAGCTATGCTGTTTTCGTAACTCCCGACCATAAAGTCAGGAAGTGGCCGGGAGTCTGCGATAGCAGACAAAGTTAGAACAGGGTTTAGGGGCCCCGTTCTAGAGATGGGTGCGAGTCCCAGAGGTGGGACTCGCATCTATCTAACATTTATGACCTATCCTGTGGATAGGTCATAAAAGTCCCTCGTGGGAAAACCCCTTTAACACTATGTGGCGGGCTCACCGCTGTTTTATACACACAGCGCCCCCCCAAGCATGTTCACGCACGTGCGTCCACCATGACCCTCTAACAGAGCTTAGCATACCCAGCCTAAGATGGCGTCCGGGTCGGCACCAATGTTTGACAACAAGCCAGTCTCTTCCTCACCATAATTTATATTAGCAACCGCAAATGTTATATACACCTTCTTTGTTGCCAGACAGACACCCCTCTTCTCCATGTAGCTTGTCCTTTCCCATATTGCCTAATCTTGGCTGGTTATTTCAAGACACAAGTGCTACCAACATATATACTAAACATATGTTTATATGTCCCTTCAAATCTTATGTTTCTTCCAAGACATGGTCACTATTACTACTAGGACCTGCATTGTTATATTAAAGACCTTCTCCTGAATAGAAATTCATATTCATATCATGGTTATCATGACCGCTCTGGTGTGAGCTTGGGTATAGAGTCATTTGTTTCTTCAATTAAATTATTATAATCTATTTAACTCACTATGCCTTCTGTAAACTGCCTAATTATTAATTTATTATCCATTACGCAAACTTAATTGACTTAGGCATGATCATTTATGGGCATATAATTCCATTGAGATGTATTCTCTAAATGGACATGAAATATCACAGCAAATCTCAGCGCGATAAGCATCATGTTTTATACTTTCACACATAAATCTACACAGTGCCTATCAAGGCCAAATGCAATGTAAAAATGTACATTCATTATTAACTAAGAGTCTGAGAGCTGCGTACTACATTGTGACTATTGCTATGAGTCATTCGGCTGGATTCACACAAGCATGTTCGGTCCGTAAAGGTCGGAAAGTATTTTGGCCGCAAGTCTCGGACCGAATACAGTGCAGGGAGCTGGGCTCCTAGCATCATAGTTATGTACGATGCTAGGAGTCCCTGCCTCGCTGCGGGACAACTGTCCCGTACTGTAATCATTTTTTCAGTACGGGACAGTAGTAAATTAAACAAAAAAATATGTTTAAGGTATTTTGACATCACCTCCCCATTAAAGAGGTTATGCCATGAATGTGGGAGTTTTTTTTTTAACCACCTAAATATCAGATGTAAATGTTTTAAATATGGTTTTTTATGTGAAAATTTACTTTTTATTGAATTGTACACTATCTGATCTGCTCACCATCGGCTGTAGATAGCGCCATACAGCCCCCAACCCCCCCCCCCCCCCAAAAAAAAAAAAGATAAGGAGAACCAGGGAACTTGCGGGGTCTGCGTCCGGCTTGTGTGTCTGGAAGCTCCATATAAATTAATGGAGCGCCGGTCACGCATTCGCACAAGCGTGACTGGTACTCCATTCATTTCTATGGAGCTGCCGGACACAGACCACGGAAGTCCAATGCTTCTCATGGAGCGCTTCAGGGGACTTTCGGTGCCCCGTTCTCCTTATCGCTGGGGGTCCCAGCGGTCGGACCCCCAGCGATCACATGTATCCCCTATCCTGTGATCCAATGAGCCAATGAGAATCGAGCACGGACGTTAGGGACGTCATTACTCCGTACACCTGACTTGTCGAGGTTGTTTGCCACACCACACTAGTCTTATTACCTCCGTTCACCTGAACCTGGACTTCCACTACTTTTTATCATGCATGCTTTTTTCTTGGTATAAACCCTTTCACTTCCTTACAGCAACAAGCAACCAGATGTTTAACGAACATTCTGGATAAGCAGGAATTCTTTGCCAATTACATGAAAAGGACCACACCTAATTGCACAATGGAACTCTGAAAAAATCTGAAGGAGCAGATTAATGTTTCAGTTTTGACATTGCTTGAATATCTATTACGAAGAGGTCATGTATGGCCTAATTTGATAGTAAAAAAAAATAAATATATATAAATATATATATATATATATATATATATATATATATATATACTTTTGCTGGTTTAATATTTGAGCAGCAGTGATCTACATACTTCTACACCATGCTATTACGAAGTGCAAGTTCCATATAGGCACTATTTTCCTGGATATTATTGCTTGAATTGCTATTACTCAGAGGTCATGAATGACTTAATTTGTTGGTAATCAGCCTAAATATCTCCTTAGCTGGTCTATTTTTTTGAGCTGCAGTGACTACTGGTGCAAATTCTATCCAGGCACTATTCTCTGAAACTATTGCTCAACTAACTATTACTTAGCGGTCATAAAATGGCCTAGCCTGCCTGTAGAAAGCAAATATACAATTTTGACTCGTTTAATATCAGAGCCATTGTTATTTATATAATTTGATATATTACTATTAGTACCAATTCCACACTGGTATTATTTTTTGATATTTTTTTTTTACCTGAATAGCTATTCCTGAAAGGCCATGAATGACTCAGCTTGTCTGCTAAAAGCAGATCTACTTTCTCTGCTGGCTTAGCACTGGAGCCATAGTGATCTATAGATCCATATGGTATACCATCACCCAGGGCCGCCATCAGGAATTTCAGGGCCCCCTACAGCTAAATTTTATGGGCCCCCCTATCGTGGCACCGCCTGTTAACGGTACTCCGTCCAGCACTATATCATGGTACCCAGGGCCGCCATCAGGGGGGGTATTAAGGGTACTGATGTGAGAGGCACGGCCAAACCTAATTGAAAGGGGGGCCCGGCAAACTGCCTTTGGTAGAAAAAAAACAGGCCCCTGCAATGGGGCCCGTTTTTTTCACAAAAAGAATGTCATGAGCTGCGGGCCCCCCTTTCAATTAGGTTTGGCCGGGCCTCTCACATCAGTACCCCTAATACCCCCCCTGATGGCGGCCCTGGGTAGCATGGGGGTCGTCATGGGGGCCTTCAAACACCACCGCCCGTGCGACCGATCGCGCGCACCCGCAAACTCCCGCGCATGCGCACCGGCGACCGCCTGGAACCGCGCACCGAAATTTGAGGCACATTTTGACCTGCCCACACTATCTTGCCGCGTTTTTTGCCCGCGGCGATTGATGACAGCAGACAAAAAACGCAGGGAAAAATGCATTTTCTGCCTCCCATTGATTTAGATGGGAGGTCAGAGGCAGAACCGCGGCAAGAAAGGACGTGCTGCTTTTTCTTTTTTCCGCGACTGGCTCCCATTGATTTCAGATTAAATCAATGGGAGGCGGTTTTGGAAGTTGTTTGGTGCTGATTCTGACACAGTGTCCGAGTCAATATCAAGGCCCAAAAACTCTGTGAACTGGGCCTTATTGTTAGGGCTTATTCAGACGAACGTGTAATACGTCCGTGCAACGTGCATGATTTTCACGCGCTTCGGACGGACCTATGTTACTCTATGGGGCCGTGCGGTCTGTCAGTGATTTTCACGCAGCGTGAGTCCGCTGCGTAAAACTCACGACATGTCCGATATTTGTGCATTGTTCGCGCATCACGCACCCATTGAAGTCAATGGGTGCGTGAAAATCACGCCCAGCACTTCCGCAGCAGTATAAACTATGAATGAAAACAGAAAAGCACCACGTGCTACAAACATACAAACAGAGTGTCATCATGATGGCGGCTGCGCGAAAATCACGCAGCCGCGCATCATACGCTGCTGCCACACGGAGCTGTTATGGACGCCACGTTTTTGCGCACGCAAAAAAGCACACGCTCGTGTAAATACGGCCTTAGGGTAGGAACACACTAGGCATGAACACTGCGGATTTTATGCAACACATTTTATTGGGGAAAATCCGCAGCGTATCACAGTCGCATCAGAGGGGTGAGGTTTAAACAAATCTCATCCACAAGCTGCAAAAAAAATGGACCTGCAGTGTGGCTTTTTAAGCCGCAGCGTGTCAATGTATTCTGTGGAATCGCTGCTCCTCTGTTGCGGAAATGCTGCGGTTCTGCCGCAAAAATCACAAATGAGAAAAAAAAAAAAAGGCACTTTTTTAAATTTATAAAAAAGTTTAGACTTGCCCCGGCCGTAGTCCTGGTGACGCGATCCTCTATTCTTAGCGCAGCCCCGCCTCCTGTCATGACGTTTCATCCCATGTGACTGCTGCAGCAGTCACATGGTCTACAGCGTCATCCCAGGAGGCGGGGCTACGTTCAGAAGAGAGAGATGCGTCACCAGGACTACGGCCGGGGCAAGTCTAAACTTTTTTTTCCCTGCAGGATTCCCGCAGCGGACATGCCTCCCGAAACCTGCGCCACTATTTGGTGCGGTTTTGCTGTCGGAATTCCCTGCGGCTACCGGGGCAGATAAGCTGTGTAGTTTTACTCCGCATATCCGCCTAGTGTGTCCCTTATGATGCGCTCCTGGAGCTGCTGCCTGTCTCTAAATAGGCAGTTGGTCCAGTAGAATTTGGAATTATATTTTTTTGTGAACCAGCTTAAAAAAAATACAAAACTTTTGTGTTAGGGCCTGTTCACATCACCGTTCGCTTCCGTTCCGGGGTTCCGTCTGAGGTTTCCGTCGGGTGAACCCCGCAACGGAAAGTGAAAGTGACAGCACAGCTTCCATTTCCGTCACCATTAGCGCACTCGACTACGCTATTGATTCCGTCCGAAAACTAGCCGGAATGGTGACGAACGGAAACCATTAGCGATGTTTCCGTCACCATTGAGATCAATGGTGACTGAAACGGAAGCTGTGCTGTCACTTTCCGTTGCGGGGTTCACCCGACGGAAACCTCAGACGGAACCCCGGAACGGAAGCGAACGGTGATGTGAACAGGCCCTAACACAAAAGTTTTGTATTTTTTTAAGCTGGTTCACAAAAAAAAATAATTCCAAATTCTACTGGACCAACTGCCTATTTAGAGACCGGCAGCAGCTCCAGGAGCGCATCATAAGGGACACACTAGGCGGATATGCGGAGTAAAACTACACAGCTTATCTGCCCCGGTAGCCGCAGGGAATTCCGACAGCAAAACCGCACCAAATAGTGGCGCAGGTTTCGGGAGGCATGTCCGCTGCGGGAATCCTGCAGGGAAAAAAAAGTTTAGACTTGCCCTGGCCGTAGTTTAGGTGACGCGTCTCTCTCTTCTGAACGTAGCCCCGCCTCCTGGGATGACGCTGTAGACCATGTGACCGCTGCAGCAGTCACATGGTATGAAACGTCATGACAGGAGGCTGGGCTGCGCTAAGAATAGAGGATCGCGTCACCAGGACTATGGCCTGGGTAAGTCTAAACTTTTTTATAAATGTAAAAAAGTACCTTTTTTTTTTTCTCTTGTGATTTTTGCGGCAGAACCGCAGCATTTCCGCAACAAAGGAGCAGCGATTCCACAGCATAAATTGACATGCTGCGGCTTAAAAAGCCACACTGCAGGTCCATTTTTTTTGCAGCGTGTGGATGAGATTTGTTTAAACCTCACCCACTCTGCTGCGACTGTGATACGCTGCGGATTTTCCACAATAAAATGTGTTGCATAAAATCCGCAGTGTTCATGCCTAGTGTGTTCCTACCCTAAGGCCGGATTTACACGAGCGTGTGCTTTTTGCGTGCGCAAAAACGTGGCGTTTTGCGCATGCAAAATGTCCATAACAGCTCCGTGTGGCAGCAGCGTACGATGCGCGGCTGCGTGATTTTCGCGCAGCCGCCATCATGATGACACTCTGTTTGTATGTTTGTAGCACGTGGTGCTTTTCTGCTTTCATTCATAGTTTATACTGCTGCGGAAGTGCTGGGCGTGATTTTCACGCACCCATTGACTTCAATGGGTGCGTGATGCGCGAACAATGCACAAATATCGGACATGTCGTGAGTTTTACGCAGCGGACTCACGCTGCGTGAAAATCACTGACAGTCTGCACGGCCCCGTAGAGTAACATAGGTCCGTGCGAGGTGCGTGAAAATCACTGACAGTCTGCACGGCCCCATAGACTAACATAGGTCCGTGCGACGCGCGTGAAAATCACTGACAGTCCGCACGGCCCCATAGAGTAACATAGGTCCGTCCGAAGCGCGTGAAAATCATGCACGTTGCACGGACGTATTACACGTTCGTCTGAATAAGCCCTAACAATAAGGCCCAGTTCACAGAGTTTTTGGGCCTTGATATTGACTCGGACACTGCGTCAGAATCAGCACCAAACAACTTCCAAAACCGCCTCCCATTGATTTAATCTGAAATCAATGGGAGCCAGTCGCGGAAAAAAGAAAAAGTAGCACATCCTTTCTTGCCGCGGTTCCGCCTCTGACCTCCCATCGAAATCAATGGGAGGCAGAAAATGCATTTTTCCCAGCGTTTTTTGTCTGTTGTCCTCAATCGCCGCGGGCAAAAAACGCAGCAAAAAACGCGGCAAGATAGTGTGGGCAGGTCAAAATCTGCCTCAAAATTCTTTAAGGAATTTTGAGGCAGATTTTTTCGGCCTGCAAAATACTCTGTGTGAACAGGGCCATACATAAACAGCATTTTGAGACACTTTACTCACCGTGTCAGAAGAGCTGCTCCCACTCCAGTCCTCGTCAGGCGATGTCTTCGGTCCAGATGTCGTCCTTCACCTCCAGGCTCCAGAAAATGGCGGGGATCGTAGAACTGCCGCCGCGCAACAACTAGACTCCTCCCCCTCTCCTTACGCAGCCACGCTCTGGAGAAGGAGGAGGAGGCGGACGAGGAGGACGAGTCGGAGGCTGGCCAGCAGGTAAGTAGACTGTGCTGCTGTCCAGTGTGGCTGTCCTTCCCCCTAGATCTTGTGTTGCGGGCGCACCGCCTCCCTTTCGGCGGCGCGCCTGGTCGTTCGCGCGTGGGCGGGCGCGCGCGCTTGCGGTCGTTCGCGCGCGGTCTCGCGCTCGCTCGTACGCGGGCAAGCGGGCGGTGTTTCGTGGCGGTGATGAGAGTGGGGCACGCAGCTCACGGCGGTGTTTCACGAGAGGGGGGCCCGCAGCTCACGACATTGTTTTGGTGAAAAAAACAGGCCCCATTGCAGGGGCCTGTTTTTTTCTACCAAAGGCAAGTCGCGGCAGTGGCCGGGCCCCCCTTTCAATTAAGTTTGGCCGGGCCCCCTACAGGAGTACCCCTAATACCCCCTGATGGTGGCCCTGCCATCACCTGTGTAGATTCCACACAGGTACTACCTTCTGACGTTGTTGCTTGAATAGTCATTACTGGGAATTCATATATGGCCTGAGCTTATTTTTTAAGAACTTCTATATATTCCATCTACTGAATTTGGGTGCTATTGATGTCCTCTATTCTCTTAAATATACTGTTCAAAATAATTTTGAAAATACTCTGTTTATCACTGTGTAATAGCGAATCTTGGTACTATCGAATCTATGATCTGTAATACGGGGTCTACTCTTATACATAAATTGTATTGTAATGTGACATGCATGAATATGTGGATTGTATTTTATGATAATTTTGTAACTCGGTCAGGTTTTTTCAGAGTGTTTTTATATGTAATTTTGGGCATTTGCCCCCTTTTTTTTTTTAAAGATTATGGGTTCCCTTCCTTCAATTTAAAATAAATTTTCATAAATAAAAGTAAAAAAAAAGGTATTTAAACTTATTATGCACGAGCCTCTTTGGGAAATGGTATTTTCTTTTTCTCTTTAAAAAAAACTTGTAAAGGGGCGTGGTCGGATTTCTGCCTGAGTAGACGTGCTTCACAGCGCTCCCTGACTCCTAATCCTGCTAATATCACCGCCATCCTTCTTGCAAAGTCGTTTTCCTGGACAGGACAAGTGCCTACAATCTGTCAGGTACACTTACCTGTGTGTAGTTCTGGGATCGCATGTTTTGGGGTCTTCCTGGAGCGAGGAGCGGGAGGCCGCGCGGCACTTCCAGGTGGCGCGTGGCAGGAGGCTAAGACAGGCCGCACACTGGAGTGCTGTCCTGCATTTGGACATTGAGCTGGAGGTGGTTAGTGACGGAGACAAAGGGCGGATGGCCTGTTGATCCGGAGCTACGAGCCCTGCGTGCTCCTGGCGCCGAGGTGGGTGCTGTGCTGCTGCTCATAGATGTGCGGTCTTAACCGGAAAGGTGAGGAGAGGCTCTTATCCCTGGAACATTGTGTGCTCTTGTTAGCCCTAAGACTGGGCTATCTACACGGCCTGTTTGCCCACTTAGCACTGGGACCTGTACTGGTTAGCTGTGGCAATATACTCCCTGAACTGTGGGCTTGCATCATCCTTTGTGCCTGACTGGTATCCATTTTGTGCCTATCCTGTAATCTCTTCTCTGCAATATGGGAGGTAGTAAGGCAGGGAAGAAGGGGAAGGCCAGATCCACACAGGGTCATTACATGCCCCCTTCTGATGAGGAGTCCCTGGATGATTTAGAGGAGGGTGCTTCTGGTGCTGTCCTGTCTAAAATTAAAGCTAATGCAGTGAAAATTTGCATGTGGATACAAAATTTGCTGAATTACTATCGGCAATTAACTCCTGTCAATCTTTGCTGGTGACAAAACTGGATGAACTGCGTCAGGATTTTGTTATACTGCGGCATGATGTGCAAAAAGTGCGGGAACGTACTACCGAAGCAGAGCGCAGAATCTCAGAGGTGGAGGATACTCTACGTCCTATTCCGGCGCAGATTGTAGATTTACGGAGGCAAGTGGAGTCTTAAGTGGAATGGGGCAGATGACTTTGAAAACAGGCTGCGAAGGAACAACATTCACATACAGTGGAGGAAATAAGTATTTGATCCCTTGCTGATTTTGTAAGTTTGGCCACTGTCAAAGTCATGAACAGTCTAGAATTTTTAGGCTCGGTTAATTTTACCAGTGAGAGATAGATTTTATTTAAAAAAAAAAAGAAAATCACATAGTCAAAATTATATATATTTATTTGCATTGTGCACAGAGAAATAAGTATTTGATCCCCTACCAACCATTAAGGGTATGTGCACACACACTAATTACGTCCGTAATTGACGGACGTATTTCGGCCGCAAGTACCGGACCGAACTCAGTGCAGGGAGCCGGGCTCCTAGCATCATAGTTATGTACGATGCTAGGAGTCCCTGCTTCGCTGCAGGACAACTGTCCCGTACTGAAAACATGATTACAGTACGGGACAGTTGTCCTGCAGAGAGGCAGGGACTCCTAGCATCGTACATAACTATGATGCTAGGAGCCCGGCTCTCTGCACTGAGTTCGGTCCGGGACTTGCGGCCGAAATACGTCCGTCAATTACGGACGTAATTAGTGTGTGTGCACATACCTTAAGAGTTCAGCCTCCTCCAGACCAGTTACACGGTCCAAATCAACTTGGTGCCTGCATTAAAGACAGCTGTCTTACATGGTCACCTGTATAAAAGACTCCTGTCCACAGACTCAATTAATCAGTCTGACTCTAACCTCTACAACATGGGCAAGACCAAAGAGCTTTCTAAGATGTCAGGGACAAGATCATAGACCTGCACAAGGCTGGAATGGGCTACAAAACCATAAGTAAGACACTGGGTGAGAAGGAGACAACTGTTGGTGCAATAGTAAGAAAATGGAAGACATACAAAAGGACTGTCAATCGACATCGATCTGGGGCTCCATGCAAAATCTCACCTCGTGGGGTATCCTTGATCCTGAGGAAGGTGAGAGCTCAGCCGAAAATTACACGGGGGGAACTTGTTAATGATCTCAAGGCAGCTGGGACCACAGTCACCAAGAAAACCATTGGTAACACATCACGCCGTAATGGATTAAAATCCTGCAGTGCCCGCAAGGTCCCCCTGCTCAACAAGGCACATGTACAGGCCCATCTGAAGTTTGCAAATGAACATCTGGATGATTCTGAGAGTGATTGGGAGAAGGTGCTGTGGTCAATTGAGCTCTTTGGCATTAAAGGGAATGTGTTGCCAGAAAAACATGTTTTGTTTTTTTTAATTAAACATTTAGTGTGTAGGTGATTAAACATTGTTCAAATTTTTTTTATTTTTTTCACGAGTCAGGAAATATTATAAATTAATTCTAATTTATAATATTTCCCATTGCTGGTCACTAGATGGAGCTATTCCCGAAATTGCAGCATTACAAAATTGGGTAAAAAGCCCTCGCTCTAGTGAGCTCTCAGCATCCCCCCCCCTCCTTTATCCTGGCTAGTGCCGGGATAAACGAGGGGTTTGAACGGTCTAACCTCCTAGACTGTGTGTCGCCATTTTTTGAGCTAACACACAGTGTAGTAGGTTTACATACAGTAGTAAACGTACACAAACACGAACATACATTGAAATCTCTTACCTGCTTCTGCCGCCGCGGCTCCCTCCGGCCCGTCCGCTCCGTCTGCTGCCGCTGGTCCAAGTGCACAAGTCCGGAAGCCGCGACCGGAAGTAGTAATATTACTGTCCGGCCGCGACTTCCGGTCCACAGGAAAATGGCGCCGGACGGCGCCAATTTCAAGTTGGACTGTGTGGGAGCGGCGCATGCGCAGTTCCCACACAGACGGCGTACATAGAAGTGGATGGGACGGGACCCGTTCGCAGTCTCTATGGGACTGTGGCTGCCGTATTCCATGTCTGTATGTGTCGTTAATCGACACATACAGAAATGGAACAAAAAATGGCAGCCCCCATAGGGAAGAAAAAGTGTAAAAATAAGAAAAAGTAAAACACAAACACACAAATAAATATAAACGTTTTTAATAAAGTACTAACATCTTTAACATATTAAAAAAAAATTGTGATGACACTGTTCCTTTAACTCTACTCGCCGTGTTTGGAGGAAGAGAAATGCTGCCTATGACCCAAAGAACACCATCCCCACTGTCAAGCATGGAGGTGGAAACATTATGTTTTGGGGGCGTTTCTCTGCTAAGGGCACAGGACTACTTCACCGCATCAATGGGAGAATGGATGGAGCCATGTACCGTCAAATCCTGAATGACAACCTCCTTCCCTCCACCAGGACATTAAGAATGGCTTGTGGCTGGGTCTTCCAGCACGACAATGACCCGAAACATACAGCCAAGGCAACAAAGGAGTGGCTCAAAAAGAAGCACATTAAGGTCATGGAGTGGCCTAGCCAGTCTCCAGACCTTAATCCCATCGAAAACTTATGGAGGGAGCTGAAGATCCGAGTTGCCAAGCGACAGCCTCGAAATCTTAATGATTTACAGATGATCTGCAAAGAGGAGTGGGCCAAAATTCCATCTAACATGTGTGCAAACCTCATCATCAACTACTAAAAACGTCTGACTGCTGTGCTTGCCAACAAGGGTTTTGCCACCAAGTATTAAGTCTTGTTTGCCAAAGGGATCAAATACTTATTTCTCTGTGCACAATGCAAATAAATATATATAATTTTGACAATGCGATTTTCTGTTTTTTTTTTAAATATAATCTATCTCTCACTGGTAAAATTAACCTAGCCTAAAAATTCTAGACTGTTCATGTCTTTGACAGTGGGCAAACTTACAAAATCAGCAAGGGATCAAATACTTATTTCCTTCACTGTAGTGGGGCTGCCTGAGAAGACGGAGGGCACAGACTCCGTGGCCTTCCTGGAAAAATGGTTAAAGGAGACCTTTGATGCTAATGTCTTTTCGCCTTTTTTTTTACCATTGAGCGGGCTTCCATTTATCCGGATTTTTCAGTTGCTATTTCAAAAGCAGCATGTTCGTTTCACGGAGGTCAGGAAGAAACTCCAAGACAAGGGCTACAAATATGCTATGCTATACCCTGCCAAATTGAGGGTGATTGATGGCCCTACTGCAAGGTTTTTTGTTTCCCCACGGAGGCCTCCCCCCCCCCCGATTGAATAGAGCATTGGGGCAGACGCTCGGGAGTTTTCTCCTATTTCCCTTGAACTGTTCGTTACTTAAATTGCTCAACAAATATATGACTGATGCTTTGAAAAGTTATTATGCAGATATACTGTTTTCTTGCAATGCTATATTTCTTACGAAGCATAAGTGATATGTTTAATTTCTCTTTCTCCCCCCCCCCTTTTTAGTAGGGGTTAGGTCTCGGGACTGTGCTGCTCAGTTAGCTGTTAGCTTAGTCAGGGACCACTGCTCTCTATTTGTATTCAGTTAGTGGGTAAAGGTCTACACTAGCAGTGGTTAGTGCTTGACAGGGTTAGTTGGGGTACAATTTCTTTGGCATTGTATAATTTTATGGTACGTAAGATGGTTGCTTGTGTGAATGATTGGGCGCTTCTTTTCTTTCCATTCCCATTCTATGTTTGTGCTGGGTCTCCGGCTGCCTTCTCTGCTCCAGGCGTATTATGGCTCCGATTAAGGTGTTGAGCTGGAATGTCCGTGGGCTTAATTCTAAATTTAAACGTTCCCTTGATTTGAATATTTTGAAAAAACACTCACCACGTATTGTCGGTTTACAAGAGCCGCATTTAACTGGACAAAAAATGTTGGCCCTTAAACGGGCTTGGATTGCCAGGGGTTATCATTCCTCATACTCTACCTATTCTCGGGGAGTATCGATCCTTATAGCCAAAAGTGCGCGCCTGGAGGTGTCGCAGGTAGCCTGTGACCATTTTGGGTGATAAGTTATAATACACTGTTCAATACCTGGATCAACTTTTACTATAGTTAATATGTACGTTCCCCCGCCTATGCACCCTGCACTGCTGGACTAGCTCTTAAATTGTAAGAATTCCCTGCTGGTCCGGTGTTATGTGTTGGGGATTTCAATATGGTCCCTGATATTTCAATGGATCGTACGGGGGCTCGGACAAAAACTCTGGTCATCTTAATTGTTGGTCCTCAATGCTTCATTTGACAGATGTATGGCGCTGGAAATACCCATCTGAAAAAAGGTACTCTTATTACTCTTCTACCCATAACACGTTCTCTAGACTTGATCCTGCCATGGCGTTCCGGGATCTTTTGCCTGCAGTCACCATTATAGACATCACTCCTAGGGGTATTTCAGATCATTCAGCTCTCATATTGACGTTTTCAGCTGGTCCTCCAGCTGACTCCAGAATTTGGAGATTACATCCAGCATGGTTGTCCTCTCCGGAGGTCAGATCTGAGGTGCTGTTCTCTCATAATTTGTATTGGGAACATAATTCTTCCTATCCGGACCCCTTGGTAGCATCGGATGCCTATAAAGCCACGGTTCGAGGTGCCTTTGCGGCAGGTGTAGCGAAGTGCAGGGCAGTGTCCCGGGAGAAGGCCACTAGATTGAACAAGGTTATATCATCCCTGGTTCATCCTGACCAGACTGGCTTTATGACTGGGAACGGTACGGACATAAATATCCACAGGTTGTTTCTTAATATTGATGCTGCGCAATACGATGATACCCTTGGTTTTGTTCTCTCTCTGGATACGTATAAAGCCTTTGGCTCGGTCGAATGGCGTTCTCTTTCGATACTCCTCTCCCATTTAAATTTTGGACTGAGATTTATTGCTCTTGTACGCCTTTTGTATGAAAAACCTATCGCTAGAGTGAGAACAAATATGGATATGTCTAACACCTTCCCCTTGGGCCGTGATACTCGCCAGGGCTGTCCCCTTTCCCCTCTACTGTTTGCCCAAGCAATTAAGCCCCTGGCTTTGGCTGTGAGGCGTTCAATTTCCATAAAAGGTATCCCTCGAGGTCCTATAATTTCGAAAATATCCCTATATGCTGACGATACATTGGTGTACCTGGCGGATGATGGTCCTTCACTGGCTTCCTTCCTTCAATTAATTGACACATTTGGGGCCTTTTCGGGATTATCGTTTAATTGGTCCAAGTCGGTTATGTTTCCTCTGTCTGCTGGCTATTGTTCCCGGCAGGGACTCTCTGTCCCGTTAAAAATAGTGTCTCAATTTACTTATCTTGGGGTGCAGGTTTCTCTTAATCTCCTACGCTTTCATGAACTTAACTTGTGTCCTTTAGTAGTCTCTACGACAAAACAGTTAAATGCCTGGAAGAATCTTCCCCTCTCCCTATATGGAAGAATAAATCTTTTTAAAATGATATATCTCCCTACATTTTTATATCCACTCCATGTTTGTCCAATTCTACTGTCCAAACTATATTTTAGATACCTTGATGGTATCTTATGCTCGTTCTACTGGCAGGGGGGCACCCCCAGGTTTAGTCTTGATCTATTGCAGGCCCCTAAAATAATGGGGGGGACGGCAGCGCCTAACCTCTATCTCTATTACTTGGCGTCGCAGTTGGTGCTGGCACAATGCTGGATTGACATAGATTTACGCAATGTGGCCACTGCGAGAGCAGGAGCACTTATGACTTCTTATGAGAGTCTTACCAACCTGTTATATAGGTTTAAATTCCCGTGTCATGCGCCGCTCCTGTTGCAAACTATAGCCAGTGCCTGGAGAAGGGCACACATCTTACTGAAAGATGTAACAGGTCCATCTCACTCGCCTAGGACCCCATTGTGGAACAATCCATGGTTCTCACCTACTGTCATTACTGGGGGCGGGGATGTGGGCTGGGGTGGGTATTCGATTCTTAGGTCAATTGTATTCTGCAGAGAGTGGCTTTGTGTCCTTTTCTGAGCTTGACGTGAGGTTTGGGGTGCCGAGAGAGGTTTTTTTTTTCATTTTCTCCAATTACGCCATGCCTGTGTAGCCCAGTTTGGTTCTACTACACCTTCATTGGGGTTTTCCCGAGTGGAGGACTTGCTTGGCACCCCGGACCTTCCAAAGACTCTCACTCACACATATACCTTGTTGTTGTCTACTATAAAACGGCCTTTTGACAGGGCATTTGCTGGGTGGAAGAGGGATATTCCTGATTTGGCTTAAGAGGAGTGGAGGGAGGTGGAGCTTTTGTTCCTTGACTCCGTTGTCCGTGCAGGGGATTTCCTAATACAGTCGAGATTTATACACCGGATATATTATACCCCGGTTAGACTTCTGCGTATTGGGACATCCGGGTCAGATAGATGTTTTAGGTGTCAATCTGCTGTTGGCACATACCTTCATTGTGTATGGTTATGTACTAAGGTTTCACCGTTTTGGTCTGCGGTAGTTGAGTTCCTGCATGATAGCTTTAAATTTCCTCGGCTTCTCGACCCTAGAGTGAGCCTTTTTGGCATAATGAATGAGATTGTACATAGCTATTACGATAAAATGTTTTTCCGTTTTGTTTTGTACTAGGAAGGTTCTGATTATGGCATGGAAGGCCATGACGTGTCTGTGTCTGGAGTACTGGGTCCAATTAGTAAATAAATACGTACCTATGTACCAAAAACTGTATCTCAGCAGGCGCTGCCCTGACAAATTTGGGAATATTTGGTCTAGATGGTTGGAGGCCTCGGGCACTTCCGTCTAATGTCTGTTTGCCCCTCTGGATGGAATGGGAGCAATGCGGGATGACTGGAGCGCTTGGTTAAATGGTGTGTGCATGTGTGTTCTTTTAGTTGTTGTTAGCCATTTACTGTGGTCACCTCTTTTGCTACTGATTAGCAGCAAAGTATATCCTGTATTGTGATACTCCTTTATTTGTTCACTGCCTTCTCTGTACTTTGACTGTCTTGTAACCATGGTGCCTTGTTGTTCCAACCAGTTTATAGGTTGGTACTTATGTTGTATTTGCTTGTACTTTTGTACTTTGAAAATTAATAAATAAAACCTTTTAAAAAAAAAAAAGAAAAATTGTATATGATTTTTTTCTTGTTACCCCATTGTGTGCTGGATATGTCCCAGGACTTATTTTTTCTCTTTTTCTTCTTTTGTTTACAATCAATACTGGGATGGCACCAGTTTGGTATCTGCTTGAAAATTTAGGGTCTCCTTTGGATACCCTTTTTTTTATTACGTTATTTAGAGTGAGCCTTCCAGAATATTCTTTATAACTCTAAGGCTGTGTACACATCCGCATTGTATTTCCATTTAGGGGTTACGTTGGAGCTTTACGTCGGGTTAACCCCTCAACGGAAAGGCAAATGGAAACCTTCGCTTCCGTTTGCATCACCATTGCTCTCAACGGTGACGGAAAGTTTGCTAATGGTTTCCGTTTGTCACTGTTGTGACGTGTCTGTTGTTTTGATGGAACCAATAGCGCAATCGACTGCGAGAGAGAGCCCAGAGGCAGCTGCTGTCCACTGACCTCACCTCAGATCAGATCTTTGAAGCAGCCATGTGACCCTGCAAAGACGCCAAACACTAGTCCTAACTTCAGGGAGTAGCTAGTTTTTGGCCCCTTTTACAGATGCCCAATCCCACACCGCATATCCTACCCACCCCACACCATGCAGGGATTGCTGCTGTTTCTATTCACACAACAGGGTTCAGGTGTTGGCCATTAAAAAAGGCCGTCTAGGTCCGTTTTTGATGGCCTTTTTGCATCTGTTTTATATCCGTTCTGTGTCCGTGTTTTCTGTATTTGACAAATTTTTAGAAACAGATGAATTTCATGTGTAGATAAAGAAACTGTGCCCTCTGTCGATAATGCCACAGTGCCCTCTGTAAATAGTGCCACAAACCCCCTGTAGATAATGCCCTACACCCCCTGTAGATAATGCCACAGTTCCCTCTGTAGATAGTGCCACACTGCTCTCTGTATATAGTGCCATACATACCCCCTGTAGATAATGAAACAGTGCCCTCTGTATATAAAGCCACACACCCCCTGTAGATAATGTTGCAGTACCCTCTTTAGATCGTGCCACACACCCCCTGTAGATAATGCTGCAGTGCCCTCTTTAGATAGTGCCACACACCGCCTGTAGATAATGCCACAGTGCCCTCTATATAGTGCCACACACCCCCTATAGATATTGCTGCAGTGCCCTCTTTAGATAGTGTCACCCACCCCTGTATATAGTGTCACATCCCCCTTAGATAACGCCGCAGTGCCCACTGTAGATAGTGCTACACACACCCCTGTAGAAAATTTCACAGTGCCCTCTGTATATAATGCTACAGTACCCCCTGTAGATAATGTCACACAGCCCCCCCTGTAGATAGCGCCACACTGTGCCCACAGTAGATGACGCCACACAGTACCCCCTGTAGATAGCCCTACCCCCCTTCCCCTGTAGATAGTGCCACTGAAGCTCCCTCTAGCAGCGGAAACCCCGGCTAGAGCATTACCGGCGCTGTGGCCGGGGATTCCCTCCAGGGGAGCCCCTGACACCACTGTCCATATATGGGCAGTGACGTCTGTGGTTACTCCTTGAGCGGAATCCCCATTGCCGACTCTGCCCAGGGATTCCGCTCCTGGAGGAGCCCCTGACGTCAATGTGCATATATGGACAGTAACCTCAGGGATTTCTCTAGGAGCGGAAACAGTGGCGTCAAGGGCTGCTCCTGGAGGGAATCCCTGGCCACAGCTACAGTGGCACTATCTACAGGGGGGTGTCACTGCTCCTGCTTACATCCACCCTCCTGCCAGCGTTCATCCAGTCAGTTAAAATAGATCGTATACGGCGCCAGGCCTCTCTGGGAGCCAGACCCAAAAATGCTGCAGGTAACTTTTTTGGATCCCGCTCCTGCGCCGTACGGAGCCACAACTGATGTACCCTGTGCCAGGTCAGATCCCATAGAAAGCTAGGGAAACTGACAGGAGCAACGGACATATGTGACTGGCCCCTAACCACTGCATTGGTTTGTCTTCTGAAAGTTAAAGAAAAAATAGAAAACATAATTTTGCCTGCTTATGTTAGGAAGAAATATAGCAAGGATTGTAAGTGCTGCTATTACCACTTCTGGTCTAACAAAAGAACGTTTGTGGACAATCTGTGGATAAATAAAATATTTTCTTTATTGTATAAAAGCAGTAGTTACAATGCTTATTTGAGTACACTGCAAGTAGAAAGATAAAAATATTTAACTATAGAGTGTCCTCGAATTTGTACTGCCAGTCCAGAAGTCGTAATTATCCACCCTAGTAACTTACTTGCCCTTTACTAATCTAAGGGGTGCTGGTATACTATGAATGAACCTTTTTTTTTTTTGTCTACTTTTTGCAATGTTTTAAAAAAAAATGAATTAAGAATGTTAAGAACTCTAACTGCTTTGTTGCTGTCTATATTTAAGTATCGAGGTTATCAGGAAAGGTTAAATGCTTCACGGCCCTTTGTTCCCAAAACAATTGTGTTACCTTAAAGAGGCTCTGTCACCAGATTTTGCAACCCCTATCTGCTATTGCAGCAGATAGGCACTGCAATGTAGATTACAGTAATGTTTTTATTTTTAAAAAACGAGCATTTTTGGCCAAGTTATGACCATTTTTGTATTTATGCAAATGAGGCTTGCAAAAGTCCAAGTGGGCGTGTTTAAAGTAAAAGTCCAATTGGGCGTGTATTATGTGCGTACATCGGGGCATTTTTACTACTTTTACTAGCTGGGTGTTCTGACGAGAAGTATCATCCGCTTCTCTTCAGAACGCCCAGCTTCTGGCAGTGCAGACACACAGCGTGTTCTCGAGAGATCACGCTGTGACGTCACACACTTCCTGCCCCAGGTCCTGCATCTTGTCGGACGAGCGAGGACACATCGGCACCAGAGGCTACAGTTGATTCTGCAGCAGCATCGACGTTTGCAGGTAAGTCGATGTAGCTACTTACCTGCAAATGCTGATGCTGCTGCAGAATCAACTGTAGCCTCTGGTGCCGATGTGGCCGACATGATGCAGGACCTGGGGCAGGAAGAGAGTGACGTCACAGCGTGATCTCTCGAGAACACGCTGTGTGTCTGCACTGCCAGAAGCTGGGCGTTCTGAAGAGAAGTGGATGATACTTCTCGTCAAAACGCCCAGCTAGTAAAAGTAGTAAAAACGCCGCGATGTACACACACAATACACGCCCAGTTGGACTTTTACTTTAAACACGCCCACTTGAACTTTTGCAAGCCTCATTTGCATAAATACAAAAATGGTCATAACTTGGCCAAAAATGCTCGTTTTTTAAAAATAAAAACGTTACTGTAATCTACATTGCAGCGCCTATCTGCTGCAATAGCAGATAGGGGTTGCAAAATCTGGTGACAGAGCCTCTTTAACAAAAGTAGGCATAGTGCAAAATGTAATTTGCAGTTGGCCAACTGAAGCTAAAGAAACATTACTTTTATCATATATATATATACAACAAGGAATGCAAAAAGATTACTTTTATTATATATATATATATATATATATATATATATATATATATATATATATATATATATATATATATATATATATATATATAATGAGAAAAAGAATAAAGCAGCACAGCAACAGCAGTGGGTGCCGGCCTCCTAGATCGAAACGTTGCCTGCCTGGGTTGAATAAAGACACCACTTTTTTTTCACCAATTTCCTTGGAGTGCTGCCTCTTCATTTTTTTGGGATCACATATATATATATATATATATATATGCAAAGCAGAAGCAGCACCATTTTCTTCAGTATCGGGTGCACAGGTTCTTGTTCAGACACACGACCAGTGTCCCAAATAGCCAGCAAAAAATCCAAAACACAAGACGGCACTCCAAGTTCAGTGAAAAATAGGATCACTTTAATCACCCCTTGCGACGTTTCAGCCCTATTCAATGGGGCCTTTCTCAAGCATACACAAAAAGTTTACTTTTATCAAACTCCTACATGCATTTCATGACTGACTTTTTAAAAGAGTGAAGTTTGGCTACACCCTTGACTATGTTCTATTTTCAGGGTAGAGATTGACAAAGGGAATTCTGTCCTCCAAGAATTAATATGTCTCTATGGAGAGCAGGTGTCTAGTGCAGGGTGCAAACCATGTAATAGGCATTCTTGCTCACAATAGGGAAGAAGTACAAAAGGCTGTGCTAGCTAGTTACCATGGATCAGATATCTGATCTCCGGTTTAGCATTCTGTAGTTGTGCATCTGTGGCCCAGTAATAGGAGTAAAGGCCATATTAAACCGGTCAATTTTGGCCGCTGCAACGAGCGCCGAACGGCGCTGGTTTGCTCCTTTAACAGGGAGCTAGTATGGAGACAAGCACTCATTACTCCGATTGCTCGTCCCCATACGATATCATGTCGGTAGCGCGTCTCCCTGCTTACACAGCGAGATGTGCTTCCGACAACAATAATTAATTTATTTTAAAATGATACGATCAGCAGATGAACGAGCGTTTTCTCTTTCATCTGCTGATCGCTGCCCTGTTTACACAGGTCGGTTATCGGCAACTAGCGTTCTGTGAACGCTTGTATGCCCGATTTTAATTGCCCAGTGTAAAAGGGCCCGAAGCTGAGATGTCAAAAGCTACTCTATACATAATGGAAGTATGCATGTAGCCTTGAGGAAGTAGATGGATAATTAGAAGGAGAAATGTGCTACTTGTAGATTGTACTATTATATCTGAAAATAATTAGACATCCCATTGAAACAATGCTCTTTAAGACACCCCTCTATTACAGGTCGGAATTGATCTAAAAGGTTTTCCATAGACAGTTAATTAACCTAGCTAATGGGAATACTTCAAAGGTCATTTCTGTGAACAATTTGCCTAATTAAAATTAAGATCCTTTATTTCTTTATGCGTTAAAAAACAATTAAAAAAACATGGACACAGCCCTGAAATCTATTGCCTGGAGCACTCATTTTTATAGCAACAAAATGAAAGTTCCATGGATAAATAATTAGTATTGATTATCTGAAATTTTCTTTCCAAAGGAAACAGTTCAGGAAACAAATAACAAAACACGGCTTTCTTGTCCATTGCTAAATAACATCATAAACTGTTTATACAGGATTTTCATGTCAATTACTTATTGTAAGTTTCTTATAAACACACCAGAATTATATTTGCATAATTTTGTTATTGGTCTCACCTACTCCATTTTCTGCCTTTGCCAGTATCGGGATAGGATCCGTTCACATTTAGCACTTTAGTGCAGATTATTATTTATTTTTCTTAAGACCAACAGCAGCAGAAGTATAATTTAAATCATTATTTTTTTTTATCTACTCTGAGCGTCGGTTACTAAAACAGAAGGAAAATGGGAAACTGGCTAAGGTCATTTTTCTCCATGATCTTGGCAATAATCTTGGATCATATTAATAATTGCTCTTTCTCCATTGGTCTAAATGATCAAATCTCAATATTATCGGAAATGAATAGAAATGTTTCCAATTAGATCACTGTTATCTCTCCTAGGCCTCCCGCACATTGGCATATTACTTCTTCGTACAATCTCTGAGTTATACAGAGATACAACATGGCACACATAGCACTCTATGGGTGTACACTATACATCTATGTTTCATCAGCTGCCATATTACATAGGTATCCCCCCCTTAACTTTTAGTTCAAGTGAATGCTTTTATTTGTCATTTATGAGGTAAAGGTTTTTTTGAACATTGCTGACAATAACTGCAAACCCTGAAATTGTAGTTAATATGACCATATGTTTTCAAAGAACCATGAAAACCGTTAAAGGGGTTGTCTGGTTTAGGAAACCCAATTTAAAATTTTGTACCATGGAAATCTAAGTTCATAGCAGGGGGTTAACCATTCAGGAAAGCAGTTTTACCTACAACAACGCACATCCATTAACTAGCAATGTGACAGCCGCACCAAACGGTGCCTAAGGGCATGTTCAGACGTGGCGGAATTGCTGCAGACACTGTCCGCATCAATGTCGCACATAATCCGCGTTGCGGATTCTGTTGCGGATTTAGCTAAAAAGTAAGCCCAGCGTAATGTAGGCGCAGCCGTAATGAAGGAAGCGCATGACTAGGTGTTTGGGATTTTTAGGCTGCTATGTTTTGGCTACTAAGTTTTAGACTATGTTATAGGGATTGGAGGGCTAAGGAAAAGGGGCATGGGGCAAAATGTATCTTTATGTGGTGGGTGGAGAGTAAAGTATATAAGTCCATGCGGGGAAGAGGCAGCCCTCTTTCCCGCTGGACAACAGGAGAAATATTTGTCCTGTTATTACATTTAAAAAAAAATATATATATATATATCATATTTTTCACTTACCTGATGGACGCGGCGATGGAGACCACGATGGCCAGGATCCGGGATGCAGCGATGCAGCACGGCGTGGGATGGCTGGATGCGCTGATTGCCGGGGCTCTTCCTCCGGTTCCAGCGGCTGGAGAGGAGAGTGAGGGACGCAGCAGCAGGCGTTCCAGGCCTCAGGAGAGGCCTTCATCAGCAGAAACACCTCGGTCTGGTCGGCGCCGAGGGAGCCCCTCCAGGGACCCTCCTCCTCCTGCTGGTCCGGAGCTGCACCCTGGCGACGGGCCGCGGAGGTCTGGGAGGAATCCCATCAGGCGGGCAAGACCGGAGGTGACAGGAGGGGGGGGGGCCGCTGCGGCCATCTTCCTCCCTCCTGTCTGCAACGACAAGACCGGAAGTGGAGGCGGAACCGGAAGTGCACGCTGAACCGGAAGTGCACGCTGAACCGGAAGTGACGGCTTTCTCCGGCGCCGATGTTCCTGGTGCCGGAGGAGCTCTTCAGAAGGACGTCCGGACATCAGACCCGATCCGGAGGAAGAGGCGGGCGGCCTCCAGATGGGGAGCGAGATCGCCTCCTGCTGGAGCAGGGAGGCGTGTGGCGGCGGCAGCGACCGGAAGGACCCGGGCAGCTTCGGTGAGCGACGCCGGGCCCCATCCGGACAAGGGGGGGCAGCGGTCTGCGAGACAAGTGACGAGCAGAAGATTTAATTTTGACAGCCCTGCAGAAGGACTGGATCGGCAGGGCTGTCAGTCTGAATATGTCGCGCCACCAGCGGGTGGCAGGACCGTGGACGGGCCGCGTTCCGCTGGGCCTAGAGCTTCACCGACCAGAAGTGCGCAGAGTTACGGGGAGCGTGGGGTGCAGGAGCACCACTCCCTAGGATCGTCACGACCGACGCCTGGATTATCTGGAGTGATGGACGCGTCCGCTGGGAGGTCACCTCAGGGACGTACGGGTGAGTTTACCACGGATGTGGTGCCGGGGATGTGTGGGGGGGATGTGGGGGGGATGTTGTCAATGTCACAGATGCAATTGTTGTTTAGAGGGATGCAGGAGTATTTTATGAGAACTGTGCCAGGCGTAGAGCAGTCGCCAGCGAGGGTATGGGGCGCTGCTAGTGAGGCGTCTGCTAGTGCGGCAAGGAGTGCAGTTGCTAATGAGGCGATT
The DNA here is from genome assembly GCF_050947455.1 of Rhinoderma darwinii. Classification (NCBI taxonomy): domain Eukaryota; kingdom Metazoa; phylum Chordata; class Amphibia; order Anura; family Rhinodermatidae; genus Rhinoderma; species Rhinoderma darwinii. The sequence goes on along the minus strand of NC_134697.1, from coordinate 48,489,801 downwards.
TCTGGTGCAGCTGCGGCAGGGATTGCGGGTGTGAGTGAAGTGGCGCCGGTTGTGGGCGCCGTAGTGGCGGTGGAAAAAGCGGTTGACGCGGCGGCGAGTGCGGCTAAGAAAGTGGTGGAGGATGTGCGTTTGGCTGACGCGGCTAAAGGTGAGGTTTATGTGTGTTTTGAGGGCCCGCTGGGGGCACATTTGAAGGTGGAGATTAGGGAAAAGATCTGGAAAGATGAATATGTTGAGATTTTTTCTTTGCTGCCGTTAGAAAAGTTTAATTTGGACCGGTGGAAACCGGATGAAAGTAAGAAGGAGGAGGAGGAGCGGCGGCGGTATCGCTTGATTCCTCGGACTTTTGCGAATTGGCTGCAGGCCTTCGCTATCTTGGCTAGTGTGGTGGGTGAGAAGGCGCCGGAGAACTGTTCGGCGCTATTCTGTTATATGGATTCGGTAGGGGAGGCGTATCGTGTATACGGTGGTAATGCGTGGTTGCGGTATGACGAACAGTTTCGTCAGCGGAAGTCGGTGCGCCCGTCGTTGCGATGGGACCACAAAGATATCAGTTTGTGGATGCGTTTGATGTCTGCGCCAAAACAGGGGCAGCAGCCCTTTCGGGATGCGGCCGGCGGTCAGGGGTCAGCAGCGGGTCGGTCAGGATCCTCAGGAAAGGGGTGTTGCTGGCAGTACAACGAGGGGCATTGCAAGTTCGGCCCAGACTGCAGGTACAAGCACGAGTGCTCCGGTTGCGGAGGCGCCCATGGTTTGTCCAGATGCTTCAAGAAGCATAAGGGCAGGCAGGGAGATGCTGAGCAGAAGAGGGGCGACGCCGGTGAGGGTGGAAAGGATGCTCCCGTTTTTAGGGGGCTATCCAAATAGGAAAGTGGCGGAGTTGTTATGGTTAGGATTTTCAGAAGGTTTTCGGATTCCTTGTACGTCGGTTGGACGTGATGGGGTAGTCCGTAATTTGTCGTCTGCTTTGGCGCGGCCTGATCTGGTTACGGATAAGCTGCTGAAGGAGGTGGCGTTGGGCCGCATGGCGGGGCCGTTTTCCTCCCCGCCTGTTAAGAATTTGCGTGTTTCCCCGTTAGGTTTGGTTCCAAAAAAGGAGGTGAATAAATTCCGCCTTATTCATCACTTGTCTTATCCGGAAGGCGAGTCGGTGAATGACGGCATTGATCCGGCCTTGTGCGCGGTCAGTTACACTTCCTTTGATGCGGCGGTTGTTTGGGTTCGGAAATACGGGAAGGGCTCTCTGTTAGCAAAAACTGACATTGAGGCCGCTTTTCGTTTATTGCCCGTGCATCCGGATAGTTTTTGTTTGCTGGGATGTTATTGGCAGGAGGAATATTTTGTAGATTGTTGCCTCCCGATGGGCTGCTCCATTTCATGCGCTTATTTTGAGATGTTTAGCACGTTTTTGGAGTGGGTGGTCCGTCGGGAGGCGCAGGTGCAATCTGCCCTGCATTATCTGGATGATTTCCTGTTTATCGGGCCGCCGGGTACCTATGTGTGTGCAGGATTGCTACACACTATGGAGAGAGTGGCAAAGGATTTTGGGGTACCTCTGGCGCCTGAAAAAACTGAGGGACCCACGACGGTCATTAAGTTTTTGGGAATCATGATTGATTCAGATAACATGGAGTGTCGCTTGCCTGATGATAAGTTGCTGGAGATGAGAGAGTTGGTGGCGAGTGTGCTGCGCAGGAAAAAGATCCAGTTGCGGGACTTGCAATCCTTGTTGGGGCATTTGAATTTTGCTTGTAGGATTATGCCCATGGGACGGGTGTTTTGCAGGCGATTGGCAAGTGCTACCGCAGGGGTGCATTCCCCTCATCATTTTATTAGGTTGTCGGCAGAGTTGAAAGCTGATTTGTTGGTGTGGGGGGAGTTTTTGCAGAGCTATAATGGGCGGTCGGTGCTCATGTATCAGCCGGTGTCTAGTGTGGACTTGGAGCTGTATACTGATGCATCAGGTGCTTGCGGATTTGGGGCTTATTTCCAGGGGCAGTGGTGTGCAGGAGTTTGGCCAAAGGCATGGCATGAATGTGGTTTTGTCCGTAACTTAGCTCTGCTGGAACTGTTCCCGATTGTGGTGGCGGCGGAGTTGTGGGGGGATTGTCTGCGGGACCGGAGAGTGCGTTTCGTATGTGACAATCTGGGTGTCGTTCAGGCTGTTAATGCTCAGACAGCTAATTCTCCGCCAGTCGTGCGACTATTGCGACATTTAGTTTTGAGAGGTCTGATGTTGAATGCGCATTTTATCGCAGTGCATATTCCTGGGGTGCTGAATTCTGTGGCTGATTCCCTTTCTCGTCAACAGTGGGACAGGTTTCGTCTGCTGGCGCCGGGGGCGGAGTCTCATGGCCTGCCTTGTCCAGAGCATCTGTGGAAGGTGGTGTGACAATGGCGATGTCGCTCGTGGAAAGGTCTGTTAGTGCGGTCACGTGGCAGAGGTACAGTGCGGTATGGCAGGTATGGGAGGCGTTGTTAGAAAATGCGCAGGCAGGTATTGCAGATCGGCCGGCGTGTTTGCTGTATTTTATAGGAAAGGCGTACAGTGAAGGGGCGTCTGCAGCAACGGTCGCTCAGAGTTTGTCGGCCTTGGCTTTTTGGTTTAAGAAGAAAGGTGAGGAGGACGTGACTAAGTCCTTTCTGGTGCGGCAGGCAATGAAGGGTTTCAGGAGGGGCTCCGCAGTTAGGAATCTCAGGAAGCCGGTGTCATTTGAGCTGTTGGTAGCGATTTGTAATTTGTTGAGGGGTGTTTGTGTCTCGGGGTTTGAAGAGCGGCTATTTACACTGGCCTTTTCTTTGGCTTTCTTTGGGGCGTTCCGGATATCGGAGTTGGTGTCGGCCAGTAAGAGTGTGGCAGGGGGTTTATTGTACGCGGATGTGGATTTGGATGGCTCCTGCCTTTCTTGTTTGCTTCGTAGATCTAAGACAGATCAGGAGGGGAGAGGTTTTGTGGTGCGTTTGTATGAGTTACCAGGGTCGCGGGTGTGCCCGGTCCACTGTTTTCGGGAGTTTGTTTCAGTGAGGCCTGAGGGGCCGGAGTCCTTGTTGGTTCATGCAGATGGGTTGTCCTTGTCAAAATTCCAGTTTTCACAGGTGTTCAAAAAATGTATCCTGTTGTCTGGCAGAAGGGGGGCAGGTTTTAGCTCTCACTCTTTTAGAATTGGCGCAGCTACGGAAGCAGCTCGGTGGGGTTTATCCCCGGCGATGGTTAAGAAGATTGGTAGGTGGAAGTCAGACAGATATAGGTTGTATGTGCGGCCTCACTTGCTTTGAGGCGGTGGTGATAAGATGTGCTGGAGGTGGATATGGAGTTGTTATATTGCTGATTTTGTGTTGTTTTAGGTGCAGGTCCCTGCTTGATTTGGATTGTTGGGCACTCCTACGTGCACTGGGGAGGTGTGCGTGCAGATGTTCGTCCAGCCGGACGGCAGTTGGGCCTGGATCACGCAGAGGTTCAGGTCAGATGGTTGGGTCTGCGGGGCATGCTGTGGTGTAGGTTGCTACCAGAGGTTCATTTTTATGCAGGTTTGGACAGGGCGCCGGATATTTTAGTGGTGCACCTTGGCGGCAATGATTTGGGCATTCGGTCGTCCAGGGATTTGGTGAGAGATGTCAAGATCGATCTGTTGCGGTTATGGTCGTCTTTTCCAGGAGTGGTGATCGTCTGGTCAGATATTGTGGCTCGCAAGGTGTGGCGGCAGGCACGTTCCGTCCATAGTTTGAATAAAGCGCGAGCAAAGGTGAACAAGGTGGTTGGTAGGTTTGTGGCTCGCAATGGCGGTGTTGTGGTGCGGCATAAGGAGTTGGAGGGCAGAGAGGTCGGTTTCCTCAGGCCGGATGGTGTTCATTTAAACGAGGTGGGTCTTGATATGTGGACCCTGGACATCAAGGAGGGCATGGAGAAAGCCCTGCAGTTGTGGAGGGACAATCATGTGTAAGTGGTCACACATGATTGTCGTGGCGGTAGGAGGAGGGGTCTTTGGAGGCACGTAATGGTAAGAAGGAGAAGCAACAATGGAGATTGTTGCAAGAGAACTCGGGGCGTTTAACCCTGGATAGTATTGGAGGGCTGGGGAGTGGTTACCCAGCTCATATATATTCCTGATGGGCAGGGTCCCCAGGAAGGGAGAGAGAGGTCTTGGACATGGTTGGTGCCCTCGGGTCAGGTGCAGAACGGCTGTAGGGTAAGAGGTCCAGACCTAATAAGGAAACGATGGAGTTTAATGATTGAAGTGCCTTCAAGGATCCTTTATCTGGAGTTGGGAAATAGAGCAGGATGTTATCATGGAGTGTTATGATGTGTTTTATGGTTATGCTCTTTTATCAGGAAAAGGTGTGTGTTTAATAAATGGCTGCTGTGGCCTTTACACCAAAATTCATGTGTGGTCTCTTATTGGGGTTTGGGGGGTGTAAGGCTGTAGACAGCGAAAGTCATCAAACATACCTTAAGTCATGTTAGGTAAAATGCTGCGGATTTGTCGTTGCGGATTCAGGTTCGGGTCACACCCTGCTCTCTTTCAAACATTCCATCCCAGTCTGCGTATAGACCTCGACACACATAGGTCCAGCCTTGATCCCGTGTGTTGCGCTCACTATACCCTGCACTGGAGGTGTCTCACAATTCGGGACCGTTATGTACCTGAAAAACAAATAGACAGTTCATATTGAAGTTTGATTTGTGCTTCTGAATAATGTTATATATGTTATATGTTTATCTTTGTTATAATGTTTCCATACTGCAGATGCTGTTATTCAGACACCATACATACAAGAAAACTAGTGAAAACATGACATTAACATGTAAAGTTACTTACAAGGTTAATAAGAGTGGACACTTCCATATCCATTCGCCTATATCTGGTCATGGTAAGAGCTCTGTGTTCATGTAATAAGCCTGGAAGGCGAAAATGGAGGTTTTCTCTTCCTCAGCAGAATGATGAAATATCCTGTTTCTGAAAGAAATCTGTAACGCAACACACAGCAAATCTGCAACACGCATTACATCTGCGGATTTCATTGCGTAATTTTGAAACTCCATTGAAGTCAATGGGGAAATTCCGCAACAGACAGTGCATGCTGCGGTCTGAAAATTCCGCACCGCAGCCTATGGTCCGCAGCAGAGTTTTCCGCAACGTCTGCATGAAGTTAACTAAAAACTTGTTGAAACCAATGGACAAACTGTCTGCTGGGGATTTCCACTGCGGACTGTCCACAGCGGAATTCCACAGCAATTCCGCCACGTCTGAACGTGCCCTAAGGGTAGCTTCTACTGAGAACCTGACTACAGAGGAGGCTGTTTGTTTGTATTCAAAATCCACTAGTTAACCATAAAATTCTGTACTCCAGAGCAGAATACCAGTACACTCAGGAGTGAAACAGGACTGAGGTGGCAAAATAGGTATTTACAAATCGGTATTATTTTATAGTTTATTGGTTCCAACTTGTCTAAAGGTGAACTTACATCTTAAACTAGTCACCTTACCACATTCAGCCTTTCTCATACATCTTATATTTCTACATTTTGGCCCTACATTTTTTTAGAACAAAAGCACAACATTTTTTAAATGTGCAACGAAAATTACTCCCTTAGGGTGTAACAACCACAAAACCTAGAACAAAAGAATATCTAGGTTTGCTTGACTATTGCATTATATAATATAAAAAAATAGTAATCATGCATTACCATGTTTAATCATGTGGGGAACAAGGGCCATGATTTTGAGTGAGAGTGGTGTAGTCTTTTAGAGGTTGGGCTTAAAAGGATAGTAACGATAGTATGCCCCTAATACCTAGCACTGCCTGTAATGTAGCACATCTGCTCTAGTAACAACTTGTACCTTCCATACATCTCTGACCTAATCTCCCAATACCTACTGTGAGATAGTGACAGGGAAATTAAGTGCACATTTTTTACCTCTGTATGTAAAGCAAGATCTATGCACAGTGTTTGTTTGAGGGCTGTGTGTCTGGGGCAGATCTCTGCTGACTTATCTGCAAACAACCTGTGAGTAACAAGTGACACTGCTGTATCTCTAGAGTAATTTAGAGGGGTCCTGATATAGCTAGGACTAAAGCTTGTCTAGTTAGGGCTCAACCGAACAGGATTTATCATCGGTTTTGCCTAAACTGTAAAGGCTGTTTAAGCCCTGTTTTTGGACTTTATCCAAGGTGTCACTGTCTCTGTTTGTTCGGAGCCCATTGTGCCTACCTCTCGAGGCTAATCTTCCACACTGCCCACACATCATCTCCGGTCCTCACAGGACCTCCTTCTTTGCTCTCCTCTTGTCCACTCCTCAAATCATTATCTCCAAAATTTCTCCCATGCAAACTCCATATTCTGGAACTCGCTACCCGAGCAAAGCACATCAAACTCTCTCCCACCATCCAAACTTTCAAAAGCAGCCTGAAAACCCACCTCTTCAAGATGCCTCATTTGTGGAAAATTTTCCCCCTGACTCAAAATATGGCAATCAGAATAAATCCCGGGATTAATATCCCCTCTCCAAAATCTAGTACCCAAAATTTGTCGTTTATTATTATTTTTTTCAAGAAAGGAATTTATGCCTTTCTTGAATTTTGCTCGATGAATCAACCATCACAACATCCTGTGGCAGAGAGATCCAAAATCTCACAGCTCTTACAGTAAGAAATCTCCATCTTTGATGATGGGGAGTCCTTCTTTCCTCTAGATATAAAGGACGCCCCTGTCATGGCTACAGGTCTAGGTGTAAAAAGATCATTAGAAAGATCTCTGTACTGTTAATTCATATGTTTTGCATTCTAATTATTCTAAGCTGTCTTTTTAAAGGGGCCACAGCACTGATTTAGCACTGCGGCCTCTTCACTGTCTTTCCCTGTACTGTGGTGCTCTGCCATCTGCTGTGCAGAGAACTGCAGTAAAGGCCGCATTCAAGTGAATAATGACCGGCTACAGTTCCCTGCACAGTCGGGAGGCCAGGAGCACCCCTTCATTCTCAGGATCAGTAGCGGTTTCAGAGGTTGGACCCCTACTGATCATTAAGGGATGGCATATCCTAGCGATATACTATCACTTTATAAGATGGGAATACCGCTTTCATGAGACGGAAATGTCGAAGCAATGCTATTTTCTAAAATGTCTCAATTGGAAGTCATTAGATACCAATAGGTTCACTAAAGTTTAGTGGTCTACTGAAGTCCATCATCATGAATGTTTACTGCACAGGCTGACCTAATGAGCCATCTAAACATGACAGTGTCTAGCACCAGGCGAGGTTGTGCAACCACCCGGGGCGTGGATATCTGGGGGGCATGGAAGAAGGGCTTCAATTTCCTTGTGCCAGCGCCACTGATACATAGAGATGGCACGGGGATCAGCTATGCAAAGCAAACTGCATAGTTGCCAACAGTCCCGAATTTGCCAGGACTGTCACGAATTTATAGAGACAATCCCGGCAAATTACTGTCCCGTGACGGGTCCCGGAAAACTACGCCCCCTCATATTCAATTTTATCTATATACTCAGGACGCTGATACAATGGAATACTATGGCAAAGCTGGAAACTATCCGCTTCCTGCTCTTCCATTCACTAGGCTACAGGCCTAGTTTGGTCTGCAGCCTATAAGATGCTGGGAAAGGATCCTTGCGCATGCCAGCGCGATGACGTCACTGGATTGTGCCGGCCTATGCATGAATGCGCCTCGGCGCCTCATAGGCTGCAGGACTGAGGAGGCTGTGGTACTCTCTTCTTCATGAGAACGGGGCTAGGGGAGTATAGTTTTTTTATTTATTTGTTTGGGGGGCTCCTGGCCACTATCTACAAATGGGGGAGTGTGGCATTATCTACAGGGGGGTGTGGCACTATCTACAAGGGGCTGTGTGTGGCACTATCTATGCTGGTTTTTACGCTATTAATATTGGTCAGCACATATCGCCTAGTCCCTTTTTTTTTTTTTTTTTATTAGATCATGATCAGATAATATAAAGGTCTCGGCTGGTGGATACGTGCAGGCCAGTACTCCTAACGTAAAAACCAGAGTATGCGTTTGGAAGTCCCCCTTTAAAAATCTTGCATTTGCCCCTGGATGGCGAACAGCTGCTAGGGTAGACTAGAGTGATGAGTCTTTCGGTGTAACAGCCACTTCGGGGAAGGGAAAAACCTAAGTTAAATAGATTGCTGCATTCTCCGGTGTACAGTTTGAAGCCTGAAAGGAGACCACAGCGGACGATATGGAGGTGAGGAAGTCCTCGCGATATACCAACTATTTATATGACGATATTGACTTAATTAATGCCTTGAAGCGGTATTCTACTTGATGTGTGGTAATTAAATTAAAATGATTATCCAGGATTAGAAACAGGGCCACTCTTGTCTATGAGCTATGCATTTGATTTAATTCCATCTTTTATACACGGATGCTTGCTCTGCTTTTATTATTAATGTTGTAAGCATTATTTGATTTGGGAGAGGAGGCATTTTTGATGTTTACTCTGTTGGCCAAATTCCCTAGAAACTGCCCTGCCTCTAAAAGTACTCAAACATGAAAATGGGATGGGGACATCCGTACTTTTTGTAGCTAGTAGTTGGGAGTCTGTTGGCGTCCTTTTTATCTTTGCTATGGGCCCCCACATCCTCTATGTAAACCACTAGCAAGTGATCGACAATGAAACAAGAAAATAGTTCTAGAACATGTTTAGGTCATACTTGACTAAAATTAAAAGATACATATGAAATAAAATGAACAACTAGTATATTGATAATTTATTTTATATGTATCATTGAAATAATGTGCATACAAATAAAAAATAAACTCCATTTAAGATTTTAAACTTAAGGAAAACACCAATATCTTATTTCTTAAACTCCTAGGGTATGTTCACATGGCTTATTTTCTGCCGTTTTTCAGGCCGCGACAAAGAAGTGCATGTCACTTCTTGGGAAGTTTTTGGAGAAGTTTTTCATTGACTCTATTGAAAAACCGCTCCAAAAACGGCCGTAAAAAATACAAAGAAAATCGCGAGTGACTTAAAAAAACTTCTGAAAATAAGGAGCTGTTTTCCCTTGAAAACCGCTCCGTATTTTCAGACATTTTTGGTTAAGAGTGTGAACATAGCCCTAGGTAACTGAGATATACTGTTGTGTTTTTATAGAAGGATCAAACTGGAAAATTGTATTTATTTTTAATGACAAAAATCTTTTTTTATTTGACCTCCACAGTGCTGCATTTTTTTTTTAGACACTCTAAGGCCTGATTTACACGAGCGTGTGCGTTTTGCGCACGCAAAAAACGTGTCGTTTTGCGTACGCAAAATGCACTTAACAGCTGCGTGTATCATCAGTGTATGATGCGCGGCTGCGTGATTTTCGCGCAGCCGCCATCATTATGACACTCCGTTTGGATGTTTGTAAACAGAAAAGCACGTGGTTCAGAGTTTGACAGCTGTTGCGCGAATCACGCAGTTCGCACGGAAGTGCTTCCGTGCGACCTGCGTGGTTTTCACCTACCCATTGACTGCAATGGGTGCGTGATGCGCGAAAAACACTGAAATATAGAACATGTTTTACGCAGCGCACACACGCTGCGCAAAACCCACGGACTGTCTGCACTGCCCCATAGAGTAATATAGGTGCGTACGACACGCGTGAAAAGCACGCGCGTCGCACGTGCGTATATTACGCTCGTGTAAATGATGCCTAATTCTGCAGATCTCACTTAAACACCAGCTCTGCAGTATGAGGACACTGGGATATGGGGATTTGTTTGTCAGTTTCCAAGAGTGTGGGCGTAAAAAGAGGAGGCAGATACTTGGGTTACCTGAATTTTAAGGTTCTGAGTGGAATTATGACTGAGACCAACATCAGGAATTTGACTTTGCAATCCCACAGTTGCCATAATTTAATATGTACTATGCTTAAATCAACAGTTTCCCCTATTAATGAATCTATTATTTATGTCACACGTTGCCAATATTTTTGCTTGTCACACTTAAACTTAATAAATTATTTATACGGCTTTTGAAAAACGTCTTTAAAGTAAGATCCAGCATTGATTAAGCTATCAGCAATAAATGCGCAGTAAATCCCACTGCAGAGGAAATTTAAGATGCAATTTTTTTTTCAGAGTTCGCAGATCAACATTTCCCAGGGTGACGCGTATCAAGTGTGGTTGGATATAGTTGAGGTGTCAAAACATGCCAAGCACAGTACAACGACACAAATGTTCCTGAATGTGTTACGGTGCTCAGTAAAGCAACAATGGCTTATTCATAAAAGCACAGAAAAATGAACACTTATGTCTGTAAGGTGGAGGAGCCGCATGGAGAGGATTGTTGAAATAGAAGTTACTGTCATTTTAAACACGTAAATGTTATTATGTTGACTTGTTTTCTCCCCACAGGTGCAGATCCTGGAGGAGAAGAGCTGTTGCAATGCTATATATGTTATGCTTGTTTTATTGCATTGTAACGTACCTTTGTTTGAAGTTAACGGTGGCTCGTAGCTTTAAATGCGGCGCCATAAGAATTGGCCCAGACGCCATGTTCTAGTATATTTTGCTGCCTCATAACAGGGTAAGAACACAAAAAGCGTAGGGATGCTGCGGCATGCAAGTTGGGGGCGGTGCTAAGTTAATAGAAGGCGTTTGTATGTGGGTTTTGGCCCTAGCGAGCAGGGGAGCGCTGTTAGTGTTGTCATGCACCAGATGTAAAGAGGCCCAGAGTCTGGCTGGGTTCATTGATGGTGGGTGCAGGAGATGCCCCACAAACAGAAACTTGAGATAGATGGGTTGAGTTGCCAGGGGCCTTTCTGCAAGATCGAGACTGCTTTAGGGTGGGTGGATTTGCCAGGGGCCTCCCCGCAAGTCGTGATATAGAGTCAGAGGGTGGAGTTGCCAGGAGACTCCCTGCATTAGAGAAATTAAATACCAGAGCTAGAAAGTGCTTGGAAACAAGAGAACATATCCCTTGCATCAGGGACAAGTTGAAGCTCTGTCCTGCAAGAGAAGTTGGTGAGCTACCATTGCCATCATTTTCTACAGTATAATGTCTTGAGATTGTGCTTCTCATCTGCTGAGAAGTGTTTGCACCCCTTTATAGAAATCTTCTATACCACTGACCTTAGAAAAAACTGCTGCTACTTGTTAATAAAAAGAGTAAAAAGTTAGTATGCAATGTGGTCGATTTCATATTCATTTGTGGGCTCCCTCTGTAAATTACTTAGATGCTGCGGTCACTATTGATAAAACAGCAGACCACTTGCTCTAGCCCGCACGGTATAGCTGCGCAGGACTTACAATAGGCTGTTGTGAAAAGGCGGTGGCCCAGTCTATGGCCTGTTAGTAACCGCCGTGAAAAGGCGTATTGGTGGTCACTAACGGATTAAGTACTGAGCTTGCTTTTTGTTCTGTATTTATGTACTGAGCTTGGTTGTTAGGTAATTTTAGCCCCTTAAACCACCACCATGCTGTAATACATGACTTGACAATGTTTCCAAACGTGCCCATGTATGTTTTTTCAGATGCAGCAAAATCTATAAAATACGTTTTTGAAACCGCATGCACTGTATGCTAATTACGCTTTGAAGAGTTATTGTGGCTAGAAATTTTTTTTTTTTTTTTTTAGTTAAACAGTTAGTGTATAGGTGATTAAACATTGTTCTAATTTTTTTAATTTTTTCACGAGTCAGGAAATATTATAAATTAGATTCTAATTTATAACATTTCCCAGCGCTGGTCACTAGATGGAGCAATTCCCAAAATTGCAGCATTGCATGTGGTAAAGCAACCACATTGCTTTATGCTGCAAAATTTGAGAAAACTCACTCGCTCTAGTGTGCTCAAACAATCCCCCCTTCTTTATCCTGGCTAGTGCCGGGAGAAACGAGGGGATTGAACGGTCAAACCTCCTACACTGTGTGTCACCATTTTTTGAGCTAACACACAGTGTAGTAGGTTTACATACACTAGTAAACACACAGTAAAACACGTACATACACAGACCTAACTTACCTGCTCCTGCCTTCGCCGCTCTCTCCGGTCCGTCCGCTCCGTCTGCTACCTCCGCTCCAAGTGCACAAGTCCGGAAGCCGCGACCGGAAGTAGTAATCTTACTGTCCGGCCGCGACTTCCGGTCCACAAGAAAATGGCGCCGGACGTCGCACAGACAGCGTACAGCATAGTGGATGGAACGGGCCCCGTTCGCATTCACTATGGGACTGTATGTGCCGTATTCCATGTCTGTATGTGTCGTTAATCGACACATACAGAGAGGGAAAAAAAATGGCAGCCCCCATGGTCAAGAAAGTGAAAAAATAAAAAAAAGTAAAACACAAACACACAAATAAATAAAAAAATTTTTATAAAACACTAAAAGCAAATTGATATAAAAAATTTTTTTTCCGTGACACTGGTCCTTTAAAGAGGATCTGTCAGTAGTTTACTAATTCCCTATCTTCGAACAAATCTATTAGGCACTATGATGCTCATAACTACAGTGTAATTTTTTTTCAAAAACGTTTATTATTTGCAAAGTTATGTGTATTTTTCTAAATATGCTAATGTGGCCATACTTGCTAAATGGGAGGTGACTCTTTCTCTTCTCTCTGGGCAGTGTAATGTTTTCTGTATGAGGCTGTCCAATCAGCATACAGCTTCTCATCTTCCCTGCCTAGCAACACAGCCTGATCTTATAGCATACAGCTTCCATTCCCAACTGTGTTTTCAACTGGTGATATCTCCGGTTGTTTCACATCTAGAACTGCATTCCTGGTGGCATATGAAAGATTAGAATCTCATCTTTCATATGCCACCAGAACTGTTCTAGGTGGTCCACAGCCAGAGATATGGCTATTTTGAAGTGATCCCCCTTCCCTCCAGCCTCAGTCTCTCATACTGTGTGAAGAAGCTTCATGCTGATAGAACAGCGTCAGAGGCTGTGAGGTAGCTGGTTTTGACACCCACTTGTTTAGTATAGCCTCATTTTCATATTTAGAATAAAGCTCATAACTTTTAAGATAATAAACTTTTTTGATACACAATTTTCACTAGCATGATCAACGTGACAGCGCCTATTAGATCAGCTAGGAGATTGTGCATTATTAAACTAGTGACAGATCCTCTTTAAGGGTATGTGCACACACACTAATTACGTCCGTAATTGACGGACGTATTTCGGCCGCAAGTACCGGACCGAACACAGTGCAGGGAGCCGGGCTCCTAGCATCATAGTTATGTACGATGCTAGGAGTCCCTGCCTCTCCGTGGAACTACTGTCCCGTACTGAAAACATGATTACAGTACGGGACAGTTGTCCTGCAGCGAGGCAGGGACTCCTAGCATCGTACATAACTATGATGCTAGGAGCCCGGCTCCCTGCACTGTGTTCGGTCCGGGACTTGCGGCCGAAATACGTCCGTCAATTACGGACGTAATTAGTGTGTGTGCACATACCCTCAGAGTCTCCAAACCTGCCTTCCCATGCTTGATTGACACCACCTGGGCATTCTACATCACTGACAAACTTTTCAAATCTCACGGAGGTGCCATTGCCTTTTACTCCTTGGGCATGCACAGTGCAGTGAGGTGTACATTGCATTGCTTAATCATTGCACCGCACATGCCCGGCTTAATCGCTGCACTCTGCATGCCACTGTCAATTTTTTCTGATGTGGCAAAGTCTATAAAATCAACTTTTAAAGCTGTGTGCGCTCTATGCTAATTACCATTTGAAGAGTCATTGGGGCAGTACTGCTATCCTTAAGATCCACGCAGTCCGGTCAAAAAGCCGCCTTTCCACTCTGGTTTGACATCCTCCTGACCATTCTAAATCACTATCCGCCGCCTCCAACTCTCATGGATATGATGTTGCCTTTTACCCCGGGCATTCGCAGTGCAGTGAGATGTACTCGCCCGAGTAATACATTTCGTCGCACTGGGGAGTACAAGGCAATATCGCATCCATGAGAGTTAGCATATGTTCACACGCAGAGTCAAAAACGTCTTAAAATATGGAGCGGTTTTCATAGGAAAAAAGCCCCTGATTTTCAGACGTTTTTTGTGCCACTTGCGTTTTTCACTGCCGTTTTTGGAGCTGTTTTCAATAGAGTCTATGAGAAAACGGCTCCAAAAACGTCCCAAGAAGTGTCCTACACTTCTTTTGACGAGCCGTCATTTTACGCGGCGTATTTTGACAGCGACGCGTAAAATGACAGCTCGCCTGCACAGAACATCGTAAGACCCATTGCAGGCAATGGGCAGATGTTTGCCGACGTATTGTAGCCGTCTTTTAAGGCGTAATTCGAGGCGTAAAACGCCTCTATTACGTCTGAAAAGAGGTCGTGTGCACATACCCTTAGAGTCCAACAGAGAAAGTAAGGCAGTGTATGGAGCCAGTAACGCTGGTACACATCTACCTTTTTCGAATTCTGCAATACCCCTTCAAGAAAGTCTTCATTTTTATTGTATTTCTCAATTTTATTTTATGAAAACATCAAATCTTCTACATGTTTAACATCTATTAACTAAATAAATATTTTAATTCAAAGACTCAAATACAACTCCAAGAGCGAACCATACATATAATCCCATTATTAAAGATGTACAGTAAAATGATAGTGCTGTATGCAATAGATATTCTGGAAGGCCACCTTTCTCTGAACACCAAATAAACATTACAGATTGGTCATTCTCCGTAATATTTGGTTATTATACGAAGTATGAGGCTGGCATTTCAAATTTATTTTGCCCTTTGAGCGTAAAAAGTAAATAAAGCAAAAAGCAGAACAGGTTGCAGCTGAGCTTGTGACAGATTTGTCCATAGAACAGAGGTAAAGTGCTGCTTGGTTTGTACTCTGTATGTGTGAGGCTTGAATGGAAGGCACTGAACTGCAGCACCTTTCTAATAATGGAGTGCTAGGACATAGTGGTCTTTAAATGTCAGAAATAGGAACTTTGTACTCTCCTGCTGTACACCCACAGAACTTACCGTATCTTGCTTGCTGATCACAGTTCAATCCTGACCTCCCTAGAAACTCAAGAAAGTTATTTTTACTAGCAGGTTTTGGAAGTTAGAAAGATACTGAAATATTAATATAGCAATTAACTTTACCCTAACGGTCTCAAGCCTACAAGGGCCTGAAATTTTAGCGGTCCGTTTTACCACATTCTTTTTGCAGCTCTCTCATAGAGCTTTACTTAGCTGTTAGGGTATGTTCACACGGCCTATTTTCAGCCGCTTTTCGGGCCATATACGCACCAAAAAATGGCTAAAAATATGGTGCTGATTACCTCGGTGGTGCTGGACACAGGGGCCAATGCCGTCATCGCTAGGGCAGTGCAAAGTCTCAGACTAATGAAGCTCATAGGGAATTCTAGAACTGCGGCCATTTTTAAGAGTGAAGAATGGAACAAGAACGGAGACCGCATCATTCAGGAGCAGGACAGCAGGTAGGTTGACTAAACATTTGCAATGTAAAATCACATTTTTATTTGGACTGAAGGGTCGCATTAACTGTACCTCAAAGGCTATTTAGTTGTCAATTTTTGGATCCATATCCTGACTGATGCTTTTAATAACTTGTCACTGTCAGATTTGTTTTGTAATAATCAAACAAATAGAAGGAAGTGAAGCTGCACAGGTCCCGAAAGCTGGGATGGTGTCACGCTGTCCTATATCAGACAAACCACATCAGATCTAATCACGGACACAGACTGCAGAGGGCACCTGTGCAAAGAATGTGCCTGCCCCCCCCCCCCCATAACCTAAGCATATCCGTGCGCATATAAAACTATACAAATCTATATTGCACTTTTTTTTTACTAGTTTAAAACACAAGTAGCAAACATACATAATGCAAACAATGTTACTGAGTAATACCACCACACAATAAACACATAGTGACTGACTAATAGCCCATAATGTTATTGAATAATACCTCCACACCATAACCACATAGACTCAATAATACACTCATACTGTTACTGAATAATAACACCACACCATAACCACATAGTGACTCAATAATACACTCATACTGTTACTGAATAATAACACCACACCATAACCACATAGTGACTGAATAATACCCCATACTGTTACTGAATAATAACACCGCCACACCATAACCACATAGTGACTGAATAATGCCCCAATACTATTACTGAATAATAACACCACACCATAAACACATAGTGACTGAATAATACCCCCATACTGTTACTGAATAATACCACCCCACCATAACCACATAGTGACTGAATAATGCCCCAATACTATTACTGAATAATAACACCACACCATAACCACATAGTGACTGAATAATACCCCCATACTGTTACTCAATCATACCACCACACCATAACCACATAGTGACTGAATAATACCCTCATACTGTTACTAAATAAAACTGCCACATCATAACCACATAGTGACTAAATAATACCCCCATACTGTTACTGATTAAAAAACACTTTACAAAGACCAATATTGCCACCACATAGTGACCATATAGTGGTAGATGTCAGTTGTACTCAGGAGCTCTACAGACCATATAAGTGATTACAGCGCATTTACATCTAGTGACTCACAGCTGATGTTTCCTCTGATCAGTCATTCACTTTCCCTTTTCTTCTCCTTCCAGCCCAAACCACTGTGACGACTTATTCCAGCCACGACTTGTCTCTGCAGAATTTGACACACAGACATGTTGGTTTCTCGCTTTTCCAAAATTTTCCCCACCTATACCCCATCCTCTAAACAAACTCGTAATCTACAGTGCCCCAGATGGTAATAATGATCCCTCAGTGCTCTTTACAATAAAAGTGCCCCATTAGTAACCATGCTCCCTTTTGTGCCCCCACGGTAATAATATCCCCTTTATGCCCCCTTGTATGTGTAGCGCCACAGCATCCCCTGTAGATAGCACCACACAGCCCTCCCCTTGTATATTTTGCCATATAGCTGCCCCTTTGTAGATAGTGCCACACAGCCCCCTTCTTGTATATAGTGCCACCCAGCCCCCCTTGTATATAGTGCCACACAGTCCCCCTTTGTATATAGTGTCACACAGCTCCCCCTTTCCCTTGTATATAGTGCCAGATAGCCCCCCTCCCCTTGTGTATATAGTGCCACACAACTCCCCCCTCCCCTTGTATATAGTGTCACACAGCCCCCTCCCCTTGTATATAGTGCCCCACCGCTCCCCCTCCCCTCGTATATAGTGTCACACAGCTCCCTCCCCCTTGTATATAGTGCCACACCGCTCCTCCACCCCTTGTATATAGTGTTACACAGCACCCCCCCTTGAATATAGTGACACACAGTCCCCCTCCTCCCCCTGTATATATTGCTACGCAGCTCCCCCATCCCTTGTATATAGTTTTACACAGCGCCCCTCTTTGTATATAGTGACACACAGCTCCCCCCACCCCTTGTATATAGTGCTACATGGTGCCCCCTTGTATATAGTGACACAGCCCCCCTCCCCGTATATAAAGTGCCACACAGCTCCTTCCCCCTGTATATAGTACCACAAAGCTCCCCCCAGCCCTTGTATATAGTGCTACACAGTGCCCCCTTGTATATAGTGACACACAGACCTCCTTCCCCTTGTATATAGTGACATACCGCTTCTCCCCCTCGCCTTGTATATAGTGTTACACAACTCCCCCCCCCCTGCATATTGTCATATAGCCCGAAAAAAAATACAATTTTACTTTCCTTGCCCCGTTTCCGTGATGAACGGAGCGCTGCATAGACTCTGGGTGGAACGCATCCGCAGACCAGCATGATACAGTGACATCATCATGCCGGCCTGCACAGGGAGTCTTCCTAGCGCCTTATAGGCCTAAGGCCTAACGTGGCCTGCAGCCTATAGTATTCAATTGTATCTGGGTGTCGTGGCACCAAGGCCCCCTCCAGTGCTAGCGACACCACCTGGCATGAGGGGGCCCGTGCTGCCCGACACGTAAATGTCATATGCCTGGCGGCATGGCCTCCTTATGCCTCGGGCATGGGGGCCCAGAGAGGATGGGGGCCCTGTGCTGATCTATGTGTACGTCGTTTATGGCAGCTGAGCGGGCTCCCTCGGGCCATTGTGCAGCTGAACTGGCTGCACAGGCGATATGTCCACCCCTGGATCTAATGCAACTTCACAGCAATGGTTGGACAGCAACAGACATCACCAGAAATTAAAAAAAAAAAAGGATTTTTATTCATCTAACAGCCAGCACACAATGGCAACGCTTCGACCCATAGTGAGTGCCTAACAACATGTCAAAATACATCCTCTTAAATACATAAATGTAGGTTATCACTTGTTTTTCCTGACTCAATCATATCAATAATATTGGACGTTAACACTTCCAAAATGTATTTTATATATTTTTTTCAAATTTTGAGACCGGAGGGAACCAGTTTACCATATATGATTGAAATCAACGACCGGAAAGTGGACATTATAGTCAAATGGCAAATATTTATTGTGTTAATTATGGGGATGATCTAGGGATGATTGCCTCCCTTTTCTCTTTTTGTGCTATTAAATTGCAGTTGCGGATAAGGAGGAGGTAGATGAAAATTCACAGTGAATATGATAATTTCTTTATCAATAGGGCCTTTCGGATGTGGACGGTCGATAGGGAAGTGCGTCACGTATGATTCCACCCGTGAGGGTGGTACGTACGTCGGGCGCAGGACTACATCACTATGACGACTCTTCTCATGTAGTGGAGAGATGCCGTGGTGATTAAAATATAAAATGTATCCCTTGAACCTAAATCCTTAAAATTAGGCATATTCTGAGCGCTATTCAAATGTGCTGGTTGGTAGCAGGATGTCATGTGACCTTGGTTGCCTAGATGCAGCGTCCTCGACGTAGCATTTTATGACAAGTGATTCTGCTTTGAAGTGTTTGGTTCCCTCTATTTTGAATAGAAATATTACTTGTTATGGGAAGAGCACATGAGAGCTGATCATCTCCCTATAGATGCTTTATAGCAATTCCTTCGCGATCTGTGAAGGTCGATGTGTCAATCCTGAGTTATGCGCAGTACCGTATGTTGAACGCCGCTGATCTCTGTGGCGTGGTGAGCTCTTCAGTTTCTCCTTATGCAGAGTGGGATTTGAGTGGGGTTCTTTATATTATATGTACACTATGTACTACATTTACGATTTTGCAAAAAAATATTTGGGAAATGTTAACGTCCAATATTATGTAAATACCTGTGTAACAACAAGCATGACCTATTATTGATCTGATTGGATCGTGGGAACCATGTGCACCTACATTTATGTATTTAAGAGGATGTATATAGACATCTTGTTAGGCTTGAGAAAGACCCTTCACTCACTATTGGTTGAAACGTTGCATTTCTTTGCTGGATGTTTGACTAATAAAAATCAATTTTTTGACAAAATTCTGGAGACACGTGCTGCTGTCCAACCATTGCTGTGAAGATTGTCAGATTTGTTTGGCGCATTCGATGGTCTTCATAATAATCTTTATTTTTCAAGAAGTTGCTAACTCAGCAACTGGTTTATCAAGATACAGGTGTTTCCATATTACAGGTATTATATTTAGGAATATCATGGTAATGGCAATTATTTTGTTAATAATCTTATCAAATGCAGATCTCTCTTTGTAGTGTTACTAAAACCACTGTAATTCCATGTTACACAATAAAACATGAAGAATATCCTAGAGGTGTGAGACTCTATATAATCTACGAAAGAGATTTACGGTAGTTCCAGGAGACCAACGTGATCAAATATATTACGCAAATGCTAGAAATGTGAGCTCTATATAGGGGAAAGGCAATAAATAAATAAAAATCATGCCTTCTATTCTATATCTGCAATAAAATGTTGTGGCAAGGCGTAAAATGTTCTAAAGTTCCAAGTAGTTTTACTAGCAACTTTTATTACTTCATAACATACACATAAGATAGATAAGCATTATGCCATGAAAAACTTGTGGGCTTTCAACAATGCTGTGTGAATGGAATTAAAAATATATATATATTCACAATAATGTAACTTCTGGTCATTGTGGTAACTTAATACAGCGCAGAAAAGGACCCATGTGCATGCGCCCTTAACCTGTAAGGGGTTTGGTTGTCAACAAGATTGTCGCCTGATTCCAGGATCAAACGGCAGAACTATAAATGCAGCTGTGGACTACAGTTCCTGCTTTATCTCCCCAGTATTAGGTAGTAAGGCAAAGTACTTGTAAAATTACTACACTTTCGATGTAGATTATCTCTACTTATAAAAATATAAATTGGTGTCCAAAGATCAAATCAATTAAATGGTAGTGCTTGTTTTATACTGAAGAGCTATTACAGAGGTCTTATAAATAAGGCTAATACGACTGTGTCTGTGAAGTGAAATACATTCATATCACAGTAATGAATTCATACTCTATTTAAGTGCAGCAAAATTAATACACGGAGGCCATTAGAACCCATTTATATTCATTCATTGTATTGCAATTTGTGGGCAAAATGAACTCTACAGCTTCATTGAAGATATGTTTTAGGTTATTTAAAGACTTTCATATGATGGCTGTGTGGCATTGTTAATAATATTTGTATAGAGTAGTTCAGTGCCTCTGTTGTATATCAAATACAGGAAGCAATAGCACAAGCCCTGCATCGTAATCCTAAATCAGCTTGCTCTTTTATTTTGTTTAACTTTTTGACTGCTTATTCTTTCAACATGGTGGCATTATTAAAAAAAAAAAATGAAAAAGACTTCAAAGCTATCATATAACTAGAGAAGCGCAGCACGTAAAATGTATCTCTGCCTTAGAACTGCACAGATTATTTCTAAATACAAAATAGTTGAAAATATGTTTATCATAAGTGTATCTTATTGAAAAAATACTAGGAATAAAAGTAAATGGTAAAATACATTATTTTATAAAGTCCCATTTCTGTTTATTAAAGAGGCTCTGTCACCAGATTCTCAAATCCCTATCTCCTATTGCATGTGATCGGTGCTGCAATGTAGATAACAGTAACGTTTTTTGTTTTTGTTTTTAAACGATCATTTTTGGCCAAGTTATGAGCTATTTTATATATATGCAAATGAGGTTTGAAATGGACAACTGGGCGTTTTTTTTGTTATGTCCAACTGGGCGTGTATTGTGTTTTTAACTGGGCGTGTTTACGTGTATGACGCTGACCAATCAGTAACCAGTCAGCATCATACACTCCTCTCCATTGATTTACACAGCAGCGATGTGCAGCCGCATACACAGAGATTAACGTTAATCAAATGTCCTGATAATGAATACACATGATCATCCAGCCTGGACGTCATGTGTATTCAGAATCCTGACACTTCTGACTCTTTTCTTTGAGATTTCTAGCAAGGGAAACGAAATCTCGCGAGATTACGGAGGTAAACGAGATTTCGTTTCCCTTGCTGGAAATCTCACAGAAAAGATTCAGAAGTGTCAGGATTCTGAATACACATGACGTCCAGGCTGGATGATCATGTGTATTCATTATCAGGACATTTGATTAACGTTAATCTCTGTGTATGCGGCTGCACATCGCTGCTGTGTAAATCAATGGAGATGAGTGTATGATGCTGACTGGTTACTGATTGGTCAGCGTCATACACGTAAACACGCCCAGTTAAAAACACAATACACGCCCAGTTGGACATAACGAAAAAAAAACACCCAGTTGTCAATTTCAAACCTCATTTGCATATATATATATAAAATAGCTCATAACTTGGCCAAAAATGAACGTTTTAAAAAAAAAAAAAAAACTGTAATTGCAGCACCGATCACATGCAATAGGAGATAGGGATTTGAGAATCTGGTGACAGAGCCTCTTTAAGCAATGCTGACTGTAATCTATAGGGCTCCTGAAAGGAAAATGGTAGGTAATATGTTTCAAAAAAAACTTTGGTAGCATGGCCGAATGCTGAGCGGACGCTTGAGCTGGAGCTCCACTGCAGGCTCAACACTAAAGCCATTTCACAGCGGCTCATATGGTGCATCCTGAGCCCCAAATCTTTCCCCAAGTCGGTGAACCACTGGTGGACCAGCCTCAACGGCCAAATATTGAGCAAAGAAAGTGAGACCGCTAAAACTGCCCGATTACTGCTTTCCAATGGCCTGGTCCTAAAATGGTGGGTACAAAACGCAAAGGCTCTCCACAAGAGAGTCCCTTATATGCAATTCCTGCTCCCTCATCGGGGTCAGCTTCCAACCACACATCAGAGGCACAAGAATACCCACAAACTGCTACACATTAAGTAACAAAAAAGTCAGTTTCTCTCCATCCTCCTACAATCAGCCCTACATGTAAAAATTATCATAATAACAAGCCAGTCACATACATATCAGAGTCAGGTATGCTAGGAGAACTGAGAGATGGTATACAAAAAGACATTGACTCTCAGGTCTATATTATCAGACATTAAAGGCTATGTAAACCTTTTGAGCACATTTTTTATTTTATTTATTTAAAAACAACTTATTAGATGATTTAGGACAACTTCTTGTTTTTATTAAAAAAAAAAAAAGGAACTTTATGAGATACAGCTTCTATGTATCCTGGATACATAGAAGCTGTATTTTACACTCAAACCAGAATTCATCAGGTCAGTGGGACTGACGGCTTCAGTGACAGCAGCTCCTGTGTGTCTCTGACAGAGGATCCAGCTGTTATTGATCACATCTAAGTTCATGATGACGTATCAGAGAAACGAAGGACCTGTTGTCACCAGTGCCATCAGTCCCGCTTTCCTGACTAATTGGGTTTGAGCGCAAGATACAGCTTCTATCTCAAAAAGTAAAATATTTTTAAATAAAATTCCAATTAAAAAGCAATCTAAAATTCTCTGTCGACTTATGTTAAAAAAAAAAAAAAGTATGCTGAAAGGTTTACATAGTCTTTAAAGCTATTGGAGAGCGTACATCTCATTTGGAGGAAAAAATTTAGGAATTTACTGCTGCTCATAATAGTTTAGTTGATACTCAAAACAAAACCGACGAGGATATGCTGGCAGTACAGCTTAAATTGGCGGGCCTAGAGAACCGCTCCAGAAGGAACAATATAAGATACGCAGCATTCCAGAGTCAGTGCCGCCAATGCATATCAAAGAATTCTTAAGAGACTATATTGCTATTTTCTACCTGAAACGGAACGAAGAGATAAGCTCATATACCAAGCACACAGAATCTTGTCGAATGGTCCCTGCACCCTGCACAGATACCGCAGATGCCCTCTTTAAAATGAAAAGATACTTTGTTAATACCTCAATGGACTCTCGTCGGATCTGCTAAGCATGATAACCCTGGACTGAGGTGATTTCCATTCTTTATTTCATATGATTAACATAATCAGACTTTTAGCTTCCTACTACTGCAATTATACTTACACACCTAGAAGTATGATTCCCTATAACTTCTAATGTTTAGACCTGTAGCCTTATTACTTTGAATCCCCATGATATGCTGAGATTCCTAGTGAATACTCCGCAAGTTCACTCAGAACTAACACCTTTTGTGGTGCTCTTATTTACTTGTTTTTTCGTTTCGGTTTCTAAGCACTGTATGTAACCTGTGTCTAGAATGCTATGATTTAATACTATAAAATAGGTTTAATACATCTACCATATTTCAAATTTCAGATGGGACTAGAGCTCCTCCCAGTTTAAAAAGTGCAAAAGTATTTAATATGCATAATTTGAAATGTGTAAATTATGGTATTTAAAATCTTATTCAACCAGACTGGTAAAAAAATCCTTAATCCCAAACCTATATCTAATGCATTCGCCTCATAGCAGTTTATATAATTTAAAGAGGCTCTGTCACCACATTATAAGTGGCCTATATTATACATAATCTGATCGGCGCTGTAATGTAGATTACAGCAGTGTTTTTTATTTAGAAAAACGATAAATTTTGACGGAGTTATGACCAATATTAGCTTTATGCTAATGACTTTCTCAATGGACAACTGGGCGTGTTTTACTATATAACCAAGTGGGCGTTGTACAGGGGAGTGTATAACGCTGACCAATCAGCGTCATACACTCCTCTCCATTCACTTACACTGCAGATAGCGATATAGCTATATCGCTATGTGCAGCCACATAAACACACTATAACGCTACTGCAGTGTCCTGATAATGAATATACATTACCTCCAGCCAGGACGTGATGTGTATTCAGAATCCTGACACTTCTGTAGCGTCTCTGTGAGTTACAGCATGTGCCGCAGAAAAATATAGATAGCTATATCGCTATCTGCAGTGTAAATGAATGGAGGAGAGTGTATGACGCTGATTGGTCGCTGATTGGTCAGTCTCATACACTCCCCTGTAGAACGCCCACTTGGTCATATAGTGAAACACGCCCAGTTGTCCATTAAGAAACTCATTAGCATAAAGCTAATATAGGTCACAACTCCGTCAAAAATGAACGTTTTTCTAAATAAAAAACACTGCTGTAATCTACATTACAGCGCAGATCAGATTATGTATAATATAGAGCACTTCTACTGTGGTAACAGAGCCTCTTTAAAGGATGACCCCCCAACACTAAAAATAGCACTTATTGAATTTTAAAGATTGCGAAACTTACCAACAATATCCAAATTAAAAATGAACAAACTGAACTCTCCATTTACATTAGCAGAAGATCAGACGATCATAAAAAAAAAACCTCAAAATAAATAAATCCCCAGGTTCAGATGGATTTACTACTAAATATTATTAAAAAAAAAAAATTACTACCACAACTACTTAAAAGTGACCAAGTGTGATTTTTTTTTTTTAAAACTAGACAAACTATGGATGGGTCAAGAATGATTTATTGGTTTGCTAGGACATGTCAAAAAATGTTGAACACCTTCTATATTCTTATCCTTGGATTTGGAGAAGGAATTCAACAGAGTGCACTTGGGCTACCTAAAGGCTGTGTTGCCTAATTTTTGTATTTTTGGCCTAACGGGTCTTCTGCATCACCATGAGGCTGTCCATTTTTTGATTGGACAACGTTGCAGTGATGCAGGAGGCAACGCCAACTGAGGAAAGATGAGGTATTCTCCTCTCTGTACCTTTACTCAAAATTAGCATATTAGGCATCCAGTGGAGAAGGGGCCGTAGCGAGACAACAGGAGGGCCAAAACAAAATGAAAATTACAGCGCTGGAATTGAGAGGACGCCAGGAATAAAGGGAGGTATGTTCTTTAAAAAAAAACAAAAAAAAAACGACAGGACCTTTTTAAGTAGCAAATATGCCTAAATGCACACGTTGCTGGATTTGATGCAGAAAATTAGCTTCAAAACCACAGGTAACACCACAGGTAAAATTCGGACTTAATTTTGATGCGTTTTTAGGTGCGTTTTTTTACATTTTGATGCGGAAATAGGTACACATTTTGGTGCGTTTTTTTTCTAAACTTCGGATACAATTCTGTAGCGGAAACGCAAGATAAATGGATTTTCTGCAGATTTCAAAAAATACAAACTGAAATGTGTAGATGAGATCACTTGAAATCTCATTTACATTGCTGATACTGATTTATTTACGCTGTGGATGTGCCGCAGAAAAATCTGAGCAGCAAATCTGCACATAATACGTATCATAATACGTAGCCTTAGGAAATCTCAAAATGCTACCAAATTCTACTGCATTCATACCCAGATACCCTTGAGTAGCTAAATGGGAGAAGGACCTTAATATATCCATCTCTGAACAGCAATGGTAAAACGCTTTTATAGCCACATGCTGCGCTTCTAAATGATCTAACCACTTGGAAAACTTCTCTAAAGATGGTACTTTACGCCAACATTCCTAGGCAGAATGTTAAATTCATCTTACCAATGTTGGAGATGCGATGAACACTAATGCATTTGTGGTGGGAATGTAATTTGATAACTCGACTTTGAGGAGAATTTGTAGAATACTTTCACATATTTGCTGTTATCCTATAATACTTACCCCCCAAATTAGCACTACTATCCATTAATTCCTATCAATTCCCTCATATTCACTAAACCGTTATTATTTATTCCTTAATAATAGTTCAAACTAAAATTGTACTATATTGGAAAAGCAGAAATACCCCTTCATCTTCTGAAAACTTTAAGAGTATAAATGATAGTAAGTTCGAGAGCAACTGGAATATATGGTTGAACTGCAAATACAACTCTACGTTGCTGTAAATGCCCCTAAATTGACTAGTAATTGAGTCAAAAACACTCTAGACCAATGACCTATCTTACATTATATTCAATGAATCTGTCATTAGCAGTGCTTATGTCACATTATGTTGTATTATTGTTGTATGATTAATTTTTCCAAAGCTGCTCCCTATTCCCAATCCTTGACGTATAATGCAATTTTTGTATTCTATAAGAGAATGCAATAACTTTTATCACATTCTTGTTGTTTTTGTTTTGTTTTATTAGTTTACATTAGAAGAATTTAACAACACTTTAACTGGTCTTTAGAAAACGCAGCTACATGACAGTATTGAGATACAACACATTTTTCCAGTGCCGATTAAGGCCAAGTTCCCAGTGATTCTGGTTGTGTAATTGTGACACATTAGCTGGGGCTCTGATGACATCATAGAGACTTATAAAACTGCATTAAATGGGCAAGCAAATACGTGTGATTTATACTCCCTAATATAATGAGCACAGGACAGGTTGTTCTGCCATAATAGTTGTCATTACCAACTACACCTTGACTATGGCTGAGGTTATTATGAGACACCATAGATCAGAATCAGACAAAAAACATTTCTCGAATCTGCTCTTTCCTCAACCTTGAATCAAAATGCTAGTACATGAACATATCTCTCACCTAGACTACTTCAACATTCTTTTCTGTGGCCTCTCATCTAACACTTTTGCAAATCGAGATTGGCTGCCGGCAGCTCCCTTTGCAATTGTCGACCAATGACTTTCCAGATGTGCTCAATGGAAGACAAGTCCGGAGACACTGCAGGCCATGGTAGCACGTTTAGGCCAAGCAGGCTGCTCACAGAAGCACGTGCAACATGCAGCCTGGCATTGTCCTGTTGAAAAATGGCTTCTGGGACACTTTGGAGAAATGGCCGTATTGCTGGTTCCACGACCAAATCAATGTAACGCCAAGCTATTAGTGTATCTGAAATTAATTCTAGAGGGGTTCGGCTACCATATATTATTCAACACCATAATCCCGGGAGGAGGACCACGTGGTCTCCAGACCAATCTCCGGCTATCATTGCATCCGAGACAAAAGCCTGACTTATTGTTGAAGAGGATAGACCTCCATTCCAGCATCCATTGCCGTCTTGCTGTGCACAATGATAGCCATTGAGAGCAGTGGCGTGTGGTCAATGGAGCACCTGTAGCTGAACGTCTGGCTCATAGCCAAATATCGTGCAAACTCCTTCTGATGGTTTGTGTCGACACTGCTTGCCACCCTAGGCTTCAGATGTGACGTCCAATTTCACTCACAGTGCAGGCGCCATTCTACCAATCAGACGATCTCTCCATGCAGAGGTTTGTCTCTATGCACCCCTTGCTGTCATTCCCTTTCATTTTTGTTCTCCCAACCTGAGAGAGAGAGACCAATCTAGTAGAGCATTGAACTGCCTTTGTCCTTCAGAACTGCAGAAATTCATCATGGCATAGATTCCACAAGGTGTTGAAATTGTTCTGCAGGAATATTGTTGCTAACGTGTCCTTCTGCCGTATGGTAAACAGTGGCCATGAAGGGATGAACTTGGTCGGCCACAATGCTTAGGTAAGCCCTACTGTTTAAACGTCCAACCACAAGTAGCAGAGGACCCATGGTGTTCCAAGAAAACATTCCCCACACATAACTCCACCTCCACCAGCCTGAACTGTTGACACCTGACAGGAAGGATTGATAATTCAGTCTGCTTGTGCCAAATTCGGACACTCCCATCAGTTTGGTTCAGCAGAAATCTGTCTCGTCCGATAAATCCAATATTTTTGCACTGCTCAGTGATCCAAGTTTTGTGCTCTTTTGCCCACTGGAGTCTTGCCTTTCTCTTTTTCCCTTCAGGCCGGATTGACACGAGCGTGTTCGGTCCGTGATATATGGTTCGTATGTCGTCCGCATTTCCCGGACCGAACACACTGCAGGGAGCCGGGCTCGGGCTCCTAGCATCATAGTTATCTATGACGCTAGGAGTCACTGCCTCTCCGTGGAACTACTGTCCCTTACTGAAAACATGATTACAGTACGGGACCGTTTTCCCACAGCGAGGCAGTGATACCTCGCGTCATACATAACTATAATGCGGCCGATATACAGACCGTATTTCACAGAACGAACACGCTCCTGTGAATCCGGCCTTAGACAGCATTGGCACTCAACTGGTCGACTGCTGTTCTAGCCTATCTGAGCTAAAGAACAGCGAGTTGTGCGTTTGAACACATGAGTTGAAGCACCAGAGTTGTAATCTGCTGCAATTTGCTTGACTTTGCATCACCAGTACATCCAGAACGATTCTTGACATCTCCCCTCTCCAGTTTTGTCAGCGAGCTGTTGACGTCCACAGGATGTTTCTCTTTGATTACATAAATCTCCGTTTACTCTTAACACCGTTGCACAAGAAAACCCCACAAAGCTGGCAGTTTTTTTTAAATAATGGCCCCAGCTAGTCCAGCATACCTCGTTCAAAGTCACTCGGATTGCAAAATTTTCCAGTTCTAAAGTGGATTCACACTGAAAGTGATGCACAGCAAACGTGCTCACTTTTTATGCTACACTCCAGGGTCTAATTTCTGTATATGGAAACTCAAATTGAGTAAAGGCAGGGGTCTCTAATAGAGTGTCTATTCAGTGTATACAGTGGAGGAAATAAGTATTTGATCCCTTGCTGATTTTGTAAGTTTGCCCACTGTCAAAGTCATAAACAGTCTAGAATTTTTAGGCTAGGTTAATTTTACCAGTGAGAGATAGATTATATAAAAAAAATATAAAAAAAATCACATAGTCAAAATTATATATATTTATTTGCATTGTGCACAGAGAAATAAGTATTTGATCCCCTACCAACCATTAAGAGTCCAGCCTCCTCCAGACCAGTTACACGCTCCAAATCAACTTGGTGCCTGCATTAAAGACAGCTGTCTTACATGGTCACCTGTATAAAAGACTCCTGTCCACAGACTCAATTAATCAGTCTGACTCTAACCTCTACAACATGGGCAAGACCAAAGAGCTTTCTAAGGATGTCAGGGACAAGATCATAGACCTGCACAAGGCTGGAATGGGCTACAAAACCATAAGTAAGACGCTGGGTGAGAAGGAGACAACTGTTGGTGCAATAGTAAGAAAATGGAAGACATACAAAATGACTATCAATCGACATCGATCTGGGGCTCCATGCAAAAAATCTCACCTTGTGGGGTATCCTCGATCCTGAGGAAGGTGAGAGCTCAGCCGAAAACTACACGGGGGGAACTTGTTAATGATCTCAAGGCAGCTGGGACCACAGTCACCAAGAAAACCATTGGTAACACATTACGCCGTAATGGATTAAAATCCTGCAGTGCCCACAAGGTCCCCCTGCTCAAGAAGGCACATGTACAGGCCCGTCTGAAGTTTGCAAATGAACATCTGGATGATTCAGAGAGTGATTGGGAGAAGGTGCTGTGGTCAGATGAGACTAAAATTTAGCTCTTTGGCATTAACTCAACTCGCCGTGTTTGGAGGAAGAGAAATGCTGCCTATGACCCAAAGAACACCGTCCCCACTGTCAAGCATGGAGGTGGAAACATTATGTTTTGGGGGTGTTTCTCTGCTAAGGGCACAGGACTACTTCACCGCATCAATGGGAGAATGGATGGAGCCATGTACCGTCAAATCCTGAGTGACAACCTCCTTCCCTCCACCAGGACATTAAAAATGGCTCGTGGCTGGGTCTTCCAGAACGACAATGACCCGAAACATACAGCCAAGGCAACAAAGGAGTGGCTCAAAAAGAAGCACATTAAGGTCATGGAGTGGCCTAGCCAGTCTCCAGACCTTAATCCCATCGAAAACTTATGGATGGAGCTGAAGATCCGAGTTGCCAAGCGACAGCCTCGAAATCTTAATGATTTACAGATGATCTGCAAAGAGGAGTGGGCCAAAATTCCATCTAACATGTGTGCAAACCTCATCATCAACTACTAAAAACGTCTGACTGCTGTGCTTGCCAACAAGGGTTTTGCCACCAAGTATTAAGTCTTGTTTGCCAAAGGGATCAAATACTTATTTCTCTGTGCACAATGCAAATAAATATATATAATTTTGACAATGTGATTTTCTTTTTTTTTTTAAATATAGTCTATCTCTCACTGGTAAAATTAACCTAGCCTAAAAATTCTAGACTGTTCATGTCTTTGACAGTGGGCAAACTTACAAAATCAGCAAGGGATCAAATACTTATTTCCTTCACTGTATATGTATGCACATATTTTTTGTTTGTTTGTATGTGTGTGTATGTATAATATATATATTTTCTTTTATTTCTATTTTTTTTTTTTTTGCTTTCTCTATTTTCACCAATAGTCAATATATTCTGAAGAGGAAATGTAGGGCTAAATGTCTTTAAAAAAAATAAATAAAAAGGGGCTTTCTTGATGGGTGGGTTAAAAAAATTCAATTTTAAAACATTTAACAAAATATTTAAATTGCCTGTTAATGTATACAAATCTAAACGTAACCTAACACATCTTACTGAACAAAGCTGAAAAAAAATGCAACAAAACTAAAGGAGTCACCATATTTTACATTTCAATATAGAAATATAAGAACAGTGCCCCCTCTAGGGTTATAGTGAAGAGATTACTTTATTATTAATCATCATAACTCCACATACCGAACAAGCAGCTAAATAAGCATTTAGGTCCACAGATTGAATAGTGACATAACCTTATACTTAATGGGTAACTAAATGTTCAACAAACTTCTGACATGTAATAGTGACATGTCAAAAGTTTTGTTTGGTTGGGGTCCGAGCGCTAAGACCCCCACCAATCACTAAAACGAACCGGAAGAAGCGCTCGTGTGAGCGCTGAACCGCTTAGTTTCAGAAAGTCTATGAGCACGTATGTCGATACATTGGATTTCCGGAAAAAGCCGAACAGAAACGAATCGGCTGAGCACTCACACGAGTGCTTCTGCCGCTTCGTTGTAGCGATTGGTGGGGGCCTCAGCGCTTGGATCCCCACCAATCAAAACTCCTGACATGTCACTATGACATGTCAGAAGTTTGTTGAACATTTAGCTACCCTTTAAATATGTTTTGCTGACTGGTAAGACATAACGGGAACCAAAAAATATATGCATTGGAGTAGTAAATGGAGTAGTTCAAAATTCCATACTTTACAACGTGGTAACTAGCAGCAAAGAAGTGAAATGTTATATCTAAGGGCTTATTCACACGAATGTTGTATACATCCGTGTGACGGCCTATAAAACTACGGCCGTCACACGGACGCATGTATTTTAATGGGGACATTCACACGGTAGTTGTTGTAACGGACTGTGTGAGGGGTCCGTTGAAAGATAGAACATGTCCTATTTTCTTCCGTTTTCACGGATCCCTCAATAGATTTATGTCTATGAGGGATCCACGAAAACGGGTCCCGCACGGGTGCAACTTGGACGTAAAAAAGCCCTAAGTGTAGAGATTTTTTTCAAATATCCATGAATTTTTTAAAGATATCATGAATAACTAAATATTGAATTCCAACATTAATATTCCTGTTACTTTAAATTTATTTAATATTTTTTAATAGACTTTAAGTCGCTACATTTTCAGAAAGTAGCTGGGCTAAAACTTTCTAAAATTCTCTTGTCAACTTGTCAGAAAAAAAAACACATTTTCACACTGCACAAAAAACAAACTGCTGCTTTGGTAGGAGATTTAATTTTTTTTTTTTTAAGCGTCTCAATTCAAAAAAATACTTTTAAATTCCAGCTGTGTATGTAATGAAGTGACATACATCTAAGACAAACTCACATCCTTCAGCCAAATAATATAGTGTTCTTCCAGTCTCCCCCAGAAAGTAATATTTAAGATGTGACTTGTCTGAGGACATTTCACAGTGCAAGATTGAACATGAGAAGCCCAAGTGGCAGCAGCAGGTAGTGAGAAACACATGTAAAGATGTGTGCAGGATTAAAGAGAACTACCACATATTTGCACTTACTTCCTCCACCATTGATTATAGCAGTGGAACGCCTTAGCAGCTTCTGCTTAAAATTGAAGGCCCTGAAATAAAGCATTATCAGTCTTTGGTGTTTTAAGGGAATGTGTCATCAGAAAATGACTTAATGTTTAAACGGGTTGTCCGTAATCACCAAAAAAGGATGGATGCCATCATATATTAAAAGATGCAGAGTTTACCTGTTAAATCCCCAGCGGCTCCAGCATCGCCACTCTGGTGCTCCATGCCGGTCCCTGTTTACTGTGCTGCACCAATGACGTTACGTTGACACACGTGACTTCTGCAGCTACCGCTGAGGCCAGTGATTGGCTGCAGCAGTCAAGAATGACACCTACGACATAGGGCTCTGGCGTAATGTGAAAAGAGCCTAAGAGATTTTCCACATGCCATTTTGTCTATAAAAAAGGTTGTTGTTTGGACATGTTGTCACCCAGACTTTCTACCAGTCAAAAGAGGACATCCTGATGGCTTAAATACCAGGGTTCTTATCCCTGTGGCATGGGCATAGCTGAGGGTGGGCAGGTGGGGCATGAGCCCCAGGTGCAACTAGCAGGGAAGGAAGTGGGGCGCCGGGCTGGGCGACATGGGCAGAGTTGCTAACAGTCCTGAATTTGCCTGGACTGTCCTTAATTTACAGAGACCGTCCCGGCAAATTACTGGCACCGATGTGTCCCGGAAACTGCCATATTCAATTGTATCTGCGTCCTCTGGACGCAAATACAGTTGAATATTACAGTTGAATATTATGGCAGAGCATATGTCATTCATATGCTGACGCTCTGGCCAGGGATTTCGCTCATAGAGCGAGCCCCTGTCGCCCCTGTCAATATATGGACAGTGATGTCACGGGCTCCACCTGGAGCGAAATCCCTGGCCAGAAAGTTAACGATGCCCTGGCCGGGTATTCCGCTCCTAGAGGGAGCCCCTGATGTCCCTGTCTAAATATGAACATGGAAGTCATGGGCTCTTCCTGGAACGGAATCTCCAGCCAGAGCGCTGCCAATCCTCTGGCCGGAGGTTCTGCTCCTAGAGGTAGCCCCTGATGTCACTCTCCATATATGAATATCAAATTTGTGGCACACTGCAGGTTGTCTGGGTGCTATTGGTAGGGTTCCCACCCCATTAATATTTTGAAGATAAACTCCAAGAACTCCTCAGATAAATTTTGCAAAAGAAGGATTTTATTTGAAAGACAATATATAGAAGTGAGTGTAACGTTTCGGCCACAATCCGGCCTTTATCAAACTCTATTAATGCTAGTCAATAGGAAAAAGGTCCTCGGAGAATTAATGCTGTGTAGTTGGGTAACTAGTCCCATAGGAATGCGTCATATATGGACAGTCACTATCTACTACGGGGGAGTGTAGCAGTATCCACAAGGGGGGTGTGGGGCACTATCTACAAGGGGGTGGAATTATCTACAGGGGAGGCTGTGTGGCACGATCTACAAGAGGAGGCTGTTCATTATGTCACCATATAGTCTCATTAGTCTCTTTTATACAATCTGTTTTAGTCAGGTACACTGACCTCTTTAATTTATTTTCTTTTAATTTATTGTTATGTTAACTACCTTTTTATATAACTATATTGCTTGTAAAATGTACAAATGGTTTTACACCTCATTAATTGGTATAGAAAGCAAACACGGCAATTCAGTGTTGCATTTTTCGTTCACTAAATTCTCATTAATGTAGCTTTAATAGTTTTGTGTAGGGGCCGGAGTTTGGCAGTGGAGCTGAATGCACGCATTTTACTGAGCCCTGCTGATAACCACCCTAGGGCTTGCTTTTTTTTTTTTTTTTTTAAAGCTATATCCTGGCTACACAATGCTCATACCCCACAGGAATAGATCCAAGTAAAACCCCAGGAATCTTCAAATCCCTTAGTGGGCAAGGAGAAATTGAGAAATCTATAAAGAAAGCTGGTGCTGCCTCAGCTCGGCTCGGGGACAAGATGGTGGCCATTAAAGCAGTAGACCCCCCTGCATGTTACTATGCCGAGACTGATGTCGGCGAAGAGACAGACCCTGAGAAAAGATGAATATCTGAGGACTTGCCAGTTACTCAGAGATTCGTAAAAAAAAATCCTCATCGATGCCTTATATCAGCTGATACACGATCTGCAAGAGATTAAGCAAGACATGAGGCAGGTGAGTGGAGGCTTTGGAGTCTCACTGGGCCACGCTTAAAGATGACAATGCCGCAATTGCTCATCATTTAGATCTCACTCAGGATCATATCAATGTAAACACGCTATGACTAAGAACGCAGTTGGTGTTTGAAACGCGTAAGTGTACTGGTCCTCTGTCTTTGTGTGCTGGGTGGATTTTTAATGTTTCTACAATAAAATCCTAAGATTGCTTCATGAAGTCCTGGATCATACCCCTTGTTTACTGCTGTGGAAGATGCATGAGCCAGGGCAAGGTCTGTGCACTTGATCACTGAAGATGCTGGACACCGGTGAGCTGGAAAAATCTTTTTATTTTATCACATCAATGTACTCTAATCCCAGTTGGATAATAGGGACAGACAAAACATCTTAGGCCTTCAATGGCAGCAGTGGTAGATTTTTTTTTGCATCTCTGCTGGGTCTGGACACAACAGAGGACCTTACACTGAACAGGATGTGTAGATCCCTCAGGACTCCACCTAGAACCAATGCACCACCCCGGGATGTGATCTGTAGGCTGGCCAGCTGTCAGGTGAAAAAAATAAAATAATTTAACTCACCAGAGAATTGTCATCTTTTACATATAAGGGGTTTACCATTGAAATTTTCTCAAGATATTTAATCTCTGACCCTGCGAAAGAGCAGATCACTAAAACCCCGACTGGACATTTTAATAAAAGAACGCATTACCTACTGCTGGTTACACCCCTTTGGATTATTGATACATTTCCTGGGAAATGTAGCACAATACGAGCCTATACAGACCTCAGTGGAGTATATGAAATGCTTGGGAGTGAACTACTTGATATACCCAACTGGAATCAGGCACGGGATGTAGCCGAATTGCCCACCGTACTAGACTTACTTTAACTTAAGGAGTACTTTTAAATAACAAAGACCGTGCAAGAAGGCCAGAAAGCTGATCCCCCTAGGAGGATCCCTCACTGTGGATCCGATATGAGAAAGTCTACCGATTGTGATCACATGGAAAATGCCTCATTCTATGGTCAAGTAGCCTTTTAAAGTGTGACAAATTCTTGGTTATGTCAAAGTGCTAAAGTTTCTGTATGGCCTGTTCTACTGGGTGAGGTCATATTTCTCTTTATTGTCTTTTACCTGTAGTATTCGGTGAAAGCAACTATTTCCCTGTTGGAAACAAACAGAGACATTAGCTATAGATTATCTACCTGTGTTAAGAACACTCCTGTTTTATTTAAATTCATAGGATTGCATTCTATATAGCAAGACCATTTTTCTTAACAGGCCTTCTCTATGGTCTGGTTGGATGGAGAAGCACGCCCCCTCACATGGTTCCCACCGTCGAATCCGGTTTGGGGAGAAGACCCAGTCAGACATGTGGGTGCCCTATTCCTTGTCTTCACCTTTTTCGTACCCCTTGTTTATTATCCTCCTAGACGAGAATGCTGGGCAGCGTTATAGGTTTGCTGGGATGGGAATGTATGTGGACATCTGTGCTGGACCCCTTTGTATGTCAAGTCATTATGGCTGCGATTTAAAACCTGTTAATGTATGAGGCCTAAACACTTTTTTTTCTTGTCAAGGATGCAGCGAGATGTTGGCAGCTTTTCTTCCCTGTTGTGCCACGGAAGTCTCCTCTTCCTCCAGCTCACTAGATGGATAATAGTGCCAATCTATGGTCTTTTTAAAGGGGTTCTTCGTGAGATATTTGCTCAAAAAAGTAGTTTTTTGGCAGAACAGGGGGCACCTTCCACAGATTATAATGGTGATAAAATCCATCACAGAAAAACTCAGTCTGGATTAAGGGTCTTTTCAAAGGGGTTGACGCCTGGGGAGGTTTCACAGTATATACAGTGTGTGTGTGTGTGTGTGTGTGTGTGTGTGTGTGTGTGTATGTGTATATGTATATATATATATATATTTGTGATTTTGTTTATTTTATCTTAACTATTATCTGTGACTATTATAACCTCTGGAAAATAAGATATTTTTGCAGTTTAATTGGTCACTAACTTTTCAACAATAGCGCAAGCGAATATTAGAAACTTGATAATATATCTTATTAGAGTAAAATGCCTTTTTCTCCACTTTTCAGACTTCCCCTCTCTCCTCCCTGACTATTTACTCACTCTCAATTTACCGCTAAATTTGTCTCCTCAAGACAAGATGGACTTATCGGGTCACTGACGGATCAAGTTACAGCTCTCTCATAGAAGTCTATGGAGAGGGGAGGGGTGGAGGGTTCAGGATCTGTGTGATAAAAAGGCAGAGAGAGACACAGACGCTGATGCAGCTTCCTAATAAGTGTTCTTTCTGACCCCAGTGCTGGATTCACAGCTACACTGTTCATTACTGCTGTATAATGCTTTTCATGCTGCTGCTGCTTGTATATATATATAAAAGACAGAAGAGCAGGATGTTCTCTTCTCTTCATGTGCTGTGTGTATAAGACATAATAGCAGTTAAGCTCCACCCACTAGCTCAAACAAAACTGAAAATTAGAGCGAGAGTCTTCAGAATATGTCATATAATGACCAGAAATAGTGTTATTCGTCATGTACACACATATGACAGCTTATACCGAAAAGTCACCTGAAAGTTTAGGTACGCTTTAAGGGCTATTTTTATTAATGTCATTGTTCATTTTATTATTGGTAAATTGAGAACTGTATGTCAGTAAAGGATCCCATAGTCTATGCCAAATATTTATAAAATGAACATTAAAGAGGCTCTGTCACCAGATTCTCAAATCCCTATCGCCTATTGCATGTGATCGGCGCTGCAATGTAGATAACAGTAAAGTTGTTTTTTGTTTTTTTTAAAAGTTCATTTTTGGCCAAGTTATCAGCTATTTTATATATATGCAAATGAGCTTTGAAATGGGCAACTGGGCGTGTTTTTGTTCGTATGTCCAACTGGGCGTGTATTGTGTTTTTAACTGGGCGTGCTTACTTGTTTTACTAACTGGGCGTTGTGAGTAGAAGTGTATGATGCTGACGAATCAGTGCCCAATCAGCATCATGCACTCCTCTCCATTCATTTACACTGCAGCATCACGTTCTTACTAGAACGCGATGTGCAGCCACATACACAGAATCAAGTGTCCTGATAATGATTATACATGACCTCCAGACTGGACGTCATGGGTATTTAGAATCTTGACACTTATGAATCTTTTCTGTGAGATTCCAGCAAGCCACGCGTAATCTCGCGAGATTACGAGGTAAACGAGATTTCGTTTCCCTTGCTGGAAATCTCACAGAAAAGATTCAGAAGTGTCAGGATTCTGAATACACATGACATCCAGGCTGGAGGTCATGTGTATTCATTATCAGGACACTTGATTAACGTTAATGTGTGTGTATGTTGCTGCACATCACGTTCTAGTAAGTATGTGATGCTGCAGTGTAAATGAATGGAGAGGAGTGCATGATGCTGACTGGTCACTGATTCGTCAGCATCATACACTTCTATTCACAACGCCCAGTTACTAAAACAAGTAAACACGCCCAGTTAAAAACACAATACACGCCCAGTTGGACATACGAACAAAAACACGCCCAGTTGCCCATTTCAAAGCTCATTTGCATATATATAAAATAGCTGATAACTTGGTATATGGCAACTTGGTATAAATTTGGTATATGGCACTACATCCTTGATTTGGTCGTACTTTCTCCATTTTGGATCATTATAACACGGTTACACAAGGCTTGATGTGTTGTAATGAATTTATTTTTTTCCCTGAACACACACTCTTATTTCCTATCCCCCCGCATACCACCTTAAAGATTTTGTTAATAGAATCTATTGGTGTTCATTTTGACCCACCCTTAAGATATTTTATTTTTTCATCTGTAGCATAGATTATGTAAATAAATCAGTGTTATTAAGCTTTTCTGTATGTACACACAGCATTATAAAAAAAAAATCTTGTCATTTTTTTTTTATAATCCAGTAACTTTTTATTAGAACACAAAAGTTTTTACATTTTTCCACAATACATGCACGTACAGGTACAAAAAGTATGAGCAATTCAATGAAAAGACATAACATATGTCCCCCCCCAGAACCCCTCCCCCTCCATCCCAACCTGGTACACCTGGGAATGAGTCCACCCCGATCCTTACAAATGTTGTTTTATCGAATATTAGACATCACCCAGCAGTCATGTCACTAATGGCATATATCGGCAGTGTTATTCACCCCTTCCCAATATTTGACGTATCCATACGCCAAAGTCGGGTAGGGGAAGTATGGAGCAGAGTCACGGAATGAACTCGCTCCATACGATGCCGGTGTCGGCTGTTTGTTACAGCCGACTCTTCAGAGTAACGAGCAGGCTAGTTTAACTCGTTAAATACCGCGGTCAATACTGACCGCAGCATTTAAATCGTCAGAAAGAGGGAGGCGACCCCCTCCAACAGCTCATCGCGCCCCCCGCAACGCAATTGCAGGGGGGGCAATGGTTGCCTGGGGGCTTAATGAAGGCCCCCAGGTCCGCCATCTTTGTACACCTATTAAGCATTGCCTCCGGAAAGGCTTAATAGATGACTATCAGAATCCTGATATACTGCAATACATTAGTATTGCAGTATATCGTGCAAGCGATCTAACGATCGCTGCTTGAAGTCCCCTAGGGGGACTAATAAAAAAAGTAAAAATTAGTTAAATAAAGTTGTTTTTTTGTGTAATAAAAAAACAAACACTTTTCCGATTTTCCCCCTAGAGCATAGTAAAAAAATAAATAAATAAACATAATTGGTATCGCCACGTCCGTAAAAGTCTGATCTATTAAAATATATCATTATTTAACCCGCACAGTGAACGCCGTAAAAAAAATAAATTGTAAACGCCAGAATGTCTATCTTTTGGTCACCTAATCTCCCACAAAAAATGAAATAAAAAGTGATCAAACCGTCGCATGTACACCAAAATGGTATTATTAAAAACTACAGCTTATCCCGCAAAAAAAAAGCCCTCATAACACTTAATCGACGGAAAAATAAAAAAGTTATAGCTCTCGGAATTTGGCGACACAAAATAAATTTTCTTTTTTACACTTAGGTTTTTACTTGTAAAAGTAATAAAATATAGAAAAAACTATATATATTTGGTATCGCCGTAATCGTATTGACCAACAGAATAAAGTTAACATGTTATTTTAATTGCACAGTGAATTCTGTAAAAACGGCACGCAAAAAAACATGGAGGAATCGCTTTTTTTTTCATTTTCTACCCCACAAATTTTTTCCCATTTCCCAGTACATTATATGGCAAAATAAATGGTGCTACGAAAAACTACAACTCGTCCCGCAAAAATCAAGCCCTCATAGTACTGTATCGACGGAAAAATAAAGACGTTATGGCTTTTGGATGGTGGGGAGGAAAAAACGAAAATGAAAATCTGAAAAAAGGGCTGCGGCGGGAAGGGGTTAACAGTGTCATATTAATATATCCGCTTTATACCACTATACTTCTAAACAATATTCGTAGATGCACCCTCTATCTCTTATCAACTCAACGGAAGCTAGATCCGAGCCGTCTAGCAAGAGAGCCCACATCTCTTCTTCTTTTTTTAAGG
Organism: Rhinoderma darwinii; assembly: GCF_050947455.1. Taxonomy (NCBI): domain Eukaryota; kingdom Metazoa; phylum Chordata; class Amphibia; order Anura; family Rhinodermatidae; genus Rhinoderma; species Rhinoderma darwinii. The sequence goes on along the minus strand of NC_134697.1, from coordinate 48,449,875 downwards.
CTCCCTTTTTCAAATATTTAGGTTTTTCCGTGGATATGAGCCAGTTCACATTGGCAACAAACTCGACCCGTGTGGGAGGGAGCTCCTGATATCTCTGAGCAATCAACTTCCTTGCCATATATAACAGGCGAGCTATAGCATTTTAAATGTCTCAGATCCCATTAGATCGCCTATATAACCTAGTATACACACATATGACGTCATTGTAAGATTAGCAAAATACACCCCATTAATTATACTCACTACCACTCTCCAGAAGGTTTCAAGATGTGGGCACGACCACATTTTTTTTGCCATTTTTGACAGGAAAATTAATAAAACTAGTGTAATATCTCTGACTTTGTTTTTACTTTTTCATTAAGGATGAAATGTTCTTTTATGAAAATATAAGGGGAAATTTTTTAAGACCAGCGTTTTATACTCCATCTTAAAAAGTGCATTGGAGTAAATGGCACCAAATTTATTAAGAAGCACACACCTCTTAATACATTTGGCACATCTTGGGCTGTGCTAAAGCCAGAGCACAGCAGGCGTAGGTCTGTACCTCCTTGTTGCACCATTTCCTGGATTTAAAAGTATTGAATATGTTAGACAGCTGTCAGCCATGCCCCTCTGCTAAACACTGCCCACTTTTATCAACACATTTCAAGTGTCAAGAGGAGAGAAATGTCTCAAACTTTAGTGCAAATATGGCATGTTCCATAATTTGCAACATTTCTACGACAGAATAAATAGGGAAAAAAAATATATAATTCCCCCCCAAAAGTGCTGATGCATTTCACAATGCTGTGTGATTCACTTACACACCTGTATAAACTCTTAAATTCTGTTCCAGCAATAGTGAAAAATCTAAATGTATACTAGTCCTTTTTAATGAATTAGAATATCATCAGAAAGTTAATTTATTTCAATAATTCAATTCAAAAAGTGAAACTCCTATATTATATAGATTCATTACAAGCAGACCCCCTCCAACAGCTCATCGCGCCCCCCGCAACGCAATTGCAGGGGGGGCAATGGTTGCCTGGGGGCTTAATGAAGGCCCCCAGGTCCGCCATCTTTGTACACCTATTAAGCATTGCCTCCGGAAAGGCTTAATAGATGACTATCAGAATCCTGATATACTGCAATACATTAGTATTGCAGTATATCGTGCAAGCGATCTAACGATCGCTGCTTGAAGTCCCCTAGGGGGACTAATAAAAAAAGTAAAAATTAGTTAAATAAAGTTGTTTTTTTGTGTAATAAAAAAACAAACACTTTTCCGATTTTCCCCCTAGAGCATAGTAAAAAAATAAATAAATAAACATAATTGGTATCGCCACGTCCGTAAAAGTCTGATCTATTAAAATATATCATTATTTAACCCGCACAGTGAACGCCGTAAAAAAAATAAATTGTAAACGCCAGAATGTCTATCTTTTGGTCACCTAATCTCCCACAAAAAATGAAATAAAAAGTGATCAAACCGTCGCATGTACACCAAAATGGTATTATTAAAAACTACAGCTTATCCCGCAAAAAAAAAGCCCTCATAACACTTAATCGACGGAAAAATAAAAAAGTTATAGCTCTCGGAATTTGGCGACACAAAATAAATTTTCTTTTTTACACTTAGGTTTTTACTTGTAAAAGTAATAAAATATAGAAAAAACTATATATATTTGGTATCGCCGTAATCGTATTGACCAACAGAATAAAGTTAACATGTTATTTTAATTGCACAGTGAATTCTGTAAAAACGGCACGCAAAAAAACATGGAGGAATCGCTTTTTTTTTCATTTTCTACCCCACAAATTTTTTCCCATTTCCCAGTACATTATATGGCAAAATAAATGGTGCTACGAAAAACTACAACTCGTCCCGCAAAAATCAAGCCCTCATAGTACTGTATCGACGGAAAAATAAAGACGTTATGGCTTTTGGATGGTGGGGAGGAAAAAACGAAAATGAAAATCTGAAAAAAGGGCTGCGGCGGGAAGGGGTTAACAGTGTCATATTAATATATCCGCTTTATACCACTATACTTCTAAACAATATTCGTAGATGCACCCTCTATCTCTTATCAACTCAACGGAAGCTAGATCCGAGCCGTCTAGCAAGAGAGCCCACATCTCTTCTTCTTTTTTTAAGGCTCCCTTTTTCAAATATTTAGGTTTTTCCGTGGATATGAGCCAGTTCACATTGGCAACAAACTCGACCCGTGTGGGAGGGAGCTCCTGATATCTCTGAGCAATCAACTTCCTTGCCATATATAACAGGCGAGCTATAGCATTTTAAATGTCTCAGATCCCATTAGATCGCCTATATAACCTAGTATACACACATATGACGTCATTGTAAGATTAGCAAAATACACCCCATTAATTATACTCACTACCACTCTCCAGAAGGTTTCAAGATGTGGGCACGACCACATTTTTTTTGCCATTTTTGACAGGAAAATTAATAAAACTAGTGTAATATCTCTGACTTTGTTTTTACTTTTTCATTAAGGATGAAATGTTCTTTTATGAAAATATAAGGGGAAATTTTTTAAGACCAGCGTTTTATACTCCATCTTAAAAAGTGCATTGGAGTAAATGGCACCAAATTTATTAAGAAGCACACACCTCTTAATACATTTGGCACATCTTGGGCTGTGCTAAAGCCAGAGCACAGCAGGCGTAGGTCTGTACCTCCTTGTTGCACCATTTCCTGGATTTAAAAGTATTGAATATGTTAGACAGCTGTCAGCCATGCCCCTCTGCTAAACACTGCCCACTTTTATCAACACATTTCAAGTGTCAAGAGGAGAGAAATGTCTCAAACTTTAGTGCAAATATGGCATGTTCCATAATTTGCAACATTTCTACGACAGAATAAATAGGGAAAAAAAATATATAATTCCCCCCCAAAAGTGCTGATGCATTTCACAATGCTGTGTGATTCACTTACACACCTGTATAAACTCTTAAATTCTGTTCCAGCAATAGTGAAAAATCTAAATGTATACTAGTCCTTTTTAATGAATTAGAATATCATCAGAAAGTTAATTTATTTCAATAATTCAATTCAAAAAGTGAAACTCCTATATTATATAGATTCATTACAAGCAGAGTGATCTATTTTTTTTTTCTTTTAATGTTGAAGATTATGGCTAAAAGTTAATAAAAAAAACTAAATTTAGTCTCTCAGAAAATTAGAATATTGGGTAAAAGTTGAAGATTGTAGACTCATGGTGTCACACTCTAATCAGATAATCAACACAAAACACCTGCAAAGGTTTCCTAAGCCTTTAAATGGTCCAACAGTCTGGTTCAGTAGGCTACACAATCATGGGGAAGACTGCTGACTTGACAGTTGTCCAGAAAACAGTCCTTGACACCCTCCACAAGGAGGGCAAGCCACAAAAGACATTGCTAAAGAAGCTGGCTATTCACAGAGCGCTATATCCAAACATATTAATGAAAAGTTGAGAGGAAGGAAAAAGTCTGGTAGAAAAAGTTGCACAAGCCACAGGGGTAACTGCAGCCTTGAAAGGATTGTCAAGAAAAGGCCATTCAAGAATCTGGGGGAGATTCACAAGGAGTGGTGTAAAGAATCTGCCAGGCACAGCTTCGGGGTTAACGCCCATAGATAATCAGTCGGCACCTGTGTCTATGTCTGTGAGACTGACTCCATCTTCCACCACTCAGGGTGGCAGGCTTAGGAGTGGGAGAACCTATCACAGCCTGGCCAGACGGAGCTAGCTCCCGCCCTCTGTCTATATATACCTGCCTTTCCTGTTCCTCCTTTGCTTGTGATTCTCCTCGTGTGGTTTCCTGGCCCTGCTGCAGCTTCTATCTATTTGACCCTGCTTCATACTGACCCTGGCTTACTGACTACTCTCCTGCTCTGCGTTTGGTACCTCGTACACTCCTGGTTTGACTCGGCTCGTTCACCACTCTTGTTGCTCACGGTGTTGCCGTTGGCAACTGCCCCATTTCCCTTAGCTTTGTGTACCCTTGTCTGTTTGTCTGTCGTGCACTTACTGAGCGTAGGGACCGTCGCCCAGTTGTACCCCGTCGCCTAGGGCGGGTCATTGCAAGTACATGTGGGCAAAAGAAGACAAAAAGGGAGGATCCTATAGGGCGCTGCTGCGTGGTTGTTTCGAAGGTATTCAAGGATAATGGAAGCGAATGTGTATAAGTAGAAATTTATTAAATCATACAGGCTACACGTTTCGACACTGTACCACCGTCTTCCTCAGGCCGTAAACTGCAAGTAGGCAGGGACTGAGTGGCGGGTAGATTAGGGCTCACTTGTCTGTTTCCCTACCCCCATCATTACATAATCACAAGCCCATACCTAGTCTACCCTGGTCCCTGACACCATTATGGACCCCCTTGAGACCCTGGCTCAGCAAATGCAGGGTCTCTCCCTACAGGTCCAGGCCCTGGCTCAGAAGGTCAACCAGCCTGATGCTACCATGGTAGTCCCCCTCACCTCACCTCTTGAACCCCACCTCAAGTTGCCCGACCGGTTCTCAGGGGACCGGAAGACTTTTCTCTCCTTTCTGGAGAGTTGTAGGCTCTATTTTCGTTTAAAGACCCACTCCTCAGGTTCTGAGAGCCAGCGGGTGGGTATAATTATGTCCCGGCTCCAGGAAGGGCCCCAAGAATGGGCCTTCTCCTTGGCTCCTGACGCCCCTGACCTTTCCTCCATTGATCTTTTCTTTTCGGCTCTCGGACTCATCTATGACGAGACTGACAGGACTGCCGTTGCCGAGAGTCAGCTGGTGACCTTACGTCAGGGTAAGAGACCTGTTGAGGAGTATTGTTCTGACTTTAGGAAGTGGTGCGTAGCTTCTCGGTGGAATGACCCTGCCTTAAGGTGTTAGAGTAGGTTGGGTCTGTCGAACGCCCTGAAAGATCTGCTTGTTAGCTATCCCTCTTCTGACTCCCTAGACCAGGTTATGGCTTTAGTGGTACGACTTGACCGACGTCTCAGGGAACGACGACTTGAACGTCTTGATGTTTTCTCTTCTGACTCCCCCATGATGCCTCCCGAGGTTCCGCTGCTTCGTTCCTCCCCGGAAGACTCGGAGGTACCTATGCAACTCGGGGCCTCCGTGTCCCCCCAACAACGTAGAGATTTCCGCAGGAAGAATGGTCTCTGCTTCTACTGTGGGGATGACAAGCATCAAGTGAACAACTGTCCTAAGCGTAAGAATGCAGCCGGAGAACTTCCGCGCCTAAGTGATCATCGGGGAGGTCACTTGGGCGCACAGGTATTTCCCGTAAATATGAAACGTAATAAAATCTTGCTTCCCTTTCAGATCTCTTTTGGTGGTAGGTCTGCTACCGGCAGTGCCTTCGTGGATTCAGGGTCTTCTGCTAATATCATGTCTGTGGAATTTGCTATGTCTCTAGCTATGCCTTTGATTGATTTGCCTAAACCTGTCCCGGTAGTGGGTATCGACTCCACTCCTCTTGCTAATGGTTATTTTACACAGCATACCCCTGTTTTTGAACTCCTTGTTGGCTCCATGCATTTGGAGCAGTGCTCTGTACTGTTAATGCAGGGATTATCGTCCGATTTGGTTTTAGGCCTTCCCTGGTTGCAGTTGCATAATCCAACGTTTGACTGGAATTCTGGGGACCTTACCAAGTGGGGTAATGAATGCTTGACATCATGTTTTTCTGTTAATTCTATTTCTCCCCCTGAGGTGGTGAACACGCTACCTGAGTTTGTTCGGGACTTCGCTGATGTTTTCTCTAAGGAGGCCTCCGAAGTGTTACCTCCTCATAGAGAATATGATTGCGCAATCAATTTGGTACCAGGAGCTAAGCTCCCTAAGGGTAGGATATTTAATCTCTCTTGTCCCGAACGTGAAGCCATGAGAGAGTATATCCAGGAATGCCTGGCCAAGGGTTACATTCGCCCCTCTACTTCTCCGGTAGGTGCTGGCTTCTTCTTCGTAGGGAAGAAGGATGGTGGTCTTAGGTCATGCATTGACTACCGAAGCTTGAATAAGGCCACTGTAAGGAACCAGTATCCCCTTCCTCTGATTCCTGATCTCTATAATCAGGTTCAGAGGGCCCAATGGTTCTCTAAGTTTGATCTACGGGGGGCGTATAACCTTATCTGCATCAAAGAGGGGGATGAGTGGAAGACTGCGTTTAACACGCCCGAAGGTCATTTAGAATACCTCGTCATGCCCTTTGGGTTGTGTAATGCTCCCGCGGTCTTCCAGAATTTCATAAATGAGATTTTAAGAAACTACCTGGGGTTATTTCTTGTAGTGTACCTTGATGACATACTTGTGTTTTCCAAGGACTGGTCCTCCCACATTGAGCATGTCAGGAAGGTGCTCCAGGTCCTTTGAGAAAACAAACTGTTTGCGAATACCGAAAAATGTGTGTTTGGGGTGCAGGAGATACCATTTTTGGGCCAAATCCTAACTCCTCATGAATTCCGCATGGACCCCGCCAAGGTCCAGGCTGTGGCGGAATGGGTCCAACCTGCCTCCCTTAAGGCGTTACAGTGCTTTCTGGGGTTCGCTAATTATTACAGGAGGTTTATTGCTAACTTCTCGGTCATCGCTAAGCCTCTTACGGATCTCACTCACAAAGGTGCTGATCTCCTCCACTGGCCTCCTGAGGCTGTCCAGGCTTTTGAGGTCCTTAAGAAGTGCTTTATCTCGGCCCCGGTGCTGGTTCAGCCCAACCAAATGGAGCCATTTATCGTGGAGGTTGATGCGTCCGAGGTGGGAGTGTGGGCTGTCTTGTCCCAGGGTACCAGGTCCCTCACCCATCTCCGTCCCTGTGCCTACTTCTCCAGGAAGTTTTCACCCACTGAGAGTAACTATGATATTGGCAACCGCGAACTCTTAGCCATTAAATGGGCATTTGAAGAGTGGTGCCACTTCCTGGAGGGGGCTAGGCACCAGGTAACGGTCCTTACCGACCACAAGAATCTGGTTTTCCTAGAATCTGCCCGGAGGCTAAACCCGAGACAAGCTCGTTTGGCGTTATTTTTTACGAGATTCAACTTTGTGGTTACCTATAGGGCTGGGTCTAAAAATGTTAAGGCTGATGCACTGTCAGGTAGCTTCATGGCCAGCCCTCCTTCGGAGGAAGATCCTGCTTGTATTTTGCCTCCAGGTATAATCTTTTCCGCCATTGATTCTGATTTAGTCTCTGAAATTGCGGCTGATCAAGGTTCAGCTCCCGGGAGCCTTCCTGAGAACAAGCTGTTTGTTCCCCTGCAATTCCGGCTAAGGGTACTTAGGGAGAATCATGACTCTGCACTATCTGGCCATCCAGGCATCCTGGGTACCAAGCACCTCATTGCCAGAAACTATTGGTGGCCTGGGTTGCCTAAAGACGTTAAGGCCTACGTCGCCGCTTGTGAAGTTTGTGCTAGGTCCAAGACTCCCAGGTCCCGACCAGCGGGCTTACTAAGTTCTTTGCCCATTCCCCAGAGACCTTGGACCCATATCTCCGTGGATTTTATCACCGATTTGCCTCCATCTCAAGGCAAGTCGGTGGTGTGGGTTGTAGTAGACCGCTTCAGTAAGATGTGCCACTTTGTGCCCCTCAAAAAACTACCCAATGCTAAGACGTTAGCTACCTTGTTTGTCAAACACATCCTGCGTCTCCATGGGGTCCCTGTCAATATTGTTTCTGATAGAGGGGTACAATTTGTTTCATTGTTTTGGAGAGCCTTCTGTAAAAAGTTGGAGATTGATCTGTCCTTCTCCTCTGCCTTCCATCCTGAAACTAATGGCCAAACTGAGAGGACTAATCAATCTCTAGAACAATATTTAAGGTGTTTTATCTCTGACTGTCAATATGATTGAGTCTCATTCATTCCCCTCGCCGAATTTTTCCTTAATAACCGGGTCAGTGACTCGTCAGGGGTCTCCCCCTTTTTCTGTAATTTTGGGTTTAATTCACGGTTCTCTTCCGTTTCTCCTGGTAGTTCCAACAATCCCGAGGTAGAGGTCGTTCATCGAGAACTGTGCACAGTCTGGGCTCAGGTTCAGAAGAACCTAGAGGCGTCCCAGAGCATACAAAAAACTCAGGCAGATAGAAAATGTTCTGTAAACCCCTTGTTTATGGTCGGGGATCTGGTGTGGCTATCGTCTAAAAATTTGCGCCTTAAGGTCCCGTCCAAGAAGTTTGCTCCCCGGTTTATAGGGGCGTACAAGGTCATTGAAGTCCTCAATCCTGTCTCTTTCCGACTGGAGTTGCCCCCATCTTTTCGAGTACACGACGTGTTCCATGCCTCCCTCCTTAAACGCTGCTCCCCGTCCTTGGCTCCCTCGAGGAAACCTCCGGTCCCTGTTCTCACCCCTGTGGGGGCAGAATTCGAGGTGGCCAAGATTGTGGACAGCAGGATGGTCCAAGGCTCCCTCCAGTACCTGGTCCATTGGAGAGGATACGGGCCTGAGGAGAGGACTTTGGTACCCGCTCGGGATGTTCACGCTGGGATATTGGTCAGGAGGTTTCACCTTCGTTTCCCCAGTAAACCAGGTCCACTTAGAAAGGGTCCGGTGGCCCCTCATAAAAGGGGGGGTTACTGTAAAGAATCTGCCAGGCACAGCTTCGGGGTTAACTCCCATAGATAATCAGTCGGCACCTGCGTCTATGTCTGTGGGACTGACTCCATCTTCCACCACTCAGGGTGGCAGGCTTAGGAGTGGGAGAACCTATCACAGCCTGGCCAGACGGAGCTAGCTGCCGCCCTCTGTCTATATATACCTGCCTTTCCTGTTCCTCCTTTGCTTGTGATTCTTCTCGTGTGGTTTCCTGGCCCTGCTGCAGCTTCTATCTATTTGACCCTGCTTCATACTGACCCTGGCTTACAGACTACTCTCCTGCTCTGCGTTTGGTACCTCGTACACTCCTGGTTTGACTCGGCTCGTTCACCACTCTTGTTGCTCACGGTGTTGCCGTTGGCAACTGCCCCATTTCCCTTAGCTTTGTGTACCCTTGTCTGCTTGTCTGTCGTGCACTTACTGAGCGTAGGGACCGTCGCCCAGTTATACCCTGTCGCCTAGGGCGGGTCGTTGCAAGTAGGCAGGGACTGAGTGGCGGGTAGATTAGGGCTCACTTGTCTGTTTCCCTACCCCCATCATTACAAGTGGACTGCGGCCGGAGTCAGAGTCCAAGCTTTATGGAGATGCCGATTTCATTTTCCAGCAGGACTTGGCACCTGCCCACACTGACAAAAGCACCAATACCTGGTTTAATAACCACAGTTTCACTGTGCTTGATTTGCCAGCAAACTCGCCTGACCTAAACCTTAAAGAGAATCTATGGGGCATTGTCAAGAGGAAGATGAGAGACACCAGACCCAACAATGCAGAAGAGCTGAAGGCCGCTATCAAAGCAACCTGGACTTCCATAACAACTCAGCAGTGCCACAGGCTGATCGCCTCCATGCCACACTGCATTGATAACACCTCAGCAGTGCCACAGGCTGCTCGCCTCCTTGCCACCCCGCATTGATGCAGTAATTCATGCAAAGGAGCCCCGACCAAGAATTAAGCGCATATACTGTACGTACTTTTTAGTTGGCCAACATTTCGGTATTAAAAATCATTTTTGAAATTGGGCTTATATAATCTAATTTCCTGAGATACAAAATTTTGTGTTTTCATTAACTGTTCGTTATACTCATCAACATTAAAGGAAAATGCTGGAAATAGATCACTCTGTGTGTAATGAATATATATAATATAGGAGTTTCACTTTTTTAATTGAATTACTGAAATAAATTTACTTTTTGATATTCTAATTCATTGAGAAGAACTAGTAGGTGCGAATAAGTATTTTACACACAAGGCAATAACCTATTTGTATAGGAGCAATTCTCTACTCAATACTGTACTTCGTTTCTGTGTTTTAGAATGCTAGCCCACTGCTTATTGATATCCATGTAAATAAATTCAGTAGTGGCCATAGATGTGTTTTTTTCTCTTGATTTGCTACGTTATCATGGTGAGATATAAGAGTAGAATACATTGATCACACAGCAGGTTGTTTTTCTAAAGTGAGCTCTAATCTCTGGTAATGTCAAGCACAGCACGCTGCCACGGACATAGATGCAACTGTGCATGTTTTATATTTGAGTACTTTTACAACGGTTCACTTTGCAGGACGGAGCATATAACACAAATGAGTCACATCCAATAGCTGTATGCAAAGTCCCATTCACCAGGAAAAACTTTTTGTCATAGAAGCGATCAGATATTTAGGAATTTCATTACTAGTAGTGTAATTTTGTGCTATTTTGATTTCTGTTCATTCAGAGGAAAAGGTTTTCATGCATGCATGATAATTTTCTCATCTCTACGGGATCAGGAGATGGTATTCAGAAGTCATGAAGAACTATCTGTGCTCCTTCCTAGGCTAGACTGTCCCTTCAACTGCCCAACTGGAGTCTATTGGACATTTGGTTCTCCAATGTAATACCCCAGTGTAGGTGACTATCTTTTCCTGTAAAATCTTTATTAGCTTTTATGCACTTTCTGATAGGCACTATATAGGAGGGCACATTCTGGCAGGCACTGAGCATAGGGGCCCTATTTAGTGGCCAATAATGTAGGGGGCACTATCTGGCTGGCATCATATAGGGAGAATCCTTCGGCAGGTTCTGAGCATTAGACAATCTGTCAGACACTAAGTATAGTGTTACTCATGGTTAGCCACTGTTTAAGGGGGTTAATGTCAGGCAGACAGGGTAGACCTCATTACTATGGGGACACGACAGTTGGCACTTGGAGAGGTGGTTAGAGAGATGTGCGAGAGAGTGAGAATTTGGGGCATGTGCTTCAAAAGAAAGGATTCAATGATGTCTAAGCTGCACAATCTGTAGGTGGAAGAAGACTACATGATAGTCTGAACCAAATGGTAAAACAACAGAAAGTGACTACCTATAGAGATTTTGTTGACCATGAGTCATTGGGTATAATTGATGTTTATTATGCCTTCAACAGTGCCTGATCAGAACCTTATTCCTCTCCATGATCTGAAGCATGAGGATTCCCTGAGCAGCTGTATGTAACTTTTTTTTAAGTCATGGTATGGTGTAATTTTTCAGTCATTGTGTGGTAGTATTTGTCAGTCACAGTATGGTGGCATTATTGGGTCATTGTATGGCAGGGTTATTCAGTCACTGTATAGTGGCATTTTTAGGTAACTGTATGGTGGTATCATTCATGCTAGAGTGGTGGCTTAGCTATAGGGGTCGCAATTGTGACCGGGCCCCTAATCTGGTCCCGCTTCCAACTGAATCTGCATCCGCAGGACGCACATTCATCTGGGTTCAATGCTGTATCCTTGCTCCAGCATTCACTGTACCGTTAGCGGCACGGCGCAGGCAGGTGTGATGTAGTGACATCATTATACTGTATGGGGGCATTATACTGTATGGGAGGCATTATATTGTATAGGGCAGCTAAGGGGGGCATTATACAGTATGGTGGGCATAGTGTATGGGGCAGCTATGGTGGGCATTATAATGCATTGGGCATTATACTGTATGTGGCATCTATGGAGGGCATTATACTGTATGGAGCAGCTAAGGGGGCATTATACTGTATGTGGCAGCTATGGAGGGCATTATACTGTATGGAGCAGCTATGGAGCGCATTATACTGTATGGGGCAGCTATGGAGGGCATTATACTGTATGGAGCAGCTATGGAGCGCATTATACTGTATGGGGCAGCTATGTAGGGCATTATACTGTATGGGGGCATTATAATGTATGTGGCAGCTATGGGGGGCATTATACTGTATGGGGCAGCTATGGGGGCATTATACTGTATGGGGGTCATTATACTGTATGGGTCAGCTATAGGGGCATTATACTGTATGGGGGTATTATACTGTATGGGGAAGCTATGGGGCCATTATACTGTATGGGGGCATTATACTGTATGGTGGGTATTATAGTGTATGGGGCAGCTATGGGGGGTATTACACTGTATGGGGCATTATACTGTATGTGGCTGCTATAGGTGGCAATATACTGTAGGGACAGCTATAGTGGCATTATACTGTGGGGACAGCTATGGGGGGCATTATACTGTGTGGGAGGGCAGCATACTGTGTGGTGGTATTATACTGTGGGGGCATTCATGGGGTTTGTCGGGCAAGACAGCTGGGCATAGGCTTGTGCAGGGGTCTGGTGGTGTTGGGGAGGGGTAGGGAACCCAAGCTGAATTCTTGCACCAGGACCCATGAGCCTTTAGCTACGCCCCTGTGCTAGAGCATGACTTTTTGGGTATGAGTTACTTTTTTCGATATTGGCTTCATAGGGTCGAGGAAAGTGACAGTGGATATGTTGTATTTCTGCCAGATATACTCTGATTTTATTGTTGGTTTATATATATATATATATATATATATATATATATATATATAAATTTATTTATTAGCTTGATGGAATTATTGTGGACTGCAAGATTTCCTGGTATTTTCATGATTCACACACAATTAATCTTTGACTTCCTTAAATTCTAGTTCTGGCAGCAGCACACTTTCCCTCCCTTAATAAATCCTTTATGCATATTTATTTAGATTTTTAATTATATGTCGGGGGAAGGGGGAGAGGAGGGTTATTAGTTAAAGACCATGTAAACCTTTGAAAGATTTTTATATATAAAAAGGTCAATCAGTGTGTTTTGTGCAACATTATAATTTTTTTTATTAAAAATTAATTTAACTTTTTGAGATACAGCTGCTCTGTATTTTGTATACAGAGCAGCTGTATCTTACACTGAATCCTGTATCTGTCAAGTCCACGGGATTGACAGGTTCAGTGTCCGCAAGGCATGTGTGTCCGATCCACCTGTTATCCATCACATCTAAGTTCATAATTTAGGATGTAAAAAACAGGCCTTAGTTTTGCTCCACCTTCAGCCTATTGAAAGAATAACAGGATCTGCTTTTAGCAAGAAAGTCGTACGGAAAATTATTTTAAAGGAAATATTACATTGTGAGCAGGTCTTGTTAATATCTCAAATGATATTTTATGGAAACAGAATAGTAACAGACTCCTGCACCATTTACTGCTGTCTGACAGGCCTTCCTACTATACCCACGCTGGGTCTTATAAGTAGCAGAAGACAAAGATACTTTTTCAAACGTCTGGATAAAAATAATGAAGCAGGTGACTTGATTGACTGATTAAAAATCTTGTTCAGTGTTAAACTAGTAATACAGTATTGTCACTTTAAAATAATATGGTTATACATCTGCATAAAATATATTTTTTAAATACTTAAAAATGTTTTACATTCTTCAATAATAAAATGTTCCAGGCCCTTAGCAATGTTTATTGCATGCTGTGCTTGCAATTACCGTCCTGAAAAGACTCTCACTGTGATCATGTTCAAGTTTATAAAATGCTATGTTTTTAAAAATGCCATCTTCCACTGCTGAAAAAAAATAAATTTTCCCTTCAGTCACCATGTGAACTGATATTTTTTTTTTTAAGCAGTAAGAAAAGTTTCCCTCGGTGCCACAAGCATCGCTGGTTATCAATAATGTGATTTTCCATTTTTTTCTTCCTTCGACACTACACGGAGTCTGACATTTTCAGTTCCCTAAATCAGATTAAGCAAAGAACTGAAACATCATGAAATAAATGATTTGCATTTTTTTTTAGAGCTGTGAATCATACATCAATCAATGATGTAGGCTGGTTCCTGTGCATTTAATAGGTTCTTTGGTTACATCATTAGGGCTCAAATAACCTAGCACATGCATTGTTCCACAAAATTGGGGAAAAAGCTTTATTTTTGCAATTTGTTATTTTATGAGGGTGCTGAAAGTGACCCAATCACCGTTCCTTGGCAGCAGCTATCTGACATTGGAGGTTAAACTTAAAGCTATGGACACCTTTCACATATAATTTTTTTTGCATATGTTAGTGGCTACCTGGAGTTAAAAAAGTTTAATGCTTCAATCTCCATGAGTTAATTCACCCCCCCCCCCCCATATTCAGTTTGCAACCTGCATCTAGGTGAAGGCTTTTCTCGTGCGTGTGTGTGTGTGTGTGTGTGTGTGTGTGTGTGTGTGTGTGTGTGTGTGTGTGTGTGTGTGTGTGTGTGTGTGTGTGTGTGCGCGTGCGTGCGTGCGTGTGTATGTGTGTGTGTCTCTTCCAGTAATACATGCTGGCTGTGAGGTCTGTGAGTCCAGGATGCTGTTGTCTTCACTAGCTCCCACATATCAGCGCAGCTTGATTCCTTTACTGTTTTCCCTTTCTAATACAGCCCTTGTGTTCCCCCGTCTAGCTGGCTAAGAACTGATGCTCTCTGTGTGTTTGTTCTATTCTCCCTATCTACGCTGTGATGCAGTATAGCCAGAGGCGTAACTTGAAGCTCCTAGGCCCCAATGCAAAATCTGTAACAGGGCCCTGACCTACTAAGTGTCATTCATAAAACTGGTGTCTTCCTATGCGTAAGAGGTGCCATTGTGCCCCCTCCGCCACCGGGGGCTGGGTGCGACTGCTGCCTCTGCACCCCTGAGTACAGCCTGTGTAATCCCCCCCCCCTGCACAATTTACTGAGGGCAATAGTCTGCCTATCTACAGCCTATATCGTCTCTACCCCCTCCTCTTGCAAACTCTGCCGTGGGTTCTCCCTTCCTTATCTAATATAAATGGCTTTGCTGTGCAAAATCTCCTTCCCTTCCTGCTGGTATCTCTAACACTGAAAGAAGGGAACAGATAGTAGATGACATCAGCCCTGAGCCCACAACCGCAAGTAGCATTATGCCGTTGGATCTACTTCAAAAGAAGCAGCACAGCCAGCTATGTAGAGGAGCTGCACAGACTATACAGCAGCAAAATGGTAAGAAATTTTTAATGAAAACTATTTAGAAAGTTGTTTCATTTTGCATTTAAGAAGCAAATGAACAATAAAAAACAAAATTAAATGGCAAAAAGTCCTTAGACTTTAGCCTCTTGCCATCCTAGACATTTTTCATTTTTTTTCATTCCTTTTTTCCTACCCGCCTTTTAAAAGCGATAACTTTTTTATTTTTTCCATCAACATCGTCATATGAGGGCTTGGTTTTTGCAGGACGGGTTGTAATTTTGATTGTCACTTTTTGGGTACATGCAATGTACATACGAGTTTTTGATCACTTTTTATGCCATTTTTTTTAACCCCTTAGTGACCAGCCTATTTTAGGCTTTAATGACCAAGCTATTTTATTTGTTTTTCTATAGTCGCATTCAAAGAGCTATAACTTTTTTATTTTTCCGTCTACATAGCTGTATGAGGACTTGTTCTTTGCGGGATTAGTTGTACTTTTAAATAGCACCATTTTAGGGTACATATAATTTTTTTAATTAACTTTTTTGGGGGGGATTATAAAAAAAACCCTGAAATTCTACCATTGTTATATGCGTTTTAAATTGACGCCGTTCACTGTGTGGCATAAATAACATGTTACCTATATTCCATGGGTTGGTACGATTACGATGATACCACATATGTACAGGTTTTTTATGTTTTACGACATTTGCACAATAAAAACACTTTTGAACTAAAATTATTTGTTTTTGAATCGTCGCTTTCCAAGAGCCGTCATTTTTTTATATTTCCATCAATGTAGTGATTTTTTGGGCTTGTTTTTTACGGGACGAGACGTAGTTTTGATTAGTACTGTTTTGGGGTGCATGGAACTTATTGATTAATTTTTATTATGACTTTTTCTCGGGGCAATGGAAAAAAATTGCAAGTTCGCCATGGTTTTTTGCGTTTTTACTTTGTATACCAGAGCATTATTGCCTGTCAGTGTAAATCTGACAGGCAATCTATTAGGACGTGCCTCCAGCGCAGCCAAATAGGCATATGTCCAGGGCAGACCTGGGGGCTTATACCAGGCCCCCGGCTGCCATGACACCCCATAGGAGACCCGCGATTGCATTTGCGGGCCGCTGATTGGTGACAGAGGGAGCTCATTCCTTCTGTATACAAGTTAAATACCGCAGTCGCTATTGATGGCAGCATTTAACGGCCGCGATAAACTTCGATCGCAGGTGTTGGAGCAGGAGCCCGGCTGTCATCAGACAGCAGAGCCCCAGCTCTAGCCTGCACGGGACACCCGTGCGGGACTTAGACTGGGCAACCATGAAAAGGCGGCAGCCTAACCTAGGGCCCCTTAGTGACCACCGTGAATAGGCGTATTGGTGGTCACTAAAGGGTTTTAAAGCAGGGTGAGCAAAACTACATTTTATTTATTTACTTTACGGCGTTTACCGTGCGGCATAAATAATGTTATATTCTAATAGTTTGGACTTGGATGCGGCAAAACCAATTATGCTTTATCTTTTTATTTTTTACATTGCTTTAGGGGTAAAGGGTTTCTTTTTTGAGCTTTTAATATTTTTTTTATGTTTTGTATATTATAAAAACCTTATTTAACTGTTTTTCACATTTTGTTTTTAGTCACCCTAGGGGAGTTAAACAAAGGATAATATGATCACTGGAACAATCCACGGCAATACCTATTGTAATGCCCTTGACCGCGGGCCGTCAGGTTCACTCATCTCCTGACGACCGCAGCCATGGATCACTTCCCCTTCACTCAGCCGGGTCCCGTAGGGAGCGCGCGCACGCTCGTGCCCGCTCTTAAAGGGCCAGTGCACACACCTGAATCTGATGCCAAATTAGCCCATGATCCCCCTGGACTATAAGATGGGCTCTGCCCCTTCCTACATTGCCTGAGTGTTGTTGTTGTTGTTGTTGTTGTTGTTTACCTATGTTTGTCTCTTCAAATGGTCCCTTAGTGTTTCCTAGTTCCCAGTGTTCCCGTTCCTGCTACCTGTATCCCGTTCTATCCAGCACCAAGTGTCGTATAGAGTTGGAGTCGTGCTACGCTAAGTACTACCCCTGTCCTGTTACACCATGCCTGGTGTCCGCCTGTTGCCAAAGTCTCATCCGAGCCTGTCTTGCTGCTGTCCGAAGTTGCCACAGGTACACCTATTTGAACTATAGACTTTGATATGTGTCCTGTTGGCCAGCTGCCATACCGTTAAGGCGGTACGGCCCAGTGGGTCCACGCACCCAACGTGACACCTATATATTGTAGTGTATTGTCATTTTCAACAAACTTGTGACTGGGCTTAATAGGAGCTGAAAGATGGCCGACCTGGGGGCCTTCATTAGGCCCCATGGAAATTATAGGCACACCGCAATCTTTCTAACAGCTTTGATGCTGCGGTCGCTATTGACCACGGCGTCTAAGTGGTTAAATGGCCGGAATCAGAGTGATGGCCGCTACAGTGTAGCTTCGGCTGTATGTTACAGCTGATGACACACGCTAATGTATGGAGTGGGCTAAGCCTGTGACCCCGCTTCATACTTCCCCTTTCTGGCTATGACATACAGTTACATCAAGTGTCTGGAAGTGATTAAGTTTTTAGTTTTTACTAATATCCTAATTATCTTTCGGTATCAGCTTTACCCAGTGTTTTACCAATTAATAAGTAATTGTAAAAATATTTTTTTTTGTCCTATGAGAGCGTAATCTACATCAAATTTGATTTACCACTTCTCTGCCTAAGCTTCAAATTTCTGCAAATCCCACTGTAGTATTATATTATCCTCTTCTGTATTAATTACTTTACAGAGCTTAGCATCGTCTGCAAATATTGAAATTTTATGCCGAAAGCTATCAACTAGGTAATTAATAAATATATTGGAAAGAACAAGGCACAATACTGACCCCTTTGTTACCCCCAATAGTTACTTTGACCCTGAATATTCTCCATTAATGGCAACCCTCTGTTATCTTTTTCCTTTAGCTGGTTACTAACCCATACTACAATCCTTTCCAAGAACTGCCGCTTTTAAGAGAAACTGTCTCCACTAATTGCAACAAAGCTGGGCCAAAGTATGTCATGTCTCATTTGCAACTGTTTATTAAAGGGGGTTTCCCATTTTGGACATTTAAGGTGTAGCCACAGGATATCTTACATAGAAATTATTGGGAGTTCCAGAAACAGTGTTGGACAGTGAGCTACTATGTTGTTCCGGTAGCTCCGGAGTTCCAGAAACAGCGTAGTTCGCCGTGCTACAATGTTTTCGTACTCCTAACCACCTCATCAGTCAGTGGTCGGAGAGCAAGAGAAGGTAGAATGGGAGTCAGGTCAGGGAGCCCGAAGACCGACCCGCATCGATTGGACATTTTTGGCATATGACATAATTGTTCAAGATGGGAAAATCACTTTAATAGCCACCTGGAATATTCTGCAGGACACTTACGCCAGTTTTACACAGCTGTAATATGGGCAGATTTTAGTCCTGTTTTACTTTTTACTCTTATAGCTGAAGCCAGAAGCCATGGGTGTAGCTAGGTTCTCCAGCACCCAGGGCAAATATTCAGTTTGGCGCACCCCCCCCCCCCCACCTCTTTCCCGACATCTCCTTCCCCTCGACATGTTTGTTTTCTCCACCAATCGACGTGTCATTTCTTTTCCACATTTCTTTTTATGTAACTCGAGCATAAAGACATGTGTAAATTTTACAAGCAATATAGTTCTATACACAACACCAGAATAGTTCTCAGTACATAAATACAGCACCAGAATCAAGCTCAGTACATACAGTGAAGGAAATAAGTATTTGATCCCTTGCTGATTTTGTAAGTTTGCCCACTGTCAAAGACATGAACAGTCTAGAATTGTTATGCTAGGTTAATTTTACCAGTGAGAGATAGATTATATATTTTAAAAAAAAGAAAATCACATTGTCAAAATTATATATATTTATTTGCATTGTGCACAGAGAAATAAGTATTTGATCCCCTACCAACCATTAAGAGTTCAGCCTCCTCCAGACACCAGTTACACGCTACAAATCAACTTGGTGCCTGCATTAAAGACAGCTGTCTTAAATGGTCACCTGTATAAAAGACTCCTGTCCACAGACTCAATTAATCAGTCTGACTCTAACCTCTACAACATGGGCAAGACCAAAGAGCTTTCTAAGGATGTCAGGGACAAGATCATAGACCTGCACAAGGCTGGAATGGGCTACAAAACCATAAGTAAGACGCTGGGTGAGAAGGAGACAACTGTTGGTGCAATAGTAAGAAAATGGAAGACATACAAAATGACTGTGAATCGACATAGATCTGGGGCTCCATGCAAAATCTCACCTCGTGGAGTATCCTTGATCCTGAGGAAGGTGAGAGCTCAGCCGAAAACGACACGGGGGAAATTGTTAATGATCTCAAGGCAGCTGGGACCACAGTCACCAAGAAAACCATTGGTAACACATTACGCCGTAATGGATTAAAATCCTGCAGTGCCCGCAAGGTCCCCCTGCTCAAGAAGGCACATGTACAGGCCCGTCTGAAGTTTGAAAATGAACATCTGGATGATTCTGAGAGTGATTGGGAGAAGGTGCTTTTGTCAGATGAGACTAAAATTTAGCTATTTGGCATTAACTCTACTCGCCGTGTTTGGAGGAAGAGAAATGCTGCCTATGACCTAAAGAACACCGTACCCACTGTCAAGCATGGAGGTGGAAACATTATGTTTTGGGGGTGTTTCTCTGCTAAGGGCACAGGACTACTTCACCGCATCAATGGGAGAATGGATAGAGCCATCTACCGTCAAATCCTAAGTGACAACCTCCTTCCCTCCACCATGACATTAAAAATGGCTCGTGGCTGGGTCTTCGAGCACGACAATGACCCGAAACATACAGCCAAGGCAACAAAGGAGTGGCTCAAAAAGAAGCACATTAAGGTCATGGAGTGGCCTAGCCAGTCTCCAGACCTTAATACCATCGAAAACTTATGGAGGGAGCTTAAGATCCGAGTTGCCAAGCGACAGCCTCGAAATCTTAATGATTTACAGATGATCTGCAAAGAGGAGTGGGCCAAAATTCCATCTAACATGTGTGCAAACCTCATCATCAACTACAAAAAACGTCTGACTGCTGTGCTTGCCAACAAGGGTTTTGCCACCAAGTATTAAGTCTTGTTTGCCAAGGGGATCAAATACTTATTTCTATGTGCACAATGCAAATAAATATATATCATTTTGACAATGTGATTTTCTTTTTTTTTTTTTTTTATATAACCTATCTCTCACTGGTAAAATTAACCTAGCCTAAAAATTCTAGACTGTTCATGTCTTTGACAGTGGGCAAATTTACAAAATCAGCAAGGGATCAAATACTTATTTCCTTCACTGTATATACAGCACCAGCACAAATACAGCTCAATTTAGTGCAACCCCTGACGTATAGATTCACACTAAATTGTTTCCAGCTCCCAGCATGGCCCGAACAATGGTAAGAATATGCTGGGAGATGCTGTTTCACAGAACAAAAATCATATCATAATCATCTCGCTGCAGATCATACAGTGACTACAGTACAGATTAGAGGCAGAATAAACATTTACATAGTGACTCACTGGTGACGTCTCAAATACTAGTTCTTTTTCTCCATCCGGTCCAGACCTCTATGATGACTTTTCCCGGTCACAGCCCATTTCTGCAGTTTGCCGCTCAGATGTATTCAGCTTCTCATTTTTCCTACATTTGTACACCTATAAACAAAGATAAAGTTTTCATTATACCACATACTACGCCCCTAAATATAATAGCGCCATACACTGCACCTCTAATTATAATAGCACCATACACCGTGCCACACACACACACACACACACACACACACACACACACTGTGCCCCCTGTAGATAGTGCCTGCCATAGAGACCCCTGTACATAGTGCCCCCCCATAGAGCCCCCTGTAGATAGTGCCCCCATATAGCCTACCCATGTATATAGTGTCCCACAAATAGCTCCCCCTATAGTGCCCCCATATAGCCCACCCCTGTATAATGTCCCACATATAGCTCCCCCTATAGTGCTCTACAGAGAGCCCACCCCTGTATATAGCCCCCTGCAGATATAGCCCACCCCTGTATATAGTGCTCCACGTATAGCCCAACCCTGTATATAGCCCCTCTGTAGATATAGCCCACCCCTGTATATAGTGCTCCACAGATAGCCCACCCCTGTATATAGCCCCCCTGTAGATATAGTCCACCCCTGTATATAGTGCCCCACAGATAGCTCACCCCTGTATATAGCACCCCTGTAGATATAGCCCACCCCTGTATATAGTGCTCCACAGATAGCCCACCCCTGTATATAGCTCCCCTGTAGATATAACCCACCCCTGTATATAGCTCCCCTGTAGATATAGCCCACCCCTGTATATAATGCTCCACAGATAGCCCACCCCTGTATATAGCTCCCCTGTAGATATAGCCCACCCCTGTATATAGTGCTCCACATATAGCCCACCCTAGTATATAGCCCCCCCATAGATAGAGCCCCACCATAGAAAAATACCCCCCTGGTAGATAAAGTCCCCCCATAGATAAAGCCCTCCCTGTAGATAAAGCCACCCCCATAGATAATGGCACACACTTTTTTATTACGATAAAATAACAAACTATTCAAACTCACCTTAATCCCGTTCCCACGCCTTCCGGCAGTAATGGAGACCTGCTCTCTTCTGCGCAGGTCTCCTGGGGTTGAACGCTTCCCTGTCAATCAGAGTCTTTCATCGACGCAAGCGTCGCAAAGTATCGCACAGCTTCACTCGTAGAAAGGCGCTGAATGGCGGGCAGTGGCGGATTAAGTAGACCATAGGCCCTGGGCTGTTCCACAAACTTGAGCCCTCCTTCCCCATCGCCGTTCTGCCGTGTCTATAGTGAACACCACCTTTTTGTCTGAGCATTGACAAATGGTTGTTACGATTCCCCTTGTCAAAGGGCTGTGTCCCTACATACTGATAGTCTCCAACCATCGCTGACAGTATCACAGTGTGTAGGGACATATCCTCCTGACAATGGGAATGGTAACATGCATTTGTCTATTAGCTCTGGGTACACAGAGATATGTAGAATACAAGGATTACCTGCAACAGACATGTCAGGAGAGAATATCCCCTATAGATCCAGTGACGTCTTCTCTGATGGGAGCCGTTTTCTTTTCTTCTCCGTCTGACGCAGACCGTTATGGCGACTTCTACTGATGAGACATCTTTGCCCATCACTTCTGCAGCCATTTCCAGCCCCTATAGAAACACACAAATTTAGACACCAAGGCCCAGAATCAAATATTAAGGCTGTGTTCACACGACCTATTTTCAGACGTAAACGAGGCGTATTATGCCTCGTTTTACGTCTAAAAATAAGGCTACAATACGTCGGCAAACATCTGCCCATTCATTTGAATGGGTTTGCCCACGTACTGTGCAGACAACCTGTCATTTACGCGTCGTCGTTTGACAGCTGTCAAACGACGAAGCGTAAAAATACAGCCTCGTCAAAAGAAGTGCAGGACACTTCTTTCAGACGTAATTTGAGCCGTTCTTCATTGAACTCAATGAAGCACAGCTCAAAATTTACGGCTGTCAGAGAAGCCTCGCAAAATGCGAGGAGGAGCATTTACGTCTGAAACGAGGCAGCTGTTTTCTCCTGAAAACAGTCTGTCTTTTCAGACGTAAAAGCCTGCTACCGTGTGCACATACCCTTAAGGGGTGGTGCATGGCAAAGACCGTTTTTTACACTGATGATCTATCGATGTACCTGGACAACCCCTTTTACTCAGACTAATAAATTTGGACCACAGACTAGATTATAGAATACATACAGACCCAGACCTTCTAAACTATTGCAGTCCCCGGACCAGACCCCGCCCTAAACAAATACAGACCCCAGATCAAGCACCCTGAATAAATACAGATCTCAGACCGGACCCCTAAATACAGACCCCAGACCTAACCCCCTACACTAATAATGACCCCGGACCTGACTCCCTTAATACTGACCTCAGACCAGACCCCCTAAACTAATACAGACCCCTAAATAAAGACCCCAAAACTAATACAGACCCCAGACCACACCCCCAAATACAGACCCCCTAAATACAGACCCCCCAGACCCCCTATTCTAATAGAGACCCCAGACCAAAGCCCTAAATACAGACCCCTAACCTAATAGAGACCCTAGAACAGGCCCCCTAAATAGACCCTGTAAACTAATACATACCCCAGATCAGACCCCCTAAATACAGACCCCTAAATAAAGACCCCTAAACTAATACGAATCCTAGAACAGGCCCCCTAAATAGACACTATAAACTAATACAGACCCCAGACCTCAAACTAAAACAGACTCCCTAAATACCGACCCCAGACCTCAAAGTAAAACAGATCCCCTAAATACCGACCCCAGACCTCAAACTAAAACAGACCCCCTAAATACCGAACCCAGACCACTTAAACTAACACAGACCCCTAAATATACAAACCCTAAACCCCTTAAACTAATACAGACCCCAGACCAGACCCGCTAAATACAGACCCCTTAAACTAATAGCCACCAAAGCTCCTAAATACAGTCCCCAACCAGGCCCCCTAAATACAGACCCATTAAACAAATCAATCCCCTTATACTTACATAGTCAGTCTTCTCTGTGGAGTCGCTGCTGCTGCTACTCGAGGTCCTGCGGTCATGTGACCAGCAGGTCTCTAAGCAATAGTAAGAACTTCAGAGATAAGGTCATGTGACCTTATGTCTAAAGGTCCGTTTGCAGGACATACACAATGCAGTTTCGTCGCGGTTTTGGCTGCGATTCGCGGAAAAATCGCGACACAACTCCAATGTACCATGATAATATGATAATCCGCCATTGATGGCTGGGCACGGAACATACCAGGCCATTCATTGGTTCTAATTGTACCTGTGTCCTATACACGCAGGTACAATAATAGTGCAGGAGGGGGTGGCGCTGGCGCCCCCTCTAAGTTGCGCCCGGGGCACATGCCCCGCCTGCACCCCCCCTAGCTACGCCCCTGCAGAAGCTACAGCTGTAAACCGAAAACACAGATGAAGGGGTCCAGGCCATTAATCAGAACTGGGACCCCTTACTTCAGGGTATTTGGGGGAGTTGACCTATTGTAATCTTTTAAATTGTCAGAAGATTTAAAAATGCAGAACCATTTAACCAATGTGTCCAGATATTACATTGGTGCCCTTGTAAATAATTTGTGTAGGGGAAATAAAAAAAACGTAATGCCTTGATAGGAGGGCTATTGGGATTTATAAACCTTCCGACCCTACAGTATAGTGATATGTGCATAGAAAGTGATCAAGGACTGAATTTATATAAAGAGTGAAAGCGTCAGCATGAAGTGACCGGGAAGAAGGAAATATCGCTTACCTGCAGGCAACCAGAAGATTATTTTATCTTTGTAAATAAGCATGTTGACGAATGAGTCTGACAAAAGGCTGCAGATGATGAATGAGGCAGCTGGCATAAACTATTGTATTTACACTTATGCCTCCTTTGAGGAATTGACACTATACATAGATTTCACAATTAAGATGAATGTACTCCTTACAATTGCAGCTAAAATGAGGCCAAACATGGTTTTATGTAAACTATAGAATATCTTACAATTCTTACATATAAATCAGTAATTCTGAATGGAAAATACCTGGTAGCAAGCAAGAATAACCTTATGAACTGTTCTATATAATGCCCAAGGTACAAGAAACAAATGAGCTTCTTGTCATGAGGCAAAATAAATTATTAAAAAATCAGTTCTAACGTCTTACTAATTATAATAACTGTTAGCTTGACTAATAGGTAATTGAGTGTCTAGACAGCATTGGAGTGGATCATCAGAGGAGTGAATGATCATCTGCTCAGGAGTCAGTCACCTTGGAGCCTATTAATTAATGATCGGGCAAACGAGCCTTCATATAAACGCTCGTTCCTGATTATTTCCCTGTGGAAACAGGGCAATGATCAGCCAATGAATGAGCAAACACTTGTTCATCAGCTGATCGTATCAGTTATGCAGCACAAAATATTATTATTATTATTGTTGTCGGCAGCACATCTCCCTGTGCTCGTTTTTACGGACAAAATTGGCCAGTGTACAAGGACCCTTAGGGTCAAGGGAACAATTAGAGGAGTTTCCTTGTACCTGTAAACATCCTGTGAGCTGTTCATTAGAAGACGAGTTAAAAGCGTTGTCTTTTGAAGAAGATCCTATAGAGCCCTTCTATTCTACATCTGTCTTAAAGGAGTTGTCTGCTTTGGACAATCCCTTTTTGTCAGAAGGGTCCATTGATGAAAAGCTGATCACAGTATCCTGCAGCTGGAGCCCGAAGCTATCAGCTTTAATTTGTGGGGAAATCCGTAAGCAAGTGTTCGATTTCCCTGCAGAATCACCACAGCGGACATTAAGCATTATGTTAGGGATCTGCCAGGTACTACGTCTAGGTATAATCAATCCACACCTGAGGCCAGACCTGTTCGACTGACACCATCTCCCACCAACCAGGGTGGCAGGCTCAGGAGTGGGAGAGCCTATCGCGGCCTGGTCAGTCGGAGTTAGCTCCGCCCCCTGTCCTTTATTACCTGCCGTGTTCTCCTCCTCAGTGCTTGTAATTCTTCTGGATTCCTGGCCCCACTGCTGCTTGCTCCAGCCTGCTTCTGCCGTGCTTCTGCCTTGCTGCAGTTCCGCTTATCCTGCTTTGCTTTGCCTCTGGCTTGCTTCCTTCTCCGTGCTCACTTGGGTATACTCCACTTCATCCTGGTCCTACTACTCATTCACCGCTCCGTTTCCTCGCAGCGTTCCGTGGGCTACTGCCCCTTCCCTTGCGTGTTCCCTGTTTGTTCTCCTGTGCACTTAGACAGCGTAGGGACC
Organism: Rhinoderma darwinii; assembly: GCF_050947455.1. Classification (NCBI taxonomy): domain Eukaryota; kingdom Metazoa; phylum Chordata; class Amphibia; order Anura; family Rhinodermatidae; genus Rhinoderma; species Rhinoderma darwinii. The sequence goes on along the minus strand of NC_134697.1, from coordinate 48,424,128 downwards.
GCCGCCCAGTTGTACCTCGTCGCCTAGGGCGGGTCGTTGCAAGTAGGCAGGGACAGGGCGGTGGGTAGATTAGGGCTCACTTTCCCTTCACCTCCTTCCTGCCATTACACATTACACATTAAATCAATGAGCTCTCTTGTAGCTCTCTTTGTAGCCCAAAAAAAATGGTGGGTGCTGTCTCCCCCAATGAACTGGACAATAAAAGAAGCAGAAGCAAAGGTGTGCACCAGGTAGAACTTGACAGAGGTGTACAGAGCAGACCACATGGTCGCCTTGCACAACTGAAGGGCAGAAGCCTGATGGCGCACAGCCTAGTAAGCTCCAACCACTCTGGTAAAGTTCGTCGTGACCCAGAAAGGAGGTGCCAATTCCCAAACATTATAAGCCTCGCGAACAATCATTCGAATCCACCTTGCAATGGTGGCCTTGGAGGCCGCCAAACCCTTCCTGTGACGTTCCGGGAGGATAAATAAGGAATCAGACAGCTGGAAGGAAGCAGTGACAGAAATTTAGTCTGTAGGGCGCGGACGACATCCAGGATGTGGTGGGAACACTCCCTTGGATGACTGCGAGAAGGACAAATGGACGGCAAGACAATATCCTTATTCATGTGGAAGGCCGAAAACAACTTTAGGCAAAAAAGTGGAGAGCACGGTCTTGTCTTGGTGAAGAGTCAGAAACGGAGAATGGCAAGACAGCCGCCAACTTCGAGACCATCCAAAAGCAGGTTACTGCAACCAGAGAAACCACCTTCCAGGACAGAAAACGAAGAGAGATCTATTGCAAGGGTTCAAAAGGAGCCGACTATAAGATATCCAAGACCAAAATGAGATCCCAAGAGGGAATTGGAGGATAGGGGGGACCACGTTAGCAACTACAGTTGGACACTGATGCCACGAGTGTGTCCACAGAACAGGCCTCCAGGTCCTGAAAGATAAAGCCATGTCCGGAGGACCCCATCTGAGACAAATTTGGTCAAAGACATCAAGGTGAGGAGACCACGCTCTGGGATCCACCGTTTCGTGACTGAGGAAGTCCTCGACCCAATTGCCGCCCAGGCCAGGATCTTTGAGGCTTTAGCCATCACTGCAACACTGCGCATGCCCCCCTGGTGATTTAGATAAGCCACGGCCGTGGGATTGTCTAAATGAACCCTCACCGGGTGCCGGACAGAAACTGAGTCCAGTGCAGGAGGCACAGAAACATGGCTCTCAATTCCAGAAGACTGATGGGAAGGGAGGGCCCCTGTAGGGACCACAGCCTCTGAGGCTGGCAGCCATTTATAGGATCAGCCAGTTCAGCGGGAGGAAGGCGCACCCCTGGGAACTGCAAGAGAAGTGATCCACCAACGAAGCGAGCAATGGAGTGAGTTTGAAAGGATGAACTTCAGGCAAGACTTGGATCAGTTGTCGGTTGATGATCCAAATGAACCAACTCCGAGTGCCCAGAGTGATCTGGAGAGCCATCTTCTTGTCGTCCCTGGAGGGAGACTTGATCAGAATGTCACCCAGGTATGGAGTAACTGACACCCCCTGGTGCGAAGGAATGTCCGAGCCATGGCCAGGCCAAATGGAAGTGCCATGAATTGGTAATGACGAGACGGTACCGCAAATCACAGGAAGCACTGGTAGGTAATGAAGATAGGGATGTGCAAATACACGTCCTTGATGTCCACAGAAGAAAGAAACCCCCCCCCTGCTCCATGAAAGCAGTGACAGATCAGAGAGAATCCATCGGAATATTATGGACCTGAACATGCACGTTGAGACGCTTGAGGTCCAGGATGGGCCGAACCATCCTTTTTGGGGACGACAAAAATGGTTGGAATGAAAACCCCGGAACCTTTTGCTCGAGGGTACCGGAATGATGAGGCCGCCCTGGAGGGGACTGTGGAACAGCGGACTAAAAGAAATGCTCTGGTGGGAGGCTGGCAAATTCGATTTTGTATTCCAAACATCCACCTCCAGAACCCAGGCGTCCGAATTGTGAGAGAGCCAGACCCCCTTGGATCGCAGAAGCCTGCCCCCCGAGGTGAATCGAATGGGAGTGAACTTTCAGGCGGAAGTGGCCTTGCCAGTTCCAACCTTCAAAGGTAGAGGTCGAGGACGCCAGGAATGCTGAGTCTTAAGGGAAGGTTTGGCCTTCTGATCCTGGTGAGACTGGGACCTAGATGATCTGGTGTCAGAGAAACTACAAAAGGAATTAAAAAGAGGAGCTGCCTTTTTGACCAGAGAAGCACGCTTGGGCTTATTTTGACGAAGATGGGTGCTCTTGCCATCGGTAGCCCTTGAGATTATCTCATCCAATCTAGATCGGAAGAGACTGGAACCTGCAAAAGGGAGCACAGTCAGGGAGCGCTTGGAAGCTGAATCAGCGGACCAAGCTTTAAGCCAGGTAGTCCTACGGATAGCGACAGAAGAAGCTGAGGCTCGAGCCACCAGCCGGGCAGCGTCGAGGCCAGCCTCACAGATATACTTGGATGCATTGGAAATAAGGAGGAGGACCCGAGAGAAGGCCATGATGGCGTTTGTGCACCCATTCAGTGATTGTTCTGCTAACCCAGACAGATGCATAAATCAGGTGAAGGGCATAGCCAAAGTGGTTTTCGCAAAGGAATCCACGTGGCGATCCAGAGGATCCTTGAAGGAAGTGGAGTCCGCCAATGGCAAGGTAGTGGCCTTGGCTAATTGAGAAAACGGAGGATACACTACCTTATCCATGCAAAAGAATTTCCTTCTTGAAAAGGGTAGAAAACTTCTTGTCTGGGTGCTTTCTTTACTTAAAGACAATATACTCTAGTTCCGAAATGGCTGGAAAAATAGCCTGAGGAAGGAAATAGAGTCAGTGGAAGGGGAAGATGCAGAATCAGTGACACGAACTGTATCACAGACAGCCCTAATTAGCACCTCCACCAATTGAATCTGAGTTGGAATTAGACAATTCACCGTTAGACCAGACCTCTTTAGGGGGAGAGGAGGCACCAGACCTGACTTCAGGACAGGAAATACCCTGCCCACATGGGGAGATGAAACAGAAGAGTACAGTGAAAATCAAGGTAGGCGACCAGGTCTGCTTACGGGGTTGGCCACGAGGGGAGTCCATATGGAGACAGGAAGAACAAGAGTCCGGCCGGTGAGCGTGCAGATATACCACCTAAAATGGACTGAGTAATGTTTGCCAGGTTATCAACCGTCTGGAAAAGGGAATTGGCACATTCTGGATCCACACCCATCATACCAGTGGTGAGCAACACTGGGGGTGGTAAGGGTGCAAAGGACACAGGCGTTTATCTAGGAGGCTGGCATGCATCACATAAGGAAGTAGACGGACCACAAAAAAATGTAGTATTGTACTTGGAACAGGCATAAACTGCAAAGCTTGTCTGGCGTGAGCCTTCCCCTTTAGGATCAGACATGGCAGTAGAAGAAGGTTACTTGACTTCACACTATAACAGTGGGAAAGAGGAACCCAGAAAAGAACACCCAAACTACGCAGCAAGGAGCTCTCCTATTTAGGGAGTGGTAGCTGCCTAACCTAGCACAACTAGATAATTGCACTGCCTGAGCCTAGTTCTCCTAGGGTAATGCACGTACCTATAGGGAAATAACCTAAAAGCCAAGGAGCTCAGGTAAGGGAAAAAAGAAAGTCCCATGGAATAGGCTGGTCCAGCAGACCACTACAGTACACAAGCGGTGTCCCGGGAAGTGGGGGGTGGTGGTGTCAAAGTAACACTGACCCATCTCTCTATCTCCCAGATGTGCTGACCAGCAGGAGCATCTCCTTAGAGAAGAGATAGAGGTGCACCCCGTGCCCCTAGTTCTTCATGATAAAAAAAATAAAGTACAAAAGAAAAATTATTCGTAGAAGTCAGACACTTCTGTGAAGACTGAATAGCTCAGTGTCTATGGGCAGGGTATACCCTGTAGGAGGAGTTGCTTTTTTTTATTTCATAGTGGAAAGCCTCCGAGTGGCAACAGCATATACCCATGGTCTGTGTCCCCCAATGTAACGATCAAGAAATTCAATTAAATATTATGCTTTATTATTTCTAATGCTTCGTTGGTTTATATTCGTCTTTCAAATGTATATTGGTCAGCTGTCCTGTCTCCAGAATCAGTCAAATGGGACATGGGCAGTTCAGAAGAGAGCTAGTTCAATTAGTTTTCATGCTTATGCGAGATGGGTACAATGGGGACATGGCAGGCACTCCTGAATATTCAGCATTCAAAATGGTGGAGGCACTATGGAGTACAGTCATAGGAATTTTTATTCAATTACCAATACAGTTGCCTGCTTGGTCTTCAACATCTCATCTGCATTGTTAGACAGGGTTCTGGCCAAACATAGTCGGTGACTGAAAACTGTAGCAATACCTGCAGTAGACAAATGAAGTTAAAATTGAAGAAAAAAATAGTACATTGGCTTTATCATATTAGATTGAATTACCTATTTCCCAGAAACAGAAGACATTTTAATCAGTACACAGTGCGTGCTACGTATATGATTTAAAGAAATGTGATAGTTCATCTTTGAATTGACAGACTATATAATTAAATCTTCAGCCTTTGACTTATTCAGTCGGTGCAGTCTTGAACAGAAGAAATATCACATCTTTGTAATTTGATTATCTAATTTTTTTTTCTACTTGATTGATAAAGTGAGAAAAATTTCCCATTTGTGTGTGATTGGCTGTCCTCAAGCCAACCCCCCCATTTTGTGAGATACAATTGTAACAGAATTCTAACAATAAACCAGAGAACGATTTGTGGGTATACAAAGCGTGTCTGTGTGTCTCTTACTTCTCTCCGATGTATCGATATACTCTAACTAATGGATCTTGATCTGGGCAATCCAGTAGCTGAGAGAAGGGAGATTTAACGGCTTCCTGCTCTGTTTATTTATTTTGATGCAGTGCCGTGAAAAGGCTACTGCATCAGAATAAAGCCTGTTAGTGGCTGCCGCAAATACACCTATGGGCAGTCACTAACGGCTTAAAGATGACAATTTTTCAACAATTTTGTCAAGCAGCTGACACTTAACAGGGCAATGCATTTCTCTTTTAAAACAATGCCTCACCTTGTGAACCTGCACTGGTGAAAGGCTTTCAAGACAGGAGACACAAGGAGAAGATGCTGCATGTTCCTGACTCCTCAAACTTATCAGCAGAGAACTCTACCAGTGTGCTACCTCTGCTGTCGAGAGCCAGCTACAAATTCCTCCAAAGATGGCATGTTCTTATTCCTGCTGGAAGTGATAATTACATTTGGTTTTATGGGGACAATAAGGAAGTCCAGAGGTCAACTTGAGGTGGTGGTGTGGTGCTTAAGCAGTGTCTGAACAGTGAGTGTCTTCTGTGTGGGCCCTGTTTCAAATCTTGATGTGTGACCTTGTCTAGAAGGAACCTTGCTGGGTGGTGTTTATAGGTGGTGTGGAGGCAGTGCAATGAGGTTGTTGCTGCATAAGAAAGTTACTTCTATGATGAATGTTACTTATACAGCTGTCTTTTTTTCTAGACAGCTGTATTTATGTAGAAGATTATTAAAGATTTCAGCAATATACTCATCACTCAAATAGGTATCATAATCCATCACTCCGTGGCACTTTGGGAAAGGGGGGAGCTGCCCAAGGTCACCAGGAGAATAACGTGGGTATTAGAGCCCACATTGTACAGAAGTGATCCCTGTGCTCAACTCAAATCATGCAAGCTGTGAGCCAGCTACACGGGAGCTTTACAAGGACACATTTTTATTTTTATTTTTTTCACCTCTTTTATTTACAAAAAAAAAAAAAAGGGTAATCAGACTTTCAACAAGAGAAACTTTAGAGCTTATTGGGGCATGGCTCATATACAATCTTGCTGCCTGTGCTTAAAGGCGACAACAATTTTGTAAGGCAGCTGACGCTCAACGGGACAATGCATTTCTCCTTAAAAAGAATCCTTCACTGGAGAAAGGCAGAAAACACAAGGAAGAGATCCTGGGGATAGAACCTGCATGTTCCTCACTCTAATTTATCAACAGAGAACTTTACCAGTGTGCTACCTCTGCCAGCTACAAATTCTTCCAAAGATGACATGTTCTTTTTCCTGCTGGACATGACATCTACACTTGGTCTTGTGGGGACAACAAGAAAGTGTAGAAATCAACCTAAGCTTGTGTTCTGGGGCTTAAGTAAGTGTATCAACAGTGAGTATTTTCTGTGTAGACCCTGGTTCAAATCCTGATGTGTAGACTTGTTCAAAAGGATACCTTGCTGCATGGTGTTTATAGTGGTGTGGAGGCAGCACAATGAGTATGCTGCTGCATAGGAGTGTTACTTATATGAAGAAAGTTACTTCTGCAGCTGTCTCTCTTTTTGAGACAGCTGTACTTACATAAAATCAAATTGGGGTATGACAGTGAAGTGGTTTGGGGCTTAAGTACTTAAGCCAGGTTGGCTATGGAGTTAGCCCATATACCTGGGTTCAAGGCTTCCTGCATGCCTCTTGTGTGGTAGATGGCATTCTCCTAACTCATACAAGCTTGCTGTCTGTACTTAAAGATGACAATGTTTTTCGAACAATTATGTCAAGAGGCTAATGCTCAACAGGGAAATGTATTTCCTCTTTTAAAAGAATCCCCTGCCTCGTGAACCTGCACTGGAGAAAGGCAGGAGACACAAGGAGGAGATTCTGGGGATAGAACCCACATGTTCCTGACTTCTCTCATTTATCAGCAGAGAACTTTACCAGCATGCTAGATCTGGTGTTGAGAGCTGGTGGTGAATTCTTTCAAAGATGACATGTTCTTATTACTGCCGGTTGAGACATTTACATTTGGTTTTATGGGGACAATAAGAAAGCACAGAGATCAACCTGAGCAGGTGGTCTGGGGCTTAAGCTGTGTGTAGTGTAGTGTAGTGTAGTGTAGTGTAGTGTAGTGTAGTGTAGTGTAGTGTAGTGTAGTGTAGTGTAGTGTAGTGTAGTGTAGTGTAGTGTAGTGTAGTGTAGTGTAGTGTAGTGTAGTGTAGTGTAGTTATTTTTCCAACAATTTTGTCTAGTGGTTGATGCTCAACAAGGCAATGTATTTCTCTTCTTAAAAAAAACCCTCACCTTGTGAACATACACTGGTGAAAGGCACATGACATAGAACCCGCATGTTCCTGACTCCCCTAATTTATCAGCAGAGAACTTTACCAGTGTGCTACCTCTGATGTCAAGAGCAAGCCACAAATTCTTCCACAGATGACATGTTCTTATTCCTGCTGGAAGCAACGTTTACATTTGGTCTTAAAGGGAATGTGTCGCTAGAAATTATATATATATTTCCTGACTTGTGAAAAAATAAATAGTACAGACACATACAGAGATTAAAAAAAAAATGGCAGCCCCCATAGAGAAGTAAAAGAAAGAAAAAAGAAAAAAGTACAACACAAAAACACAAATAAATACAATTTACTTTAATGACATAGTAAAAACAATAACATATATAAAAAAAAAAAAATTTGTGACACCTTCCCTTTAAGGGAACAATAAGAAAGTCTAGAAAATGACCTGAGCTGGTGATGTGGGGCTTAAGAAGTGTCTAAACGTTGACCATCCTCTGGAAGCTAGAGTGTTAGCCCATGTACCTGGCTTGTGGCATGCCACTTGTGTGGTAGATGGCGTTCTTCTTACTTATACAAGCTTGCTTGCTGGCTGGCTGTGCCAAAAATTTTGTAAAGTGCTTGACCCTCAACAGGGCAATGGATTTCTCCTTAAAAAGAATCCCTCGCCTTTGTGAACCTGCACTGGTGAAAGGCAGGAGACACAAGGAGGAGATCCTGGGCATAGAACCCGCATGTTCCCAGCTCCTCTAATTTATTAGCAGAGAACTTTACCAGTGCGCTACCTGTGCTGCAAGGAGGTGTCCTCAAATTCTTCCAAGATGACATGTTCTTATTCCTGCTGGAAGTGACAATTACATTTGGTTTTATGGGGACAATAAGAAATCTCAGAAATTATGTCAGAAAGCATCTCAGAAATAAACCTGAGTTGGTGGTGTGGTGGTTAAGCAGTGTCTAAACAGTGAGTGTCTTCTATACAGACCGTGGTTCAAATCCTGATGTGTGGACTTCTCTAAAGTGTACTTTGCTGGATGGTGTGGTGACAGTGCAATCAATATGTTGCTGCCTAAGAAAGTTACTTATGCAGCGGTCTTCTTTTTCAAGTCAGCTGTATTTATAAAGCAGATTATTGCAGATTTCAGCAATATACTCAAACAGGTATAATCTATCCCCCCATAGGTGGCACCTTGGGAAAAGGGGGAGCTGCCCAAGGTCACCAGGAGAACAACATGGGGATTAGAGCCTACATTTACATAGAAGTGATCCCTGCGCTCAATTCAGATCACACAAGCTGTCACCTCTTTAAAATTAGCGTAATCTGACTTTCAGCAAGAGAAACTTTAGATCACCTTGAAACATGACAGCGCAGCAACTTTGGGCTTAAGTGCTTTTAAGGCTGGCAACACAAGGCAGAGATCCTGGGGATAGAACTCATATGTTCCTGACTCCTCAATTATATCAGCAGAGAACTTTACCAGTGTGCTACCTCTGTTGTCAGGAGCTGTCACAAATTCTTCTATAGATGACATGTTCTTATTCCTGCTGGAAGTGACGATTACATTTGGTCTTACGGGGACAATAAGAAAGTCCATAGAACAACCTGAGCTGGTGGTCTGGTGCTTAACCCCTTCCCGCTGCAGCGTGTTTTGACTTTCCTGACAGAGCCTCATTTTTCAAATCTGACATGTGTCGCTTTATGTGGTAATAACTTTGGAATGCTTTTACTTATCCAAGAGATTCTGGGACTGTTTTCTCGTGACACATTGGACTTTATGTTAGTGGTAAAATTTGATCGATACATTCAATATTTAATTGGGAAAAACACCAAAATGTAGCGAAAAATTGAACGAATTAGCATTTTCTATAAATTTAAATGTATCTGTTTGTAAAACAGATAGTGATACCACACAAAATAGTAACTAGTTCACATTTACAATTACAAGGCTTAGAACTTTAGCAGAAATTTCTCACATTTTCAAGAATATTCCAAAACCTATTTTTTTAGGGACCTGTTCAGTTCTGAAGTGGTTTAAGGGCCCTATATATTAGAAATTCCAATATTTCAAAACCTGCAGCCCCCAAAGTATTCAAAACAGCATTCAGAACGTTTCTTAACCCTTTAGGTGTTTTACAGGAATTAAATCAAAGTGGAGGGGAAATGTACAAATTTAATTTTAATTTTTTTCTGTAGCACAGAAGGTTTTACCAGAGAAAAGCAACTCAATATTTATTGCCCAAATTCTGCAGTTTTTAGAAATATCCCACATGTGGCCCTAGCTCAGAAGCAAAGGAGCGCCTAGTGGATATTGTGGCCTCCTCATTACTAGAATATACTTTAGGCACCATGTCAGGTTTTGTGGGGCCAAATCAGTGGAAACACCCCAAAAAGTCACCATTTGGCAAACTAAACCCGCAAAGAATTTATTGAGGGGTATAATTAGCATTTTGACCCCACAGGTTTTTTGCTGAATTTAGTGGAATTAGGCCGTAAAAATGAAAATCTAATTTTTTTTCCAAAGAAATGTAGAAACATTCTATTTTTAAAAGGAATATAGGATAAAAAGCACCCCAACATTTGAAAGCAACTCTCCCGATTACAGCAATACCCTATATGTGGTTATAAAGGGCTCAAATTTTGCTGGAATGGTTTGCATTTCGCATTTGCAAAGCCCCTTAGGGACCAATAGGGTAAGGGAAGTGTATTATACGTGGGCTGCTGTGGTTTGTGTGCCAGGGCTGCTTTTTAGTCTCAGTCCAGCCCTGCTTGTTAGCGATTTTTTTGGGCTACTTGATCTACAAAATCATGGTATCTGGGTATATAACTTGCATTACACACAAAAAGTAATAAGACAGTATCAGGTGTAATTTTCATTCCTTTCAAAATGAATTTCAGTGTGAGGCATTTACATGGGATGGCTTTGCTGCCAATGGAGAACATTAGCAGTTTTCACAAAGGAGAAGGCATAGCTGATCTGTCAGGACTTTAGGAGAACAATGACGTGCTGGTTAACTCATCAATTATATCTTTTTTTTTAATTACTATTGCAAATTAAAAATATGACTGTTAGAATTCAAAGTAAAACGTTCCTTTCATTCATTACATATGTATGGTTTAGTGAAGTCTCTAGTATCCTATTATAAACACTTGAATGCAAGCACAAAAAGTATAATTTCACATGCAGAAATCCATTGTACCGCTAAGTGCTTATACAGTGAACAAGCTACTGTATGCTCATTCCAGAAAATTCACTAGCCCAAATCACAATTCTACAGAAATATTAGTCACACCTGTGGTAAAGGGCCCACAAATGTATCATAACAAAGTCCACCAAATATATTACTAAAATCAAATCAATGTGAAATGTATTAATATTTTCTAACCAATTACTAGTAAAAACAGATTAATCAAGAGGCAATGATATTATAGTGGTGCAAAGTCCAGTTTTGCAGTGCTGTGGCTGGGGCCAGATACAGTGAAGGAAATAAGTATTTGATCCCTTGCTGATTTTGTAAGTTTGCCCACTGTCAAAGACATGAACAGTCTAGAATTTTTAGACTAGGTTAATTTTACCAGTGAGAGATAGATTATATATAAAAAAAAAAAAAGAAAATCACATTGTCAAAATTATATATATTTATTTGCATTGTGCACAGAGAAATAAGTATTTGATCCCTTTGGCAAACAAGACTTAATACTTGGTGGCAAAACCCTTGTTGGCAAGCACAGCAGTCAGACGTTTTTTGTAGTTAATGATGAGGTTTGCACACGTGTTAGATGGAATTTTGGCGTACTCCTCTTTGCAGATCATCTGTAAATCATTAAGATTTCGAGGCTGTCGCTTGGCAACTCGGATCTTCAGCTCCCTCCATAAGTTTTCGATGGGATTAAGGTCTGGAGACTGGCTAGGCCACTCCATGACCTTAATGTGCTTCTTTTTGAGCCACTCCTTTGTTGCCTTGGCTGTATGTTTCGGGTTATGGTCGTGCTGGAAGACCCAGCCACGAGCCATTTTTAATGTCCTGGTGGAGGGAAGGAGGTTGTCACTCAGGATTTGACGATACATGGCTCCATCCATTCTCCCATTGATGCGGTGAAGTAGTCCTGTGCCCTTAGCAGAGAAACACCCCCAAAACATAATGTTTCCACCTCCATGCTTGACAGTGGGGACGGTGTTCTTTGGGTCATAGGCAGCATTTCTCTTCCTCCAAACACGGCGAGTTGAGTTAATGCCAAAGAGCTCAATTTTTGTCTCATCTGACCACAGTACCTTCTCCCAATCACTCTCAGAATCATCCAGATGTTCATTTGCAAACTTCAGACGGGCCTGTACATGTGCCTTCTTGAGCAGGGGGACCTTGCGGGCACTGCAGGATTTTAATCCATTACGGCGTAATGTGTTACCAATGGTTTTCTTGGTGACTGTGGTCCCAGCTGCCTTGAGATCATTAACAAGTTCCCCCGTGTAGTTTTCGGCTGAGCTCTCACCTTCCTCAGGATCAAGGATACCCCACGAGGTGAGATTTTGCATGGAGCCCCAGATCGATGTCGATTGACAGTCATTTTGTATGTCTTCCATTTTCTTACTATTGCACCAACAGTTGTCTCCTTCTCACCCAGCGTCTTACTTATGGTTTTGTAGCCCATTCCAGCCTTGTGCAGGTCTATGATCTTGTCCCTGACATCCTTAGAAAGCTCTTTGGTCTTGCCCATGTTGTAGAGGTTAGAGTCAGACTGATTAATTGAGTCTGTGGACAGGAGTCTTTTATACAGGTGACCATTTAAGACAGCTGTCTTTAATGCAGGCACCAAGTTGATGTGGAGCGTGTAACTGGTCTGGAGGAGGCTGAACTCTTAATGGTTGGTAGGAGATCAAATACTTATTTCTCTGTGCACAATGCAAATAAATATATATAATTTTGACAATGTGATTTTCAGTTTTTTTTTTAATATAATCTATCTCTCACTGGTAAAATTAACCTAGCCTAAAAATTCTAGACTGTTCATGTCTTTAACAGTGGGCAAACTTACAAAATCAGCAAGGGATCAAATACTTATTTCCTTCACTGTACTTGTTTTATTATCAAAAGCCAAGAAACCAAGGGATATGGCTTTAGACAAATTCACAGCCAGTCTTGTGGCTCTGACCTTGGTGCCAAGTTCTAATAGAGCTAGGACATCTCTGGTGTCAATAGCGAACAATAGCATGTGAGGGACAGAGAAACTGATTGGGGAGCAATGCCCTACTATAAATTAAAATGTGTATTAGAAGATGCAGAGGAGTTTAGGACCCTTGATGTTTAGAATAAGTTATTGTAGGTGGTGCATTATTGCTTATAATACAGCCCAACTGCTGCAGAATCTTTGAGAAAAGGAAGATGGAGAGTGTCTCTTAACTGACACACTTTGGGGACTCATGTCAAAGGGGCAAGAAGAGTTGATGGGTAGAAGAGAACTGAAGAACACAACACAGTACAAGCATGCTGCTGCACTGCATTGCCGAAAGTGGACATCTGGTCCTACTTAGCAGGTTTGCTTGTTTCAGCCAAACTTATTGCTAGCAGGAGTATTAAAGGCGTTGCACCAGAATCAAAAATTATCACCTATCCACAAGACATGTGCCAATTTTCTGATCGCTGGTGGCCCCACTGCTGGGACCCCCACAGACTGAGAATGGGGGTCCTAAACCCCCCATTCCTCCTTACCTCTCAACCACAGTGTAGAGGACATTGAATGGAGCAGCGGTCAAGCCTCAGAATGCTTCGGAACCAATTACCGGATTTCCGTAGAGTTATGGTCTCAAGTTAAAATATTAATTGGTTGCTGAAAGTCCATTGTAACTTAAAGGGAGCATAGTATTCAAAAGTCCCATAACAAAGATACAGCAGCTGGGTCCACCACTATTACTGGGCCAAGATCTGGTTCCACTTTTCAATTGAGAGGAAGCGGCTTATGCTGTCCCTCTGCATTGAAATGAATGAAAATTTACAAGAGACTCCATAACACCAATTCACTCATGCTCCATCATTAATTCCCGGGGGGGGGGGGGGGATCTGTAGGAGACAAATTGATAAGGAAAGATTCTTGGGCCCCTTGGAAAGTTTACTCATTGTGAAAGTGATTAAAATAGGTTTGTGACTCCATTTTGTGGCATCCATCTTGTAGCCTTTCTACTAATATATCCATGCAAGCATGGTCTGAAACAATCAGGCCCTGTTCACACTGAGTTTTTTCTGCCTCAAAATTCAGTCTGTAATTTTGATCTGCCTGCACGCCGTTTGCTTCATTTTTAGCCCGCGGCCATTGAGCGAGGCTGGGAAAAACGCTTTCTCTGCCTCCCATTCGGAGACGCAAGTGCCCGAAGATACGGCTTGTCGCTTCTTTTTCCCGCGAGACTTTTTCCGCTCGCGGGAAAAAAACAGCCTCTGCCTCCCATTGAAGTCAATGGGAGGCATTTTCCGGAGCGGTTTCAGTGTAAAAAAACTCCTTATATGTTCAGCCTTTCTGGTTATGGAGAACACAGGTAAATATTTACCCGTTTTACTATGAGAAAAGGAGTCTACTGTCTGGGAAAATAGCTTGTTTACTGCAACAGTGGGGCGCAGTATGACCCTTTAGCCGAAATGACGTGGTATATTTTGGGAAATTATAGTTTTACATTTAAAAAGTCTTATGCCTGTAATTGGTTCAGGATGAACATCTCATTGTATGCTATTGGCTGAATTAGTCAACGTCACATTGTAAGCAATTGGCTGAAATAAAGTCTACTCCTTTTTAAAAAGATATTATTGCAGTTGCTTTTGTATATAAAGCTCAGAGAAGAATATTTGAGTATACAAGCATGGTTTGTGTCTCTTACTTCTCTCCGATATATCAATTTATAACCTATGATTTGGATCTGGATAAGTTTCCTGAGTGGGTGTTAGCTGACCACCTGTCTAAAACTTCAGTCAAATATATTTTGGCCATGATTGCGTCAACACTCTGGTATCTAAAATATTAAACTGTGTTTTTTTCATCTAGAAATGTTTTTTTAAAAAAATTATATTGGAATATGTGACAATGTATTAGATATTTAAGTTAGGTTGGCCTTTTAATTTTTTTTTTGTTCTTAGTTAGCCCAAGGTATATTTAAGTAAAGGCTTTGTACACCTTTAAAAAGTTGTTTTTTTTTATAAAAAGGTCAGTGAGATTGGTACAGCTTTCAAATTAGTTTTTAGAACGTTATTTTTGCTTTTTGAGATACAGCTGCTTTGTATTCTGTATACAGAGCAGCTTTATCGTTCGCTGACTCCTGTACGTCTGGTCAACGGGACTAACGCGCTTCGTGTCAGTGGCTCCTGCGTGTCTGACAAGCGGTATCCACCTGTTATTCATCACATCAAAGCTCATAACTTAGATTTGATAGATTACAGGTGGATCCTGCTCTGACACTGACCCGACATACAGGTTTCAGCGCATGATACAGATGCTCTGTATACAGGATACAAAGCAGCTGTATGTCAAAAAGCAAAAATAATCTTTAATGAAATGTAAATACAAAGTTGCACCAATCACACTGATACACATTTTTTTTATTAAAAAAAAAAGTTTTCAAAAAAGGTGTACATAGAGAAGATCTGCTCAGTATTTGATATACAGAACTTACTGCCACCTAGTAAACTTTGAAAGAACTTGGTTAAATATCACACTTACCAATTCTGGCAGTGCATGGTACCGCAGCTCGGTCACATTCAAGTGTATGGGATTGTGCTGCAGTACTAGACACAGCCACTACCGAACGTACGGACCTGTGTCCGGCAAAGAATGCAGCGCACGCCGGAGACCCTTAAAATCAATTGTTTGTCGTGTGTATTGAGTCTGGGCCACTAACCATCGGATATTGAAACATCAAAGTAGTGGAAAATTCCTGTAAGAAAATAATTTAATCTCTCAAGATCATAATTTGATTACTTGAGGTTCTTCTGAAGGTCATTATTATCTTCCAAAATTCTGCTTTTCATACATTCGTTGGTAGAACTGGATAGTAAGGAGATTTTTGGCTACACACAGAGCTATATACAGTACATAATTACATTTGTTATTTTGATATGGAAATAGTTTTTTTTGCTACTGGTGAACTTTTCTTAAATGCTATATGGGTTGGATGTTATTAAAAGTTCTGTTTTTGACACACAAAAAACTACTGACAGGTGAAGTAAATAACATTGATTATTTTGTTACAATGGCTCCTGTCAAGGATTGGATATACTAGGCAGCAAGTAGTCAATTCTTTAAGTTGATGTGTTGGGACCAAGAAATATAGGTAAGTGTCTGAGGGGCTTTGATAAGGGCCAAATTGTGATAGACAACTGTGTCAGAGCATCTCCAAAACAGCAGGCCTTGTGGAGTGTTGCCATTATGAAGTGGTTAGTATCTATAGATAGTGATCCAAGGAAGAACAACCGGTAAACCAGGGACAGGGTCATGGGTACGCAAGGCACATTGATGCGTGTAGGGATGAAAGGCTAGCCAGTCTGGTCCAGTTGCAACAGAAGTTACTGTAGCGCAAGTTGATGAAAAAGTTAATGCTGGCTATGATAGAAAGGTGTCAGAACACACAGTGCATCGGAGCTTGCTGCATTTGGGGTTTGCCTAGTTGCAGGGTGCCCATACTGACCTCCGTCCACCACTTAAAGCACCTACAATAGGCATGTGAGCATCTGAACTGGACCATGAATGCAGGAAGGTGAACAGGCCTGATTCACCTTTTCTGTTATATCATGAGGATAGAAGGTTGATGCTCTGGGCAATATTCATCTGGGAAACCTTGGGTCCTGGCATTAAAGTGGATGTTCTTTTGACACTGGAGGCCTCAAACCATTTCTGAACAATTTTGCAAATTCCCCAGATCTTAATCTGAGCATCTGTAGGGTGTGATGGAAAAGAAAAAAAAGGTCCGATCCATGGGGACCCCGCTTTGCACAGGACTTAAAGGATCAGCTGCTAACATCTTGGTGTCAGATACCACAGGACTTCTGAGGTCTTGTGGAGTTCATGCTTCGACAGGTCAGAGCTGTTTTGTCAGCACGAGTGGGACCTACACAATATTAGGCAAGTGGTTTTAATATTTTGGCTCAGGGATCTATCCATTATACATGAGACTCAGTAGTTACTACATCCTCAATAACACATGCACAGGTTCTTAATCTAAACGTTGGAATGTTTGTGAGGTCTCAAAATTTAAATATAAAGTCCAGGGAGAACCAGAAGATATGACTATGGGAAAAAACTCACTTTATATATTGCCATTACTTCAGCCCTGCTTCTGAACTGTGCTCATCATGAGGGAGAGGTACTGCTAAAAGAAACCCCTACAATCCACTTATCGCAGGCAAGTGCTCATTTCCTGCACGGATAGACCATTGCAATGGGCTATATGTGTAATACGCAGACAATATGGGTCCCTCAGAAGAACACCTACCCCTTGCCATGACTCTCTACTCTAGCAAATAGAGGAGAGTCTAAATGTATTAGAGGTGGATCACTTGCTTCAGACGTTACAAAGGCAATTGAAAAGGGGTGGTCATGAAACTGATAGATTGGAACATCTAAAAACACTGAATTCTAGGTGTTTGGATTGGAAATGAAACACAGATTAATACTCATTGATCACAAGTGTGTGAATTTACTAAAATACTAAATGCACTGAATGAACATTTATTTTTATTTTTTTAGAGATAAGGTAGTGTTCTGTACTTACAGAATATTTACTATGCTCTAATATCGCTCTATTTAACAATGGAGGCAGAGGGTAATGGGGGGAAAGGGAATGAGTAGTACTTAATGTCTCTTGCCTCTACTCAACAAGAAGATAAAAAGAGTCAAGAGACAAATTCTCTCTCCTGCCACAGTTCTCATTATGAATATTTTATTTCATATTATAGAAGATGTTTTGTATACCAAGTGACATCATACGTTCTCTGACAGAAGAGATGCAGGAAAACCATTGTCTAAAAGGCTTTTTTTTATTTAAGTAAATGTACCAAAATTTACATTTAATCATTGTGCAGTTCTAAATATACAAGGCTTAAGATAAACATTTACATGTAGTTTTACTAAATGCAAAAAAAATCTACATTTGTACAGGTAAAATGAACAGGATTACACCTATATACATATTTGTGGACATGTTTTCTGTGTTAGAGAAATAAGGACAGTTTATTTGGCAGTTCTTGTTCTCAGGCGTCTCTTCATTATAAGGTGATCACTTTCTTTTTCATTAGTGTCCAAAATAATCTGAACAACAAGAAAAACAAAACAAAAATAATCAACATAGAATGGTCAAAAGTGTTCATGATTCAGTAAAGTTCTTCCAGGCAACATCTTAACAAGGAAGAAAAGGACTGTAGCAATCAAAGGACCTCATTTCCTACAATCTAATCTACTACAGATTATATACTAAGTATGCATTTAAAGAGTCTCTGTCACCACATCATAAGTGCCCTATCTCCTATATAAGGAGATCGGCGCTATAATGTAGGTGACAGCAGTGCTTTTTATTTTTTTTAAAAACGATCTGTTTTCACCACTTTATTAGCAATTTTATATTTATGCTAATGAGTTTCTTAATGCCCAAGTGGCCGTATTTTTACTTTAGACCAAGTGGGCGTTGTACAGAGGAGTCTATGACGCTGACCAATCAGTGACCAATCAGCGTCATACACTTCTCTCCATTCATTTAGGCAGCGCATAGGGATCCTTTTAGATCGCTATGTGCTGTCTTATACTAACACATTAACAATACTGAAGTGTTTAGACAGTAAATAGACATTCCACGGGATGTCCATTCACAATCTGTGCACTTCGTCACTGTTTTTGTGGTACTTACAGCAGAGCACAGCGTAACGTCGCGAGATTACGCTGTAGATGACAGGTTACGAGATTACGCCTCCTCTGCTGTAACTACCACAGACACATTAACGAAGTGCAGAGATTGTGAATAGACATCCCGTGGAATATCTATTCACTGTCTAAACACTTCACATACTGATCTAGCAGGACCCCTATGCGCTGAGTACATGAATGGAGAGGAGTGCATGACGCCGATTGGTCAGCGGCATACACTCCTCTGTACAGCGTCCACTTGGTCTAAAGTAAAAACACGCCCAGTTGGGCATTAAGACACTCATTAGCATAAATCTAAAATCGCTAATAAAGTGGTGAAAATAGATAGTTTTTTTTTAAATAAAAAGCATTACTGCCACCTACATTATAGCGCCCATCTCCTTATGTAGGACATAGGGCACTTATAATGTGGTGACCGAGTCTCTTTAAAGGGGTTTTCCCACGAGATAAATTTATGACATATCCAAATGTGTGTAACTTTTTTACGTCATTTTGTTTTTTAATAATAATGCAGTTTGTAAGGGGAAAAAGTGGGTTTTTAATTTTTTTTCCCCTCTTTTTATGAAACTTTTTTACTAGTCCCACTAGGGGACTTAACTATGCGATTATCCGATCATATTTATAATACACTGCAATACTTCTGTATTCCAGTGTATTATGCCTGTCCGTGTAAAACGGACAGGCATCTGCTAGGTCATACCAGAGGCATCTGCTAGGTCATACCAGAGGCATCTAGTAGGCATACACTATAGGCAGACCTGGGGGCCTTTATAAGGCCCCCGACTGCCATAGAAGACACAGACACTCTGATCTTATCGCTGGGTGTAGGTGGGATGAGAGGGAGACCCCTCCCTCTTTCCAAAACCACTCAGATGCGGCGCTCGCTATTGAGCGCCGTATCTGAGGGGTTAAAAGGGTGAGACCCATACGGATATCTATCATACCTGTTCGAGCAGGGATGCCCCCAGCTCTATGGCAGCTGAGAGCTGGGAGATTTAACGGCTCCCTGCTCTGTTTATTCATTCCGATGTAGCGCCGTAAAAAAGCTATTGCATCGGAATAAAGCCCGTTAGTGGCCGCCGTACTAACACTATGGGGCGGTCACTAACGGGTTAAAGATCTTGCTGTCGTAGGGGAAATATCTGTAGTTCTCACTTCCGATGCTTTGGCTGGGGACTTCAGCATTGCAAAGCTTCTTAAATCACTGTCCATATATGGGAAGTGACATCAGGAGTTTCCGCAAGGCAGAAATCCCCAGCCAGAGCAACTCCGGCATTGTAAAGCTTCCGTCAGGAGTCCCAACATACACCTCCGACAGAAGGAATAAATGTGACATGAACTAGGCCTAATGCCCACAAATAGTGAGATGTGCAGAGATATTAAACAAACATGTAAAACAAGACGTATACCTCTGCAAAAGCCAGAGCAGGGAATAGGGCATTCATGTGGGCGGGCAGGACAGCCTCTGCTGCGTTGGGAAGTTACAGCGCTAACTGTCCATATATGGACAGTTATGTCATTAGAGCTTTATGGACGAATATGTTTAATAGGATGCCCTACAATGTCAAGCGTCAGCCATAGGTCCCCATGTTAGGGAAAAAATGTATACCGCGCAAAATACTTTTTTTGCATGATCCAGTAGAACGGAAATGCATACTTCTGCATAACAGCCCGACAGAAACTAAAAGGACATTTTTTGGTCTCAGTCAGGCTAATAGAGCCCTAAGGACATGCTTAGCATGCACATCAGAAGCTTTCCATATGTGCATGCTAAACATAGGACCAAAAAGGCAATGTGAACAAGGCTTTGCAGGAAAATAGTCTGGATCAACATTGTACGTCCATCTACTTCAGAGGAAGGCAAAAACCCTCACGAGGCAGAAGATAATTTTCCTAATATTAGAGAAAAATAATTAATTCCCAACTCCAAATCAGAATAAATCCCTCGGTCAACGACCCATTTCCAGCAATCAAGTGGCCATAACATGTAATATTATTGCTTATAAGAAAGTCATCAAGGCGACTTTTAAACCTGCATTTTGACTGATTTAGAAGTCTCATACAACGCTATTATAGATAAACTGAATTCTTATAAGCCAGCTGGCTGCCTACTTACCGTATGAGCAGGGATGTCGAGTGGAGCGGAGATTTCAGTAGTGTACAATTTCCTGCGGGATTTTTTCGGTTTATTTGCATCAGCATTTCTGCCAGGGTTCACATCTGTGCTCTTTGGTGCCCCAATAGTCTCAAGGAATTTTTTTGCTTAAAAACAAGAATTATGCCTTTAATGTCCTTGTCCCAAAATCAATTCAGAATTGGATTGTTAACAAAAACTTGAATGGTTTAATACCTTTGGTGTGAAAGATGGAAGGAGAACTTTGTAGAAATTCTCCAAGCTTTTGTAACGTCCCATCTTTTTTCTGAGTTGATGCAGTACTTGAAGTAGATGGCTGCTTTCGCAATGTTAGTTTCTGAAACAAAGATACGTTTTAATCCTGCATATAGAGGTTATGTAATTTCCTTGTAAAGTTACAATGATGCATTTGTAGTCGCCGCTAAACCTAAAGACAGCCGCTCATAAAAAGAGCCATTAAAGTGGACCTACCATGAGAACATACTGTGTTTGTATAAAATATACTAAGATCCCGACGATCACTGCCCCTTCACCAATGACAGATGGATACTATGTATACAGACCGATGCATCAGCAATCGGTGAGGGGTATCTGACACACGGACCATGCTCTTAGGCCTCATGCACACGACCGTATTTTTTTCCACCTGTAAATACTGGCGTAAATACGGGTCCGGTGTCACACGTATTCGACCCATTTTGCACCAGTATTTACGGACCCGTGCCAGTAAATATGGGTCCGGTGTCACCAGTATTCCACCCGTATTTACAGGCACGTTTTTGGCGGCAAAATAGCACTGCACTAATCGGCAGCCCCTTCTCTCTATCAGTGCAGGATAGAGAGAAGGGACAGCCCTTTCTGTAATAAAAGTTAAAGAAATTCATACTTACCCGGCCGTTGTCTTGGTGACGCGTCCCTCTCTTCACATCCAGCCCGACATCCCTGGATGACGCGGCAGTCCATGTGACCGTTGCAGCCTGTGATTGACCTGTGATTGGCTGCAGCGGTCACATGGGCTGAAACGTCATCCACGGACGGCCAGGACGTCGGGCCGGATGTCGAGAGGGACGCGTCACCAAGGCAACGGCCGGGAGACCGGACTGGAGGAAGCAGGAAGTTCTCGGTAAGTATGAACGTCTTTTATTTTTATTTTTTACAGGTTGCTCTTTATTCTGATCGGTAGTCACTGTCCAGGGTGCTGAAAGAGTTACTGCCGATCAGTTAACTCTTTCAGCTCCCTGGACAGTGACTATTTACTGACGTCGCTTAGCAACGCTGCCGTAATGACGGGTGCACACATGTAGCCACCCGTCATTACGGGAGCTCCATAGACTTCTATGGACTGTCCGTGCCGTTATTACGGCCTGAAATAGGACATGTTCTATCTTTTTTAACGGCACGGGCACCTTCCCGTAAGAAAACGGGAAGGTACCCGTGGCCAATAGAAGTCTATGAGCCCGTTATTACGGGTCGTAATTACGACCCGTAATAACGGGAGTTTTTACGGTCGTGTGCATGAGGCCTTAGCCTGTTAATTTACATGGATGGTAAAGGTTAAATTTAAAATATTTTTATTACTTCTGTTTAATATGTTTTAGGCCCTGTTCACACAGTTTTTGCAGGCAGAAAATCTGTCTCAAAATTTTTGCCGTGTTTTTTGGGCCACGGGCATTGAGCGCCGCAGGCATTATTTCATTGGGAGGTCAGAGATAGAAACGTGGGAAGAAAGAGCATGTCGCTTCTTTTTCCCGCAAAGGGTTTTTGGGTAAAAAATGCCTTTGCCTCCCATTGAAATCAACAGGAGGCAATTTCGGTCGGTTGTGGATTCAGACGCGGTTTCCGCGTCAAAAACAGCGCCAAAAAAACTGTGTGAACTAGGCCTTAGTAGCAGAAATGGACAAATTGCATAAACAGTATAGCACAAATACAGGTCAAATCAGCGAATGCGCCAACTACATGCCAATACACATGAATCTGCGCAGTTATTAATTGTAAGGTCTCTAAAAAATAAAGACAGGCGACCTTATGGCAAAATGTCAAAAATAATCTAAATATCAGATCGATCATATTCATTTTCTAACTAAAACGACATACAGACCTTTGAGCTATAGACGCTCGTTGCAGGACTTGGCAAGGATGACGGGGTCATTTTATTAGTTCTTGTATTTTTCCGATTTTCATTTTTCACAATATCCTTAACATGATATGAAAAAGGAAACACTATTACTACAACTTGAAACTTGTCTTTTTAGGGTCTCAATGGCTAAAAATAGTATTGAAAATAAAACACTTCTTTACGAGAAATCTCAGTTGTTCATAACCACTAAACTACAATGGATACAGAAGGTCCATTAATAGAGTGTCGCATTGCTGCTCTACCACCCGAACATTGTCTGGCTTCTGCAAGTAATACAATGATGTAAGTGGTTACTTTACTATTGCCAGAGGAAAAACAACACATATCAGAACGATAGCTATTGAAGGCAGACAATACCAGACAAGGATGTTTATTCTTAAAAGCTAGTACTTTACGGTCCTCAAAAACGTCCCCTTATCAGACAAATCGAGCCAGCATTCCAGACCTAAAGGGTAACAGAACCCCAATATAAACATAATATAGAGTTGTGCCTATCCAATAGATTGTAAACGGTAAATCAGATGAGCCACTACATTATAAAACTCTGTTTTCAGTTATATTGCCCTATAAACCTCCCTCTCTCACCTTTTCCCACATCTAGCGATATTTTGTCAAAAGCATAGGATCAGCAGGTCGCATAACACAAACAATTTTTTCTTGGGCAAAATATTTAACATTATAGGGAATATATCTCTGCATAAATTGCACAGTTAGTTATGATTAGTACCGCATTTATATCTCACAGATTGGTGTCTTAGAGCCTGTTCAGTAGAACACACCCCAAAGGGGTTCTCCGCTTTCCAGATTATTTACTCAATCACTGGTTAGACGAAATCCTTGACAATAATCAGATCACAAAGTGTCCCCCTACTGGGAACCCCATGTAAACGAGCACCGATCAACAAGACAGCTAGTTGATCGGTGCTCGTTTGCTCCTTTCACAGCGAGCTAGTATGGGCACGAGCGCACGTCCTCATTCATCGGCTGATCGTTGCCTCGTTTACAAAGGACAATGATCGGGAACGAGCGTTCTGTGAACGCTCATTTGCCCGATAATTGGCCCTTGTAAAAGGGCCCTAGGGGTACAATTTTCTACCAACTTCATAGACTACAGTGGGAGAGTCTGATCCACAAAATAGGGCATGCTGCGAGTTTCTCGCAATGGACACGTGTGAATAGCCCCATTATCTTGTGTGGGTCTGTGTCCTACCCGATGTTAAAATGTAAAGCACACGGCCAAAATATACATTCAGGTGAATAAGGCCTAACTGTACCTATAGGTAAATTGCTTATGATGAACAGAATTTCCGGTCATGTCTGGAGTTTTTTGTTTGTATTTATAACTTTGCAATTTACAAAAAAGATAAATAAAATAAAATACTTTGCATCAAACATTTACATATGAAGCAATATGTGATTGGAGGATGAATACAAGCGAAGACCACAAGAAGGGAGCAAATGGAAGATAATGGGTCAAAATGGATCCGGAAAACATGACAGGACGGGATGTCCAGAATCAGACAGATCACAGCATGAAAATCTCTCTATAAGTTGGCAATGCAGTGGATCTGGACAAACAAATGGGTTTATAAATGCACACAATAAAACACAGGTTGTTGGAGAAAACGAGGATCTTACAAAAAAAGAATTTTTAAAAGGAGTTTTGCGGAAACGTCAATTCCTGGTGAAGCTAGTGCAGAGAGAGAGGGGCTGTAACCCACATTTTCCAGCTAGATCAGCAGAACTTTATTTGTCCATCTCTTGAGAGAAAGTTTTACTTCTTGTTTAATTGAATGAGCTGCTAGGCAAGATCACATAAGAACAAAATATTAATCTATATGAGATTTGGGGGCACAGCTACAAAGAGTCCATGCGCCTTAATCTCTGCAAGTGTTTCTCTTAATTAACCTTCATTATTAAAATGAAGCTTTATGGAAACTGGTAGGCAATCCATAATAGATACACCCTGGATAGGCCGCAGTTCTCTCATAACAGCAAAATATTCTTATTAAATCGCTCATTAAATCCAACACCATGCAGCGGTTTCTTACAGAATAGTTTGGATTTGGAAAATGAAGCGGATGAAGTTTATGAGTCGGTTAGTTGAAAAAGGGAAAAATGATAAATGTTCACACGAAGGTCTAACGATGCGGCATACAACTTTAGGAACATTGATTAAAGGACAGGACTAATGCAAAATGGTGTTGATCTGTTTACTGGTATAGTTTTCCAATAAATTGGAATAAAAGTGCAGCCTATAAGGCAAAATGATGAGCTTTGATTGCTGACAAGTCAGGCCCTGTTCACATCATGTTTTGGCGCTTTGCTTAGTGTGTACAGGCTCTCTAAACCTGTTCATAGGGCTCCATTAGCCTGACAGTGGCCAAAAAAAGCGTTCTTTTGGTCTTTGTTGGGCATGTAAACTTCAGTTTGTTTTTTTTTTAAAGGTATGGAGTGCCGTAGTAGACTACGCTGTTCCTTACAGTAGATCCTGCAAAAAAAATATGCTTTAAAGGGAATGTGTTGCCAGAAAAACATGTTTTTTTTTAAAAAATTAAACATTTAGTGTGTGGGTGGTTAAACATTGTTCAAATTTTTTTTATTTTTTTGCACGAGTCCAGGAAATATTATAAATTATTTCTAATTTATAATACTACCCATTTTTGGTCACTAGATGGAGCTGTTCCCAAAATTGCAGAATTGCAACATTGGGTTAAAAGCCCTCGCTCTAGTGAGCTCTCAGCATCCCCCCCTCCTTTATCCTGGCTAGTGCCGGGATAAACGAGGGGTTTGAACGGTGTAACCTCCTACACTGTGTGTCGCCATTTTTTAAGGTAACCCACAGTGTAGTAGGTTTACATACAGTAGTAAACACACACAAACACGAACATACATTGAAATCTCTTACCTGCTCCTGCCGCCGCGGCTCCCTCCGGCCCGTCCGCTCCGTTTGCTGCCGCTGGTGCAAGTGCAGAAATCCGGAAGCCGCGACCGGAAGTAGTAATATTACTGTCCGGCCGCGACTTCCGGTCCACAGGAAAATGGCGCCGGACGGCGCCAATTTCGAATAGGACTGTGTGGGAGCGGCGCATGCGCAGTTCCCACACAGACGCCGTACACTGCAGTCAATGGGACGGGAGCCGTTCGCAGTCCCTATGGGACTGTGGCTGCCGTATTCCATGTCTGTATGTGTCGTTAATCGACACACACAGAAATGGAACAAAAAATGGCAGCCCCCATAGGGAAGAAAAAGTGTAAAAATAAGAAAAAGTAAAACACAAACACACAAATAAATATAAAAGTTTTTAATAAAGCACTAACATCTTTAACATATAAAAAAATAATTTCTGATGACACTGTTCCTTTAACATAGGAGCCTCGTATTCCAGTTATTTTCTACGTCACAGGCATCCGTTAAACATAAGGTCATGAGCTTTTCATGACGGATAGATTAATCGCATGCCATAATAGTCTATGGGTGACAGACGCCTAACTGTGGCATCCAGCACTCATAGGCTAATAGGACGACATCCATTTAATTTATAGGTCATGAAAAGGTCAGGAGTTCATGACGTATACATTAAAGGGGTGCCATAATGATCTATGGATGACAGATACCATTATTAGACATCAGTCACAGCCAACGTTTCACAAACTTTTCCCGGCTTAGAAATTAAACGTAGGTCAAAAATGTGATGTGAATGGGGCCTTACTCTGAATGTTTCCCTGCTCTACTAATTCAGTCCTGATCAGAGAAGTCATGTGTAACAATAGGATTCCTAGGGCTATATCGCCTAACAAATGAGGTTTGAGTTATCAACCCCTTCAAGACCAAGGCCTTCCGATGCCTGAATGTCCAAAGCAAAATTCTCCTTTTTGAATGCCGCATTCTAAGGACAAATATATATATATTTTTTAATAAAATATTTTTTGGGGGGGCATAGTTGGAGCTTTAATGTGGTAACAAGACAGAACTTCTATCTTTGATTTTTAAAGTTTTAGGCTGGGGAAAATTGGAAAAGTAAGGGGAGGGGAATGAAAATTTGCTTACATTTTTCCTTTTGTAATTTAACAAAATCAGTTTAACTGGACAAATGTCACTTTGATTTCTCCGCTCTCTCCAGTGTGTAACAATACCAAATATGTGTACTTTGCACATCATCGCTATAGCGCCCTAGAACATAAGTCACCATTGTTTTCTAGCGTGCCTCCGGCCTTTAGGTGGTTTGGGTGATCTGTAAATATGCGTATCACACCCACGTACAGAAAATGTTATGGTAGGTATAGGAGCAGATGGTAATAATTTGTGTGGATTTGATACAACAGATAATTCAATATGGACACAATTATAAATCGTTCTAATTGGGGTGAGAAAATTGTTTTTGGGGATTTTTCTTTTTTTTTCTTTAAAGCCACTATTCAGTATTAACAACGAGTTTTTTTTTTTTTTGTACAAATAATTCCAATTGAAGCAATACTTATTATATTTTGTTCAGGAAAGTAAATTTGTATATTGAAAAAGATTTTTTTTTTATTGAACTATTTTCTCACTAGGGGACTTGAACTTGCGAACCTTTGATCTAGATCGCTTCTATAATAATTACAAACTACTATATTGTAACGTATTACGCCTGTCCGCTTCACACTGACAGGCGGCCATTTAGGCCATATGCCTTAGGGGCCGATGGGCATACAGCCATAATAGTATAGCATGGTGTGGAGACATTCTGCTCCTCATGCAGTACAATTATGGTGCGTGAAGGGGTTAAGTTACATAATTGTTATAAGACTACCTATTTTTTTTTCCTCATAAACTGTAATAATGTAAAGATTTACTGCCAACGATAGCCAGGCAGACATAAATGGCATATTGCGTGTCACAAGTTCCACATACTTAAGTTGTGTTTTTAATTTTTACCTCAACCATCTTTTCTTTAGCTTTTGCCCATTAAGCCTTTAATAAAGAAACCCAAGATACAAAAGACACTAACCAGGGGTCTACATGAATTATGATTTATAGGTAATGAATTCACCCACACCATGAAGGAAAGTCAATACCTGACAAAGGCGCTCAGACCCCTCTGACTCTTTACATCTAATTTTCCAGCAGCTTAAAAGCATTTTATTCTTAAAGAAAATCGATTAGAGAAAGACAATTATTACACTCAAAATGTTTGAAGTAATGTACAAAGTCTCTCAGTAATGTTACATATAATTTGAAGGCTATCATTCTAGCTTAAAAAAAGTCCTTTTCATTTTAAAATGTAGAATTAACCCTTAAAATAAGTCCTGAAATGTTCAAACACATATTTGGTATAAATTGCATCTTCAATTTATTAGTATATAGGACGTTAAAATGGAAGATAAAGTTAGGTATTGTTGAAGGTATTGTTAAAAAGAAGTGGTTATAAAAAGGAAGTTCTTTTATGAAAGTAGTTTCAACTACCAGATCACCTTATAGCGAAACTCACTGTAAATATCACTTTGGTTACCATCTCACACTCTTGAGTAGATCCAGCATGGTCACCTCAGTTTCAGAAGTTGTACTGGGGAGTTGCAACCAGTATCAGGGAAATGGTGCACTGTACCCTTAAACTCTGTTTGGGGGGGGGGGGGTACCGCCTCATGACTGGTGATTATAGCACAGACTATATATCCATTATGCATAAAGGCATGAATAGAGTTCAAGTGTACCTCTAACTTCATGCAGTGATTTAGTTTTACATAGACTAATACTCCCCCACCATAAGCCAATTAAAATCATGGGCATATTGTGGCGATCACTTTTTCTGGGCAGAGATCCAGTGTTTTCTTTTTTTTACCCTAAAAGCTACGAGCCCAAAATCCACTCACAGACCAAGCAAGGGAGTGGGTGTTTCCTACTGCAGAATATTAGAATAGGTGTAGGTATAGAGGGCGAAAGAACACCACGGTTTTTATTAATAAAACAATCTTTTTAATAGGTCAAAACATGTATTGACGCACTGGAATTATTAAAATGATTAGCACTTTACTGCTGTAAGGCTCGAGCAGACTGCAAACTCTGGGCAAAGGGCACTCTGTCACTCACCTGCTCCAACACGGACTGCATGTGTGGATTGACACGCTATACTTACAGGAGTCATTTTTTGCCCCGCTTTTATGCCACAACGTTTAGCATTGCGGCAAACCTACAGCGTTTTCACAAAAATGTTGTGGTTTTCGCAAAGTGAGACATGGAAGTGAGCTGCTTACAACCCACATCCAGCGCCTCACTGCGCTTGATACAGAAACCTGAAGACAACTATCGCAGAATGGCCACAAGATATTGCAGAATCCCCACAAAACAGGTAAAACCTATATTAACACTACACTGGTGAACTGTACTATATAGGTATACAAACTTGTATATTATCGTACGTACAATTTAAAATATCAGTAATTTATTAGAAAATTCATATTGAAAGGTTGCCTCATCATAGACAAACCCATTCAGAAGGCAGTCCCTGGGGCAATCCTAGAACTTTGCCGAAGGGAAGCTGCGGCCAGCAAACGTTGCAGGGGAAATGTAGCAGTACATGGCGGACACTTCGATGAATGGCCGTCTTTGCTAGACAAGGATGGCTCTAGTCTGCCAGAACCGGAGCCGCTATTTAACGGAATCAACATTACCTGCTCCATGTCCGTGCTCTTCCTTTTTCTTGTTGGCCTTGATATTTTCACAGTTACAGGTGAATCGTCACCATGATGTTTTACTTCCATTTTGTTAGGCTTCACTGGGCTGAAACGGATTTCTATCTGAGGTTTTGGGAATCTGCTGGTTTTTCCATTATCTGTAGAAATCATAGAGGAGTCCAACACTGCATCTGATGCATCCTGTGACCATAAAAAAAAAAAAAAAAAAAAAGTCTAGGGTTAATCAACATGCAGTCTAATTTTATTGAGGATCTTAATCAAAACATCATAAAGCAAAACAACTGGGATTTCTTAAAAGGAACGTCACTAAATCCCTAAATCTTGCCGTTTTCCCTCTGGCCACTGAGCCTCACAATAGACTGACACTTCCTGTTCTGTAGAGATCACTTCTCAGCAGTCATCTCATTATCGCAGGCAGGATTACAATGTAAAATAACGCCTATATAGAGAACACAGGATCCACCATTGACAATAGGTGACTGACACAGCTCCCCTCCTATCCCTTCCACCACAATGACCTTTGCACAGGTCACAGAGCCTGCCTAGAAAACGCTACCATAGAAGTCAATAGTACATCTCTTGTTCACAGTTTCCTGTGGTCATGTAGCTGATGTAAAACATCTCTAAATGGTGCTCAGGCAAGATCGCTGCCCCCATAATAATGTACAGAAAACAGAATTTAAAAAAAATAATCTACAATTACATTTAAAAAAAAATAGTAATATTTTTTATAAAATAAGATTGTTTTATAATCTGGTTTTAATTAGGAAAAACAAATTTAGGAGATAAATCATTCAGCGATCAGGTCACAGGCTGCCCATAGAAGACTATGGAGAGGGGAGGGGGAGCAAAGTGAGACACACCGACATGCCGCAGCTGCTAGTAAGTGTAATATGCTGATTATAGCTGTATAATCTCTTCAATGTTGCTGCAGGTTATATATACAGTATATACGATAGATAGGAGAGCAGTATTTGCCTCCTCTATGTGTGCAGTTTGTAGAAGACACGCTAGCCGTTAGGCTCCACCTACTAGCTCAGAAATAACAGAGATCGAGCCTGCAGAGGGGAAAACGGTTATTCCTCATGTACATACATACATATGACAGCTTATTCTGAAAAGTCCCCTGAAAAGTTAGGTACACTGTAAAGTAATCACCTGAGTGTTAGATGCAGAATCAGTGCCACATGTGGAAGATTTCTCTTCTTGGCAATGCATTGAAGTTTTACCTTGTGTCTTCATCACCTGTGCCACCAAGTACCAAGAGAACAGTGTTAAACATGGACCAACAGGGACAACACTAGCTTTATTTTACATTCCGGAAAGCAAATACATATGTTTTTTTTTTACACTTTATACAGGCTATAACACAGGCGGTTACTCAAAATCCCTACAAGATAAGTAAAGCAACGTATTTACAAAGTTTTTAAACCTAAATTTATGTTGATTAATTCTATATATACATTGGTAAATTATGTTCAAAGTTTGACATTTGACTTGACATTCAGTTTGTCTTTTCTTATTAAAAGCTATGATCAGAATCCAGTATCACACAAGAACATGCAGTGATGCACATGAATTCTAGTTACAACAGTGGGAACGACTTTACTCTGGAAAACATTCATATCTTCACAGTTGTTGTTGGCATTGTATGGCCCTCAAGGGACTGGCATCCTGGTACTGACCTATTTCGGAAAGGCTGTTGAATGTAAATCTCCATCTTTTAACACTGTCATATATAGACCCACTATTCAGTGATTATTTATTTTTTTTCTTCAATATATATTTATAGCATTCAGAGCTCTGCGTCTGAGAAGCAGACTTGAAGCTCAGAGTTACATAATAAAATTCTGTCAGTTTGCGGTCACCACTAGAGGAAGTTCAGGAGCTTCGGGTCTTGTTATAGGAACACTCCAGGCAAAACGAATACATGTCTAGTTCAGTGCTGGAGTGTTCACTTACTTTCAATGTACAAATAGCATGCAGTAAGCTCCTAGTCTCAATCGAGTGGCAACTACGGGCAGACAAAATTTAATATTTTACCCCGTGTCTATTCTGGGGATTTAGGGTTCTGTATCCGAAAAATTAAGCTTCAATACACCAAAGAATTTTGGACCCATGTAGATTAACAAATTGGTGTTCAAGTGTGGAGATTGATTTCAAGACAAACACAAGCTTTGTTTTCTGAAAAATCAATTCCAAAAATGTTTTTCAACTGAAACCAAAACTGAAATATAGCCTTACAGTTTTTTTAATTTCTGTGTTATCCTTATCTGTCGCAGTAATGGCTGAAGACTGGGAATGTTCCAGCTTTGCTAGTTTGTCCTGATACTCTTTGACTGTGTCCTCACTTGCAGCCAGTTGCCTCTTCAGCTCCTCCAAAGCAGAAGATTTCTAAGAGTTAATAAAAAAAATATGGTAAATTACATATATGTACACATACATATACACAAACACACACATATATATATATATATATATATATATATAAAAACAAATCCTAGATGAGAAGGCGGTGACTTACATACATACATCTGTATGCTTTTGTTTTTTAATGACCAGTAATATGTTGGCTAATATAAAAGCAATAAGAACTCTCACACGCATATTTAGATATTAGGCATAACATAGAAGGGTATAGCAGTGCATAATACAGAATTAGCTCACATAACTCAGAACACAGTGTACATACAGGAGGGGTGAGATTTTCTCCTCTGTTAGCACTTTTTAGGATTTCAATTTCTCTCTCTTTTTCTGCATTGCTGGAAAGTAGGTTTTTCAACTGCACTTCCAATGCGGAGAGGAGACTGTCCCGTTCTTCCCGCCACTTCTGAAGTGTATTATCTTTCTCAGCCAGCTGAGCATTGAGTTGTTCCTAGAGGATAGAGTATAATAAGTGGTTGCGAGAAGCAAAATACACCCAGAAAAAAAAAATAAAAAAAAAATCTAGCTTTAAGGACAAGGTTACCTGGCTACCAATGCTTTATTCACATTCCAACTTGCTTCCTAGATTAGTATTTTACAAATTGAAATACATAAGCTATATTGAGCCATACCTCCTAACCTGCAATTAGTTCACATTCCACCATATATAGATCATACATATAATCTATACACATTAATACATATGTACAGCAGGACAGCGCCATCTAGCATGAAGATATTATTGTAAGTCATAATCTAGCTTTCTTACATGGCATGGTGGGTTATAGGTCCCTAAGAGGTTAGGCCTAAATGCTATTTCTGCAAGCCCTTTACGCTTGGTCATGGGGCCCCTGTGGCATTTGAGCAATACACAGCTCAGGAGGTTATGATGTCAGTGTGATGTTTTTTTTTTGGGAGTGGCGGGTTAATTTGGCTTAGGTAGAAACAGTATCTCACATATTTGTGGACCTCAGAGAAACAATTAAGACAATCATACTACAAATACATTTGAATCAAATACTAGTTAACTAATATCTTCACTTCACTATCCACTTTTTTGACTTGTTGAAAGGTTGCGATTCACTTGGTATCACCGTAAGTTAAAGTCGGTTTCAGATACTTCTAAGAGACAATCCGTGGGAATAATAAACGGCAAAACTTACATTATCCCTATAATAAAATGTATTAGGCATGGTAATACCCTAAAAAATGATTTATAAATATACCTTGCCAAAAAGTATATGCAGGTATTTCATGCAGTACTAAAATACATTGGTTTACGTTTTTGTTGATAAGACAAAAAGCAAAAAGAAAAAGCTGCATAGATGGAATTAATTTTTCACAAAATATCTAAAATTGTGTCAAAATAATGTACATATAAAAACAAAAGATGAATGAATTTTACCATTTCTGCATGCTGCTTCCCATAACGTTCTCGGTCATCAGCAAATCTTCTCATTTCCCTGTTCCTTTGAGTTTCAGATTCTTTAGCCTGAGCGAGAAGAGTCTTTTTTTCTTCAAACCATTTCTTTTTGTCATTGTTACATTTGTCTTCAAGCTCCTACAGAATAATGAAGAAACCAATTACCATTGATGCTAAAGAGGTTCTCTAGTTTATTCCCGACTGTGCTGCTTATAGCTGGCTAGAAGGGAGGTCTTGCAATGCTCAGTCTACAGCCAGTTTAGCAAGGTGGATGAAAGAAGAAGAGCTCCAACCTGTCATGTTTTTTTTTTTGCGTGGACGAATGGAACTAACCACCCCTAATTGAAATTAATTGTGAAATTGTAGCAGCTGTATTTGGTTCTGATGTTCTGACCGTTCAAAAAAATGTGAGAATCATGCTAAGAAAGACGTAAAGGATCATTGTAAAACAACTACATCCACATTAAAGCAGAAACACAACCTCATAGCCTCAGTCTTACCTTTAATTGGTTCTGTAGTTTGATTATTTCAGTCTTAATTGTTTCGGAGTTATTATTGGTTTCTCGGCTTCGCTCTGTAACATTTTCTTGGCAAGTTATTTTCTCTCTATACTTTTGTTTCCACAGCTCCAGTTCTGTATAAAAGACACACAAACCGTTACATGGCATCATATGATTGGACACATAAATGCTCTACAGTGCACCCTTCATCTCCATGCAAAAGTCAGAATTACATAGGAGAAATGTAAAATGTGCTTATTTGCGAGGCAGTGCAAAATGACAAAGAGTAAGGGTATGTGCACACGATGGGAGGCTTTTACGTCTGAAAAGACAGACTGTTTTCAGGAGAAAACAGCTGCCTCGTTTCAGACGTTAAAGCTCCTCCTCGCATTATGCGAGGCCTCTTTGACGCCCGTAATCTTGAGCTGCTCTTCATTGACTTCAATGAAGAACGGCTCAAATTACGTGGCAAAGAAGTGTCCTGCACTCCTTTGCCAAGGCAGTCCATTTACGCGTCGTCGTTTGACAGCTGTCAAACGACGACGCGTAAATGACAGGTCGCCTGCACAGTACGTCGGCAAACCCATTCAAATGAATGGGCAGATGTTTGCCGACGTATTGTAGCCCTATTTTCAGACGTAAAACGAGGCACAATACGCCTCGTTTACGTCTGAAAATAGGTCGTGTGAACCCAGCCTTTGGCTCAAAAACTGCATGTGTGATTTCAGCCTAACACAGAAGATATAAATGAGAGGAGACATCAGTCTTTACGTTATACTTACCCTTTGTTTTGGATCCACTCAAGGGATTGGTTAAAAAAAAAACTATCAAAAACTACCACAAAAACTGCATGTGCGACTCAAGTCTAATGGAGTGGTTTGTGTTTTACACATAAAACTGGATTTAACAATATGTTACCTACATAAACTATTCCTAGATCGGATTGCTCAGAACTACAATAATGTTTTAACAATGGATGGAATAAAATCCCTGCTGTGGGGAATTACTATGATGTGAACGAAATGCCCATCCTATCAAAACATGTCCATACATTAATACATAACAGAGGCGGCGGACTTCCTAATAAATATCAGGACGTCATTCCTATTGTTGCCTACGTTTGAGAAGCTTCATCTTGAGGGTAAAATTAAAAAAGCAAATTCCGCTTTTCCATTTAGTAGTCTGTGAAAGCTCTCTGTAGCCCTTGTAGGGGCTTTTATCATGGCCATATTGGCGGTCACCCAGCTTTCCTTGACACATACATAACCCAGAAACACTGGAGTAGATTGTTAAGAGACGACGACTCACACGTCTATATTTTTAATAAATAGCCATTTTGAGGTCTAAAAGATTATGTTTGAAGTCTACAACATTGCTGTGTTCTCAGTGTTGAGGCAATGGATACATTTGAAGAGCTGCGACCTATTAGTAAGGCAATGACTCCTGAACATAATCTACGCTTTTCTCCATACAGCACATATACCTTCTGCTAATTTCTCGGCTTCTTCTGTTTTGGCTTCAAGTGCTTGCTCCTGTTCTTCCTGAGTCTGTTCCTGCTCAATAAGTGCCAACTTCATGTCTTCAATTATCTTTTCTTTTTCTTTAACATCTGAGAAAGACAAACACAATTCAACCACCCTCATCAATTGTTTTCCTTAAAGAGGCTCTGTCACCAGATTTTGCAGCCCCTATCTGCTATTGCAGCAGATAGGCGCTGCAATGTAGATTACAGTAACGTTTTTATTTTTAAAAAACGAGCATTTTTGGCCAAGTTATGACCATTTTCGTATTTATGCAAATGAGGCTTGCAAAAGTACAACTGGGCGTGTTGAAAAGTAAAAGTACAACTGGGCGTGTATTATGTGCGTACATTGGGGCGAGTTTACTACTTTTACTAGCTGGGCTCTCTGACGAGAAGTATCATCCACTTCTCTTCACAACGCCCAGCTTCTGGCAGTGCAGACACAGAGCGTGTTCTCGAGAGATCACGCTGTGACGTCACTCACAGGTCCTGCATCGTGTCGGACGAGCGAGGACACATCGGCACCAGGAGGCTACAGATGATTCTGCAGCAGCATCGGCGTTTGCAGGTAAGTCGATGTAGCTACTTACCTGCAAATGTTGATGCTGCTGCAGAATCAACTGTAGCCTCTGGTGCCGACACGATGCAGGACCTGTGAGTGACGTCACAGATCTGCACTGCAAGAAGCTTGGCGTTCTGAAGAGAAGTGGATGATACTTCTCATCAGAACGCCCAGCTAGTAAAAGTAGTAAACTCGCCCCGATGTACGCACATAATACACGCCCAGTTGTACTTTTACTTTTCAACACGCCCAGTTGTACTTTTGCAAGCCTCATTTGCATAAATACGAAAATGGTCATAACTTGGCCAAAAATGCTCGTTTTTTAAAAATAAAAACGTTACTGTAATCTACATTGCAGCGCCTATCTGCTGCAATAGCAGATAGGGGTTGCAAAATCTGGTGACAGAGCCTCTTTAACTACTATACTACTATAACTACTATACCATGTCACAGCTTTACAGCAAGAATATTCTAATACTGCACACGTGATTATTGGAGAAAACCATAAATATTCAATGAGATCGCGATAGTTATCATGTGCAGCGTTTTCATTTACTCTTAAAGCCCTGTTCACACAGTTTTTTTTTTGCTGGCAGAAAAAAGGAATTTTGAGGCGGATTTTGACCTGCCTCCACTCATTGACGTGTTTTTCGGCTGTGGCCACTGAGCGCCGTTGGCAAAAAATGAAGCGAAAACCGCTTTCTCTGCCTCCCATTGATGTCAATGAGAGGTCAGAGGCGGAAACGCCTGAAGGGCATGACTCTATCCCGCAAGTGTTTTGTTCCGCTCGCGGTCTTTTTTCGTTTTTTGGCCCGGTTTCGGAGTCAAAAACCACGCCAAAAAACTGTGAACTAGGCCTAATGGTTTTATTGCATTAAACTGCACACTTTATATCGTAACTATTGTTTAGATAAATAGGTCCAAAGTTCTGTGGTAAATAATCTCTCAATATCTTGATAGGAGTCAGAGGCCCGCTTTTCTGATACAAGAGCTCAAAACCGCCGGCTTTCTTTTACACAGCTATAGAGGTAAGAGATAAAAATCTGTAACAAAACCTTATTGCATACATATTAATGCAGCTCCCATTAAACTCAATAACTAATTGCTCTTCAGTAAGCTCCCCATACTTACATTTGGGGGTCCTATACATGGTGCGTGCGCTAAATGTAAATCATGGCTGCACCTCGGGCCCAGACTGGTTGAAAAGCACCACTTTCATGCCGACAATCAGTAGATTCACGTCCTATTCGCATATACAAGGACGTGAATCTGCAGGCCTCTGCTTTTGCCAGCATAGCGCTGGGGAGATCGCTCTGACGCCGGTGGTGTTCGTGTACGCGGCTCCGCAGCACTTTTTTTTGGTCACACCCCTCCCAAAATATAGAATCAAAAGTGGTCAAAAAGTTGCATGTACCCCAAAACCGTACCAATAAAAACTACAACCCATCCCGCAAAAAACAAGCCTTTACACAGCTTTTTTGACCGAAAAATAAAAAAAGTTATGGCTCTCAGAATATGGTGACCCCAAAAAATTTTTTTTTTTATAGAAAAGTGGTTTTATTGCACAAACGCCACAATACATAAAAAAAACCTATATACATATGGTATCGCCGTTATAGTATCGACCCGCAGAATAAAGTAAAATGTCATTTATAGCGCACGGTGAACACAAAAAAAGAAAAAAAAAAAAAAAAGGGTCAAAATGTATGTTTATTTGTTACTTTGCTTGCCCAAAAAAAAAAATCTAATAAAAAGTGATGTATCCTAAAATTGTACCAATGAAAACTGCAGATTGTAACGTAACAAATAAGCCCTCGCACAGCTCAGGTGGAGAAAAAAAAATATCAAAAAGTTCT
Organism: Rhinoderma darwinii; assembly: GCF_050947455.1. Lineage (NCBI taxonomy): Eukaryota > Metazoa > Chordata > Amphibia > Anura > Rhinodermatidae > Rhinoderma > Rhinoderma darwinii. The sequence goes on along the minus strand of NC_134697.1, from coordinate 48,386,927 downwards.
GGCGCTCAGAATATAGCGACAGAAATTGTGTAGAACGTTCCAAAAGCGGATAACTTCCGTCACCATTTATCAGTGCCACACCGGCCACATATCTATGAATTATTATTTATTTACCCCACTATTATACCCTCTTATTAAGCCCTGATGTTCTCTGCCCAGCTTACATATACCCCCATATTATGAACTGAAATACCAGCAAAACTCCAAACTATTAGCAAGCAACATCTGCACTCCAAAAGCCAAATGGCGCTCCCTCACTTCTGAGCTCTGCCGTAGGTCCAAACAGCAGTTTATTACCACATATGGGGTATTGGCGTAATCAGGAGAAATAGCTTTACAAGTTGTGGGGTGCTTTTTATTCTTTATTCCTAATTTTTTTTATATTGTTTCAGAAAAAGAGTCGATTTTCATTTTCACAGACAAACTCCAATAAATATAGCAAAAGAACAGTGGGGTCAAGATGCTAACTATACCGCTAGATAAATTCCTTGAGGTGTGTAGTTTCCAAAACCATGTCACTTTTGGGGAGTTTTCACTGTTTTGGCACCACAAGACCTCTTCAAACCTGACATGGTGCCTAAAATATATTCTAAAAAAAAAAAAAAAAAAAAAAAAAAAAAAAAAAAAAAAAGGAGGCCCCAAAATCCACTGGGCGCTCCTTTGCTTCTGAGGTCTGTGCTTCAGTCCATTAGGACACTAGAGCCACATGTGGGATATTTCTAAAAACTGCAGAATCCGGGCAATAAATATTGAGTTGCGTTTCTCTGGTAAAACCTTCTGTGGTACAGAATATTTTTTATTACAAATTTCGTCAAAAAAAAAAAAAAAAAAAAAAAATGAAATTTGTAAATTTCACCTCTACTTTGCTTTAATTCCTGTGAAATGCCCAAATGGTTAAAAACACTTTCTGAATGCTGTTCTGAATACTTTGAGGGGTGCAGTTTTTAAGATGGGGTGATTTATAGGGTCTATCTAGTACATAAGGCCCTTGAAGCCACTTCAGAACTGAACAGGTCCTTGAAAAATAGCCTTTTGACATTTTCTTGAAAATGTGAGAAATTGCTGCTAAAGTTCTAAGCCTTGTATTGTCCTTAAAAAATGTAAATAATGTTCAAAAAACTATGCAAATATAGAAGTAGACATATGGGGGATGTTAATTAGCAACAATTTTGTGTGGTATTACTATCTGTTTTACAAGTAGATACATTTAAAGTTAGAAAAATCATAATTTTTGCACATTTTCTTTAAATTTTAGTGTTTTTCACAAATAAGCAATGAATTTATTGACCAAATTTTTCCACTAACATAAAGTACAATATGTCATGAGAAAACAATCTCAGAATCGCTTGGATAGGCAAAAGCATTCCAGAGTTATTACCACATAAAATTACATGTCAGATTTGAAAAAAATGGGGCTGGTCCCCAGGGGCCAAACTGACCTTGGTCCTGAAAGGGTTGATAAATAGTGGCTGAAGGGTCGTTTACCCACAGAACAAACCAAATTAACTAATTTAACCCCTTAACGCCGAAGGACGGATATATCCGTCCTCAGCAGCTGCTAGTTCGCGCAGGAGGACGGATATATCCGTCCTGTGATCGCGCGGGTACTGACAGTTTACCCACGCGATCAGCGGCAGGAGCACGGCTGTTATACTCAGCCTGGCTCCTGCTGCAACTGCCGGAATCGAAGCACGCGCCGATTCCGGCAGTTTAACCCATTAAATGCCGCTGTCAACAGTGACAGCGGCATTTAATGTGTTTGACAGAGGGGGGAACTCCCTCTGTCTCCCGATCGGCGCCCCCGCAAACAAATCGCGGGTCGCCGTCGGGTTTCCATGACAGCCGGGGGTCTAACAAAGACCCCCAGGTCTGTCTTCAGCATCTGCCTGTTAGGCGATACCAGAGGCATGACCTAACAGGTTGCCTGTCAGTTTTACACTGACAGGCAATAATGCTTTGGTATACGAAGTATACCAAAGCATTATATATGCGGTAGAAACAAGGGGAGGAATCCTCCAGCTCACCTGGCACGGTATGAGTGTCGCTGTCTGCGCCCGGATCCTTTTCGTGTCGGCACACGTAGCAGAAGCAGAGATAGGAGAAGGTTAGATCCAGCGCTTAGGTAGAGGTAAAACGGAAGAAAATTTCCAAGTTTAATTGAAGCTAGTTAAAAGTCCATGATAGTATGGTCCTGGTGTGTGGGTAATGAGAGGATGATCCTGTAGAAGCCTACGCGTTTCGGACGGTAACGACGTCCTTAGTCTTGGCTGTAGTGACACTACAGCCAAGACTAAGGACGTCGTTACCGTCCGAAACGCGTAGGCTTCTACAGGATCATCCTCTCATTACCCACACACCAGGACCATACTATCATGGACTTTTAACTAGCTTCAATTAAACTTGGAAATTTTCTTCCGTTTTACCTCTACCTAAGCGCTGGATCTAACCTTCTCCTATCTCCATTATATATGCGATCTGCATATCGCATAGTGAAGTCCCCTGGTGGGACTAAAAAAAAAAAAAGTAAAACCGTTAAATAAAGTTTGTGAAAAAAAAAATAAAAAAAATTACAGTCAAAGTCAAATAAAACTACTTTTTTGCCCCAAAAAGTGGTTTTATTTAATAAAACGGTCAAAACAAATCACACATACACATATATGGTATCCCCGCGATCGTAACAACTTGACCAATAAAATGAACACATTAATTAAACCGCCGGATGAACGGCGTCCAAAGAAAACGCAAAAAACAACGGCAAAATTCTCTCTTTTCTCCCATTCCCCCCATAAAAAATAAAATAAAAGTTCATCTATAAGTCCTATGTACCCCAAAATAGTACTAATGAAAACTACACATTGTCCCGCAAAAATCAAGCCCACGTACGGCCACATCGACGGAAAAATAAAAAAATTACGCCTCTTGGAACGCGGCGATGCAAAAACAAGTAATTTTTTTCTAAAAGGGTTTTTATTGTGCAAACGTAGAAAAAACATATAAAACCTTTACACATTTGGTATCCCTGTAATCGTGCCGACCCATAGAATAAAGTTAACATGTTATTTACGCTGCATAGTAAACGGCGTAAATTTATAACGTGAAAATTAATGCTGGAATAGCTGCTTATTTTCAAATCTCTCCTAAAATAAAGTTAATTAAAGTTAATCAATATGTTATAAGCATCTAAAAATGGTACAATTACAAAATACAACTCGTCCCGGAAAAAACAAGCCCTTATACGGCTATGTCGACGGAATAAAAAAAGAGTTACGACTCTTGGAATGCGACCGTGGAAAAACAAAAAATAATCCTTGGTCATTAACGTTCAAAATGGCCCGGTCATTAAGGGGTTAACACATCTTTTTATATTATTATTTTTTTTCACTTGTGTATTCTTGCAGACTGCACGTATTCATGCCTGGCTTATATTTTCTGTCTCCTATAAATATCACATAGGTCATTAGATATATAGGTACTATATAAAGCTCATTACCTTGACAAGCCTTCTGGTAAAGCTGCATTGTGTTTTCAGTTCTCTCATCACGGTGTTCCTATATAAAGAAATAAAAAAAAGTCGATTAATATCCGCTAATCACAGTAGCCTTTATGAAAACAAATCTAAGACTTATCAGTAGGTACAAGCGATTCCATGCCAGAATGATTAACCCACTTGATGAGCTGATGCCCTAGTTATGAACGAACACTCTGTAAACAATAGTAGAATGTGTCTGAAAAAGTTATTAAAACCTGTAACACTGACATTTAATTCTATTGTATTACATGAAGGAAGACTGGCGTCTAAGTTTGCTGGACTCACTGGGAACTACAGGTTATGGGTTAAAACCAAGTCTCAGTGCAGGGGATGATATATGGAGCGGGTTCACGAGCGGAGCACGCTCCATACGCTGCGGGTGTCAGCTGTGTTTTACGGCTGACACCCGGAACGAACGGATTGTAGGAGAGAAAAAAAAAGATACTTAAAAAAAATTTATAAAAAGTAGTGAACCATAAGGTCGCGCTGGTATAAAATTAGAAAGAAAATAGGAGATGTATGGATATCAGAAGCTTTACTGTAAGCGGCTACGCGTTTCAATGCCGAACCAGCGTCATCAGGCCAAAATGAGTACGCTGGTTCGGCGTTGAAACGCGTAGCCGCTTACAGTAAAGCTTCTGATATCCATACATCTCCTATTTTCTTTCTAATTTTATACCAGCAGCGCCATTATGGTTCACTACTTTTTATAATTTTTTTAAAAGTATTTTTTTTTCTCTCCTCTACAATCCTCCCCAGCGGTGACCATTCCCAGTTACCGTTTTTTTGTGTACCTAGCTGCACCGGTGTTTTTGACCTTTCCTCAATCACTATAGCATTGTGTTTTTAGCTGCACAACCTCAAGATCACATCACAATTTTTGAGATCTGAATCACTATGGCGCCGTTTGTTTTTCGCCACTCCTTTTAGTTTACAGGGAACTAATGGCCAGGAACAGCGTTCGCGCTGTTCCTGACAGTTTAACCGCTCAAATGCTGCGGTCAATCACGACCGCAGCATCTGAGGTGTTAAAAAGGGGGAGCGCCCGTCTCTGACAGCTCATTGGCGCCCCCACAACGTGATCGTGGGGTGCCGATTGTTGTCATAGCAGGCCAAAAGGCTAAGGCCCCAAGGTCTGCCTTCACTTTGCCTGTGGCAGGGCTTAACAGAAGCCTGTAAAACTGACTATACACTGCAACACATTAGTATCTAACAATCTCTAGCTCAAGTCCCCTATGCGGTGACGAATAGACTGGGTTTAAAAAAAAAAAAAAGTTAAATAAAAAGTTATTAGCAGTGGGGAAAAATAATTTTCCCATTTTTCCTCTAAAGTAATGTAAAACAAATAAAATTGGTATTGCTGCATTTGCAAAAGTCTGAACTATTACAGTATACCATTATTTAACTCACTTAGGGACGGTCATAAAAAAAAGTTAAATCGCTGTTTTTTTGGTCACCTCAGTGCTCCAAATTTTTTTGCAGTAAAAAGTGATCAAATGTTGTATGTACCAAAAAAGTTATGGCTCTGTGAATGAGGTTGATGTTTTTTTTTTTTTAAAGAAAAAAAATAATAAAAAAAAAGTGGTAAAATATATTTAAAAAAATATATATATATAAATTTGGTATCACCGTAATCATATTGAGCCGCAGAATAAAGTTAAGTTGTAGTTTTTACTAAAAGATGAAAGCCATAAAAACGAAACGCAAAAAACAATGGAGGTATCAGTTTTTTTCCCAATTTCAGACCGCAAAGATATTTTTTTCAGTTTCCCAGTACATTATATGGTACTTTAAAATGGATAGAAACGACAACACCTTGCGCAAAAAATAAGCCCTCACACTACTCTATAAATGGAAAAATAAAAAAATTAATTATGGCTCTTGGAGGGCAGGGATGAAAGACTCAAGCAAAAAAATGGCCCAGTCCCAAAGGGGTTAAATGCCGAAAAACTTAGTTGTCGGCAGCACATCTCACAGGGAGATGTGCCGCCATGATAAAAATGTATGGGGACGAGTGATCGAAGTAACGAGAGCTCTTCCCCATACTAGCTCCTTGTGAAAGAAGCAAACTAGCACCGATAAACGAGCTCTCGCTGATAGGCGCTGGATTAAACGGTCGGGCCGTGTAGTATCACCTCAAGTCTACCCTTTCTACACAACCTGCAGCCTGTGGACAAAGAATTTAACAAAGCTTCATAATAACCTTGCTTAGTTGATGAATTGTCCTCTGTTTTACTTCTAACTCACAAGACATTTGTTTCTTCAACTTCTCGTACTCATTAATTTTGTTAGTCAGAGTCTTCTTCTCGTCACGCATTGCAGAAATCTGGAAAACATTTTATATGGATTTAAAGGCATTGTTTGAGGTATTAATGTTCCTCACATTGCTTAGGTTTTCACCATTCAGCCAAAACATTAAAACCCCCAGGATAATAATGTGTAGGTTCCCTCATGCCGCCAAAACAGCTCTGACCCTTCAAGGCATTGACAGCACAAGACCTCTGAAGGTGCCCTCCTGTGGTATCTGGCACCAAGACATTTGGAGGCCAAGTCAATACCTTGAACTCTGCAAATATTGTTGGAGGACTTGTTTGAGGTATACGACAGTGTGGCAGGCAAATTATCCTGCTGAGAGGCCACTGCCATTAGGGAATACCACTGCCATGAAGGGGTGTACTTGGTCTGCAACAATGTTTAAGTAGGTGGTATGTTTCACAGTAACTACCACATGAATGCCAGGACCGAACGTTTCCTAGCAGAACATTGCCCAGGACATCACACTGCCTCAGTCTGCTTGCCTTCTTCCCAAGGTGCATTTGGTGCCATTTCTTTCCCAGGTAAGCGACACACACCCCCGGACGGCCATATGATGAAAAAGATAGCCTAGTCTGATGAATCATTGTCTTTTACCATTCCTCTATGGTGCAGTTCCGATCCTTATGTGCCCATTGTAGAGGCTTTCGGCGGTTAACAGCAGTTATGCTGCCACAAGCACAGCAAGGGACTGTGACCTGGCACCGATCATAGCCAACATTAGCCTTTTCAGATATTTATGCTACATTACCTCTTCTCTGGGATAGGACCAGACAGGCTAGCCTTTGCTCCCCATGAAAATTAATGCACCTTGGGCACCCATAACCCTGCAGCTGGTTCACCCGTTGACATTCCTTGGACCGCTATTGGTAGGTACTGATCACTGCATACCTGGAACACCAGACAAGAACTGCTGTTTTGCCAATGCTCTGACCCAATCGTCTAAGCCGTTACAATTTGGCCCTGGTCAAAAGTCGCTCAAATACTTACACTGGCCCATTTTTCCTGCTTAGAACACCTCAACTGACTCTTGACTTGCGGTCTAATATATCCCACTCTTTCACAGGCACCATTTACTTCACATGCCCGTGGCTTTGTTGGTATGGATGAATGGTGTATTTTAAAAAGGAGAATTTTTCCTTCACAATGGGAGACACTGCTCCCTCTCTTTAAAAGCAGGGCATAATAATGGCAGAGAATTTATGTTTCACCACAATATGTGCTTTTGCAATTGCAACAATTATAAGAAACACAATTTGCATGCGCTCTTCAGTTAATGTCAATAATACACCCTTATATAATTTGTTCAAAAGATCTGATTGGCTACTTGCTCAAACAGAACACATATACCACAGGCTTAAACAGGCTAAAATATACCTAAGTAATAATGGTGAGGGACAAAACTTCTAGTAAGAGTGACATTTTTTATGTATTTGAAACCCTCTTGAAATCCTGTTAACCTTCTCACATCGTAGATCTGGCTGTTTATGACACTGCAGCATATGCCTCAGGCTGCAGCGATAAAACGTCGCTGCTAGGCTGTTTCTCACTCACAGAGTGTAATGGAGAGAACTGTGCACATCCATAGCCATCTCTTCCCATAGTCCCTGCCTGGAACTGGCAGCCAGCGGCCACCTCTGAGGCCAGACGGTGGTCGGTAATCTGTATGCAGATTACTGCTCACAGTGATGTAATGGCGCACGGACAATAGATTACCGTTCTCTGAGCTGCCTACAGAAGAATGCTGGGATAACACACGTTATACCATCTTACTACAGGCATGAGAAAGAAAATAAAAACAAAAACACAAAAATAGAAAAAAAATGTAGTCCACAGAAATTTTTATTTAATACCTCCCTTGAACATCTTGCACCGCCAGGGACTATTTTGTGTGACAGGGGCGAATGTCATATTGCATCCGTATCAGAATCTATGTTGTATCAAATTCACACAAATTATTACCTGCCACTTGTTTTGGTCTCCCTAGTCCTCCTACTCTTGTTTTTGTCTTCCTCAATCTCTTATGCCTACAAAAAAAATATCCCTACATAGGTGCTTTGCACCCATTTACAGATCCCACATACAACTAAAGATTGGAGGCGCTAGAAAATAATGGTGACATTTGTTCTCTGGCGTTCTAGTAGGGATATCAGTGGGGCAAAGTTCACGTACATTGTATCGTTATACACGGGAGAGCAGGGATTATTTTGGGACATAAATGTCTCTGGTTAAACTAATTATGTTAAATTACAAAAGGGGGAAAAAATAAAAATAAAAATGGACATGTGAACTTTTTCCCCTACATAAAAATGGAAGGAAAAAAAAAAAGAAGCCAGTTCTGTCTTGGTACACCATTAAAGCTACCTCTGTGCCCCAAGAAAGAAAAAAATATATAGCAGGGGACAGATAGCAGGGAGCATGACTGCAGGATTAGACTACACAGGACTTTTTTCTTTTCTTTGCAGTCGGTTACCATGGAAACACGAAAAACGGTAGGCACTAGTAATACAACCTTACGTCACCCACCTCTTTTTCCACTTGTTGCATTTGCTTTTTTGCATCAGCCAATTTATCCTTTAACTCTATGTAGTCCTCCTCTTTTCTCTGAAGGTCTAGCTGTACGGTTTTCAATTGGCTGTCTTTTTGTAAAAGGTCTTTCTTTAATCTTAACACAATAGAAAAAAGTAAACAATTTAAGTAAGTTCTGCATAAAACAAATATAAGCGGTCATTGTTATATAAAACATACAATTCTTATTATCTCAAAGTTTAACAGCTGTAAAAAAAACACAAGGTTAGAAATGAGAGAACCTCATTACACTTCAGAATTCGATACCTAATTTACAACAAACGAAGGCAAATTTTGGCTCGGACACAAATCCCTTCCCTAAACCACAAATGGAATTCAAGAAACATTGATACAGCGGTCAGACTTACAGTTCAATATCTCCCACCGACTCTTTGACTTGCTTGTCCCTCTCCTTCTTAGTAGTTTCAGCAGCTGTAAGATCTTCCTGCACTACTAGAATCTTTTGTTCTAATCCAATCTTCTCATCGTTTAATTTCTTCCGGTTATTTTCACAACCCATGTGTTCTGCCTGGAGATCTGCCAAGCGTTTCTCCAGTGTTTCAATTGCAACTGAATTTTCTTTGCTCTCTTCTTCCAAGCTGCGAAGCTTTTCAGATTTCGCTTTGTAAGAATCCACAAGGAGTCCCAGGTCCTTTATCTGTTGGCTATCTGATAAGAACTTATTTTTATAGTCAATTTCTTGCTTTTTAAGTCTCTCCAAATGATTGGTTGAGTCTAACAATTGTTCTCTAAGCTGGACAAGAAGTTCATCTTTTTCCTTGAGAATAGAGTCTTGGGAAGAGATCGCGTTCTCTTTTACATTTTGAAGCATGGCCATTTCGTGTTTCAGGTCATCAAGTTGTTTTTCAAGCTGCAGAATCTTCTTGTTCTTTTTAGAGGATTCTTGAAGAACATCTTGACATTTTTTCCAGAGACCTTCTATTGCATTATAAAATGCACTCTCTCTCCCAGATGTCATTTTTCCCACTTGACTTTCAATTTGCTTAAGGTTCCTCTTGCTTGACTCATCCATTATATCAGCTAGATTAAAAAACTCCACCCCACCAGAGTCCTGACTAGGATCAGTCTTGCCAAAGTCATCCAGCTTACTTTGAATAGTCTTGATCTGATCAACCTTGTTGGCGATGTTTAATTGGTTCTGATCTACCTCCTGCTTCAGCAGATTAATAGTTCCTTCCATGCGGAGCGTGAGGTCTTTTTGAATTTGCAGTTCAGCGACCATGCTTGTGTTTTCAGATTCCAGGTTTATCAATTTCTCTTCACATCTAGCAAGCTTTTCTTCCAATTCCACAATAGATTGAGTGAGTTTCACCGCTTGAACTTGATAGTTCTCATTTTCAACTTTAACATCAGCCAATTCACGCAGTGTGGTGCTTTCATCCATGTTCTGTGAGGCATCTTTGTGCCCGTTATTTCTTTCCATCCGATTGTCATCAGGATCGACAAAATCTAAAAAAAAGCATAAAGTTTGGGGCTTGGTTAAAGAATTATAATACAGCATTACACAATATTAAGATTTGGAGATCTTGACTGAACCCCAGGGTTTTCATATCCAACTGACAGAGGAAAATTATGATTGGTTAATAAAGGAGCATTTCCTTTGCACATCAAAGGAAGGATCAAATCACAGACAGGAGGAAGAAAGATATCCCTAAGGGAACAGTCTAAGAGGCTTTAATGCCACAACCTAGTGGCTGAACAGGTGGCAAGTAAGTCACGATACTAAATGTCAGGTGTGTCCTTCAGGAAACATTTCAACTTGGTTCTATTTTGCCGTTTATCACCGTCTTTTTTTTTTTAAACTCGTTTTATTAAAGAGTAACAAAGTCTTACATATTAAAACAAATCATATCAGTATGACATTATCAGTTATACATTGACATCAAATTCACAATTCGGAATTTACAGTCCGCATTTTACAGTACTTGGGACTGGAAACAGAGGGAGAGCAGCATTGGTATCGTTACATTGTTAATATACACAGCAAGTTGCACAAAAACCAATATATACCATTACATTCCAAGACTATCGCTGTATCAACAGCAGGGAGTCACGTAAATCAACATATCTATGTGGTGTATATTGTGTATGTGGTGAGTCACACCAAGGACCCCATACCTTCATAAATTTTTCCGCGCAACCCCTATGTCGGTACACCACTTTAGCGTAGGCTAGCATGGAATTCCCTAAGGCTTTCCATTGGGATAAAGTAGGGGGCTTAGGGCCCATCCATCGAAGGGCAATTGACTTGCGGGCCATGAACAACACTTCCCTCAAGAATGTTCTAGTGTGGTTTGACCATATTTCCTCAGACGTAAGTCCGAACAGACACAATTCAGGCAAGAGTAGGAGCGGGAATTGTAAAATCCCATTAAGTAAATCTATAACCTCCTTCCAAAATGATTGAATCCATGGACACATCCATATCATGTGCCAGAAATCAGAGTCCACGGCACCACATCTGTGGCAATAAGTAGTAGGGCACCTACCCATCTTATGAAGTCTAACCGGAGTTAAATAGCTCTGATGTATTATGAACAGCTGCGTCATTCTATTGTTAGCGGCTGGAGATACCAGTAAATGAGATTGTAAAATATCATTCCACATCTCATTGTCCAAATCAGGGATAAAACCTTTCCACTTATCTTCGACTGCAAGCGGAGCAGCCGCTAATTTCGCCTGTATGAGGAAGGAGTATATGGCAGAAATTAAACCCCTAGGGCCTTCTGATTTGAAAACTCCTATGAGGGGAAAATGCGATATGTTCCTCCCAGTGTGAGGAAATTGAGAGCGAAGCGCATGTCTAACTTGTAAAAATTTGTAAAAGGCGTTCCTAGGAATATCAAATGCCTCCTGTATTTGTGTAAATGACATGACATCCCCCTCTGTATATAAATCCCCCACACAAGTAACTCCATGTCCTATCTACGATTGTGGATCCAGCGAGGCTGTTATCAGTGATGGGTTATGCCATAGAGATTGTTCAGCCACTACATTCGTGAATGATAGGAGTTTTTTGGTTGCCTGCCAGACCTGCGCAGCTACTCTATGTAGAGGTAAGAGCTTCCTACGTGAGTGAGGCATACCCTCCAGTATAGGCCATAGGTTAGGTAAAGCTAAGTAAAACGCTAGATAGTATTCTCTATTAGGCAAGGCCTCCATATTGACCCATGTGGTAAGATATCGCAGTTGACCAGATAAGTAATACAGGTAGCAGTCTGGAAGGGATGTGCCGCCCATTAATTTAGGTCTCTGTAAAGAAGTTAGTTTGAGTTTCGGCCTACCAGATCCCCATATGAAGGAAGGGAAAAGAGCGTGTACGGCCTTAAAAAAAGACAGTGGTACTGGTACCGCTATATCTTCTAGCAAATAGAGACACTTAGGGAGTATAATCATCTTGACCAGGTTAATGCGTCCCACCACTGCCAAAGGTAGTGAGCCCCACACTTTAAATTTATCCTTGATATAATCCAATAGAGGATAGATGTTATTTTGCATATCTGAGCCATGAACCTTACTAATTACTATACCCAGATACTTGAAACTCGGTACCACCTTCAGCCCACTTGCCACTGGAGCCCAACCCGCTTCCTGCAAGGGTAGAAAATAGGACAGTCCAGTTGATACATAGTCCAGAGTACCTCCCAAGCTTATCTATCGATTCTATCGCAACCGGCATTGTATCCTTAGGTTTAGACATGAATAGGATCATATCATCAGCATACAAGCCGATTCTGTCCTCTCTACCTCCCAACTGTATGCCTTGGTATGACTGATGTTGCCGTATGACCAGTGCCAATGGTTCAATTGCTATTGCACACAGGAGGGGGGATAAAGGGCATCCCTGTCTGGTTCCCCTTGCCAAGTGAAAATATGGGGACAAGTGTCCATTGACCAAAATTTGAGCTCTAGGGGATTTATATAACGTGGATATCCATCCGATGAACCCGGAACCAAACCCAAATCTCTGCAGTACTGCCAACAAGTAAGGCCATTCGACCGAGTCGAAGGCCTTAGCTGCGTCTAGTGAGGCCATGGCCCAGTTCTCTTTCAATGCTAGTCCAACTTGCATTATGACTTGTGCTCTACGAATATTGTCAGATGTCGACTTTCCAGGCATGAAGCCTGATTGATCAGGGTGGATTATGCTTAGAATTACAGCGTTCAATCTATTCGCCAGTATTTTAGTCAAAACTTTGTAGTCGCTGTTCAACAGCGATATCGGCCGATATGACCCACACTCCATAGGGTCTTTATCTGGTTTGAGTAATATCACAACAGTGGCGTCATTGGGCGATTCAGGTAAGCAACCCTGAGTATGGGAATGTAAAAACATGGTATGCAGCACTGGGGTCAATACTTCAGAATATTTACAATAGACCTCCACAGGTATCCCATCAGGGCCCAGGGACTTGCCCTTCGCCATATCCTGGAGTGCACGGGTGACTTCCTCCTCTGTAATGTCTGCCTCTAGGGACTGTCTATCATGGTCAGACAAAGTGGGAAAAGTAATTCCATCCAGATAGGCCGAGAGTTCCCCCATGTCGTATTGCATCTTAGTGGAGTACAGCTCTCCATAGTATTGCGTAAACCTATCCGTAATTCCCTTATTATCCATTATAATATCACCATCTGGCCCTTTAATTTTAAGAAAAGAAGGAGATTGGGAGTTCTGCCGTACTAGGTATGCCAGAAGCTTACTGGACTGACCACCAAGTTCAAACCGAGTCTGTTTAAAGAAAAATTGTTTACGGTGTGCACGTTCCTGCAATAGTAGCAGATATTGTCTCCCCGATTCTAGCCAAGTCTGCCTATTGGCACCTGTAGGGTCTGCCACATAAATTGCCTCCAGATCCGAGCATTTCCCAGCTAGGTCGTCCTCTATTTTAGAAGCAGAGCGCTTTACATACGATATGGATGATTTAAAGAGGCTCTGTCACCAGATTTTGCAGCCCCTATCTGCTATTGCAGCAGATAGGCGCTGCAATGTAGATTACAGTAACGTTTTTATTTTTAAAAAACGAGCATTTTTGGCCAAGTTATGACCATTTTCGTATTTATGCAAATGAGGCTTGCAAAAGTACAACTGGGCGTGTTGAAAAGTAAAAGTACAAGTGGGCGTGTATTATGTGCGTACATCGGGGCGTTTTTACTACTATTACTAGCTGGGCGTTGTGTATAGAAGTATCATCCACTTCTCTTCACAACGCCCAGCTTCTGGCAGTGCAGACACAGCGTGTTCTCCAGAGATCACGCTGTGACGTCACTCACAGGTCCTGCATCGTGTCGGCACCAAAGGCTACACTTGATTCTGCAGCAGCATCAGCATTTGCAGGTAAGTAGCTACATCGACTTACCTGCAAACGCCGATGCTGCTGCAGAATCATCTGTAGCCTCTTGTGCCGACACGATGCAGGACCTGTGAGTGACGTCACAGTGCTGCACTGCCAGAAGCTGGGCGTTGTGAAGAGAAGTGGATGACACTTCTATACACAACGCCCAGCTAGTAAAAGTAGTAAACACGCCCCGATGTACGCACATAATACACGCCCAGTTGTACTTTTACTTTTCAACACGCCCAGTTGTACTTTTGCAAGCCTCATTTGCATAAATACGAAAATGGTCAGAACTTGGCCAAAAATGCTCGTTTTTTAAAAATAAAAACGTTACTGTAATCTACATTGCAGCGCCTATCTGCTGCAATAGCAGATAGGGGCTGCAAAATCTGGTGACAGAGCCTCTTTAAGGCAACCCCTAAGATAGGCCTTAGATGTATCCCACAGAACACCCGCATTCTCAAAATCCTGGTGATTCTGCAAAAATACCTGTAGTTGGTCAGGTATCCTATCATTTGTACCTATGACCGTTAACCAGAAGGGGTGAATTTTCCATCCCCTGGGTCTGGGGATATCAGGGAGTTGAAAATGAGCCAATACAGGAGAGTGATCTGACACACCCCTAGGTTTGTACACAATTTGGAGTGACATTACCATTAACAGGGCATTACCAAACATGTAGTCTATTCGTGACAATGAGCTGTGCCCCAAGGAGGAGCATGAGTATACTCTGGTGTTGGAGAATATAGACCGATAAATATCAGTCCATCCCACCTCCTCCATCAGTACGCGAAGGTGGGTGTCTGAAGCATGTGGAGTCACCGGCCTTTGGTTGTGTCGAAGTCTATCCATGTCATTATCCATGGTCATATTAAAATCCCCCATACAAAGCAGCCTAGCACCCGGATATGCCGCCGAAAAGGCAACCGCCAGGTGTATTAGCGACACCGAAGCTGGGGGGGGGGGGGGGGGGATATAAATCCCTAGCAATACATAAGAAACATTATTAATATAGGCATGCACGAACACATATCTCCCATTATCATCAATCCGTACGGTATCCACCTCCCACAGGAGAGACTTATGCACAAGTATGGATACCCCACGTGAGTAGGACGAGTAACAGGAGTGGCAGGACCATTGAACCCACTGTCTGTTCAACACACGCAATTTATCTGTGGTCAAGTGTGTCTCCTGTATACACAGAATATGCGGCGAATATTTTCTAACCTGTGTAAAGACCATTGCCCTTTTCCTAGCTGTACCCAACCCCCTCACGTTCCATGACATTACCGTTATATTAGCCATTGGACATGTTACATAAATGGTAAGTGAGGGGAGGAGCCACCAAAACACATATAATCATACTGCGGACTGAGCCGATATAGATGTGTAAGACTAAAACCATGAACCTTTTCAAAGCTGTGGTACAGAAAGGGAACACACGTACCAGATAACATATAAGTGTAGCACTCAAGAAGGCAATTTAGCGTCAACAGTGACGACATTGTACCTGTGCCGTAGTGGCTTAACATATACGGGGGAAGAACCCATGTGTCAGTATATGAATATACACCTAGTATCTATGTAAGCAAGATATAAAAAGAGAAAGAAAATGTATGTGTGACGGTTAGCAGGGACATTGAAAACCATGAACATTATCTAGAATATGTCAGAGAGAAGCAAAGCACAGATAATGCAGCGCCATCTTGACACAGTAAGAATAACCAGTTCAAGGATACAAAGAATTAGGACGCGGAAGATCACACAGCCATCTCTCCGGTGAGCAGTATAGCAGCAGCACATGGCACAACGGAGAATCTCAGTTCCGCGGTGGAGGTCTCTGGCGACTCACCCAGTCGTCTGCGTCCTTTGGGGTTGCAAAGAAAAGTGACCGATCTCCATCCACGATTCGCAGCCTAGCAGGATACGCCATAGAATATGGGATTTGCAGATCCCGAAGCCTCCGTTTTCACCGACATGAATGTAGCACGCCTTTTCTGTAACTCCGCGCTGAAGTCTGGAAATATTGACACTGCAGCTCCATTATATCTGATATCCTGCTTCTTCCGAGCCTGACGTAGAATCAAATCCCGGTCATTGATATTCAATAAGCGCGCCAGCATAGGCCTAGGGGGCGCCCCCGGTGGCAAGGGACGCGCCGGCACCCTGTGAGCTCTCTCCACCGCAAAAGCTGTAGAAAATACCGCATCAGGGAACAGCTCATGCAGCCATTTGACCATAAAGCCAATAGAATCCTGACCTTCCACTTTCTCAGGCAATCCCAATATTCTGATGTTATTACGGCGCAGGCGATTTTCTATGTTATCTGATTTCTGCTTCCATATTTCGGCTGCTTCTTCCAAGGCAGATAGGGCTCGTGGTACAGGGTCAAACCGATCTTCCAGGCCAGAAATTCGTTCCTCAGCATGAGATATACGCTCCCTCATGGCTTGCATGTCGTGCCTTATGAGGCCTATATCGATCTTAACCTCCTCCAGCATACCTGTGAGCGAGGTTTTGCAAGATGAAATCGCCAGTAGCAGTTTGTCAGAGACCTCCTTCAGGGTGAGTTCAGGCTCCACAGAAGTGGCGCTTCCCGCTGCTGCCGACTTGTCCGCCCCTCGTGCACGCTGTGGCATCGGCGAGCGCCCGCCATCTGGGCCCTCGCCTCGTGCAAACTCCTGCAGCTTCTCCGCCGCTGACTGACCTCGTGTGGGACCCATTGCCGTCTCTCTGGATAGTAGATCGACCTGCGACCGTCCGGATATATTATAGTACAGGTAGGATATCGGCAGGATCAAGAAATCATGGGCTCAGTACGGAGCTACTGTTTCATGCGACCAGTCTCGTTGCGCGCCCAGCCACGCCCCCGTTTATCACCGTCTTTAATCATGAAAGTGTTATCCTTCGTTTTTATTTGCACCGACAACCCTAAAAATAATTTTGACCTAGCACCATCATTCGGATTTCCGACAAGTGATAAGACGTTACTGAATCACAAAGGAGTAATGACTGCAGGAAACAATCAGTGCTTAGGTTAATCCACAAAAACCCTTCTCAGCAAACTTGGCCCATCAAAGTAAGCTGGGGAGTCATACCAAAATCTGTGGGTCATCAGCATTGGGCTGGGGTTACACAAATGTAGTGGTTCTCCTTTTTACCAGTGTAATGAAAAATTCCTTTATCCAGGCATCTTGGTCTAATAATCCTTTACCTACTACAGCCCGTCATAGAAAAGTATATGAAACCCATTAGTAAGTGCAGAGAACCTTCTGTAGGAAACACCAAAATAAACAGTCCGTGTAAAATATGCTGCTATAAAACGTTGTCCTTTCACCAGGAAGATCTAGGCATCTCTGCCAAGTGTTCGGCTCAAATCCTCGTGAAATTGCACAGGTTATTGAAGTTGTGTCCTAAAAAAAAAAGTGTTAGCTTATCAAATGTTATGTGCACTTGGATAAAGAGAGGAATTTCTGTAAAAACACCCAAAAATTTTTTTTTTCTTAAGTCACATGTACATTTAGTTCTCTAAAATTTTAAGTAATATGAAAATTGCTAGTCACACTATTGAAAATTGCTGTAAAATCTTGTCAAGGTCCATTCATATGGGAGTGTGAAAGCAGTTTTAAAGAAGTTTTCCTACGCATGGAGCATTGGCTGGATACATGAGGAATGTTTTATCCGTGACCGCCAGAACTGCGTAACCCCAACTCTGCCAAGGTGGCTACACAGTCACTCTAATCAAGTGAATAGGAGACAGGGAAGTGAACCCTCTCCAACTTACTATAAAGGAACAGTGTCACCAAAATTTTTTTTTTAATATCAGTTTGATGTTAGTGTTTTATTAAAAACGTTTGTATTAATTTGTGTGTTACTTTTTTTAATTTTTACACTTTTTCTTCCCTATGGGGGCTGCCATTTTTTTTTCCATTTCTGTATGTGTCGATTAACGACACATACAGACATGGAATACGGCAGCTACAGTCCATAGGAGTCAATTAACGGGACCCGTCCCATTGACTTTGCACTATGGCTCTGTCCTGCGCAGACGCAGGTCAGAGTCAGACAGAGCAGGTGTTTGCAGGGAGAGAGCAGGCGCCATCTTGAAGACCAGCTGCTCTGCAGGTAAGATGTGTGTCTCTGCATGTCCCACTCTCTACCTCACTGACCCCCCCCCCCCCTGTGTGACAGACACACGATGATACTGTACTGGGGGAGGGGGGGGGGGGGCGGACACGGGCGCACGCACGCGAATTTGATTAAAAAATGGCTGAAAATCAGGATCGGTTTTCCCTTTGTTTAGTAAGCATGTGAACATACACTTAGCCTTTTGGTGTGTCCTATAACTTCTTCCAGCTGTAGAATCACACCCAATATGGCTGCCAGACACTGCTTAGCAATTTGAAGACACCTTTACCTGGCTTGTGAGAGGGGGGGGGGTGAGGTTCCCTCCCACATTTACAGCAGCTGTGAGTCAGGTTGCTTTGCCTTATTCACCTTGCTGTAATTCTGGGAAGTGCTCCCCCTGGTGGCCAACATTGGAAAACATGTCAAATTATTATTTAATTTTTAATACTTTCCACCATACGGAAAAAAAACAAAAAAAAAAAACCAGCAAAAAACTTAAAAAATATAATAGAAATAAGTAACGACACTTAAAAAAAAAGGAAGGTTTAATTTGCGACACATTCCCTTTAATAGCCTGAAGATTAAGAAGATTTTTTTTTTTTTACAAAACGCCAATTCAGTAATTACCTATTCAAATAAATGGGAGGAATGCGGTAACACTGTGCACCCCCGCTACGATTGTGAAGGTATTGTGCAGTTCTGAGCAGTGTAAGAAATTAAGGAGTCTGTATTTTAATCTTTAGAACATGGCATCATTTGATGCTTTTTAAAGTCTTCTAGCCAGCTTCACATTGACAGACAGCTTCTAATTAAGGGATGTTTAGATTCAACAGATCTGGCAGTAAACATGCCTGGTGTGGCTAGTGACATTGAACCCAGTTGTCAATTGAATTTGGTTAACTGGTTGATTTACTACCTGAGGGGGCAATTACTTTTTCTTTCTTTATAATGATCTTTGTATATATATATATATATATATATATCTATATATATATACACACACATACAAAGAATCTGATGATCTGAAACATGTGACATATTCAAAATATTTTTTTCATTTTGGAGACATGAGCACTTCATAGATTTATAAATGGATTCTTCATTTAGATGCCATAAATAGTCTAAATAACTATTTTTGGGTTATCACAAATGATGAAATATATTTTTGAAAGAGCCCTTTAAAGTGGCTGAGAAATTATTTCTCATGTAGAAATATGGAAAAGGAGAATTTTCCAAAGAATGCTTATTGAGTTACCATTTTAACATAGAATATGCCCTTCCAATTAACCATCCATCAGCCAGCAGAAGAAACAGGATTAAATCCATTTTTTAACCCCTTCCCCCTGCTTGCATTCTGGGCCCTAATGTCCAAGCCATTTTTTACATTTTTCCATTGTCACATTCGAAGAGCTGTAACTTTTTTATTTTTGTGTCGGCATAGCTGTATAAGGTCTTGTTTTTTGCGGGACGACTTGCAGTTTTTATTGGTACCATTTGAGAGTAGATGCGACTTTTTGATCACTTTTTATCACATTTTTTTTAAGTCAGGATTAACAGAAAACAGCAATTTTTCCATTGTTTTTTATTTTATTTTTTACAGCGTTCACAGTGCGGGTTAAATAATGTTATAGATTTATAGTCGGGGTCGTTACGGACGCAGCGATACCAAATATGTGTAACTTTTTTGCTTTATTGTAGTTTTTTTTAATAGTAAAGCAGTTTGTAAGGGGAAAAAGTGGACTTTATTTTTTTTATTAACTTTATTAAAACTTTTTTACTAGTCCCACTAGGGGACTTCACTATCCTCCGATCGCTATTATAATACACTGCAATACTTTTCTATTGCAGTGTATTACTGCCTGTCCGTTTAAAACGGACAGGCATCTGCTAGGTCATGCCTGCGGCATGATCTAGCAGGCATTCGCTCCAGGCAGACCTGGGGGTCTTTATTAGACCCCCGGCTGCCATAGAAGACAGACACTCGGCGATTTTATCGCCGGGTGTCAGTGAGATGAGAGGGAGCTCCCTCCCTCTCTCCAAAACCATTCAGATGCGGTGCTCGCTATTGTGCACCGCATCTGAAGGGTTAAACGGGTGAGATCGATACTAATATCGATCTCACCCGGCAGAGCAGGGACGCCCCCAGCCCTCAGCTGCCTCTAGCAGCTGAGAGCAGGGAGATTTGACACTCCCTGCTCTGTTTACTTTATTCTACAGCAGCGCCGTAGAATAGCGGCGCTCTAGAATAAAGCCCACTAATGACCGCCGTAAAAAGGCGTATCGGCGGTCATTAAGGGGTTAAGCAAAAACCATAATACAAAAGTGTAATCAATTTAAAGGGGTTGTCCAGGGAAAAAAAATAATTCTAAAAAATGTCCCCCAGCCTTGATTTGCCTTCCCTAATACCCCCTATTAAACTTCTAACCAGTTTCTGTTTGATTTCCATCGTCACTGCTGCTTTTTTTGTTTGTTTACATCCCTTGCTGTTTGTTTACATCCCTTACTGGCTGTTTCCTGTCTTGTAACCCACTATACCCATGATCCCCGGCTGCATCTGAGGAGACAGTTGCAGCCTCCCCCTTCCTCCAAAGCACCTCAGCTATTTGCATACTGCCACGCCCCTCTATAGTCACATGGTCCTTCCCTGCTCTAATTACAGATTACAGGCAGACGCTCCCTCCCTGCACACTGTCTGAGGCCGGATTACACCAGCGTGTGCCTTTTGCTTGCGCAAAAAACACATTTTGTGCGCGCAGGTACATAACAGCTCCGCGTGTCAGCCCCGTATGATGCGTGGCTGTGTGATTTTCGCGCAGCCGCCATCATTATGACTCTCCGTTTGTATGTTTGTAAACAGAAAAGCACGTGGTGCTTTTCTGTTTTGATTCATACTTTTACTGCTGTTGCGCGAATCACGCGCATACCACGGAAGTGCTTCCGTGTGCTGCGATTGATTTTCACGCACCCATTGACTTCAATGGGTGCGTGATGCGCGAACAACACACAAATATCGGACATGTCGTGAGTTTTACGCAGCGGACACACGATGCATGAAACTCACAGTCTGCTCGGCCCCATAGACTAACATAGGTCCGTGTGAGGCGCGTGAAAATCACGCGTGTTGCACGGACGTATTACACGTTCGTCTGAATAAGCCCTTACACAGTAATAATCATTATCCTTTGTGCCTCCATCTATCCCTGATCTAAGGCCAGGCACCCATCTCCCTCCCCCGCCCCTTCCACAGCCTGATAAATGTCAGGGTATGTTCACAGGCAACGACGTCTCAAAATACGGAGCCGTTTTCAAGAGAAAACAGCTCCTGATTTTCAGAAGTTTTTTGTGCAAATCGCGATTTTCTTTGCGTTTTTTACGCCCGTTTTTGGAGCTTTTTTCACTACAGTCTATGGAAAACGGCTCCAAAAACGTCTCAAGAGGTTTCCTGCACTTCTGTTCCGAAGGAGCGTTCTTTGATGTGTTTTTTTACACATAAAAAAACGACCGCGAAAAAGAACGCCGTTTTCCCATTGAAATCAATGGGCAGATGTTTGGAGGCGTTCTGCTTCGGATTTTTCGGGAGTTTACGGCCCGAAAAACGGACGAAAATAGGCCGTGTGAACATGCCCTAAGTCTGCCCACTCCACCTAAGTCAGACATCTTGGTACACACAATCCAGTCAGCACATTTACCTCACCTGCTGCTGGATCTGTTCCAATAGATCCTGTATTAGGCCCTGTTCACACTGAGTTTTTTTTGCTGGCAGAAAATTCTGCATCAAGATTCTGTCTTGAATTTGGAGGCAGATTTTGACCTGCCTGCACGCCGTTTGCCACGTTTTTTGCCCGCGGCCATTGAGGGAAAAAGAAGCGACATGCCCTATCTTCGGGTGTTTACTCCTCTGACATCTATGGGAGGCAGAGAAAGCGTTTTGCGCAGCGGTTTTGCCCGTTGCGCTCAATGACCGCGGGCGAAAATCGTGGCAAACGGCGTGGAGGCAGATCAAAATCTGGCTGAATATTTAAGCGAAATTGAGGCAGAATTTTCTGCCTGCAAATAACTGTGTGAACAGGGCCTTACAGTGAAGCAAACGCCAAACACTACTCCAAACAATGGTAAAACGTTTCTTTTTTTTTTTTTACATAATTTACTATAAATGTATGTAAGGCCCCATACACACTAACGTGCTTTTGTGGGCGCAATTCCCCCGAAAATCCACGAGAGCATTGCGGCCCCATTCACTACCTTCTATAGATACTGCCACAGCCCCCCTGTAGGTAATGCCACACAGCCCCCCCTGTAGGTAATGCCACACAGCCCCCCCTGTAGGTAATGCCACACAGCCCCCCCCTGTAGGTAATGCCACACAGCCCCCCCCTGTAGGTAATGCCACACAGCCCCCCCCTGTAGGTAATGCCACATAGCCCCCCCCCCCTGTAGGCAATGCCACCCTCCGTACTTTCCTGTAGGGGACGGCACTGGAGAAATCCCTCACTTCACTATCCATATATGAACTGTGAAGTGAGGTACTTCTCCTGGAACGGTATCCCTGGCCACATCGGCGGGGATTCCGCTTCAGAAGTCACTGTGTCCATATATGGACGCAGTGAAGTCCGTGACTTCTCCTGGAGCGGAATCCCCGGCCACATCGGCAGGGATTCCGCTTCATTAGTCCCCGACGTCACTGTCCATATATGGACACAGTGAAGTCTGTGACTTCTCTTGGAGCGGAATCCCCGGCCAATTCCGATTCAGAAGTCACTGTGTCCATATAACGACACAGTGAAGTCTGTGACTTCTCCTGGAGCGGAATCCCCAATCCCGGGTTTGGGGATTCCGCTCCTACAGTGAGCAAATAAACACCCTCCTCCTCCTCCTCACATGCGCTTCGGACTGTGAGGAGAAGGAGAGAGCGAGCTACGGCAGACACCGCCGTCACAGTGCACACCGACACCACATATTAAGACTTGCGCATGCGCAATGAAACACTGCTGCTGAAGACGCAGCCATATCATTTAACAGAGCATGCGTGGTAGTGTCAACCACGCATGCTCTAAGCAGATGGGGAAAACACGTGGTACAGTTACGTCATTTATGACGTAGCCGTACACTGTGCAAACCGGAAACCGCAAACCGGAAGTTAGGCGCGAATGGACGGGTATGCACAGGAAGTGCAAATTTTACATGGACAAGCGGTCACGTGACGGAAGAGGGGATACGACGATACAGCCAGCTAATCAAACGTAAGTACATTACAAAGTTAAATGTTTTTTATTGTTTAGTTTAATTAAAAGTAATTTACTTCCGGAAAACCCCTTTAAGGCTGAGAAATGCAGACACTGCTGGACATTGTATATAATGTAATGCAGTTCACGTATTTACATATCTTTCAATGACCAGAAGCCCATATACATAAAAGTGGCAGAAATCAGTGTTAGGCCGCATGCACACTACTAGAGATTTAATTCGTAATTCCGGACCCATTAATTTCTATGGCCGTTGGACACCATCCCGTACGGGAAGGTGTCCATGCCGTAGAAAGACTCCGCAAAAGATAGGACATGTCCTATTTTTTGCTTTTTACGGACCATGCTCCCATACTTTATATGGGAGCACGGCCCACAAATGCGGGTGGCTGTCCACGGCTATCAGTGCCCATAATTACTGACCGTGATTACGGGCACCGTCATGTGCCTTCGTATGGAGGAATCCTACAGCGAAAGTATAGATTAATGTTAAACACACTGGTGCATAAAGACGTAAAATGTCAAGGTTTTAAAAGGATCCCGTCATGTCCCATCTGCGGGCAGTATGCTAGAGAGTAGGAGGAATTGAGCAGATTAATAGACCGTGTGCAAAAGAATTCAGGACAACCTGCAATTTATTCATTTAAATACCAGCTTACTGTGGGTTAAAGAGTCCGGTGGGTGGTCTCAACGATAGAGCTGTCAATCTCTAGGTAGGGCCATCCACTGGACTTAAGTCCACAGTGAAATCTGGATTCAAATAGACATTTCGAATAGAGAATCTGCTCTTATGTGATCTGAAAAAGACCTTAACCTCACTGGTATTCCATCACAACTCCAGTCCCTAAGTAACCCCAACAAATCACAAATGGAGGATAAAAATAAATATAGTAAAAAAAGGACTCCGTAAGAGCATGGCGCTTATCCAAAATAGCTCTACCATGCAGTTATATGTAAGTGCAGCTTAGTGTTATATCTATTCATGTTAAATAATGTTCATCTATCATGTTCTAAAGAAGCTGTTACATTTCCCTAAAAGGGGCTGTCCAAGAACAACATAACACCTATCCACAGGTAAGTTGAAAATTGTTTGGTCGCCGAGACTCCCACAGATTGCAAGAAACCCAGTTCCTCTCCTCACTACCCCCCCACCCCCCGCAGCGAGAAGGAGCTTGCAAGTAGCAGCGGTGGAGCATACGTGCTGCTGCTCCATTTTATTTCTATGAGGATGAATGAAATAGCCGAGGACTTTTTCTCGGATGTTTCAGTAAGTGCCATAGACTTTGAACGGTGCGAGAGCATGCATGCTCGACCGATGCTCCATTCAATGTCCTCCCCCCACTGCAGTTGAGCAGTAAGGGGGGGGGGGGGTTCTTGGGAATTGGGACCCCGATTCTCATGATTGGCAGAGGTCCTACTGATCAGACAATTATCGATCCTGTGGATAGGTGATTACTTTGGATTCTGGGAAAACCCCTTTAAGTGATTATGAATGAAAGTCTGTGCAAAACACATACCAAGCAAGTTAAAGCGTACATACAATGCTAAATATACTATGGCAAGAATCAAATTTTTATTTTCACATTATTCATGTGTATTTAGAATATTTAAAAAAAAAAAAAACAAACAAAAAAAAAAACAAAAAAAAAAAACAATCACCAATGTATTTTTAAAGGGAAATGTGGGCTGCATTTAAAGAGGCGCTGTCACCAGATTTTGCAACCCCTATCTGCTCTCGAGAACACGGCTGTGTCTGCACTGCCAGAAGCTGGGCATTCTGAAGAGAAGTGGATGATACTTCTCGTCAGAACGCCCAGCTAGTAAGGGTATGTTCACACGGTGGGGGTCCGTAACGGCTGAAATTACGGGGATGTTTCAGCCTGAAAACATCCCCGTAAATTCAGCCGTACCGGCATGTGCAGGCGCTTGAACGCCGCGTCAATTACGGCCGTATTTAGCGCTGCTATTCATTGGAGTCAATGAATAGCGGCTCCAATTACGGCCAAAGAAGTGACAGGTCACTTCTTCTACGCGGGCGTCTATTTACGCGCCGTCATTTGACAGCGGCGTGTAAATATACGCCTCGTGTGAACAGACAAACGTCTGCCCATTGCTTTCAATGGGCAGATGTTTGTCAGCGCTATTGAGGCGCTATTTTCAGACGTAATTCGGGGCAAAAACGCCCGAATTACGTCCGTAAATAGGCCGTGTGAACATACCCTAAAAGTAGTAAAAACGCCCCGATGTACGCACATAATACACGCCCACTTGGACTTTTACTTTAAACACGCCCAGTTGAACTTTTGCAAGCCTCATTTGCATAAATACAAAAATGGTCATAACTTGGCCAAAAATGCTCGTTTTTTAAAAATAAAAACGTTACTGTAATCTACATTGCAGCGCCGTTCTGCTGCAATAGCAGATAGGGGTTGCAAAATCTGGTGACAGAGCCTCTTGAAAGGACAGTAACTTGGTGTATAATATAAAAGCCAAGATTCTAAGCCAATAAGTGGCAGGCAAGTTGTTATTTACAGAGAAGAAGCGACATGCAGTTAGTTTGGGAGTACAGAAAAATTTGTAGAAGCAGCAGGAAGTACAAAAAGCTTTTTATTTTAATTAAACATACAAAAGAATAAAACGTAAAATCCAGAAGTTTTATAAAAGTGCTTTAGGATCATTGCCAGTTTACAACATTAGTAAGGCCAGACTTTCTTCTTTTCAAGCAAATAAGTTTACGGTTTGCAGCATTTTGTCTTCGCGTTGAGACATAGGAAAATGGGTTTCTGGAACTTGGCTGATCTGAACAGATACCTTTCTTTGATGGAGGTTGGTTCTCAGGTGAATGGTGGTCTTCGGGTGGCCTCTTCCGACTTGTGTCGCTGCTTACATTAACCGTTCTGCCTCGAATCGTATTGAGAGTTTCCATCTGTGTACAACAGGACACTAATGAACTGGTAGTCACCAAAACCAAATCCTACAGCGGTCACTACGGCTCAGCAATACCAAAACCAAACAAGAACTCAACCTCACTAATTTATAACCAGTCACAGAACTACACAAAGTAAGCTTGGAAAAGAAGGGACAAGGTGCACATATTGAAATTTAGCAGCAGTCTGTATAAGACAAAATATTAAAATTCATAAGTTCTTACTCCTGCACCTAGACGTCCCTTCTGGTTAACCTTGAAGGCTACATTCACCTTTGAGGCAGTTTTTTTAATAAATAAGTCTAGTGTAATTTTGTAATAAGGTCTTAAAAGCATTTCACTTTTGGAGATACGGCAGTTCTGTATTCTCTATACAGAGGAGCGGTGTCTCTCGTTTTACACTGAATCAGTCAGTCCCATGGACCTGACTGGATCAGAGTCGGCGAGAACGGCGTGTCTGACACGCAGGAACCACCTGTAAACTGTCACATCTAAAGTTCATAACGTAGATAGATTACAAAGTGAGATTAAAATTCACACACGCTTTTTGGAGCCAAAGCCAGATGTAGATAGAAGAAGAAAGGAAAATTCTAAAAAGTAAAGACTTTGTTCCTGTTGGATCCACTTCTGGCTTAGTCTCCAAAAAACGCCATGCGACTCCAGCCTTATGGAGCGTGAATGCATGTCCGTAATCCCTCTGCTGTTACTTTGCATTTCTGCACTATTCCTAACGGTCAATTGTTTTTCAGTAAATAGAAAGGGTTAAGGTTACTAAAATAGGCGGAAAACTAGGGCCTCTCTCAAGTGAGCTGGGCTGAAACGTCACAGGGGTGAATGGTAATTTCAGTGAAAAGGAAAATAGACCAGAGTGCTGCCATTTTTTGTTTATTTTATATCCCATTTCAATAATGGATCAGTGGATCAGCTTAAACTTGGGCTTCCTTCGGCTTTATTTTTTGCTCATGAGTCACCTGACTATTTACGGTTTCTGTTTGGTTGTAATGGTAAATTTAAAAAAAAAAAAAATTTTTTTTTAAAAAAAAGTCTTTCAACCTTTTCAGGACGCGACCATTTTTTGGATTTTCACTCCACGCATTCCAAGAGCCATAACTTTATTTTCCCGTCAGTTTGGTGTGAGAGCTTATTTTTTGCGGGAGGAGTTGTAGTTTCTATTGGTACCATTTATAGTTCCATATAATGTATTGGTAAACTGAAAAAAAAAAAATTGGCGGGCTGAAGTTCCAAAAACCAGAATGAGGAATCAGCTTTTTTTCCCCAATTCGTTTTTACGGCTTTCACCATACGGTAAAAACAACAAATCATCTTTATTCTGTGGCTCAATAAGATTACGGTGCTACCAAATTTATATAGTTTTTTTTATATTTTACTACTGTTCTTGATAAAACTTTGTTAAAAAGACCCCCGGACGAAGGCATCTGCCGAAACGTGCGTCGGGTATGGGAGTCTCCTCCATGCGGGATTATGAACCTGGGTATGTACTTCATCCATATAGGCATTTAGTCAAACCCTTTTAGGGCTGTGTGCAACTTTTGCTGTAAGGCCCGGATGACTTGCTGCTCATGTCCTGCATGTGTGTTACATTTGCATACACCCTAGTGGTGTTCTATATACAGAATAGCACTTTATATTGCACATAGCACTTCTATGCGCACTGCCTACTTACTGCATGTTGGGCATAACTAGCGCATCTTAGATATGCTTTTACTTCACATGCCTCCATTACGCTTGTTCATACCTTGATGGTACTACAAATATATCCTGCATAGGTTGACTCCTTTTTTACATTGTACGACTCATCTTTTAAACTTTTTTTGTATCGGTCTGTTAATAAAATGAATTTCTATTACTCATTACGTTTGTGCTAATATTTGACCATTTGTGTCTATAGGTTCTTGTGTATGTTTTCGGTCAAAGCACCAAGTTATGTAAACCGAGTATATGTGGTTATCTTTAATGGTATACAATCTTAACATAACCATTTTGTACACAAAGAGGTAATGGAAGTGATAAATAGTTGTGTATACTTTTGATAAACATTTTGTAAAAAAAAAAAAAAAAAAGTCTCGCAACATTCTGAGAGCCATTACTTATTTTTTCACCAACTGAGCGATGTGAGGGCTTAGTTTTTGCGGGACGATCTGTAGTTTTTATCCTTAGCATTTTTTGGTACGTAGAACTTTGTCACTTCTTACATTTTTTTTTAGAGAGCGAAGTTGACCAAAAAAGGCAGTTCTGGGGGCTTTCATTAGGCCCCTGGGCTGCCATGACAACCGTGGTCACCCCCCCGAACTCACTGCAGAGGAGGGCCATGAGCTGTTGGAGGGGGCCGCCCCCTTCTTTTCAACGCCTCAGATGCTGCGGTCGCGATTGACCGCAGCATTTGAGACGTTAAACAGCCAGGAATAGCAATCTCTGCTCCCGGCTCTTAGTCCCGGCTGTCCGCTGTAAAATACAGCCGACACCTGAAGCATATGGAGTGCGCTCCAAACATCACCCCCGCACGCAATAGTACGTCCGGGTGCGCAAAGGGGTTATTTCATGCAGTAATGGCGTCTGAGAAGGCGAGCAGAAACCCAATTACATAAGCCTATTTCAGAGTCGTGCCCAAACATTTAACCCCTTACTGACCAAGCCATTTTTTACTTTTTAACATTGTCTCATTCAAATGGCTACAACCTTTTTATTTTTGAGTCGACATAGCTGTATAAGGTCTTGTTTTTTGCGGCACAAGTTGTAATTTTTAATAGCACCATTTTGGGGTACATAGAATTTATTAAACTTTTAACAACCTTTTTTGAGGGGGGGGGGGGGGAATAGAAAAAACCCAGCAATTTCGCCACACTTTTTATGCGTCCAAAATTTACGCTGTTTACCGTGTGGTATAAATAACACAGTAACTTTATTCAGTGGGTTGTTGCGATTGCAACGATACCAAATTTGTATAGTTTTTGTAAAAATTTTTTTTGTCTCCCCGTAACGTTTTTATATTTTCGCCGATGTAATTGTAGCAGGGCTTTGTTTTTGCGGGACGACTTGTAGTTTTTATTGGTACCATTTTGGAGTACATGCGACTTTTTGATCACATTATTTTTTTAAGGCTGGATTCAAAGAAAACAGCAATTTTTGCATGGTTTTTTTTACGACGTTCACTGTGCAGGTTAAATGATGTAATAAGTTTATAGTTTGGTATCGCCGCATCCGTAACGTCCCCAATATGTAACTTTTTTACTTTGCTTTATTATTAACAAACAAAATAGTTTGTAAGGGGGAAAAGTGGGTTTTGAATTTTTTTTATTCACTTCTTAAAATTTTGTTTTTTTTAACTTTTTTACTAGTCCCACTAGGGGACTTCTCTATGCGATCCTACGATTGCATTTATAATACACTGCAATACTTCTGTCTTGCAGTGTATTATGCCTGTGTGTGTAAAACGGACAGGCATCTGCTAGGTCATGCCAGTCTGGCTGTCCCCATAGAAATCAGCTTTTGTCGTAAAAGTCCGAAGTCTATAACCAGTTTTCCATAGCGCTTTATCTACCATATGGGAAGTCTAATGCTTTCCAGGTTTACTTACATAATCTTCACATTTAGCCTCCCAATGAGCGAGAAGATCTTTAAACTTCTCAATTGCGTTGTCCTTCTTCTGAATCATGTCCATAAGTTCATCAATTTGTTGTTTCTGTGCAAACAGTGTCTTAAACGAGAAAAAAAGTAAATAAAAAAAATGGGTGGGGGGACGGGGACGTACCATGAATTAAAACATTACTGTAGGAGAAACGGATATGCATGTATAGAAGTGTACCGAGCAGGTGTTACCTTGTCAGACTCTTCAAGCTGAAGTCTTGATTTTGTGCACTCATTAATATGACTCGCCACATCTGCAGAAAATTTTTTGCAAATTAATGTAGCAAACAATGATTCACTTTAGAACTTGGTTTTGCAGGGATTACCTCGTATAAATAGTTAAAAAGGGGTTTTCCACTAGCGGACAACTGATGACCTATCTACAGGGTAGGTCATCAGCATATGATCAGTGGTGGTGTACGACACCTGGACCCCACACCAATCCGCTGCAGGAATAGGAGCAGAGCTGCAGCACGGCCGCTATGCAATGTATGGAGCAATCTGCTTCCGGCTCTGTACACTGCATAGTGTGCAATGACATCCGATGCCCACAAGCAGCCGATCGGTGCAGGCTCTGGGTGTCAAACAAGCACCGATTGTATACGGATTACCTATACGTCATCAGTTGTCCGGTAGTTGTGAACCCTTTTACTCTTACCATTTTAAAATTAATGCAAAACAATTATTTGCAACAAACTTGAACTTTACCAAAATAATAAGACAAACAAATACAGTCATCATAGTGAGAGCTGCTTAAAAGGAATCTGAAGTTGGTATGTCTACGTATGCTTTGTAAACCTTAAAAATGGTTGTCTCAAAGATCCCTTTCAGGGAGAAAAATAAAAAATCATCAGCTGCATTTTTTTTTTCTATTGATGGTCGTATCTAGTATTACACTGTATATGCATAGCAGACCGCAACCTCCCTTGGCAAAATTAACGGTTTGCTGGGGTGTAAGAGGTTTGCCCGGTTGTGATGAGCTGTTCACTGCGTTAGCATCAATATGAAAAAGAAAAATGAGTCTTCATGACTTTATTTTTTTAAAGAAGGAGTGGTCATCTGTTTTTTTGCACACATGGTCTGTGCAGATTTTTTTTTTTAAACCTTAAAACTACATTACCTATAAACAAAAGGCTAACTCTTTGGCAAGGGTATTGGGGGAAGAAAATAAAATTATTATATACTAACAGCCCTTTTTCCTTAACCAGTCCCACAAAGCATTACAACATGACTTTGGCTGTCTGGTGCTATTTCCCTCCCTATACTGACCAGTAGTAAACGGCTGTGCGTGACAAATATTTTCCTTTATAGCAAACCATGTCTCATATTAATCTTAAAATCACACAATCGTGTCCGATTTTCATCTGCAAAAAAAAAAAAAAAAAAAAAAAAAAAAAAAAAAAAAAAAAGGACTGTTTTTCATGCATATGACTGTCCATGTTGCATCAGTGTGGTTTCCATTTGTGATCAGTTTCTCCTTTGGAAGCACTTCCTGGTAGGGCTGGATGATCAAATTAGATACATAAGTACATAAGTATTAGGCCCTTAAGGCCTCTGACTATTTGGTTTAACAGAATCGTTAAATATTTATTTTTATTGTTGCCGTGCTGCGCCTCACCACTGCCTGATCTGCCCCGTCTGACAAGCTGCGCCACCTTTTGCCTCTGCTACCCTATGGAACTGCTGTTCTGTAGTGGACAAAATGATACAGTACGGAACAGTAGTTCCGTGGGGAAAGAAGAGACTCCTAGTATATATAGTCACACCGCCCTGTAGATACTACTCCTCCTTGCAGATCACACCACCTCCCCCTTTGCAGATCGCACCACTGTGGCTCCCACTAGAAGCTGTATCCCTGGTCTAAGTGTCGGAAACCTCTGGCTGGGGATTCAGCTACAGTTGCGCCATCTACAAGAGGGGGGGGGGTGCTGCGATCGGTGGCGGGATGCAGTCTACATGTGGGGATGCGATCTACAACAGGGGGTGGGGGTGCTATCTGCAAGGGTGTGTGCCACTATATGGGGGATGGCACTGTAAGGGTATGTGCACACACACTAATTACGTCCGTAATTGACGGACGTATTTCGGCCGCAAGTTCCGGACCGAACACAGTGCAGGGAGCCGGGCTCTTAGTATCATACTTATGTACGGCGCTAGGAGTCCCTGCCTCGCTGCAGGACAACTGTCCCGTACTGTAATCATGTTTTCAGCCGGGGGCGAATTTTTTGTAAAAAAGAAAAAGCCAACTTTCTCCACTTAACTAGCTTTATGAAAAAAATAAAAATAAATAAAAAAGTTACACATTTGGTATCTCCGCTTCCGCAATGACCCCAACTATAAAATAATAACATTTAACCTGCACAGTGAACGCCGTAAATAAATGGCAGAATTGCGGTTTTCGGTTCATCCTGCCTTAAAAATTTTTGGCAAGTGATCAAAGTCGCATGTAGTCCAAAAAGGATACCAGTAAAAACAACAAGTCGTCCCACAAAAACAAAGCCCTCATACAGCTGCATCGGTGAAAAAAAATTGGTTATGGTTCTTAAAATATGGCGACAGTGTTTTTATAGTGTAAGGCTTCATTCACATCTGTGTCGGGGCTCCATTCATGGGTTCAGTCAAAGCTTCCGTCAGGGGAGCCCATGAATGGAAACCAACCTGAAAAACTGAGAACATAGGTTTCCATTTGCATCACCATTGGTGAAGGATCCGTTACTAAGGATTTCCGTTCATCACCGTTGTGTAAGGGTTCCATTTTGATG
The DNA here is from genome assembly GCF_050947455.1 of Rhinoderma darwinii. NCBI lineage: Eukaryota > Metazoa > Chordata > Amphibia > Anura > Rhinodermatidae > Rhinoderma > Rhinoderma darwinii. The sequence continues at coordinate 48,354,453 of NC_134697.1, read as the reverse complement.
GAATCAATAACTTTAGTCGACCATTTTTAAGAAGCGGACTAATATTGCAAATGCTTAGATACATTAACGGTTTCAGGTCAGGTTTATTTTGGGCCTTCATGCCCAGAACAAAATGTCACCTTTTGAACTGCTGCAGTCAAAAAAAAAAAAAAAAAAAAATATATATATATATATATATATATATATATATATATATATATATATAATTCAGCCACCATCTTTTTTGCGAGAGAGAGAGAGAAAGAGAGCGGGAAAGAGAGAGAGAGAGCGGGAAAGAGAGAGAGAGAGCGGGAAAGAGAGAGAGAGAGCGGGAAAGAGAGAGAGAGAGAGAGAGAGAGAAAGAGAGCGGGAGAGAGCGGGAAAGAGAGAGAGAGAGAGAGCGGGAAAGAGAGAGAGAGAGAGAGCGGGAAAGAGAGAGAGAGAGAGAGCGGGAAAGAGAGAGAGAGAGCGGGAAAGAGAGAGAGAGAGCGGGAAAGAGAGAGAGAGAGCGGGAAAGAGAGAGAGAGAGCGGGAAAGAGAGAGAGAGAGCGGGAAAGAGAGAGAGAGAGCGGGAAAGAGAGAGAGAGAGCGGGAAAGAGAGAGAGAGAGCGGGAAAGAGAGAGAGAGAGCGGGAAAGAGAGAGAGAGAGCGGGAAAGAGAGAGAGAGAGCGGGAAAGAGAGAGAGAGAGCGGGAAAGAGAGAGAGAGAGCGGGAAAGAGAGAGAGAGAGCGGGAAAGAGAGAGAGAGAGCGGGAAAGAGAGAGAGAGAGCGGGAAAGAGAGAGAGAGAGCGGGAAAGAGAGAGAGAGAGCGGGAAAGAGAGAGAGAGAGAGAGAGAGAGCGGGAAAGAGAGAGAGAGAGCGGGAAAGAGAGAGAGAGAGCGGGAAAGAGAGAGAGAGAGCGGGAAAGAGAGAGAGAGAGCGGGAAAGAGAGAGAGAGAGCGGGAAAGAGAGAGAGAGAGCGGGAAAGAGAGAGAGAGAGCGGGAAAGAGAGAGAGAGCGGGAAAGAGAGAGAGAGCGGGAAGGAGAGAGCGAGAGAAAGAAAGAGCGAGAGAAAGAAAGAGCGAGAGAAAGAAAGAGAGGTCTCTATGCAGATGACTTGGTGCTTTTCAGGTCGGATGTGGAGAACTCACTTCCTAGGGCAATTTAGATACTAAACACATTTTGGTATCTTTTCAGGGTTTTTGAATGATTGGTCCAAATCAGCCTCGATACCATTGTGGAAAGTGGCATGGCCGAAGGTGTATTTCAATTTGCCAGTAGTAGAGATGTGTAAATACTTAGGAATATACGTTACCCAAGACCCGAGTGTCTCACCCTCCAAGAATATATATCCCCTGGAAGAGCTCTTTAGGGACAGAGTCAGGGCCTGGTGAACTCTCCTGTCGGTGGCTGACAAGGTAAACTTAATTAAAATGGTCCTTTTACCTAAAGGTTTATACAGGTTTGAACACACCAATGGGCCTGGGAAGTGCTTTAATAAATTGAACTCCATAATGTCCTCCTTTATCTGGGGTAGTGGTAGGAAGAAATTGACTTTGGCTACTTTATAACGTCCCAAAATGAGTGGTAGCCTGGCACTCCCCGATTTCTACTTGTATTTTCTGGGTGGTCAGTTAAGATACTTGGCTTCATTGTTGTCTGAAACCCCATCTCTGCCATTTTCTTAATATATTCTGGGTCAGGTGGTGGAATTGACGTATGTCTGGTCTATTCTGGAACAACCCACATTATGCAAAGGGAGATTGTGGTCACTACACAAGTTGGCACATCAGTCGTGGAGAGAAGCCAGAGAACTTAGCAGTTTATCCCAAAGAGGGGTCTCCTCAGGTGTATACCCAAACCTGCGGTTTACTCAACTAAAACAGCTAGGGGGATCAGAGTTCTGGAAGTCTCATACTATACTGACCTTGCACGATATTTATAAGTATGGGATACTCATCATTTACACAACTGCAGGAACTTTACAATTTAGACAGGGTACATTATTACTGTTACCTACAACTCAGACATGCACTTTCCTCGCAATTCCAAGGGGGTTGTCCCATTGTGTCCAAATTCCCCTTGATCGGGATTTTAAGAACGCAAGGTCCTAAAAAGGTATCGCGGAACTGTATACTCATCTTTTAAATTCCATGGTAGAATCTCAAATACTATTGCCCGAAACGGATTGGCGGGTAGCTATTCCAACTATGTCTAGGGAGGAGTGGACGGAGGCTTGTCACATATATGTGTCTCCCCCTCAGTAAACAGACTAACTCAACTATATATACCTTCAGATGCTTTTTGTGATTCCCGAAGCACCTGGCGGATTCCAAGGCCACCATTGCTCGGTGGATTTGGTCTGTGATTTTGGAAAATTGGTCCAAGGGAAAAGGTTCCTCCCTGTCCAGTTACCACCCATTCCACATGTGCGGTTGGTGCAACCTGGGAGGTACGGCACAAAGATTCAGTCTCAGGTTTGCAAGGCTGCTAACTGGGCTTCAGTGCATACATTCAAATTCTACCAGATTCATTCCCTGGCTTCTTCGGATTCCAGCCTGGGTCGCAAGGTTCTCCAAACTGCTGCGCGTGAAGAGTCGCACAGCTATTTTCTTGGGCCTGCTTTAGGACATCCCCTGGTGCGGTCCTCCCCAATGATATTAACGAGAATATTGGATTTTAGTACTCGCCGCAAAATCCTCGTTGAATTTGGTACACAGATCCCATCCTTTTTGTTTGACCGGCTCAGGACCCTGGTTCTAGTTGTTTTTTTCTTCTCCTGATACCATGTACTACTGTACAAGCTGAAAAGCCAGCGTATGTGGAAAGGGTATGGCCTACATGGGTGAAGCAAACACTTTTTCCTACCCAGCGTCAGCCTCCTAGTGGCAAGGGCCTATAACACATGCTGCTGTGTGCAATGAATTTGACTAGAAATGGATTTTACAGCAAGTCCAAAAAATGGCACTTTGTTTTAATGACTAATGTTTAGCCCAAAAAAATAACTAATTATCCTGTGCATAGGGATGTCAAATGTGTGTACATTATGTAACAATTCTTTTTTTTTTTTTTTTTTTTAGTGAAGGCGCAGATGCAGATAGGGTTGGGATAAAACAGGCTAGAATTGGTGGCAGGGGGTGATTTTGTTTGGGTTGGGGTAACATGCATTTTGTCTGATAGAAATGTATTGATGCCCGAGTCGCTGACGCCCATGCAAAATGTGTTGATATCACGCAGAATGTCTAAAACTGGTGCATGCAAGTTCAGAGCAGTGTGTACTTTTTTGGGGAAAAGGGGTAGGAACGCTCCAGCCCCTTCAAAACAGTTGATCGGCGGATGTTCTGGGAGTCGGACCCCGACCCATCAGCTATTGATGGCCTATCCGGAGGATATGCCATACATTTTTAGTGGCTGAAAAACCCCCTTTAATTTACATGACGCATGAAGGTGTTACTTTTTAAATGTTATATATATAAATAAATGTTGGTTTGAGCAGTAAGATTCATGGTTAGATCTCGGTGATGCTAATCAGCGCTACTGTTCCATTTGGGTAAAAGTTTCACCTACTAATTGCATCTTTGTCAGATTGCGATCTCATAAGCTTTTCTGTAATCTAAAGTCTAGGACTTAAAGGACAGGTGGCGCGATTTTTTTTTAATATAAATTGGATTTTAGGGTGTTATTAAAATAAACTTTATTTGTGTGCGTTTTACTTTATTTTTTCTAACTTTTACTTCTCTATGGAGGCTGCAATTTTTTTTTTCATCTCTGTATGTGTCGATTAACGACACATACAGAGATGGAATACGGCACATACATCCCCATAGAGAATGCGAACGGGAGCCGTTCCATCCACTATGCTGCACGCCGTCTGTGTGGGAACAGCGCATGCGCCGCTCCCACAGTCCAAAAGGAAGGTCTTCGGCCGAGCGGCATCTGGCGCCATTTTCATGTGGACCGGAAGCCGCGGCCGGACAGTAAGAGGACTACTTGCGGTCATGTCGATTAGAAGCAAGTACTAGGAGCGGAGCGAGCGAAGGCGGCAGGAGCAGGAGTTATGTTTGTGTTTGTTCGTGTTTTACTGTGTGATTACCACTGTATGTAAGCCTACTACACTGTGCATTCGCTCAAAAAATGGTGGCACACAGTGTAGGAGATTTGAACATTCAATTCCCTCCTTTCTCCTGGCACTAGGGGCATTGTGTGAGCTCACTAGAGTGTGTCTTCTCCAATTTTGCAGCATAAAAGCAATGTGGTTACTTTACCACATGCCAATGCTGCAATTTTGGGAATTGCTCCCTCTAGTGACCAGCAAAGGGAAATGTTATAAATTAGAATCTAATTTATAATATTTCCTGACTTGTGAAAAAATAAAAATAAAAATAATACAAAGTGTAATCATGTATATACTGTTAAACTAAAAAATAATATATATATATATATATATATATATATATATAAAATTTCTAGCCACACGTTCCCTTTAAGGCCCTTTTACACCACCTGATAAGTGGCCAGTGTAGCGAGCTCGGCGCTTGTTTGCTCCTTTCACACGGAGCTATGAATGGGGACGAGCGGTCGTTACTCCAATCGCTCGTCCCCATACATCACGTCGGCAGCGCGTCTCCCTGTATACACAGGGAGATGTGCAGCAGACAACGATAATATTTCACTTTTTTAAAACAATCCGACCAGCAGATGATCGAGCGCTTGCTCGTTCATCTACTGATCATTCCTCTGCTTACGCAGGGCAATATAAACTTAAGCAAACGCTCGTCTGCCTAATAATTGTCCTTTATGTTTAAAACAAACTTCGGTAACACCGTAGTATGCTACTACATCTGACAGAAGACGACTTCATTTACACCAATGTACAAGGACACACCACAGTCTAATAATGGGCTGCATTTAACCTCAGACAAACCAGCCCCGTTGATAAATACTGGTATCATTGGACAGAAGTGACAAACGGCCCTTGAACACTGCTGGAAAATGAATCTCTGAAAGATTGGCAATATTTTGTAAAGTTATTCAAGTACCTCACACATAATATATTCACTTCAACAGGACTAACAACTTACCAGCAGATTTCCTTTTTAGCTTCTCTTGAGTTTCGGAAAGATTATTGGTAACCCGTTTTAACTTCTGTTCCAATGCAGCAATTTTGTCTGGATCATCATGGATAGCTGCAATATGATGACGAGCCTCCACTGCCTGATTCTTGATCACTGCCAAATCACTCTGCATAGAAGAGAAGAATCCTTGAAGAGGTACGTTGGGCTCATCTGCCTGGTAAGGAGAAAGCAAGGTTCATCTCCCACAGGTTCATTTAGGAACATGCATCAATATGAAAAATTACATAGAGTTTAAAAACAGGACAGTACCTCACGAATCCAAATAAGTGGATTCAGTTGTAAAGCTGCCCAAGTTTGTGTTAATGCAATGGTTTGTTTTTTTCTTGTGCCCATCATAAAACACATACACCCTTTGCTGCAAGCACCCCCCACAAGAGATTAGAAGCCTTACACAACTTTACTGAGCGGGCAAACTACTACAAAAGAGACAAATTATAAATTTATAGTTATCTGCAAACCAGCAAAATCCCAAAATACCTTTACACTAGACATAAAAGACTGCTCAGCCAAAAGTAGGGTTGCACGACGCATCGAAATATCAATACTATTTTAATGCTGTGCACCCTCAAACAGTTCAATACCGTGGATTCATGTATTTCCATACTAAGATGTGTGGCCGCATAGCTCAGCATTTTGACACATTAATGTAGTCACTGGCATGATGTGATGCGACCGGCATGGCACTAATTAGCAGCGGCACTGGCCTTGACAGAACATGGCAGGTGCACTGCACAGTACCCCCACCCCCCCCCCCCATGTTCTTTCTTCTGTGCCAGCCGCATCACATCATGCTGATCGTGCAGGCACAACAAGTGTAGGCACACGTGATCGGCAGTGGGGCCGTGGCTGTAATACACAGCCGAAGCCCTGCTAACGGCGGAGATCAGACAGACCTCTGATCTTCGCCGTTGCCCCGTTGAATGCCGCGATCAAAGTGGACTGCGGCACTCCAATGGAAAAAGGAGCAGGGGGGACACCTGATCACATTACAGGGAATCCCTGTGACACGATTGAGAGACATACCATATATGGGCAGACAGCCCACGGCTATCTGACCATATTTCATGTTAGGGTAGACCTAGGTTTTCTTTAACAATTGCCTGTGTGCTATTAATACACAGACTAATGTACTGGCATATAGAAACATGCCAGTACATTTAAAGTAAAAAATATAAACTTAAGAAAAACCTGATGGTCCCAAATATCTGTGAACTGACGCCTTTCTCATTTCTCATACCGAACAAATTCAGATCCTTGAAACAGACCATTTCTGATAATCCAACATTAGCTACCTTAGCGGTAAAACATTTAATTAAAAACAAAATTGTACACCAACTAACGGATCTGCCCGAGTTTAAGGATTCAAACTTAAGTGAACAAGACGACAAAACGATCCTGGAAGCAGTCAGACGGTTTTCACCAGAGATTACTGACACATCATATAATTTATTATCAAAATTTGGTCACCAACCAAAAACGGTCAAGAGTATGATATCGAAATTATACAAGTCATTATTATTAACCTCAGATCCACCTTCATATATCTCAAGATGGGAGAAAGACCTAAACACTAAATTCTCAGCAGAACAAACCAAAATAATCTTAAACCACTCTCTCTCTCAATCTCAACAAGAATCCAGGAACTTAATTATAAGTTCATAGCGAGGTGGTATAAAACTCCAGAGGTTCTCAATAAGATCGATCCGTCTTACTCTCCCACTTGTTGGAGATGTGGAACAGCAAAAGGGGCGCTTTTGCATATATGGTACGAATGTCCCTTAATTCTCCCATTTTGGCAAAAGGTCCAAGGCATCTTAAGAAAATTTCTAGCCAAAGACATTACTCTAACTCCAGAACTAACACTACTTAACCTAGACATGTCGTATCAATATATAAATCGTAACTCTGCTTTACCACATCTTATAAGTGCAGCAAAGACCTTAATAGCTAGACACTGGAAAGAGGTTGATCCCCCTACAATAACTGAGTGGTTAAGAGAAATAGAATACAATCGTACGAAAAAATTAAATGGCTTTTGAACCAAGACCTAGACAAATTCCAACATATATGGGACAATTGGATACAATTTTATAAATCTGTAGATTTATCCTAATTAGCTAATACTACAGCCTGATCCCACATTTAGATAACCATCAAATTTTCTTCCTGAGGCAAGTCATCTACTCACAAGATTTTCCGTATATTGGTTCAAGGGATTTAATGCCACATGTTTTAAGGTCAACACCATATTGATTTCTCAATATAACATTATTATGCCGGATTGTATTGTTTGAGATGCATTATTATATTAATAGATGTTTCGCATTGTGAAGATGATCTGTTGCCCCCTCCCTTTTTTATTTTTGTACCCTTCCTTCCTTTGTTTGAAAACCCTAAAATAAAGAATTTACAAAAAAAAAAAAAAAAAAAAAAAAAAAAAGTTATTTAAAAAAAAATTTTTTTTTTTTAACAAACATTATTAAAGCCCCAATACATAAAATATACACTTCGTATAGTCACAATCGTAATAAACCTGTACAAACTTATAGCGTCATTTATGATGATCGGTGTATGCTGTTAAAAAAAAAAATTAAAAAAAACAAAAAACTACTTGGCAAAATAATAAAAAAAAAATAATGTGAATTTACCATAAAAAAAATAAAAAATAAAAAATTGAGCGGCATAAGTAAAAAATTGTTCTGTCCTCAATGCCAAAACTGGCCGTGTCCCTAAGAGGTTAGCCCCAATATTGCCATTATGTGTAGGAAATGACGGGTCACTTAATATGAAGCATGTGGTGTTATGAATTTTGAAGCTCTATGTGCCTCACATTAATAGTAATTAACTACCATGTAACTTACACATTAACACAATATTGCCCAGTATGAGGTACAGGATGGTGTCAATTACTAGATATGTGAGGCATATGGAGGTTCAAAATTCATACCACCATATGCCTCATCGGAAAATGGAAGTTTTTTTTTTGTGTGTTATTTTATTGTTGGCAAAGTATCGTCTTGGTATCGAAAATCGCAATACTACACAAAGTATCGGTATTGAAGTCAAAATTCTGGTATTTTGACAACCTTCGCCGAAAGTGCATGTCATTTCAAGAGAGAAAAGGAAATAAGCGGCTGTCACACACATCTGGCGCTGCTTATGAAAAACAAAAAAAAGACCATATAAGCTGAAAACCAGTCAGTCCACAGATATTAAATGAGAAGACCCCACAAGTAACTGCAGAATTTGCACACCTGGACGGCAGTTTCTGTGACATTGCATGGTTCTTCGGCACCTTCCTCTTCATCATCATCATCCACCTCCTTATTTAAATATTTTCTCACCAAATCCTGAAAGATCTCCATTCTTTCATCACACCGTACTTCTAACAGCTCTTTTTCATTTTGCAAACGTTCACTACAACAAAAAGTATAAATATAAAGCGGAGCAGAAAATAAAAACTAACTTCATTAAACGCATATCAATGAAATGTAATGTAGAGCTCAGTACAGGGAACATGGAACAAATTTTTCTTATTCAATTCTCACTTTAGTTGGACACGAACTTTGCATACAACTTGCTAAGCGAATAATATACTTATTAGATCAACTTTTCAATTTACTTAAATATTTAGTTAATTTAGCCATGCAAATTCTGTGTGAAGTTACTGCCACTAGGTGTCTCCCTTGCAGTCATCTGCTGTCCACCCCCTGTTGTCACCCAAAGTCCGTCCTTAGAGGAAAATTGACTAGATGCAGAAGGTGTGTGTGCGCATGCGTACATCTCTATAGTTACCTGTATGTATAAATTCCAGAATGTGTGTATGTATATTTGCCTGTATGTCTAAATATCTGGCTTTATGTATGTACAGTATATATGTTCCAGTATGTGCCACACAGGGCGCCATCCAACCTAAGGCCGGCCCTGCTCCGGGCCACCCCCTTTAGGGTCCTGGTAGTGTATTGGGGCTATTTCCCATGATGTTTCAAGACCTTAGTGACGCCCCTTGCTGCTAGTGCTGCATCGTTGCGTCACTTAGGAGACCCAGTTGAATGCTGCTAATTCTTCAGGTTATTACGGTCGTGTAGATACCGAATATGTGTAGGTTTTTTGTTTTTATTTAGTGTAGGGGCAATAAAATTTATTTCATGCACAATGACTTAGTTAGTTACGGATTTTTTTTTAATCCCAAAGGATAACTTTATTTATAACTATTTTTTACTTGTAATGTATTAGCATACTCCTGTATTCTAATACATTACACAAGCTGCTGATCGGGCAGCACATAGTGTGCCCGAACAGCAGGCAAACGGAAAGGACAGCCCTTGGGTCCTTTGTAGATCCCCAGAGCTGACTGCAGAGGGATTCCCCGGTGTTTGATTGCATCACCGGAATCCCGGTGATGCGATCAAAGAGGGGAATTCCCTTTGATCATGCCGCGGTCACGGACCGTGGCAATCAAAGGGTTAAATAGCTGGGGTCCGAATGTTTTCCGACCCCAGCTGTATTCAGGAGGCTTCTGTAAGATCAGGAGCTGTAAGTTACAGCTCCTGCTTAGGATGAACGCTCACACGAGCGCTCATCAGCCTGATCTACAGCGACGCCAAAAGACAGTGGGCGGTTGGGAAGGAGTTAAACCCCTTGAAGGGAAATCTTAATGCTTCAGCATAACAAGACATTTTAGACACCTGTATGCTTTTAACTTTGTGGGAAGTTTGGGGTTCGGCCCTTTTCTGTTCCAGCATGACTGTGCCCCAGTGCACAAAGCAACGTCCATAAGGTCACGATTGTGGAAGAACTTGACTGGCCCACACAGAGCCCTGACCTCAACCCTATCGAATATCTTTCGGATGAACTGTAGATGAGATCGTGAACCAGCCCCTCTAGTCCAACATCAGTGTCTGACCTCACAACTGCTCTTCTGGACGAGTGGGCAATAAATCCCACAGAACACACACTTTTCTTTTGAAGGCCTGTAAAATTTTGAAGAGGTATCGTTGCAAGGTGGGGGGGGTGGGGGAATCATATCCATATTAATGCTAATGGATTTAGAAAGGGAGGTCATAAAAGCTCCTGCAAATGTAATGTGCAGGCATCCCAATACACTGTATGGACAAAGAATCTGAAAGTGTTTTACTTTTAGAGACTAATGTGGGTTTTTAATCCCCAACTTGCAATCCTCAGGATATGCTTGCTTGGATTTATCCGCTGGCTATTCTAATTAAAGAGGTTTTTACACTCCACAAGGAGTGCTGATCCTTTCCTCCTGAAAACCTCAGGATATGTACACAAACTCGTTCAGTCAAAACCAACAATTTTGAACAAATAGTTCACAAAATGAATGCACTTACAGACTTGAAGGCGTCACTTACCTGAAGTCATTTTCACGCTGCATGAACTGTTCAGTGAATTCTTTTGCTACTTCTTCTCTTATTTTAAATTCCATTTGAAGCTCATCTATTTTCTGATGAACTAGCTTAGTTTTCAAATCATGCACAAGTTCCAGCAGTTTCTAGATGTAGTAAGAGGTATGAAGAAAAAAAAAAACTTAAATTATTAAAAGTCAAAATGATTGAACCCGCTACAGGAGTGAAATATTTTACAGCAACATACCTCATAAGCCTCTCTCTTAATGATAATCTCATCTTCCTCATAATCTTGATCGTCTAGATTGGTGCAGTCAAGAGGATCTTCATTAGAATCGTCAACATCTTCCTCATCGTCTTCATCTTCAAGAACATCCTCTAAGCGGCTTTCCCATTGAACAGTTGCACGTTTTTCTGATGGCCACCTCTTCTTGTCAGCATTGTTTATTATAAAGGACACGTCCCTGGCGCTCTTTCTTTGAACATGCGACAGGGTGGGATCTAAAGTCTGACACGAATCCAATATTAGAACCTAAAAATTAAGAAAACATTCAGGAGGTAAGAAATTAAGAAGCACTTTAACAGTTATGCTAAACCAATGTATCCCCCTCCCCCGCATTTTTGTGAAAATCAAAACAGCGACATATGAATAAGCCCCAAGTCTACATATGTATGCAGGTATTTATTGATCATACCATCAGCTCAAATTCATGCTGTATTACAAAAAAAAAATAATGTTTCTACATGATCAACTTTCTGAAGAATTGGGTCCATGTGACATTTACAAGCTCTTGATCACCGCTTTACATACCTTTTGTGCAACAGCTGAAAATTTGAGCACATTGAGGGTCTCGTCATAAGCAGAGGAAGTCTGACTTATGTTCACGATCATGCTCACTTTCCCTTTGCCACTGAAAAAGCTTTGCAGGTAGTGTGTGAGCTTGCTTTCTCGATATGGAACATGCTTATGGATTCTGGAGCAAACAAATGGGATAAAATATTACACTAAGAATAAAAAAGAAATGGCTTTATAAATGTACTTCTAGGGTAGCTGGTCAAGACCAGCTATAATAACATAAAAAAAAAATTAAAAGATCAGTTCCTTATGAAAATCGTATTGACTACGCAGTTTGTTGCTTAACAGCTGAAGGCATGGCGACCTGAAGGGGACAACGCTAGACGGAATTGCTTGTGGAGAGCCAACGATGTCCCCACTTGCATGTTTCGATATGCACTTGCAGCACTTTGTCTCAACTACCGAGCAGGAGAAAGGTCTGTCAGGTCAAATCATTTAAGACAGGATCATGAGACCAGCATTTCATCTTACTGTGCAGACATAGCTGAAAAATGGTGGCCTAATAACCTCATTTCATACAGCCACACGTTGTACATACGTAGACTTCAGTGGCGTAGCCAGCAGGGGGGGGCAGTGGCCCCGGGTACACCGCGACCGCCATGAAAGCTGCTCTTGCCATGTCAGCCACACCGTCCATGATGCAAGAGGAGCTTCTCGCCTCGGGCGGCGGCACAACTGAAACAAGCCGCCGCCACCCCCTCCTGCACTAATTGTACCTGCAGCTATAGGACACACATACAATTACATGCATAAGTGCCTTACAATGACACGGATTGGCAGGGCAGAATTACTTTGCTCGCCAATCAGCGGCTTTCAACTACGCTAGTGCCGCGTTATCATTGCGCTGTTCAACCCCAGCAGATCTGCTAAGAGAGCAGGCCTGCATTGACACGGGGTCAGACTGTATGTAAAGTGGTTTTTTTTTCTTAAAAAAGTGGGTGCCATTACGTACGGGGTGGGGGGGCGGGGGAAACTATATGTGGGGCTCTAGGAGGGTTTTAATAATTTGTTTTTTTAACATAAAAAAAATTAAAGGTAGGTTTGTTTTGTCCGTCCCCCTAGGGAGGGCCCATGGTGCTTGAGCCAATGGGGCTGAGCTGCAGTACATACCGAGCATCCAGTGATGGCCTATCCTAAGGATGGGTCACTAATGTTTTAATCCTGTGAAGAACACTTACATTAAATAAAAACCTTCCAAGAAAACCACAAATCATAATTATGGTCAGTCACAATATAATCAAATTGCTTCAAATGTTCGATCTAGAGCTACAAATGGTCTTGTCTCAGCACAGCTCCATAGTATCGTATACTCCTAACAAAACAGAAAAGAAAAAGAGCCAGAACTTTGGATCTAAACCTACTTGGACTGCTGACTGTTCTTCAGTGCATTGATGCACTTTCCAAGAATCAATAGCGAGGTGTTTATGTTCCCGCTTTCTTTCAGCCTTTCACCTTCATTCTGTGTTTTTGTGCATCTTTCAGAACCAGCCAAGTCACATAGAGTCAATCTAGCAATAAATCATTTTTGGAAGTCAAGATTAGAACAACCCATCTTTCTAAAGACTTTAGGATAACATCAAATCATTAACTCCTGTTATATAAAATTCACTAAAGGCTTTAAAAACGTAAGAAAAACCTACTGTGACATCCAACTGCCTACTTCAAACAATACCAGCCTCCTCCGAGTTCAAAAGGGTTGCCAATCTGATTTAAAGGGGTTATCCCAGAATGGACAATTTTAATCTGTCCATAGGATAGGCGATATTTATATGATCACCGGGGGGACCAGCGAGAACGGTAGCCCCATACCACCAGTTCCTCCTCACAGTATAGAGGCGCTTGTAAGGAGCGGCAGTGCATATGCTCGACCAGCGCTACATTTAATGCCCTAATCGCGCTCGAGCAGTGAGGAGGAATTGGGGGTTTCGGAATCCCTGTTGCATTAAGTTCTGTCCCCAGTTATCAGACAATTGTCACCTATGCTGTATATAGCTGATAGTTGTCTATTCTGGGAATACCCCTTAAGTAATTGCAATAGATTAAAAAAAAAAAAATCTGCAAAAAGGTGGACCTATCGCTTAAATGTACACAAACCTAGCCCAGATGGCGCCATCTTAAAAGGCATTGTCCAGGATTAGAAAATAGAGGGTCTGCTTTTTTTCCCCCAGAAACAGCGCACTCTTGTCCATGGGCTGTCTCTTGTTGCTCAGAAATAAGCGCCACTGTATTTTTCCTGCCTCCCACTGATTTCAATGGGAGGTCAGAAGCTTAAAGGACATGACGCTTTTTTCCCCCCAGAGAGCAGCTAAAAGCCGTCCGCGGGAGAAACGCCTCTGCTTCCCATTGAAATCAATGGAGGACGATTTCGGCAGCCTTTTGGTGCCGATTCCAACGCGGTTTCCACACCAAAAAATGCAGTGTGAATGGAGTCTTAGGGTATGTCCACAGTTTTTTGCAGGCAGAAAAATCCCTGCCTGCACACTTTGCCAGGTTTCTTGCGGTGTATTTCAGCCGTGACCATTGTGTGCCGCAGGCGTAAAACGCTTTCTCTGCCTCCCATTGATTTCAATGGGAGGTCAGAGACTGAACCGCTGGAAGAAAGAGCATGTCGCTTTTTTTTCCACTTGCAGGAAAAATCGCATCCGACTCCCATTGAAATCAATGGGAGGCGATTGCGGCTGTTTCTTTGGCGCGGTATGCGACGCAGTCTGCGTCAAAAACAGCACCAAAACTCAGTGTGAACGAGCCCTTACAAGGTAGTTTAGCGAATGGTCAGGCCTCCATTCTTATGTAGAACTTACTCCAAACTCCACCCTCCTTGTGCAATACGTATAGGGAAAACCTGAAAGGGGATGGTAAACAACCCAAAAAAAAAGTCTGGCGAAAACAAACAAAAATTAGCAACACGTGCAGAGATTATTCCTTCACTTACTCGCTGACTTTTACTACTCGGGGAACATCTGCATCTTCAACGCTTAATAGACGAATAGTAAATATACTGTGGCTGCAGAAAAAAAAAAAAAAAACATTTAAAAAATCAAATATATAAATAAAAATGCACACTATCAGTAGATGTCCCACAGAAAAAAAAAATAGCCCTCATACGGTTACAAGGTGAAATTTTTATGGGCACCATTTTTTGCGCACATAAAATCTATTGATTAACTTAGTTTTTTGGCAGGTCAACATTTGTAAAGCAATTTCTCCCGATTACGGCAATACCCCATATGTGGTAATAAACTGCTGGTTGGACAAACGGCAGGGCTCAGAAAGGCAGGAGCGCTATTTGGCATGTAGATTTTGCTGGATTGGTTTCTGGGCACCATGTCGCAGTTGCAGAGTTTGAGGTACCAGTACAGAGGAAACCCCTTAAAAAAGTGACCCCATTTTGGAAACTAGACCCCTTGAGGAATTCATACTAGTTTTCATGGGGTGCGTGCGACTTTCAGTTTTTATTCTATTTTTAAGAGGCGTGGTGACTAAAAAACAGCAATTCTACTATTGTTTTTTTTTACAGCTTTCACTGAGCGCTATAAATGACATTCACTTTATTCTGCGGGGCGATACCAGATGTTTATAGTTTGATTTTTTTTATGACTTATGGCGTTTGCACAATAAAATACTTTAGAAAAAATAAATTTACTTTGTGTTGCCTTATTCTAAGAGCCAGAACTTGGATTTCTTGATGGAAAAATAGTGTGAGGACTTTGTTTCTTGCGTAACGAACTGTAGTTTCGATCAGTTCCATTTTTAGGTACATGCGACTTTTTGATCTTTTTACTCAATTTTTTGAGAGGTGAAGTAGTCCAGGCTGTTACGGACATGGCGATATCAATTATGTATAGTTTATTATTAATAAAAAAAAAAAAAAAAAAAAAAAGACTGATGAGGGAAAAGGGGGATTTTTACTTTTATTCAACTTTAATTTGTCCCACTACTGAACTTGGTCAGGAGGCCCTGATCACAATTCTATTACACTGCACTACATGCGTAGTGCAGTGTATTAGAGCAGTCAGGTACTCGCTGACAGCAAGCCTAGTGGGTCCTGACTTTGTCAGGACCCACTAGGCTTCGGTAGATGGCATAGCCGGACGCCATTGTTAGGCCTCCGATTGCCATAGCCACCCACTATCATGTAGTGGGCCGTCGATGGTGGTTTAACCCCAAGAAGCTGCGGTCACTATTGAACGCGGCTTCTAAGGGGTTAATTGGCAGGGACTAGCGCGATCGGTCCCTGCACACTGAGCGGTGATGGCTTGCTGTCGGAAACAGCAGGTATCACAGCTCAAACACGTGCTGGGGAAAGATGGCGCCGTGTTAACTCAGGTCAGCACATTTACTGAACTGAGCGCGAACGATGCGCTCAGCCCGACAGAATAGTACTGAGCTGAGTGGGAAGGGGTTAAATGCCATGTTTGCAGAGATTTCTCCGATCGGACTCTTATACTGTCCATGTACAGTGTTCATTATGCTGCAAATAAGACAAAAATCGGGGAGTGCCATGGAATTTTTGTTGTGTGCACTGTATATTTGGGACTTTATACTAATGTTGCAGAGCAACACCCATTGGTCATCCATGTTAGTCTACATGCAAAATGGAATTGGATAATGTGCAGTGCCAGCCCCACTAGCTACATTTGTGAAATGAGGACGCCCTATTGTGTCCATTCTCGGGAAGGGGTTTAGCTTAGACGGACATTTAACTTTTTAAGGAATACAAGATCTAATGGAGAAAATTCAGAAAGAACAACTTTAGGCCGACTTCACAAGTTGCGTAAATATTTTGGTTTTCAATGTATTTAGTTGTGGAAAATCCACAGCATAATACAGTAACAGCAAAGTGGATGAGATTTATACAAATTTAATTCACCCGCTGCCTAAAAGATAAGCGAAAAGGAAAAAAAAACAGAAATTGACCTGCGGTGCAGTTTTTTAATCCGCAGCATGTCAATTGTATTTTCATAATCACTGCTTATTTGTTGCAGGTGTTCCCTATTGAATTCAACAGGGAGGTAAAACCTACAACAAATAGAGGAATATGTTGCGATTTTGGCAGTCGAGTAGCAGCAAAAAAATCGCAATTCCGAAAAACACACATTATATATTTATTATACTTGCCCAGAATTCTGTACTACTTTGTCCAGGCCAGCCTCCTGGGATGAGGTTTCCTCCCATGTGACCTCTGCAGTGATCACATGCCATTAAACGTCATCCCAGAAGGCAGGTCTGCATTACGTCAGAGGGCAAGTATGCACGTTTTATTTCTGCTCTTCTGGTTCTGCCAGGGCGGGTACGCTGTTTTACCTTTACGCAGAGTATCCGTCATGTGTGAACTTACTGTCAGAGCTGCGAAAGTGTAAAAAAAAAAAGACACGCACTTCATATCTTCCTCCTTGGCTTTGAAACTCTTACCTTCTACTTGAGGAACTATTCAGTTTTGTGAAAGCAATACTTTGGAACCTTTTTCCCAGAGCAAGAATTCTACATGCCTCTTTAGCATCTGAAACCTGTATCCACTGGAGATCTGTAAAGAAATAGGAGCGGTATTTGCATATGCATAACTTTACAGGCAAATAAAAAAAAAAAAGATTATATATTTATTAACTACTTACCAGGGAAAAAAATGGACATATTTTAAATACAGTTAAACATCACCAAAAGGCCACCTCTGATCTAGACCAGACTTTTCAGTGATAGACTTTTAAATCCCTTATGTCCTAGATTTGCCTTTTTTAAAGTGTGCATCCACTTTTAACCTCGATCTGCAACACGACATACGATTGTACCGTGGTGTGGGCAGTGTTTGGAGCGGGTGTCAGCTGTGTATTATCGTATTGACCAGTAGAACAAATGCCATTTTAAATCGTACGGTGAAAGCGAAAACCCTCAAAAGATTGAGGAATAATATTTTTTCCAGGTTCCCAATACATTATATGGTGCCGTTAAAAACGACAACACGTCCAGCAAGAAACAAGTTTTAATCGATAAAACAATTTAAAAAAAACAAAAAAACTTTATGGCTTTTGGAAGGTGGGGAGGAAAAAAGAACATCCAGAAAATAGCTGTGACGGGAAAGGGTTAAATCACCTTTGCAGTTCTCAGTGAGATATTCCTATCTGCTGACCCAGCCCTTTAAGTATGTAGAGAAGAAATAGAACCGTCGATACATGGAAACGGTCAGGTAGCTTAGCGGCTGTTGACAGGTCTACTACAATGGCCCATGCTGCTGCATCATGCCTCAGGGCCACACATAGGCTTGTAAAGGGATTGATAAAATAGACAAAATGAGATAGCGATATCTTACTAAACGTATCAGTTCCAAGTTTAGTCAGTGCAAATTAAAGGCTTGATTTAAAGCAGGGGTCCCAAACACGTAGCCCGCATGCGGCCAATAAGGCTGTCATCTGCAACCACGGGGACACAAGCTCCCATGGGAGAGGAGAGAGAGGAGGCCGATGGAGGAGCGTGCCAATCCCTTTCCCACACTGCTAGATTGTTGGTGGGATGTTAGAAATGGCCACACAGCCCCCTGTAGATCGTGAATCCCCCATTGTAGAAAGCACCGCACACACTCCACTCTGTTGACAGTGCTACGCTCCCTGTAGTTAGCTCTATTGGGGCTCCCCCTAGGAGTAGAATCCCCAGTTAGAGAATTTCCGACGCTCGGACCAGGGATTCCTCTAATGGTAGAGACCAAGAAGCCAATGTCCATATATGGACAGTGACTTTATAGGCTGCTCCAGCAGAGGAATCCCCAGCCAGAACGTTGGCAATGCTCCTGCTGGGGATTCCACTCCTAGAGAGGCACTGTGGCACCATCTACAGAGGGAACTGTGGCACAAACTAAAAAAGGGGCTGCCCAATCTTGACATTCTTGTGTCTGCTAAACCCTGCCAACTGAGCAGCCAGACTGAATTTAGCGACACTTAAACTGGATTGTTAAAATAAGCACGTGGAGTAAACTCGCAAATCCTGGTAAGTGTAAACCTAGCGGTATTATTACAGCAATGTAGTAGTGTTACAGCAATGTTTTATTGTTAGTAGTTCAAATGACTAATTCATTAACAATTTTGTATTGTATCAAATTTGAAAGTAACGCGGACCATCAACTTCAAATTTTTTTTTTCTACGTGCGGCCCATTTACCCGGCCGAAATTGAGACCCCTGCTTTAAAAGGAGATTGTCACCTTCGAACTTTTTTTTTGTTTAAATAAAAGAAACGTTTAAGGTGATTTCAAGCAATTTAAATAGCTTTTTATTTTAAAAAAAAACAAAAAAAACAATAAATAAATAACCTTTTGAGATACAGCTTCTATATATCCTGTACACATAGAAGCTGCACCTCGTTTTCAAAGCCGATTCCGCCAAGTCAGCTGAACGGCTTGGTTGAAAGCTGGTCCTGTGTGTGACAGTATCCAACTAAGAACAACCAAATCGAAGTTGTCGAGCCGTTAGTCCCGTGACCTGACAATGCGCTTTGACAGAAAGATACAGCGTCTATCTATACAGAATACATAACTAAGAGTAAAAACACATTTTTTTTTATAAAAACCCAAATTTAAAAGTTGCTTCATTTTATTTTTTTAAATAAAAGTTCAAAGGTGTACATAGTGTTTAAAATCTTAGTCACTGCTGACAACTGCTGCAGGAGCTGAAACTGAATATCCATTTTTTAAACACCATTTTGTTTCAGTCCAAAATTCTGTGTTGCCTAGATTGAAACTTGCAGAATTATATATGTTACACTAAAAATAAAAAAAAATAAAAAAAGCAGCAGGCCAGAGAGCATCAAATTTTATTTTAACTCGGGAAGTACTTAACCCTTTCATAACCAAGGGTCATTGATGCCCGCATGCAGGTCAAATTTTCCATATCTGATGTGCAGTTCTTTAAACGATAACTTTGCAAACTCTTTGAATATCCTAACTATTTTTACAAGACTTATGAGGCTTTAATTTTGTAGATTACTTTAATTCCATGTTTTAAATTTGTCTGCTCTTCATCCACGGCAGAGCTCAGAAGGGAAGGAGCGCCTTTTGGATTGGAGCGCAGATTTTGCTGGATTGGTTTTTAGTGCCATGTCGCGCTTGAAACGCCCTGGAGGAACCAAAACAGTGGAATCCCCCCAAAAGTGACCCCATTTGGGAAACTACCCCTAGAAATCTTCCTTGAGGGGTGTATAGTGAGCATTTATGCCACAGATTTTATGGAGAATTTAGTGGAATTAGGCAGTGAAAATGAATATCAACATTTTTGTCCACTAAAACGTTTAATTTTCTCATTTTCACAAGGGATAAAGTAGAAAAAGCACCCCAACATTTGTAACGCAATGTCTCCTGGGTATGACAACACCCAACATGTGTCAATAATATATATTTTTTTTATATAAATTAACCTTCACAAGACTGATCCTTCTTTTGCATTTTAGTTTCACTCCTCGCCTTCCAAATGCCATAACTTTTTTATTTTTCCATCCGTAGAGCGGGGTGAGGGCTTATTTGCGGGAATAGTTGTAGTTTCTATTGACACCATTTAAAGTACTGGGAGACCGAAAATAAAATTATTTGCAGGGTGAAATTGAAAAAAAAAAAAAAAAAAAAAAAAAAAAAGATTCCTCCAATGTTTTTTGGGTTTCGTTTTTATCACTTTCACCTTGCGGTAAAAACAACAACTTCACTTTATTCTGCGGGTCAATACGATTACGGTGATATCAAATGTATAGGTTTTTTTTATATTTTACTACTTTTACAAAGAAAAAAACATTTGTTGATCCAAAACAATTTTTTTTTAACACATTCTAAGAGCCATAACTTTATTATTTTTTGGTCGATTGAGCGGTGTGAGGGCTTATTTTTTGGAGAGACGAGTTGTAGCTTTTATTGGTACCATTTTTTGGTATATACAACTTTTTGATCACTTATTACATTTTATTTAGAGCGAAGGTGACCAAAAACCAGTGATTTTGGAGTTTTAAATTCTTTATTTCTTACAGCGATTATGCGCTAAAACTTACAGTTTCTCTATTCTGCGGGTCGATACAATTACGGCGATACCATGTTTATATCAGTTTGTTTTGCAGCGTTTGCACAATAAAATCACTTGTTTATAAAATACATTTTCTGTGTCACCATATTCTGAGAGCCGTAACTTTTGTCGCCCAAAAAGCTGTGTAAGCGCTTGTTCATTTGGGGGCTGTTTGTAGCTTTTATTGATACTATTTTGGGGTACATGTGACTTTTTGATCACTTTTTATTCTATATTTTGGGAGGAGTGGCGACCACAAACCAGTGATTCTGGAATTGTTTTTAGTTTGTTTGCGGCGTTCACCGTGGGGGAAAAACACAAACTATAAAACTATAATGTTGTTACGAACGCGGTGATAACAAATGTGTACTGCTTTAATGTTAATTTTTTTCCTATAATAAAACACTTGTTATAGGAAAAAAAAAAAAAAAGTCTACACTTTTGTAAAATATTATTAACTTTTTAAAAGAAAAGTGCAGACTGCTTCATTGTGAGCAGAGCTGCACTTGTAACTTTAGGTTCATAAATAAAAACTAAAAATATGTTTGACTTAGTTTCATAAAACAAAGGTGTCGGCACACGTAAAGAGAGTCGACACAGTTTAGTGCAGGGCGACTCACACTGAAGCAGCTTCTGCACTCAAACCCTGAAGCACGTATCTAGACGTTTTCAGCGTGCAAACTGCACGGGGCATCGGTAGTTAGAACGTACATAGCCGTATGGCAGTCATGAAGGGGTTAATGAGAATGGCTCACCTTTAACAAAAGAAAATCCTTTTACGTCCTGGGCAAGCTTTAGCGTTTTTCTCTTATAACACTTGTCACCTGACACGGGATCCAGAAGATCATAAATACACTCATTGTATATTTCACAAAAGGAAACCCAGACAGAGAATTTTATAGAACCGTCAACATGGAACTTGAACTCTTCAGATTCTCTTACACATTCTTCAAATTCAGAGACGACTGTAGCTATGGAAGAAACAAGAGCAGATTCAGAAAAAGGAGAAGTTCTGCTTATAAATGAGGACAAGTTCTTTATACACGATCATGTGAAGTTATCCTTTAACAGAGACAGGGAGGATTTCCACTTGGCCACTTTAATAGAGAGCATGACATAAGAACCACCAAGCTGTATGACAGCCATGAATGAGGTAGTGCTGTGCAAAGGGATACATGTCTTAGGAGGCAGTTAAAGAGGCTGTCACCAGATTTTGCAACCCCTATCTGCTATTGCAGCAGATAGGCGCTGCAATGTAGATTACAGTAACGTTTTTATTTTTAAAAAACAAGCATTTTTGGCCAAGTTATGACCATTTTTGTAATTATGCAAATGAGGCTTGCAAAAGTCCAAGTGGGTGTGTTTAAAAGTAAAAGTCCAAGTGGGCGTGTATTATGTGCGTACATCGGGGCGTTTTTAATACTTTCACTAGCTGGGTGCTCTGAAGAGAAGTAACATCCTCTTCTCTTCAGAACGCCCAGCTTCTGACAGTGCAGATCTGTGACGTCACTCACAGGTCCTGCATCGTGACGGCCACATCGGCACCAGAGGCTACAGTTGATTCTGCAGCAGCATCAGCGTTTGCAGGTAAGTCGATCTTACCTGCAAACGCTGATGCTGCTGCAGAATCAACTGTAGCCTCTGGTGCCGATGTGACGTCACAGATCTGCACTGTCAGAAGCTGGGCGTTCTGAAGAGAAGAGGATGTTACTTCTCTTCAGAGCACCCAGCTAGTGAAAGTATTAAAAACGCCCCGATGTACGCACATAATACACGCCCACTTGGACTTTTACTTTTAAACACACCCACTTGGACTTTTGCAAGCCTCATTTGCATAATTACAAAAATGGTCATAACTTGGCCAAAAATGCTTGTTTTTTAAAAATAAAAACGTTACTGTAATCTACATTGCAGCGCCTATCTGCTGCAATAGCAGATGCAAAATCTGGTGACAGAGCCTCTTTAAGACCATTACACAAGACTTCTGGCCACTAAGGCCCCATGCAGACGACCGTAAAAATATTCTGTAATTGCGGGCTGCAATTACAGACCAATTCCCTTCTATTGACCACAGACACCTTCTCGTTTATTTACAGGAAGGTGTCCAGGCCATAGAAGTGTACCGCAAAAGATAGGACATGTATGGGAGCACGGGTAGAGAACGCGGGCGGCTGTCCGTGGCAACGGTCTTCAGATTGCCAAATAGACATTCAGGTTCAGCTTCGTCACAGCTATTTTATTTAAAAAATGGGTTTGACAGAAGAGCCTGACAAACACCA
Source organism: Rhinoderma darwinii (assembly GCF_050947455.1). Taxonomy (NCBI): domain Eukaryota; kingdom Metazoa; phylum Chordata; class Amphibia; order Anura; family Rhinodermatidae; genus Rhinoderma; species Rhinoderma darwinii. The sequence continues at coordinate 48,331,835 of NC_134697.1, read as the reverse complement.
CTTACCCTTAGGTGAAACAATTGATCGGAGGACAGGCCATCAATATATGAACTGTGGGGGTCCAACTCTTAGAACCCCACCGAACAGCTGCTTTGAACGGGTCTCGCCGCTCGTGCGGCTTTCCCTTCATAGCTCCGTACTGTGAAACGCAGATACACTCGTAGCAGCAGTGCACTGTATTACAGCCGTCTACCATTCAACTGAATGGCAAAAGGCCAAAACCGGAAACTATTTGCTACTCTAAAGAACAGTTTCCTATATTGATGTTGGAGTCACGTTTTCCACCACACGTAAAGAATGTCTACTTGTCTTTTGTACAGATCTTGGAATGAATCACGTGGCAGTTCTTTGTATTATCCAGGAATTTATTTATACATGTTGATGAGGCAGTATACAAACACATAACTATAAACTGTAGCCTTAAAGCAGACTAAACTTCTGCTAAAATCCCTCCTTTGGTATAAATTTAATTCCACATAAAAACCCCAATAATGATCGTAATTATTATAAAACTATGCATTACCATCGTCATTAAGAAAGTCGGTTGAATCTGCAGAGCTCCTACTGTTACTCTGATTACTACATTGAGGGTCAACCTAAAGGAAAAAAACAAAAAAAAAAAACAAAACAAACATTTAAAAAATTATAGAAGCTAATAAACATAGTAAGGTAGTATGAAAATAAGCCTTCGCTATTACGGTTTAAAAACCAAAGAACTGGCTGAAAGGTATACAGACCTCTAAACCTCCTGTATATTGCCTATTGTCTCACTGTACGGTTTTTAATGTTCAACTAAAATGTATTATAAAAAAGGGAACCAAAGAAACACCGTTGTTGAATAACTAGTTTTCAGATAATTGCCGAAATAATTCAGCCGTATCGCTAAGTAAAATATACATTTTACTCCCCAAACATCTAAAGCCGAAATTCACCTGCACATCTACAGTTGAATTGGTCCCATTCATTTCTATGGGCTCATGCACACGACTGGTTTTCACGGTCCGTGCATTTCCCGGGAGAAGATAGGACAGGTCTTATTTGCGGTCTGGGACTTATGGAAATGAATTTACACAGCCATGTGCACGGCCTGTGATTTGCGGGCGGTCCACGCATGACATTCCACAGCCGTCCGAACTGTAAAACACGGGCCGTGCACATCACTACAGTTGTGTGCATGAGCCCTATCAGCGCTGTTTATTTTTTCTGCTAAGAGAGGAGAGGTGTCTAGTAGTATTCTTTCTATGCCTGGGGGGGGGGGGGGGGAGGGGGAAAAAAATGCACACTGGTTGGTTTAAAGTGCATTACTGCCTTTTATTTCGGTTTCAGATCCAAAAGTCTGCTGATTAACCCTTTCCCCGATAGGGATTTCTGGACATTTTGCACATCTAATACTTAGGACAATTTTCACACTTTATACCTGTACAAATAAAACCTGAATTATCAAAATTAAAAACAATTCATACATTTTCTGAAAGTAGACGCCCAGCACATAAAAATGTATACAAGTCTATATTTGTGATTAAAAGTTTGACCCAACAGTAAAGTTGGACACAAAAATAAAAATATGTCATGTGCAGAGTTCATACAGATCGCTAATGTCTACATGAACATATCTTCATAAAATCACCAGAACCGAAGAAACCAAAAAAATAAGATAAGCAGGAATTAAAAAATATATAAAAGTAACAAAGTTTATAAAATACAGGCAAACATGTGTACCGCTATATATCTCCTCAAAGAATACAGCCTGCAGAATTGTAATAATCCTACCTATTAGGCCAGATTCACACGAACGTGTTCTGTCCGTGATATGCGTAAGGTGGCCGCATTTCCTGGACCGAACACTGTGCAGGGGGCTCCTAGCATCATAGTTATGTACGATGCTAGGAGTCCGTGGAACTACTGTCCTGTACTGAAAACATGATTACAGTACGGGACAGTTGTCCCGCAGCGAGGCAGGGACTCCTAGCGTCGTACATAACTCCCTGCAGTGTGTTCGGTCCGGGAAATGAGCCAAACATACGGACCGAACATGCTCGTGTGAATCCAGCCTTAATCTACAACCACATTCATGCAACATTGTGATTTTAAAAAGCTATCAGGAGAACCTTTATCCAAAAAGGGACCTTCCAATGTTACATCTACACGCACAGGTCTTTATTAAATAAAAAAAATAAAAAAATATAAAAAAACAACAAGCTCTGTGTAAAACAGTATGTAGTGAGGGGCGTGGCCAGCTATGGGAGAGTGAAGACATGCTCTCTCCAGCTCCTCTACTAGAGTTTCCGAAATCGGCTGACATCCGCTCCCAGATATGGGGAAGAATTCTAAAAAAGCAAAAGCAGCAGCCCCTACATGCCCCTCATCGCCGCAGCGCGATATCGGGGATTATTTTGGGCGAGAGATGCGGGCTGCGACGCGGGCCGAGGCCGGGGGTCAAGATGGCCGCCCGACCTCTCCATCTCCAACGGACCAGTGCCCAGGGTTGCCGGAGATGACGGCAGGACACGTCCACTCACCCTCTGAGGTGCAGATCCTGGAGATCCCCGACCCTTCCCAGGCTGCGATGGATCCTGCGGCCCGGCCGACAACGCCTGCCGCTTTCCAAGATGGACGCCGGGACCATGAGGCGTGTGGATGCGGGCCTGCTCTGGAGAGCACGGCCCTCCTTTCAGCTGCTCCGAAAGAGAGAGTGCCAGCGCAGGAGGTACCGGACCCAGAGGCACCAGATCCCCGGTCTTGCTGGGAGGCATCGGAGGCCCCTGTAGCGGCGGACGCCGTTCCCCGGTCACAAAACCATGTGGCCTCTCAAGATGGCTGCCACCCTCCTTCGTCACTGCTCTCATGGCCTGCGGGCCCTCTCCTTCCGAGACCAGACTGCGGCCTACTACCATCCCCTGGAGTGAGAGACACCGCACCTGCCCTGCCTGCAGTTGGAGGAGCTAGCTAGGAGGCACAGTGAGTACAGAGGCCCTGAGCCTCCCATCACCCAGCTCACCTCACACCCTATGGGACTGATAGCTCACGTTCTCCCCCTTCCACCCAGGGAAGGAGGACCCTCTTGGTCCTCCGGCTCCGCATGGCACAGCTACCCCAATGCCCCAACAACCATAGCCTCGACCCTGCTTATGGGATCTCCCCAGCAGACTATGCCTGCACTACCTGCAAGTGGCCAAGGTCCTCAATTGCACCCACTCCCGTCGCCTGAAGTGGACACGCCAGCCAGTAGTGGATTAAGTTTTACCGACACGTTGTCTGGATCTATGTGTGAAAATCGGCCAGCGACTCTCTCAGATATCCGCCAGCTTGTTCAATTGTTGCCTACTAGGGCTGATAGGACTTCCTTTGCCAGACAGATCGTGGAAGAATGCAAGCTGGAGTTTACACAGTTTCGTGCTGAACTTTCCTCACTTTCTACGAGGGTGGACACTCTTACGCAGGATCGGGTTGCTGATAATGCCACTATTGCAGATATCCAATCCACTATCCAGCAGCACTCAGCTCAGTTGTTCACTTTGCAGCAGCACCTTGATGATATTGAAAATCGTAATAGGAGGAACAACCTACGTGTTCGAGGATTGCCCGAATCTGTTCCTGCGTCTGATCTGTTTTCGACTCTCTCCACCATCTTCAATACTTTACTAGGCCGTCCGCCGAATACCCATATAGAGATCGACCAGGCACATAGAGCTCTCCGCCCTGTAAGTGTTGATGATCCTCGGCCGAGGGATGTCATCTGCCGAATCCATTTTTACGCAATCAAGGACTCTATCCTCCAAAAAATCCGACGGCAGCCCATCATTCTCCACCAAGGCACGCAGTTACGTATTTTGCCGGATTTATCTCGACACACGCTGGCGCAAAGAGCTGCTCTCAAACCCCTGCTGGAGGTACTCCGAAACCGGGACATCATCTACAGGTGGGGCTTCCCGTTTGCCCTGATGGTCCGACAGGAGGGCCGTACCTACACTGTGCGATCCCCGACCGACCTGCCTGGTTTCTTGCGGGACTTGAACCTTCATCATGTTGCATTACCGGAGTGGCCCTCGTTGTTATCCTCTGCTGGCGGGGGATCGCGGGGGAGACGCCCATTCTCGGGGCCCCTAGCTGTGGTGGAGGGTTGTCCTCCACGTGGACCCCGCAGACGATCTAGACGCCGACAAGAACGTGACCCTACTCCACCCATGGAGACCGCCCGTTCGGCGTGATGACCCGGACTGCCACTCCTGGAATTCCTCCTTTTACTTACTGCTGTCTGATTTCAAGATTGCTTGTTGCTTTGAGCATTACCTTCAGATTCCTTCCAATGTCTTCCTCTCTCGTTATTTAAAAAGTGTGCAAATGATGTTAAGCTGTTAATACTTATATTATTGTACGCTAGGGAGTGCGGATAACTCTTATGCGTAGTTGTCACCTTCCCCCTGTAGGTTTTGGACCGAATTTTTGGTCTTCCGCAATTGTGCGCTTAGCTTGTGTGGCAGTTGTTTTCCTACTGCCTTTTTTGTTTGATTTTATGTCTGTGTTTTTCTCTAATGCTCTGTTCTTTACTCCTAGCTTGTTTCCCTCCTCTGCTTCCCTCCTGGCGATCCTGGACTCCGATCCTTCGTGCGTTAGCCGGCATACCTCAGCGAGCCGTTTAGTCTGCATCCATGGCTGACCTTACTATTGCCTCCTTCAACGTGAAGGGGCTGAATGTTCCTGAAAAGCAGGCGCAAATCTTACACCATCTACACAAGCGTAAGGTACACATTGCATGCTTTCAGGAAACACTTTGAGGGACATACCCCTACTATCAAGCACAAACACTACACTACGTGGCATTTCAGTAATAATCCCCTTTCCAGATCGTGTGGAGTTGCCATAGCCCTTCACAAGTCTCTCCCCCATCAGGTTGTCGATCTTGTTGTGGATCCCGATGCGAGATAAATCATCTTAGTGCTTAATATTGGTGGAAGGGAATTCACGGTGATTAACGCTTATGCTCCTAACCAGGGTCAGGTGCCCTTCATTCTTCAACTTATAGAAACCGCCCTTCCGGTGGTCCGGGGAACTGTGGTGCTGTGCGGAGACTTTAACCTTACTCTGGATCAGACGGTGGATAATTCTACTGGTCGCTCTAGTGTTGCATACGGTGCTATTAGGCGGGTGAGGCGTGCTCTCCTACAGCTTCAACTGTGTGATGCATGGCGCATTCAACATCCCACGGAAAAGGATTATAGTTTTTACTCCCGTCCGCATGGCACCTACAGTCGCTTGGATTACATTTTCCTTAAGCAACATGCTCTCCCCTGGGTAGCCTCTACGTCCATTGGCAGTATCCTGTGGTCGGACCATGCCCCGGTATATTGTACCTTACATCTCCCCTTCATCACTAAAGGCCCCTGGACCTGGAGACTGAATGAGTCCCTGCTCCTGGATGGGGTGTGCCATGCTGATTTGCTTCAAACGGTGGAACATTTCACACTTGATCATGCCCAGGATGACACGTCCCCCTTGGTTAGTTGAGAAGCCCTTAAAATGTGTTCTCAGGCGGGTCCTCATAAAACACGGGGCGCGCCTTAAAAGAGAAAGGGCCCACTCCCTTAAAATTGCTCTCCAAAAAAATTAGCGCTCTTGAACTGGCTCACAAACGTGCGCTGTCTCTTCCGATTTTACGTGAGTTACAGGTTGCCCGACAGGACGCCAGACGGCTGTTGGACTCTGCCCAGCAGCGGGCTCTTCAAGTCTGTCGCAGTAAATTCTACGAGTTTGGCAATAAGAGCGGACATATGTTGGCCAGAGTTTTAAAAACCAGAATTGCCCAGTCACACATCCCAAATACTAAGGCTCCTTCTGGCCAAGTTGTTCACACGACCCCAGAGATAGCGGAGTGCTTCCATAGCTTTTTCTCTGATCTTTACAACCTTGACCCTCCCACCCCCGCCCATCCGCCAGAACGGGACTCTTTCTCATCTCCCTTCACACCCTTGTCTGGGGAGATAGCTGAGGAACTTGATACGGACTTCACTCCCTCGGAGCTCCTCATGGTTATAACCGATCTTCCTGGGGGAAAAGAGTCCTGGCCCGGATGGCTACACTGTCAAGTTTTACAAGGTGTTGGCGGACCGGTTGCTACCGCTTTTGTTGTCAGCTTTTAACTCTATTTCCCCGGAGGTCCTGTTTCCTCCTAGCTCCACCTTGGCTCATGTCGCGGTTATCCCTAAGCCGGGTAAGGATCCTCAACTCTGCTCCAGTTATCGTCCCATCTCCTTGCTCAATGTAGACCTAAAAATTTACGCTAAATTGCTCGCCAATAGACTGAATAAATACCTGCCTGATCTAATTCACTCGGACCAGGTGGGGTTTGTGCCTGGTCGGGGAGGCCCGTGACAACACCCTTAAAACTTTAGATATCATTCACCACGCCCATACTAACCGAATCCCGCTCATGATCCTGTCCCTAGATGCTGAAAAGGCGTTTGACAGAATATCGTGGCCTGCCCTTTACCAAACCCTTCGGCATGTGGGAATAGGAGCCTCTCTCTTGGCAAAAATTATGGCATTGTATCGTACGCCCTCGGCCCAAATAAAAATAAATGGCTCCCTCTCGGCACCTTTCCCTATTTATAATGGCACACGACAGGGCTGTCCCCTATCCCCCCTGTTGTATGTCCTGGTTATGGAACACCTCATGGCCTCCATTCGGAGCAACACGGATATTAAGGGTATTAACATTGGAGGGAAGGAATACAAGTGCTCGGCATTCGCTGATGACCTATTGGTCCATCTCACAGACCCTCATGTCTCTCTCCCTTCACTGATGTCCGAGTTGTCTCGTTTTGGAACATGGTCTAATTTCAAAATCAATTTCTCTAAGTCTGAGGCGCTAAATGTTTCTCTCCCGGGCCCGTTAGTGTCGCTTCTCCAAAGTAATTTCCCCTTTTCATGGCCCTCCAGAGGTATTACATATTTGGGTGCCCGTATAAGTGGGGACCTTACACAATTGTTTACAAATAATTTTATCCCCCTACAGGCCAAGTTTCGCACTGACCTTAATTCCTGGCATAAGACTGAGTTTTCCTGGTTTGGCCGTATCAATATTATTAAGATGTCTCTCCTCCCCCGCTTGCTTTATCTCCTGCAGACGATCCCCAGCTCTATCCCATCCTCCTATTGGTTGCGGCTTCAGCGATGCTTCGGCTCCTTCATTTGGCCGACTGGTCGTCCACGTCTGAGCCGGGCTCTTCTGACTCGTTCCAGGGGTACGGGTGGGGTTGGTCTGCCGGATTGTCGGCTCTACTATCTGGCATCAACTCACGCACGTGTTTTAGATTTTTTTCATAACCGTGAATCAAAACTATGGGTCCGTTTGGCTCAACAACTATGTCCCAGTACCCTATCATCCCTGCCGTGGACCCTGTCCGGGAACAGATCGACTCAAGCCTCCTTTGTTGTTTACCATACTCTCATGGCGTTGAGGTCCTTAGGGCCTGGAAGTACGCTTATACACCCCCTGGGTCCTTTAACTCCTATCACAGATAATCCAGCCTTTCCTGCTGGTAAGGCTGTTCGCTCCTTCCTAGGCAGGCCGTCCACATGTATTTTGCCCAGGTCCTCTCCGCTTCCTCTCTTCTCCCTCTAACCTCCATCTGCCCCGATGCCGTGCCCCTCACTCGCCATATATATGAATATGCCCAGTTAAAACATTTTTATGGAGCAGTTAACCGACGCGCACATCTTCACAGGTTGTTGACGGACTTTGAGCGCCTATGTGTCTCCTCCCAGCCCCCTACCCATACCATATCCACCATATATAAATTACTCCTTTCACAGCGTTCCCAACAACTCCCCTCCTTCTGCGGGGCCTGGGAGAGAGAATTACATACTACATTTACTGATACACAATGGAAGCGGTGTTTCTCCCTCTCACAAAAAGCCTCTATAGCCATTAGGGCCCAGGAAACTAGTTATAAAATTGTCTCTAGATGGTATCGGGTCCCGGCTGCGCTTCATAAATGGTATCCGTCTGTGCCTGACAATTGTTGGCGTTGTGCTGCTGTAGGAGGTTCCATGTCTCATGTTTGGTGGAGTTGCCCCTTGTTGAGGAGTTTTTGGGATGCGGTACTTAAATTGATATTGGAGGTTACTGGAGTCTCTGTCCCCAACTCTCCGGAAGCAGCTCTTTTATTCATGTTCCCGATGCCAATACACGTTTATAAAAGCTCCCTAACTAGACATCTCCTTCAGGCGGCAAAGTCAGTGATCCCACGCAGGTGGAAAACAGCAATACCCCCAACATTAGATGAGTGGTTTCGGGAAGTTGCCTTGATACAGCGAATGGAACACTTAGTGGCTCACTCCCCGGCAGCTGTGGTAAAATACACGTCTACATGGTCTCCTTGGATAGTGTTTCTTTCTTCTCCTTCCTACCTCACGGCGGTAACCTGAGTCGGCCTATGCCCCTGTGAAATGTACTATGGCTCTTGCTCACTGCTGATTTTTACTCATAATACGCCGGAACTGGAGTCCAGGATCCCTCTTGTCCTCTCCCATCCATCCATCCATCTCTTGGGGCTTTTTTCTATACTTTCTCTCCCCCTGTCTAGGGTAATATGCCTCTCCTTCTCTGTTTGAATTAAGTGGTCTCGCTGTACCTCCTGATGTTATGCCTCTAGGATTATTCAGGCTACTGTTGTATACCGACCATTCTTTTTCATGTTGAGATGTGATGCACATTATTGATTTTCCTTTTTTCTTGTTTGTTTTTGCTTTGGTCCACTGACCTTGTTTGTTTTTTATTTAAGGTGTGGAGGCCTTCCCTCCACTATGTTTTGTAATTTTGTGTTCTGAAACTCAATAAAAAATTTTGAATAAGATAAAAAAAAAACAGTATGTAGTGATATCCCTCTAGTGGTGGCTACAGCTAAACAGCAGCTTATCATTTAAGATGTATGCAGGCGATTTGGAGCTCTGAATCAGAAAACAGAACTCCAACCAGTATAAAGCCATATTAAAACATGAATCACTGAAATTTATATTACGGTGAATACACACTAAATCCACATAAATTAACCCCTTCATGGCTGCCATACAGCTATATGCATTCCAACTGCCAATGCCCTGTTCAGTTGTCAGGCAGCATAGAATGGAGTTAAAGGTGTTGTCCACATCCAGAAAACTGCTGACCAATCAACAGGACTAGGGTTGTCAGGATACCAGAATTTGGACTTACCAAAACAATACTTTGCCAAGTATCGGTATCTATCAAAATCGCAATACTACACAAACAGTAATATAAAAAAAATATATATATATATATATATATATATATATATATATCTCTTCCATTTTCTGATGTGAGGTGTGATGAATTTTGAATGTGCCTCACATTAATAGTAATTAACCCCATCATGTTTCTCAGTCATAATGGGTTAATGTGTAAGGTGCATGATGGGGTTAATTACTATTAATGTGAGGCACATGAGGTTAAATTCTTCACACCTTGTGCCTCACAATAAGTAAAAGAAAGCAGTTTTATTTTATTTTATTTTTTTATAGTGTACACATCATAAATGACGTACGGCCACGCCAATAACGAATGTATGTATATTTTATGTATTGACTTATTTTAATGTTTATTGTAAAAAAAAGTGTATATTTTTTTATTTAATAATCCTTTATGTTTTTACTTTAATGTACTGGCGTATATCTATATGCCAGTACATTAGCCAGTGTACTGATGGTACACAGGCAGTTGTTGGAACATACCTCAGTAAGCCCTAACAGGAAATATGGTAAGACAGATCTGGGGTCCTTCAATGGACCCTGGTCTGTCTGCCCATATATGGTATGTCCCTCAATCGCATCACATGGATTCCTGTGACGCGATCCAGGGGGCATCTCCCCCTTCTCATTTTCCTCTTAAATGCTGCTGTCAGCATTGATCACTGCATTCAGGGGAATAGGGCGGCGATGAGGTCTCATCTCCGTTAGAGCAGGGCTGCGGCTGTGTAAAACAGCCACGGCCCCGCGCAGTTATCATGACGTGATGTGGCCGGCACTGCACTAATGAGCGGCGGTTCAGGCACTGAAGACAGATCATTGAGGTGTTTTGCAGTGCGCCCGCCATGTTCTGTCTTTAGCGCTGGCCGAATCACCTCATGCTGACCGCGTGTGCACTTGTTAGGAGCGGGGTAATGGCTGTATTACACAGCCGCAGCCCCACTCTCATAAAGTCATGCGTTACAATGCTAAGCTGTGCAGTAGCACAGCCTAGTATCGAAATACATGAAATAACGGTATCGAACCGTTTGAGGGTGCAGAGTATCGAAGTTTCGATGCATCCCTAAACAGGACAGGTCATCAGTATATGAACCCCGCACCGATTAGCTGCCTCCGGATGTTTTGAACGGTATATAATAGTTGGAGCCGGAAGCAGATGGCTTCAACCACAACATAGCATCCGTTCTGCAGAACCGCAGCTCGGCCGCTATTCCGTGACTGGAGCCATCTGCTTCCGGCATGGACGCCCGGGTATCGGACCACCACCGATCATAAAGTGATGACCTATCCTGTGGCTAGGTCATCAGTTGTCCAGTCGTGTACAACCCCTCTAAATGTTTGCAGTGCGAGTAGCGCTGCACTTTCCGGTCTAGCAGCTGTCTCAAGTGCCAGCACCTCTCCCCATTAGTTTTCATCAAACCACCATGCGTTGGTCACTGTTGGGGGCTTAACAGTACAATAGGGGCAGGAACTGTCTGCTCGCCGTGGAGCGTGGGCATTGAAGCCAAGTAGTAAATTGGGTGGGCATTGAGGACACCGTTGACCAATAGGCTGCCTAAAACGCAGGCATACGGCAGAAGTCCAGCAGAACCTGAAAATATGCACCGAGCCACACAGACCGGAGGAGCAGCGGGATCTCCTCCACTTATCGTTGGAACAGGGCCAGGTAAATATTTTATCAGGCACTATTGGGGCATTGTACTTTGTAAGGGGTAGTGTTCCGGGGTAAATTGTATATAGCAGGCTTAGCGGCTCAATAATTCAATGGAATGGTATACAATAGGGGGCGTAGTATGCAAAAAGGGGTGTTGTCTAAAAAGTTTATCGTAATCAAGGTTACAGGTTTAATTTATCGTGATTTTCTATACACTCATACATTAGGGCCCTAAGTCTTAACAAAAAAGTTAAGATAGTTATGTTATTCAAAGTGGTTGCAAAGAATGTTTAAGTGAATGTCAGAAATGGAAAATGACCTGGATGCAGGGGTGTTAATGACCCTTGGTCATGAAAGGGTTAGTCCTAATCCAATCTGTTGATATTGTCTACATGTGCATCAATATTATATATAGCATTGAGACCGCAAACTACCACAAATGCAAGAATTGAAACCAACACAAAAAGATATTCATTTTAGATGAAGCAGATTTGACTTTGCGGCCGATATGGCATATACACAATATACCTCTTTCATGTGACGGAGGACACCATTTTTAAAAGCGTTTTCTGTTCTCATTTGTTCTTTAGTCAGTCTTATGTAGTCCCTACATTTGTGAGGTTTAATATCCATCTTGTAATAAACTTTTCCTTGGATTGAATTAAAAAGCATTTCCATTGATCTTGGTAAAATACCTGCATCATCCTTTGTGCCTGCAATTGAAAAATGACAAATGAAAGCCTAGAATGAAAAAAAGACAAAATGACAAAACAGAACATGGGAATTAGAACATCCACACACAAATTATGCTCTTAAAGGGGTATTCCCACCAAAGCGATGGCATATCTGAAGCACATGCCAGTGGGGGGGGGGGGGGCTGGCTGCCTGCACCCCTATTAATGTACAGAACTGAAGGGGCCTCAGCCCTAGTTAAGCACTGAAGCTCCTACAGGTGTTTCCCTACACAGGGACGCTCCCAGCAACCTACTGTGCAGAGAACCATTGGGAAGGGAGTGGATGTTGAAGTTCAGCGCAGAGAGTGGCTGGGAATACTGCTGTTCAGGAGAATAGCCAAAAGGAACTCAGTCTCTCCTTTCTCGGGGGCTTACAGGTCGGATCGCTAACAATTATGATATTATGGAATAGTCTGCAATAATCATATCATACGGAAGTACTCTTTAATAATACATTTCTAAATCAAATGTAGTAATACAACCGTATTGGGTCTTCGCTAGAAAAAGCTATGAGTAGAGCTAGGCGTTTATGACCTAAATCACGATGAATTGAATATGTAACTTAGATTAATAAATTTAAGCCACACCCTCTATTTGCATGCTATGCCATTGAATTTATATTTCTCCCGAGCATGCAGCATAGTATATACCCCCTGACACTGCCCCTGTGCTGTATATTGCCTTTACACAGCCCCAATAGTGCCTACTAAAAATATGCATACGCCACTAATCCCATTCTAACAAATAGAGGCGATCCCTCTGCTCCTCTGGTCTGTGCGGTTCAGCACAGACAGGCGCGATGACGTCACTGCCTCGAGTCCAGCAATACATAGTGAATGGTAGAGCAGGCACCTTACGGCCCCCTGCTCTACCATTGGAGGCAACAGTACCTGCGTCATGAAGATGCAGATAGTTTATACCCCACAACCGGTTTAAACTATCTGAATAGCCCAAAACAAGAAAACAAAACCGAAATGCACAAGAATACAATTAAAGGAGAGACAATTGGGGGGGAGGGTTTCAGTGGAGGGGATGTTATAGTCTCATATGTTGAATGTTTGTATACTATGAAAAAAAAAAAAAAACCTGTCAATAAAAAGAAAAGCTTGTGCCACTGGCGACACCCAAAATTTGTTAAAAGGGTTCTCCCAGGTATGGAGATGCCATATATGTGGAAGTAAACAGCTGTTTGGGCACACTGTAGGGCTCAGATGGGTGGGAGCGCCATTTGGCTTTTGGCGCATGGATTTTGCTTGGTAATAGTTTTATTTGGAGTCTTACTGGTATTTCAGTTTATAATGTGGGGCATATGTAAGCTGGGCAGAGTACATCAGGGGCATAGTCAGGTGGTATAAGGTAAAAAAAATTATCCATAGATATTTGTTACGCTGTGATCGATCCTTTCTGCACAGGCCGGTGTCGCACTGATAAATGTCCTTCCTTATCCCCCTTTTGGTCCACACGCCACACCTTTGAAGATTAGGGAATTTTGCTGGGAAGTGTTGTCCTGGTAGAATACGGGCACCCTCGCTTCCAGCAGATGTTTGGACCCTACCCTTCCTGGTTACCTAATTTTAGTGCCTTGATACATCACCTTTTTAAAAACAGAAGAATTGTTCCCCTCGGGCTGAACTGGATATTTTTCTTTCCTGACTTATTGGAGCCTTAACTCATTTTATTTTTTTCATCAAAGTAGTGGTATGAGGGCTGTTTTATGCGGGACGAGCTGTAGTTTTTATTGGTACTGTATTGGGGTACATGCGACTTTTTGATCACTTGTTATCCTTTTTTTGGGAGGCAAGGTGACAAAAAAAAAACAAAAAAAAAAACACAGCAATTCTGGCATAGTTTTGGTTTTTTTACACAGCGTTCACCATGCGTTATAAACTACATGTTAACATTATTCTGCGGGTCAGTAAGATTCCGGCAATACCCAATTTATAGAACTTTTTGCACAATAAAATTACTTTTGGAAAGAGAATGTATTTTTTCTGTCGCCATGTTGTGAGAGCCATAACTTCATTTTTTTCGTCGATGGAGCTGTATGTGGGCTTGTACGAGGTATAGGTTTTATAAGCACAATTTTTGGATACATGTGACTTTTTGATGACTTTTTATTTGAGTTTTTGGAAGACAAAAGCGAATAAAAAAAAAAACAGCAGTTATGGCAATGTTTTTTTTACGGCATTCACTGCGCTGGATAAACAACATATTTGTTATCGCTTCGACCGTAACGACCTAAACTCTAAAAATATGTATGGTTTATTTTTTCCAATAATAAATGAATTGATAAGGGAAAAGGGGGGAGATTGTGTTTTATTTTATTACTTTAAAAGTTGTAAAAAACATACAATAAGAGTTTTGTTTTACACTTTTTAGTCCCACTAGGGGACTTGAAGGTCCAACTGTTTGTTTGAGGTTCTAATACATTGCACTACCTATGTAGTGCAATGTATTGGAACTGTCAGTTGTTGACTGACAGCAAGCCGATCAGTCTCCGCCTCTGGGCGGGGCCTAATCAGCTTCCGTAATGGCAGACAGGAGGCCATTGTTATGGCTCCTGTTGCCATAGTAGCAGTCGCCAGCCTTGCCATTGCATGGCAGGCTGCAGATTTGCTACAAACCTCTAGGATGCAGCGATCGCAATGGATTGCTGCATCGAATGGGTTAATGCCAGGAATCGGAGCTAGCTCCGGTTCTTGGCGATAGATCGGGGTGTCCGCTGTAACATACAGCGGACACACACTGCTGATTACGCCGGCTCAGCTTCTGAGGCGGCGCCATCTTGCCAAGCGGGGCATAGGAGGATTCCATTGCTGGCAGACCGGAAGGTAAGTATTAGGCCTCGGATCGCCTTTGCAGCCACCGGCAACCCAGCGATCACATTGCTGGGGTGCCGGTGGCTATAAACACCTCACATGCTGCGATCTCTATTGAATGCAGCATGTGAGGGGTTAAGCGGCCTGATTGGATGCTAGCTCCGGTCCTGGCTGATAGCTCAGGGTGCCAGCTGTAACACACAGCTGTCAACCGGAGGTGATGTCGCTGGCTCAGCTCCTGAGCCAGCTTCATCTCCATCACGTACAGTAACGTGAAAAGGCGTTAAGACACGTTTTCATCACGTTACTGTACATGATTGGGCGGGATGGGGTTAAAGAAGGCGCCTGCTCAGCAATGACCCTATCCAGGCAGACTTGAAGGGGTTTAGAGTAAGAGGATGATAAAGTCTTTTTACAGATTCCACAAGTCCTGGCTTTACTAGAGCTGGACTTCCTAACCACTTTAAGTAGTCTATAAAAACACAAGGCATAGAAAACCATTAAGATAATGGAAAATGCATCTTACCAAACGTTCAGTGGACCCCATCATCCCACAGGACAAATACCGGCCTTGGAGGCCTCGGGGCTTCTGATGGGTCAGCGCTTCTTGAATGGACATCACAAGTATCAGACAAAGGCTGGGTTCACACGACCTATTTTCAGACGTAAACGAGGCGTATTATGCGTCGATTTATGCCTGAAAATAAGGCTACAATACGTCGGCAAACATCTGCCCATTCATTTGAATGGGTTTGCCGACGTACTGTGCAGACAACCTGTAATTTACGCATAGTCGTTTGACAGCTGTCACACGACGACGCGTAAATTGACTGCCTCGGCAAATAAGTGCAGGACACTTCTTTGCAACGTAATTTGAGCCGTTCATTGAACTCAATGAAGAGCAGCTCAAGATTTACGAGCGTCACAGACGCCTCGCAAAATGCGAGGAGCAGCATTTACGTGTGAAACAAAGCAGCTGTTTTCTCTTGAAAACAGTCTGTCTTTTCACACGTAAATGCCTCTCATCGTGTGCACATAACCTTAATGATTCAACACGGTGAGGTCTCTGGTTTTACAGCTCACAGTAATTACAGGCTGAAATTCTAGTTTCTGCAGAGGATCTACAGGAGCTGGCTGCCTCCCTGCTCCCTATTTATATAGTGCCCAGCAGTGCTGGGATTCCTCTCACCTGTTACTAGCACGTCAGACGCCACCGGCAACAACATCAGCTAAACCAGTACCCAATCAGTTACCGGAAGTGACGTCAGATGCCACTGGAAGTGCCCGAGACGCATCTCAAGAACTTCTATCTTTAGAAGAATTGACTGCTGGGGAATTTGCCCTTTGATATTATCAATGTACCAATACACTTGCAGGAACAGGTAACATCTAAAATGAACCAAGCCCTATAAGATCAGTAATCACAAAACTAGTGACAACCGCAGTAAAGTTCGGATTTTGACAGCATCTGCCAATAAAAAGTTCAGATACAAGTTGTAAATAATTGCTGCTGCAGTTCTGACAGAACATAACAAGCAAGAAGTGGTGAAATATATGAAACTACAACAACTGCCAATTAAAAGCTGCCAGAGCCTGAGAAGCAGAGTTCAAGCCTCCGATTAACAGCCCTCTGTTGGATCATTTAGAAAGCGGATTGTTCGGATTTTGTTGTGGAGCTCCACAAACACCACAAAAAGTTAGAGAGCAATATCTCACTTTACAGCTCGGCCTGAAGATGAATTACAGGTGTTTGATCTTACAAGCTGCAGAATCACAGTAAGAAAAAAAAAAGACAGATCTACTTTCAAAATATAAGGCGAGGGTTTGGTTTCAAAGAGGCTCTGCCTCCACATTATAAGTGCCCTATCTTGTACATGATGTGATCGGCGCTGTAATGTAGATTACAGCAGTGGTTTTTATTTAGAAAAACAATCATTTTTGATGGAGTTATGACCTATATTAGCTTTATGCTAATGAGTTTCTTAATGGACAACTGGGCGTGTTTCACTATATGGCCAAGTGTGCGTTGTACAGAGAAGTGTATGACGCTGACCAATCAGTGACCAGTGTCATACACTTCTCTCCATTCATTTATTCTGCACATAGTAAACCTGCGTTCTTCACTATGTGCAGTTACTCTTGTGTCCTGACAATGAACAAACATTACCTCCAGCCAGGACGGGATGTATATTCAGAATCCTGACGTCTGGTGGATTTACAGCACAGCAGGTGTAGTCTCGCGAGATTACGCTGTAAACTGTCATATACATCAAGACTACGCCTGTGTGACCTATCCACAGTATAGGTATACATAAGTATATTATCGGTGCGGGTCAGACACCCTGACCCCACACCGATCAGCTAAGCCAGCTGTCTCTGGATGCTTTAAAATAAGTTGCCAGTTGCTCTATAGAGGCACAATCAGTCCATGCTCAGGGCAGTAGGAGAAACAATGCGATTAGTGCCCGTCACACAGTAAATGTTTTTTCTTGGATGAATCTGAAGATCACCTATATAGAGTAAACAAGTTCGATTGGCAATTAAAAACAATTCCCCCCCCCCCCCCCAACATGTTTTGCCATAGATACGGCATCTTCAGAGGTATTAGGGGCAATGGCAACGAAAACGCCAGTGAAGAGGCTTAAATGACCTCACATCACTACAGGGATTTAGCAGTCTGCAGCCAACCCGCGCTGGACCAGTGACATCGTTCCTGCAGTCTCAGTTGATTGACAGCAGGATACACCAATTTGTGTGGAACCGCAATCAACCAATAAGTGGTACTGCAGATTATATGTGCAGGAGAGAGCCAGACTGTAAGAACAGTATCAGGCTAGATTCAAATGCGTGTATTCCAGGACTAGTTACATCGCAAGGCCATGTTCACACAGGGCAGGGACACTGCATAAGTACACAGCGTATACGTCCAAGAACCCACAGGGAATTCGGTCCGAAAAAAATGCCCCAAATTGTAGAACAGTTTTTGATGCGAAGTCTCAGCTATGGAAAAAAATAAAAATAAATAAATTTATACCTACCCTGGTCTCGTCATAGCGACGCTTTCTTCTGTTCTCGGCCAGGACGGCCTCCTGGGATGATGCTGCAGCAGTCACATGGGATGAAATGTCATCCTAGGAGGCCAGCCTGTGCAGAGAACAGAAGAAAGCGTCGCTAGGACAGCGGCTAAGTAGAACATTTTTTTTTTTTCATTTTACACAAAAACCAAGTTGTTGTTTTTTTGACATGCGATCTTTGCAGCGAAACTGCAACTAAAACGCCGCTAAAATCTGCAACATTTTCTATTTGTTGCTGGTTTTACCTCCCATTGAACTCAATGGAGCAAACCTGGAACAGAAAAGTAGCGGTCAATTAATGCTGCAGATTACAACAAAAAAAAAAATAATCTATATAAATTGACCTACAGTGCAGTGTAACAGTAGTTTGGGCAGATTTTTTACAGAGCATGTGAGGGAGATTTGTTAAAACCTTATCCACTCTGCTGTTACTATATTATGCTACAGATATTCTACAATGAAATCTGTTGTGGAAACTCTGCAGTATTTACATTTTGTGTGAATTTAGCCCAACACTCAAACCAGAGAGAATTCTCTCAGACTGACAGAAGCCCAAGGGAATACTTAATAAAAGTTACTGGAAAACTCCACTACAAAAGATAACAGAATTGTGCATGATTGGAATTGTGAATGAATTGGAGTACCCAGTCCTACCCTATGAGAAGAGATTAGCCCCATTGCTACAGCAATTTTCATAGAAATAAAATTTAAATATATCCCCAAACTCATTTTATGAGACCAGACACCTCACATGTTGCAAAAATGAAACCTAGCACTTTACATTCATTGGTGCCTTCATGCAATTCAGCATTAAAGAAAGATTTAAAAAAAAAAATACAAAAAAAAAAAAAAACTCCCCCTAAGATCATATACTCTCCCATGGATAATAGGTGTGATAAGGACAAGTTCCTGTATTCCCCCCCCCCCCCCTACTTGGGGTCACTGGAATGCTTTATAGAGATGATGGTAACAGGCTGGGATCTTTCTTCCTGCTTTCACTTGCAGCTTCTTACCTCCCTTACAACTTTTTATTCTGCTCCCCTTAAATTGCGCCTAGGGCTTTGTACCTGTATCATTTGGAAGCTAAGATCCAGTAATACGATACCAAATATCTAAGCTTTAGCCCTTATATTCCAGTCGCTGCAAGTGATGACTATTACCTATGTCCTTGGCAGTAATAGGATGAGAGAGTACATACCTACTTGGTGTGGGTTCGGAAGCTGAAACCGCACAGGATCAGCTGTTACTGCCAGGGGAAATGTAGCAATATGGGCCACATTCAAATTAATGGGCAACCGAAAAATACAAGGTAGTTCTAGGTCCTACAGGGTAATAATGCTTTTGAATTAACTCTCCGCTCTGACGGCTAGAGGGAGGGGTCCAAAGTGGGGAATTACAACCCCCTTATGATATCACTATGCCCTAAAGTAAGTAAAGACATGGCTGAAAATTTCCACCACGGATTTTGCTGCAAATCCACATGTTACATGCAGATTATGTCGCGCATTTGACCCTTTGTATCGCAAGGGCTGAAATCAGCTATGAAAAGCCACAGCTCTTCCACAGACGTGCTCTGATTTTTGTGCAGATTTTTTCCACTACAAGGAGATGGGGATCGCAGACTTTTCTATATATTATAGAAAACACTTATTTCAGCAGCAAAATGTAATGGTGGTATAAAACTTTATAAATAATGTTCAGACATTAACTTGGTCAATTCAATCTACAGAAAAATTTTACCATGGGGACATGGCGCCATCTTGTGCTTATAACAGAGAACAACATTGTGTGAACAGTGTGGGCAAATAAATCTCCTTACGTCTCCCATTCATTTCTAGGTTTAGTTTTCCTTTTATCTCTTGGCAACATCCAATGTACATGTACAGCAGTTACCACCAGTGTTTATATGGACCAGGCTCAGGAGTGGAGCTCATTCCTTATGCAGCAGCTGACACCCTGCTCCAAAAGTCAGTATCTGAGATAACGCCAATCAACCACGTTGAATAGAGACCTTAGCATCTAAGCAGTTAGAGGATGGGATGTCATGGCAGGCGAGGGCCTGTTGAAGGCCCCCAGGCTTGCCATCTTAGGCCCTGCCAGAGGTTTTAATTGGAGAAAGTTAAACAAGACAATACATGTATTGTACGAGGGATCAAATGTTTTAGTCCCCAAGAAACTGAAAACAGTAATATCTAAACAGCATTTCTGTGCCACGGGGCTTACCTTGGAATGTATATGTTTTGCCAGCATTAGTAACACCATATGTAAAAATCAGTTGATTCTGTCCTTTCATAAAAGCAATCACTTGCTTCTTCATAGAACCCTCAAAAAACTGACTTTGCGACGTTTCGGGACCAAACACCTGTTAGACAGCAAATAATAGATTACATAAAACAGAACAAGTCAGTCTGAGAAGAAACATTTTTGGTAACCATGAGGAGTAAGGTTCTTACATGAGTAAAGGTGAACTTCTGAGCCATTGACACACATCCTTTGTCACTCACTCGACCAGCCTGTGAACCAAGAGGCGCTTTCACCAGCACACTGCAGGAATCAGGAATTCCAACACAATCCTACAAAAAAATAATCGTGAGATGAGAACAAAAATGACGCTCACTTGGTGATTAAACCAACCGTTCATCAATCTTGAAGTCCTGGTGCCGTTACTTGTCCTATGGTCACACACACACTTAAAATAAAGACAATACAAAAATAGCACCAGGTTACATACAGCTCTGCAACACTCACCTGTGACTCTTTTTGCTCAGTCTCAGATCCAGTAAAAGGTCGAACACGAAGGAAAACTTGCACAGGCTCCAATGTGCTTTTCTAGAAGTAAACAATAGACAAGTCTAGATGTTTAACTGGAAAATTTAGGGCTACAAGACGAAAAGCTGCTGGGGGGGGTGCTGATTCATCAGCTGCTGCCCCAAAACCTTTACTATTGGTGGTGCTACAAATGGCAATAGTCTGGGAAATTGTATCATCGTTCAACAAAAACATGGCAACTTGTGTTGCGACTTCACTAATTCCCTTTGAAAAAAAGATAGTGTTCCTGAGACCATCACAAAATAAAACTGAATTGCTGATAAATGTCTGATCACTGGGGGCCCCCCCATTCACTAGAAAGATCGAAGCGAGGAGAACTTTGAATGGATCGGTGGTCGAGAATGCACGGTGCCGCTCTACTTATAGTCTATGGTAGAGACTATGGAGATGGCTAAGTCCAGTGCCCGGATGTTTCAATGCTCGACCGCTGCTCCAATCAAGCTTTTCCCCACTGCGATCACTAGCGATCAGTGGGGTCCCAGCAATCAGACATTTTATAATTATTAATCATGGCATAG
This sequence comes from Rhinoderma darwinii, assembly GCF_050947455.1. Lineage (NCBI taxonomy): Eukaryota > Metazoa > Chordata > Amphibia > Anura > Rhinodermatidae > Rhinoderma > Rhinoderma darwinii. The sequence goes on along the minus strand of NC_134697.1, from coordinate 48,310,946 downwards.
TCACCTTAAATGGGTTTTCCAGTTAAAAATATTTTTTTTTTCATATACCCTTTTAGGGAATTCTGAATTAATAGAGGGTGTCCCTGCTCGGTATCCTCATTCCTTGGCCAAAGTGGAGAGCGGCTACAAAGAGTGCCTCTTGCCCTGGAGGACCTGTCCTGTATTACAGACAATACATTCATATAAAACACACTAATGCTTAATTTCCCCTGTGGTGGTGCTGCAGGGAAACTGAACACAGGTTTCCCCAGATTCCAGCTTATTGTCAAGGGACCCTTTTAAAGGGAAAAAGTGTCGCTAGAATTTTTTTTTTTTAGTTAAACAGTTAGTATATAAAGGATTACACATTGTTCTAATTTTTTCACAAGTCAGGAAATATTATAAATTAGATTCTAATTTAGAATATTTCCATGTGCTGGTCACTAGAGGGAGCAATTCCCAAAATTGCAGAATTGGCATGTGGTAAAGCAACCTCATTGCTTTACGCTGCAAAATTGGAGAAGACACTCGCTCTAGTGTCCTCAAACAATGCCCCCTCCTTTCTCCTGGCTAGTGCCAGGAGAAAGGAGGGGGTCGAATGTTCAAACCTACTACACTGTGTGCCGCCATTTTTTTGAGCGAATGCACAGTGTAGGAGGATTAGATACAGTGGTTATAACACAGTATAACACGAACATACACAAACATGACTTACCTGCTCCTGCCGCCGCCGCTGAATCCACTCCTAGTCCTTGCTTTGGAACATATGGATGGAAGCTGCGACCAGAAGTAGTCATCTTACTTTCCGGCCCACATGAAAATGGTGCCGGATGTCGCTCTGCCGAAGACCTTCCATTTGGACTGTGTGGGAGCGGCGCATGCGCCGCTCCCACACAGACGGCGTACGCTATAGTGAATGGAACGGCTCCCGTTCACATTCACTATGGGGATGTATGTGCCGTATTCCATCTCTGTATGTGTCGTTAAGCGACACATACAGAGATGGGGAAAAAAAAAAAAAAAAAAAAGGCAGCCCCCACAGTAAGTAAAACACAAATAAATAAAATGTATTTTAATAACATACTAAAATCAAAACATATAAAAAAAATTACGTGACACTTTCCCTTGAACAACCGTTTTAAGCTCTACAGCGTTTTAGAGACACCATAGCTTTAATAAATGTCAGGGAGAAGTGTCCACTGGGCGGCTACTCTCTGGCTTCTCTTCGCCTGTCTCCGATCTATTGAGCAGTCCCTCCATGTACACAAATAGGGAGAGATCTGTCTATCAAGCAGAGCTGGGTAGAAACGTCATAGTGAAGCCGCACATCAGACTCTACCCCCACTTCACACTGAAAGTGTTAAAACTAGAACTTCTTTTAAACACTGCTAAATCATGCTGCCTGTGGTTAGGTTATGACAGGTTCCCTTTAAAGGGAAGGGGGACATGAATTTTTTATTTTTTTTATCATATTGCTTTTAGTATGATATTAAACGAAATTTTATTTGTGTTCTTGTGTTGTACTTTTTACTTTCTTCTTACTTCTCTATGGGGGCTGCAATTTATTTTTTCTTCATCTCTGTAGGTGTCGATTAACGACACATACAGAGATGGAATACGGCACAAACCACCCCAAAGAGAATGCGAACGGGAGCCGTTCCATTCACTGCAGCGTACGCCATCTGTGCGGGAACGGCGCATGCGCTGCTACCACACAGACCAAAACAAAGCACGTTCGCAGAACGACATCCGGCGCATTTTCATGTGGACCGGAAGCCGCGGCCGGACAGTAAGAGGACGACTTCCGGCCATATGTTCAAGGAAGCGAAAGCGCAAGGCAGAGGAACGAAGGCAGCAGGAGCAGGTAAGTTATGTTCGTGTATGTGATGTGTATGTTCGGGTGATACTGTCTGCTGAGCACTGTATCTAATCCTCCTACACTGTGCAGTCGCTGAGAAAATAGCGGCACACAGTGTAGGAGGTTTGAAGATCCAAACCCCCTCCTTCTCCTGGCACTAGCCAGAATAAGGGAGGGGGATTGTGTGAGGACACTAGAGAGTGTCTACCCCAAATTTGCAGCATAAAGCAATGAGGTTGCTTTACCACATTGATCATGCAGCAATTTTGGGAACTGCTCCCTCTAGTGCCCAGCACATGGAAATGTTATAAGTTAAAATCTAATTTATAATACTTCCTGACTTGTGAAAAAATGAACACAATATGTAATCACTCAAATAATAATTGTTTAACTAAAAAAAAAATTTGCTAGCGACACATTCCCTTTATGGTTGGGCTGTACCTGTACTTTTCACACCATTCCCCCGCCGCTCTTTGACAATCGTAGGATATGTAGATATTAATGTGATGTGTAGATATTAATGTGATGTGTTCTTGTGGAACACACATGACCATGGTGGCTAAGTAAAGCGAAACTATGGACAAAACCATGCTATCACTTGGGAATTTTAGGAGTCTACCATTTCAATATGGATTTCATACTAGCGGACTATTAGAAAAATAAATAAACTGAGTTATCCGGTTCTTTTGAAAAAAAAAAAAAAAAAACACACACTACTCACTTGGGTAGAATCAGACTCCGTGTCTTTCAGCAATAAAAACTGCTCTGATAGATTTTTTCTGATATCGTCCATCTCTTGTGGTTCATTTGTTGGATAGGTTATTTCCAATCCAAGATAGGAGGGTCTAGGAGGGGGGTGATGTTCTTCAGAGGGATTCATGATTACTAGGAAGACCACAGAAATTATTAATACATATTTATTAGAAGTACAAAAAAAAAATCCCCTTTTACCCTTAAAATAATGTAAATAATGAAATAAACATAATTGGTATCGCCACTTCCGTATCAATGCAAGTTATTACAGTACAAAGTTACTTATTCCGCACAGTAAAGGCATAAAAATTAAGCAAATAAAATGGATATCTTTTTGGGACTCTTCGCCTGCCAAAAATGTAATAAAAAAAGTGTCAGACTCTATTCTGCAGATAAAAAGGGCCGTTATGGTCTGTTTTTTTGGCCGTTTCCGTTCCGTGTTTCCGTTTTTAACGGCAGATTTTGACCCGTTTTTTTCCCTGTCCATTTTAAAACTGGATGAATTTCATTTGCAAAGTCTTTGCCACACTTCCACCTGCAGGTAGCGCCACACAGCCCACCTGCAGGTAGCGCCACACAGCCCACCTGCAGGTAGCGCCACACAGCCCACCTTTAACATAACACAGCCCCCCCCCCCAGCCAGCGTTCCAGGAGCGGAAACACCGGCCACAGGGATTCCGCTTCAGAAGTCCCTGTGTCCATATGTGAACAGTGAAGTCAGGGACTTCTCCTGGAGCGGAATCCCTAATCCCCAGCCACAGCGTTGCGAAAGCTGTGGCCGGAGACTGCGGATTCCGCTCCTACGGGGAGCAAAAAAAATACCCTCCTCCTCACATGCACTTCACATTATGAGGGGGAAGAGAGAGAGCGAGCAACGGAAGACACGGCCGTCACTTGGAACATATTCCAGTGATGGGCGTGTATTACCCGGCCCCATAGACTTCTATGGGAGCCGGGCGAACGGCCGAAAATAGGGCATGTCCCATTTTTTGACAGTCGGGTTTCTCGGGCCTTCAAAAAAAAAAAAACAAAAAAAAACAAAAAACACAATTGTATGAATAGCCCATTTCGGGTCTATTGTTCCTACTGCGGCTGTGAAACCAGGACGCGTGAATAGGGCCTTAAAAAAGGTCTGGTTTACTCTCCTGATTTGCAGTGACAAGGAACTCTTCAGTACAACTATAAGGCTATGTTCACACGCAAAACTGCTGTAAAATATGGAGACGTTTTCAAGGGAAAACAGCCTCTGATTTTCAGCTGTTTTTAAAGTATCAAGCCTTTTTGGTGTTGTTTTTCTATTGACCCAATTAAAAACTGTTCCAAAAAAAGCTCAAAAAGTGACATGCAGTTTTTACAGGGTGTTTGTCCCATTGAAATCAATGGACAAATGCTTGTAGGCGTTCAGCTTCCGCATTCTCAGGCATTTTTGCCCCAAAAGACTAATGAAAAAAAAGCTGCGTGAACCATAGAAATACAAAAAAATTCCCCAACTGCTCCTACGCTTACACACACACACACACACACACACACTCTCCCACACACACACACACTCACTCTCCTACACACACACACCCACTCTCTCTCTCACACACACAGTTTGCCGCTATCACTTCCCGCACTGACAAATAAGTAAACGAGAGTGACTATGAACACAAGAGAACGACACTCACGTTAGAGGCGGGTGAGGTGACTCTGTGTTCCGGCACACGATCCACTACACATCCCCAGGAGCTCCGGGCCGCAAACACAAGTGTCCAACTTCAGAGCCGCCGTTTTGTTTTAAATTCGTCCAATCCACAGCCGCCAGCCGAACTGCATGATGGGAGTAGGCGCGGTTATGCTGTTGCTATGGCGAAACCTGGCAGTGCTACGTCAGCTCAACCACTAGAGGCGAAACTTTAATAGAATATTTTGTCTTCCATACAGGAGCCATTTTGTTGGAGCTTTTCTTTTCCAGCTGAATGTAGCCTATAATCAATTCATTGCACTGTGCATATGATGGAAAGTGGATGCTATCCTCAGACAGGGCGACACAAAACAATAGAACCTCAATTACTGTGGCTAGTTGAAACTAGTAGTGTAAGGCTATGTTCACATCTGCGAAGTGACAGACTGGACACCAACGGTGCCCAGGCAAACCAATTAGGGGAGAGTCATGAAAACGATCTAACAGTAAAACTGTTGTTGTTGCTCATAGCAACCAATCTCAGGGCAATTTTCATTTTTTTTAAGAGAAGTGTAAAAAATGAAAGCTGCGTGGTGAGCAACAAGGCAGTTTTGCTGTTGGAAAGTTTATATGGATCTCCCCCACTGACTTTAATTGAGTCCGTCTTGTTTCCTTCATAGTTTTCGTCACTTTCCCAGACAAAATAGCGCTGTATGCTGCACTATTTTTTCCGGGATTTTTGGCAGAATCTGCAAGAGAGTTTATTTTTGTCCAAATTTTCAGCAGCAGAAAGCTGACAGAAAAAAAAAAGTATACTCACCTCCCATGGCGTTCCCGTAGCAATGCCTCCCTGGTCCCTCGGCTGTCTCTTCTGAACCGTCCTCCTGTGATGACATGTCATCTAATGTAACCGCTGCAGTGGTCATATGTGAGGAAACATCATCATAGGAGGCTGTGATAAGGGGACAGCGGATAAATGTAAGCACAGGGGTATTCTGGTTACAAGCCATCACCTATCCACTGGCTAGGTGATAACTGTTAGATCTGTGAGGATCTGACTGCTGGGAATCCCACCAATCGCCATATCCCCGTTCCCCCCAGCCGCAAGCCTCCAATGGACCGGCGCTGATGACGTCGGCACTGTCCAGCAGCACTAAAGTCATCAGCGCTGGTCCATCGGAGCACAGTGGAGGAGGTGGGGGGGGGGGGGGTCTCAGACTTCCAAAGAAGATCTCCACAAAAAAAGTCTGAGACAGTGGCGGACATTTTGAAGACCGCAGAGCGGGGAACTGGAACAGAGGAACAAAGGCTGGATCGTTTAGGAAGGGGGCAGCAGGTAAGTGGACTATACATGTTAAATGTATAGTACATTTTTCGGACTGGAGGGTCGCTTTAATTATAAAAGTCTAATAGATTGCCGGTCAGTGTAAAAACTCATGCACACTGGCACAGGGCCCCTAAAAATCTAACTGAAAATAAATTGCGACATGCTCCATCGGAGCTGTGTCCAGAGATATTGTTTCCAGGAAGCAATGGGAAAATATCTCCTAGCATATGGCATGCAATGCAGAGTTCCACAATTTTTTTCTGTTGGATTCGTATGGAGTCCGTCTGAAAATGGAATGGAATCATAATACGGCCATGTGCATGTGCCTTAAAGGGGTTACCCATCTTGGACATTTATGGTATATCCACAGAATTTGCCATAAATGTCCGATAGACGGGGGTCCCACCTCGCTGTTTCTGTAACTCCAGAACACCTTGTCAGACAGTGGCCAGGGAGCAGGGGGAGGTGAGCAAGATAGGACCTGGGTCAGGGGACCCCGTTCTAGAAATAGGTGCGGGTCCCAGTAGTGGAACCTGCATCTATCGGACATTTATGGCATATGCCGTGGATATGCTATAAATGTCCAAAATAGAAAAGCCCCTTTAACATTGATTGGCATAATACACTGTAGTACAGTAGCAACCTATTATAGAAAGTCATAGGTAAATGGGAAAAGGCTGGCACTGCTAAATATTGGACACAGCACTACACCTGTATGGAGTTTCTTTTCTACGCAATTCCACTTGATATCAGACTCAGCTAAACCATTTGCCCACGGGGTGCTCAGCGACCAAGACAGCACAACAGCTTGTAAGTATCTACAATAGTAGAACAAACGTTGCGGCACTCACCGACTTATGCAAACAATTTTTTTATTCAGCAATCATGATCAGTAAGATGCGGAAAAAGCCTACAGCCGTTTCACGTGGTCCTGCGTGTTGTCGAGGCCCAATTGAAGTAATTGCAGATTCACGTCCCTTAGGGTATGTTCACACAGCCTATTTTCGGCCGTTTTTCGGGCCGTAAACGCCCGAAAAACAAGCGAAAAATTGGGAGCAGAACGCCTCCATACATCGGCCCATTTATTTCAATGGGAAAAACGGCATTCTGTTCCGACGGCCGTTTTTTTACGCGGCCATTTTGAAAAGGTCACTTCTTGGGACGTTTTTAGAACTGTTTTTTATAGACTATTGAAAACAGCACCAAAAACGGCCGTAAAAAACGCTGCGAAAATCGTGAGTGGCTTAAAAAACATCTGAAAATCAGGAGCTGTTTTCCTTTGAAAGCAGCTCCGTATTTTTAGACTTTTTAGTCTAGCGTGTGATCATACCCTTAGTGGGAATAAAAAAAAGTTCTACAAAGTTTATTGAAAAAAAATTATCTAATGTTAAAAAAATACATCTTTTTTAACTATAAAGTTTTTTTAATGGGCAAAAGTAGTAAAATATAAATACAGAGTTTTCTTGTATTGTTGCAATCATAACAACGCATAACAACGCACACCGTTTATACCACAAGGTGACTATTATTAAAGAAAAAAAAAAAAAAAACAATGTTGAAATTGCTGTTTGTCCCTTCCCTCACTTAAAAAAAGTAATATATATATATACGGTATATATTTTGAAACATTTATCAATATTTTATATGTACCCCAAAATTGTGTCTTTGACAAAGACAACTTGTTTCGCAAAAAACAGACATCATTTAGATGGAAAATAAAGGGCCAAAATAGGCTATGTCTCTAAGGGGTTAAAAAAGGTGTTTGTGACCTGTTCTACAAAGTCTCTAGGTTTTGTGAAAGGGGTTGACATTTTGGGTTGCTGCCACTAGGTGGTGCTTTATGCAATGCAATGCAATACAGTTTCATAAGCAGCAAGGGCCTACTTGAAAACACATCCTTTACTCTTGTAAGCATGACTAGGGGGATAGCACTCATCCAAGGGGCTAGCCGGGGCATCGGTCTCCATTTCTGCAAGCTTCTAGTGTCATCCAGATACAAGACCAAAGTAATAGCAACATGCAGAGACCCACAGTCAGCCACAGATCTGCTGGCACTGAAACAGCAGCACCCGGATGTAGTCAGTATCCTGAGACTAGATGTAACCAGCCAGAGTGATATCCAGGAAACCGCTCAGGTGGTAGCGCAGAATTTTGGGAGCTTGGACCTTTTAGTAAATTCCTCAGCCATGTTGCACCCCAGCGGAAAGGGAGAAACCAGTCTCAGGGAAGTCTCAGCAGAGGTAAGCAAATTTGAAGGTTGCCAAAGATGTGACATTCGTTTCACCAATTTGATCACGTAGGGATAATCTTCACATTCATAGAAAAGGTCTTTCTTTCTTGTATAAATTTATGCTGAGAATTTCCCATGTGGGACAAGATCCTCGGGCTGTGCCATAAATGTCTGATCGATACGGGTCCCAGCTCTCGGTCGCCCCTATCTGCAGAATGCACACGTGCGGCCACCTCTTAATTTATTCTGTGCCTGGATGCGGCGGCCACCTCACCATGCTTGATAGGAGTCACGGGACCCCTACTCTCCGGATCCCCGCACAGTTCTGTCATATCCTGTGGAATAATACGAATAGGAATAACATTTTAAGTTATGATTTTTGCTATGACCAAAAATGGTTTTTTTCGCATGGAAAATCAACATTCTCTACACATACCAGTCCTTCTCAATGAATTAGAATATCATCAAAAAGTTAATTTATTTCAGTAATTCAATTCAAAAAGTGAAGCTTATATAGTCTATAGATTCATTACACACAGAGTGATCTATTTCCAGCATTTTTGTCTTTTAATGTTGATGATTATGGTAACCGTTAATGAAAACCCAAAATTTAGTGTCTCAGAAAATTAGAATATTTTATAAGCCCAATTTCAAAAATAATTTTTAATACTGAAATGTTGGCCTACTGAAAAGTATGTACAGTATCTGCCCTCAATACTTGATCGGGGCTCCTTTTTCATGAATTACTGCATCAATGCGGCGTGGCATGGAGGCGATCAGCCTGTGGCACTGCTGAGGTGTTATCAATGCGGCGTGGCATGGAGGCGATCAGCCTGTGGCACTGCTGAGGTGTTATCAATGCGGCTTGGCATGGAAGCGATCAGCCTGTGGCACTGCTGAGGTGGTATCAATGTGGCGTGGCATGGAGGCGATCAGCCTGTGGCACTGCTGAGGTGTTATCAATGCGGCGTGGCATGGAGGCGATCAGCCTGTGGCACTGCTGAGGTGTTATGGAAGCCCAGGTTGCTTTGATAGCGGCCTTCAGCTCGTCTGCATTGTTGGGTCTGGGGTCTCATTTTTCTCTTGACAATACCCTATAGATTCTCTATGGGGTTTAGGTCAGGCGAATTTGCTGGCCAATCAAGCTCAGTGATACTGTGGTTATTACACCAAGTATTGGTACTTTTGGCAGTCTGGGCAGGTGCCAAGTCCTGCTGGAAAATGAAATCAGCGTCTCCATAAAGCTTGTCAGCAGAGGGAAGCATGAAGTGCCCTAACATATCCTGCTAGACGCTGCGCTGACTCTGGACTTGATATAACACAGTGGACTTAGGCCTCATGCACACGACCGTAAAAACTCCCGTTATTACGGGTCGTAATTACGACCCGTAATAACGGGCTCATAGACTTCTATTGGCGACGGGTGCCTTCCCGTTTTCTCACGGGAAGGTGCCCGTGCCGTTGAAAAAGATAGAACATGTCCTATTTCAGGCCGTAATAACTGCACGGACAGTCCATAGAAGTCTATGGAGCTCTCGTAATTACAGGTGACTATGTGTGTGCACCCGTCATTACGGCAGCGTTGCTAAGCGACGTCAGTAAATAGTCACTGTCCAGGGAGCTGAAAGAGTTAACTGATCGGCAGTAACTCTTTCAGCACCCTGGACAGTGACTACCGATCAGTATAAACCTGTAAAAAATAAAAATAAAAGACTTTCATACTTACCGACAACTTCCTGCTTCCTCCAGTCCGGTCTCCCGCCCGTTGCCTTGGTGACGCGTCCCTCTCGACATCCGGCCCGACGTCCTGGATGACGTTTCAGGCCATGTGACCGCTGCAGCCAATCACAGGCTGCAGCGGTCACATGGACTGCCGCGTCATCCAGGGATGTCGGGCTGGATGTGAAGAGAGGGACGCGTCACCAAGACAACGGCCGGGTAAGTATGAATTTCTTTAACTTTTATTACAGAAAAGGCTGTCCCTTCTCTCTATCCTGCACTGATAGAGAGAAGGGGCTGCCGATTAGTGCAGTGCTATTTTGCCGCCAAAAACGTGCTCGTAAGTACGGGTGGAATACGGTTGACACCGGACCCATATTTACGGGCACGGGTTCGTAAATACTGGTGCAAAACGGGTGGAATACGTGTGACACCGGACCCGTATTTACGCCAGTATTTACGGGTGGGAAAAAATACGGTCGTGTGCATGAGGCCTAACACTGCTGCTCAGTGTCCAAAGTCCTGTTTTCAGATGAAAGTAAATTTTGCATTTCATTTGGAAATCTCGGTCCCAGAGTCTGGAGGAAGAGTGGAGAGGCGTCAATCCAAGTTGCTTGTGGTCCAGTGTGAAGTTTCCGCAGTCAGTGATGGTTTGGGGGTCATGTTATCTGCAGGTGTTAGTCCACTGTTATTTCAGGCTTTTTTTGGTGCCATTTCCGCGTCAAAAACAGTACCAAAATACTCAGTGTGAACAGGGCCTACTTCTCACAGCTGAGTTTGCTACTATTTTACCTTCTTTAGACAAGTCTCTGTGAGCCAAATACATCATTAGCGAACACAAGGGGTTCGCCTGTTCTGGACATCCTTTAATATTATTGTGAAGCACACTTTTGCAGCATTTCTTGGTCATCTCATTTGACCTATCACGTGGTACGAAATTGAGAACTGTGGACTCTAAACAATCAACTAGACCTATTTGAATCTCCCCCAGGTCGTCTTACTGGTGGGGTGATATGCTGCTTTATTACCTATTAGCTTCTTTCTCCTTTACGTCTGTCTTATTGGGTCTTGTCCTCCCTCTGTTCTTGTTTCCATGTATGTTAATAGTTAATTAGGATTCGCATGATTAGGGTATGTCCACATGTAACATAAACACTAAAGATTTTCCGCAATGGATTTCATTGCGGTATTTTTGACTCGTTTTACAGTAGCAGCACAAATCTCATCCACACACTGTGTAAAAAAAGACGCTGAAAAAACGTTCATGCATTGACGTGCGGTGTGTTTTTTTTTAATTTGCAGCATGTCAATTTATGCTTCGGAATTGCTGCTTATCTGTTGCAGGTTTTTCCCTAAAAAACCCTGCGATTTTTGAATCGGAAAAGCTATGATTCCGCCGCAGAAATCATAACTCAGAAAAAAAAAGCTTATACTTACCTAGATCTCTCTGCTTCTGCTTGCAGGTCGGCCTCCTGGGATGACATTTTATCTCATTTGACTACTGAAGCCAATCACAGGATGCAGCGGTCACATGTAATGAAAAGTCAACCCAGGAGGCCAGGCTGCAGGATATCTGAGAGATGTGTTGTCATGACTATGGGTAAGTATAATTTTTTATTTTTTTTTGTTGTTTTTTTGTGAAAACAAATTGAATTTTTGTTTTTATTTTTGTGTTATTGTAACAACTGTTATGTCAGTTATGTTGCTAATCCAAATATTGGTGCAACCAGATAAAGGTCTGTGCAGCATATGATCACAACAGACACCCCAGCCTCGGCTCACCAACAACTGAGGGGCATCTCATGGTTTGAGAAGCCCTGGTTTAGCTCGCAGATGAAAGCACAGTATCCCTTTAAAGGGAATGTGTCGCAAATGAAACTTTTTTTTTTTAAGTAAGTTACCTATTTCTATTATATTTTTTACGTTTTTTGCGGTATTTTTTTTTTTCTTCCACATGGTGGAAAGTATTAAAAATTAAATAATAATTTGACGTGTTTTTCTATGTTGGTCACCAGAGCGAGCACTTCCCAGAATTACAGCAAGGTGAATAAGGCAAAGCAACCTGACTCATAGCTGCCGTAAATGTGGGAGGGAATCTCACCCCCCCCCCCTCCTACAAGCCAGGAAAAGGTGTCTTCAAATTGCTAAGCAGTGTCCGGCTGCCATTTTGGGTGTGATTGTTGAAATGCAGCTGGCAGAAGCTATAGGACACACCAAAAGTCTAAGGGTATGTTCACACGCTTACTAAAAAAGGGAAAACAGCTCCTGATTTTCAGCCATTTTTTTATCAAACTTGCGTTTTTGGCGGCGTTCTTTGAGCTGTTTTTCTATAGTCAATGAAAAACGGCTCCAAAAAATCCCAAGAAGTGATATGCACTTCTTTTTGGCGGGCGTCTTTTTACGTGCCATTTTTGGAAAATGGCCGCGTAAAAAACGCCCCATCGGAACAGAACGCCGTTTTTAGACGTTCTGCTTCCGATTTTTCAGCCGTTTCTCGGGACGTTTAGGGGCCTAAAAACGGCTGAAAACACTGCGTGACTGAATGACTTTTCAGTTGACAGGTTCACACGGCGTGTATTTGACACGGTTTTTTTGCGCATTTTACATGCCTCTCCGGCTAAATGTCTTTATCCCTCCATCCTGCTGACAGTCTCCTCCAGGATCACCACCCAATACTGCTGACAGTCTCCTCCAGCGTCCCCACCCAATCTTGCTGACAGTCTCCTCCAGCGTCACCATACAATCTTGCTAACAGTCTCCTCCATCATCACCACCCAATCTTGCTGACAGTCTCCTTCAGCGTCACCATACAATCTTGCTGACAGTCTCCTCCATCAGCACAACCCAATACTGCTGACAGTCTCCTCCAGCGTCACCATACAATCCTGCTGACAGTCTCCTCCAGCATCACTGGTATTAGGCCTGTATTGGTTTCAGCCTCTTAGTGTAAATAAGAATGTTCCCATTCACTGATGGCAAGCAATGATATTGAACTTGATACACAAAGGATAGTAGAAAGTTGCATAGCTTTTCATTATACTATGTTTGGGCTTAGTTTACATGAAACATGAAAATTCCCTTCGTTAATACTGTGTTCATTATAATGGATGATGTAGATCAGAAGAAGCATAGCTGGAAACTAAATGTCCTATTAGCATACATTAAAGGGTAACTAAACGTTCAACAAACTTCTGACGTGTCATAGTGACATGTCAGAAGTTTTGATTGGTCGGAAAAAGCCAAATAGAAACGAAGCGGCTCAGCGCTAACACAAGCAATTCTGCTGCTTAGTTTTGGCAATTGGTGGGGGTCTCAGTGCTCGGACCTCCACCAATCAAAATTTATGACATGTCACTATGACATGTAGTTTGTTGAACGTTTAGTTACCCTTTAAGTATTAAAAGTGGAATGTCCTTTTGAGAAGTTTTCTTACCAAATACTACATTACATTTCAACTAGATATAAAAAGTCTGAAAGCTGGGAACCAGACAGATTATACCAGGCCCTCGTTTCCGGAGGAGTTGTGCTCTAGGCTGTACAGTCCCTCTACATAAAAGTGAATTGAGGGTGCCGAAAAAAGCATGTAAGAATGGATAATTTAGTGAGAAAAAAACCCTTTAAGATGACTGTAGATGTAAGGATTTAATATTGATCGTGCAACTTTGTAATTACATTTTATCAAAAATTATTGTTCGTTTTTGAGCTACAGCTGCTTTGTATCCTGTATACAAAGCAGCTGTATCTTGCATTGAGACCTGAATTCGTCAGGTAAGCGGCACTGACGGGTTCAGTGAAAGCGAGTCACGCAGGATCCGCCTGTTATCGATCAGGTCCAAGTTATGAACTTAGAAGTGATAGATAGAAACTCCATCCTTCGTGTCAGAGACACGCAGGCCCCGCTGTCACCGAACCCGTCAGTCCAGATACAGGTTTCAGCACACGACACCGTTGCTCTATATACAGTGTACAAAGCAGCTGTATCTCAAAAAGTAAAAATTATTTTTAATAAAATGTAATTACAAAGTTGCACCGATACACATTTTTATTTTAAAACCAACCCGTTTTCAAATGTGTACAATGCCTTTAAAAGAGAATATGTTTACATTGGTCCTTGCAACACTATTGTTAAATCTGCTCCAATATGTACATTGATCTTTCATGCGTCATGTCCTTATGAGGATGAGGCAATGTAAATAAACACTGCAAATATTTTCACAAAGTTTTAGTACATTTAGTACTAGTTCCATTTAGGCTCTGTTCACATCTGTGTCCGAGACTGTCATTTTTGTCGGACAAAATAATGCAGCAAGCTGCATTATTTTGTCCGGCAAAGCAACAGACAACGTGAAGGAAATGCAATGGAACCCATTAAAGTCAATGGGTTCCATCGGGCGCCGTTGGTTTGCGGTATTCAACAGATCGACGGCACCGTTTTTTTGCTATTCTGTTCCTATGACAGAGCAGAGCAACGGAAAACCCTGACAAAGATGTAAACAGAGCCTAAATCTTGTGTAAGCAATAAATAAATAAAAATACTCAGATAAATTATACATACAGCGCGCGTATGGTGGGGGAGTATGGAGCGGGCTCACGGGCTGAGTGTGTTACAGCTGACACTTCCGGGTAACAAGCAGGATCCTGCTCGAGCTCGATTCTGCTCCTTTAACCAGTTAAATTCAGCAGTCAATAGCAACCGCAGCATTTAAATCATTAAAAACAGGGGGGCGACCTCCTGTAATGTTCCAATGCCCCCCTCCCCCGCGGCAAGATCGGGCGGTGCCGTTGGTTGGCATGGCAGCCTAGGGGCCTGATGAAGGTTCACAAGTCTGCCATCTTTGTACTCCTCCGGCGGGGCTTCATAGGAGACAGAATCAAAATATACTGCAATACATTAGTATTACAGTATATCGTGCAATCGATCCAACGATCACTGGTTCAAGTCCCCTAGGGGGACAAGTAAGAAACAGTCAAATAAAAAGATGTAAATTTAAAAAAGAAAAACTTTTTCCATTTTCGCTCAAACACAATGTAGAAAAAATAAAAAAATTATATTTAAATAACTGGTATCGACGCGTCTGTAAAAGTCTGAACCATTACAATATATCATTATTTAGTCCGCACGGCGAACGCCATAAAAAATGTAAAATGAAAACCGTCAGAATTGCTGTTTTGTGGTCGCTTCATCTAGCACAAAAAAATTAAATAATTGATCAAAAAGTCTCATGTACACCAAAATGGTACAAATATAAACTAGGGCTCGCCCCACAAAAAATAAGCACCCATACTGCTAAATCGACTAAAAAATTAAAAAGTTATGGCTCTTAGAATATGGCGACAAAACTAAAATTTTCTTTTTAACAATCGTATTTTCCTTGTAAAAGTAGTAAAAAAAAAAAAATAAATATATACATTTTGTATCGCTGTAATCGTATTGACCCGGAGAATATATTTAAAGAGGCTCTGTCACCAGATTTTGCAACCCCTAACTGCTATTGCATCAGATAGGCGCTGCAATGTAGATAACAGTAACGTTTTTATTTTTAAAAAACGAGCATTTTTGGCCAAGTTATGACCATTTTTGTAGTTATGCAAATGAGGCTTGCAGGTTTGCAGGTAAGTAGCTACATCGACTTACCTGCTAACGCCGATGCTGCTGCAGAATCAACTGAAGCCTCTGGTGCCGGTGTCCTCGCTCGTCTGACACGATGCAGGACCTGTGAGTGACGACACAGCGTGATCTCTCGAGAACACGGCTGTGTCTGCACTGCCAGAAGCTGGGCGTTCTGAAGAGAAGTGGATGATACCAGCTAGTAAAAGTATTAAAAACGCCCCGATGTACGCACATAATACACGCCCACTTGGACTTTTACTTTTAAACACACCCACTTGGACTTTTGCAAGCCTCATTTGCATAACTACAAAAATGGTCATAACTTGGCCAAAAATGCTTGTTTTTTTAAAATAAAAACGTTACTGTAATCTACATTGCAGCGCCTATCTGCTGCAATAGCAGATAGGGGTTGCAAAATCTGGTGACAGAGCCTCTTTAACATGCCGTTTTTACCGTGAACGCCGTAAAAACAAAACCACCAAAAAGATTGAGGAATCTCTGTTTTTTTCCCGATTCCACCCCATAAATATTTTTCCCCAGTTTCCCACTGCATTATATGGTACAGTGGTACAAAGTATGGGAGCACGGCCCTTAAAAAACTAAAAGTAGGACAAGCTCCATAGTTCCCGGCACGGTCACCTATCCATAGCAATATGGAAAGGTGTCCATGGCCAATAGTACCGGGCGGGTCCGTAGTTGCGGTCCGCAATTACAGAGATTTTTTACAGTCGTGTGCATGGGGCCTAAGGCCGTAGTAATAAAGTTTAAAAAAAAATACAAATACACAGAAAAAATATTTTATTGAAATAAAAACCGTCCACACAATTCTCGTTAACCATTTTATTGAGAATAAAAAAAAAGGCATCATTGAAGTAGTCCTCGAATCCGACGTAGTCCAATGACCAAATCTGTAAAGAAGACACAAAAAAATTATAATTTGTAACACATGTGGTAGGCTTAGATAAAGGTCCCATGTGTGATCCTGTCTGTTGGACCCTGTATCTATCCATGTGGTTGGCTTAGATACAGGGCCCAGCAGACCGGATCACACCATCTAAGCCTACCACATGGTAGGCTTAAAGGGGTTGTCCAGTCCCTAAAAATTGATGGTCTATCCTCAGTATAGGCCACCAATTGCTGATGGGTCGGGGTCTGACAGCCGGTACCCCTGCCAATCATCTGTTTTGAAGGGGGTGCAGCAGCTGCTTCCCCTGGATTCCAGTCACTTGCTCACACTGTAAATCGCTGACACTCATCAGCTATTGATGACCTATCCTGAGGATAGGCCATCAATTTTTAGGGACTGGATAACCCGGGACCCAGCAGACAGTAATAGTATACTTACCCTCCTCTTTGGATCCAGCTGCAGCGGAGGTCCTTACTCCATCCAGAGTCGGGATGTTGTGCGTGGTACACAGTGTCAGGATATTGTGCGCGGTGCACAGCGTCGTGACGTCATGCGCGGCGCACAGCGTTGCGATGTCATGACGCGAAGAGACGTCAGGACCATTGCTGCGCTCCGGAAGGAGGAGGGTAAGTATACTGTCAGTCACTATAGTAATGGGGGCACGTGTAGTTTGTTACATAGGCTCCAGTTACTATAGTAACTTTATAGACGTGCGGGGGGGGGGGCACAGGCCCCACTGGCTTCGGGGCCCAGCCGCTGTTGTGACCGCTGCAACCCCTATAGTTACGCCACTGGTAGTCCCATTGTATCTTGAACATAATGCAATTTGAGACCCTAACTGTAAGAAAGGCTAGTAATTGGTTTTGAAGCAGCCAAAATAAGAAAAAATTATTAAAGCTCTTCCCCAGTCTATGGCAGCTATGTGAGCTTGAACTACATAAACGTACTGGTGTCAAGTAGCATTGCTGCAGTATACACAAATGTATAAGCTTATTATTGTTCGCCTGGGGGAGCCAAAAGATAGGATTTTGATGGCATCTACCCAACCTTTTGTTGTAAGGGTGGGAATTAACATTCTCTATTTAAGGTGGCCATACATATTCCATAAAGCTTGTTTGGCCTACAGTGATATTTCTCCCACACTCAACCATAAACTTGTTTATTTCAATAGGCGGAGGGAAAGAAGCTGCTGCTAGAGCCAACATGCACAATCCTTCTTTTTCCTCGACATCTATAGTGGGAGGATAGTCGGGTGACCCCCATGCACATTAGATTCGGCGTCGTTTTACCTAATGTATATGGGCACCTTTAGCCTCTATTGGTAATGAGAAGGAGCCAACCTTAATCATAGTGAGTATAAAGGCTGGAAGGCAAGCTTCTAGGGCGTTTCATCCAAAGCAAAGGGCAGGGGATAAAAGAGCCCGGATTGTGGAGCTAACTTTGAATGACATGTCTCGGTTGCCAATATATGTAAAACCCTGACCTTGGTATCTATTGGAGTTGGTCAAAGAACAGGAAGACATTAGATTCAAACATATGAGAAACCGTAGCTACCCCAGTGATAATCCAGAATTGAGCATCCTGCAGGCCATGCAAATATGGCACGCCAGGATTATTCCACAATGGCGTTTCAGCCATTATATCCGTGTACTGAGAAGAAGCCTTAAGCAGGCCCTACACATTAGATTGTTATTGGTTAAACCCGCCAATTGAATTGGGATCCGCCAACAATCTAATGTGTATGGGGTGTCCTGATGGCAGGGAAAAAAGGATTGGCATGTTAGATTTCAACATCCCCGATCCTTTGTTCATGCAGGACATAAGCCGCTGGCAAAGAGTTCTGGCAGCGGCTTATTCTCCTCTCCTTATTGAAATAGTCATGCATACTTACGTCTCGACTGGCCTTTTTCTATGGTATATAAATGCATTGTTCTTTTAAATGCATAGTAATGTAACTATTTTAATGCAGAGGAACTGATGTATATTATTTGTTTTGTCTATTTTCTTATTTTGTCATGTTTTTCTCTCTAGGGTCTCTCTTTGGCACTTGCTACAAACACAATAGGCCCATTGATGATGGCAAAATATTTCTCACCACTTCTCATGAAAGGAAGGGGAGCATTTGGAGCACAGTCATCGGACGAGTCCAAGCGACACAATGCCATTTTAGTTAATATGAGTGCTAAAGTAGGCTCTATATCTGATAATGGTAAGAATTAGCTGCCCGTATGTGTCTTCTGTTAGGGTTTGTATTGTTGAAAAGTAAAAAAATTGTTCTGTTGGGTCCATATTTTTTACCATTATGTCTCCAGTACACGTATATAACTGTCTCATCTTTAGTCATCTGGCATATAGATAGCTGGAGTACATCTTCAAGATTTTAAAGGAAAAGTTTACTTGAACACATCTTCTGAAGATGTCATTGATGTGGGTCTAAGAACTTAATGCCCTGCCAATTGCCAAAATGAAGGGGCTGTTATGCTTCTCCTAGCTTTTTGCTTGGACCCTTCATTCTAAGAATGTTCTGACATGTCATTGATAAAGACTAACATCCACGGACCGTCGGGACTGCTCACCCCCCGAAGGCCGCAGCCATGGACTTGTGAGCGCTGGTCCGCATCTCCTCCCCAGGAGATGCTAGCGCTCACTTCCGCTCCACTCTGCTGTGTCCCATAGGGTGCACGCACACGCTTGCGCCCGGCTTTAAAGGGCCACTGCGCGCACAGCTCATCCCATCCTGATATACACCGACCACATGAACCTCACTTACCTCCAGTCGGCTCAACGGCTAAACCCTCGTCAAGCCAGGTGGTTGCTGTTCTTCACCCGTTTCCAATGTGTTTTGTGCTCCACTACCATCCTGCTGACAAAAATGTGTGGGCCGATGCCCTATCCAGGTCGTTTGAGACAGAGGATATTGTGGAGTCCCCCCAATGTATCAGACCCGTCCTGGATTATTACGGCAAATCCTCTGCAAGTTAGAGACATCCCTCCGGGAAGGACTTTTGTGTGGTTGGCAGACAGGAGGAGAATCCTTCGCTGGGGACACAGCTCCAAACTGACTGGACACGCGGGTGTTCATAAGACTTGACATTTCTGGTGGCCCAAAGATGTAATGAACTTTGTCTCTTCCTGTGCTGTGTGTGCTTCAAATACGGATGCTCACACCATGCCTACCGGTCTGCTCCAACCTCTGCCTGTACGCAATGCCCCTTGGCAGCACATTGCAATGGACTTTGTCACTGACCTCCCTCCCTCAGCTGGATGCAATACTGTCTGGGTGGTGGTGGACCGGTTTTCGAAAATGGCAGATTTTATCCCGCTGACCGGCCTACCTTCTGCTCCCCCGACTGGCAAGTCTCTTCATTCAGCACATCTTCCGCTTGCGTGGCTTGCCCCTTCACTTCGTGTACGATCGGGGATTTCAATTTACCTCAAAATTCTGGAGAGCCCTCTGTAAACTCCTGGATGTGAGATTAGACTCAGCCTATCACCCCAGTTCAATGGGTAAGTCGAGAGGATTAACCAGATCATGGAGAATTATCTCTGCCTGTAAAGGATCTGCCAGACACAGCTTCTGTGTCGATGCCCGTGGTTAATCAGTCTGCTCCTAAGTCTGATAGAGTGACTCGATCTGCTACCACTCAGACTGGGAGGCTGAGGAGTGGGAGAGCCTATCACAGCCTGGCCAGACGGAGCTAGCTACCGCCCTCTGTCTATTTATACCTTCATTTCCTGCTCCTTCTTTGCCTGTGATTCTGCCTGTTTCCTGGCTCTGCTGCTACTGCTTGTACTATTGTCCTCTGCTTCATATTGACCCTGGCTTTACTGACTACTCTCCTGCTCTGCGTTTGGTACCTCGTACACTCCTGGTTTGACTCGGCTCATTCACTACTCTTGTTGCTCATGCTGTTGCCGTGGGCAACTGCCCCATTTCCCTTAGCTTCTGTGTACCCTTGTCTGTTTGTCTGTCATGCACATATTGAGCGTAGGGACCGTCGCCCAGTTGTATGCCGTCGCCTAGGACGGGCTGTGCAAGTAGGCAGGGACTGAGTGGCGGGTAGATTAGGGCTCAGCTGTCTGTCTCCCTACCCCGTCATTACACTGCCACTTCATCTCCATGCAGCATGATGACTGGGTACAGTTTCTTCCATGGGCCGAATTCTCGTATAACAACCACACAAGTGAGTCCACCACTTCCACACCATTCTACATTGTGTACGGTCAACATCCTAGAATCCCTCTTTCTGTGTCAGCTACATCTTAGGTACTTGCAGCTGACTCTACATTTGGGGACTTTCTGCAAATCTGGCCCCAGACCCGGTCCTCTATTCTGCTGGCAGTTGATCGCATGAAGCGAAAGGCGGATAGAAGAAGAGAGCCGCCCCAGTATCTTCCGGGTACCAAAGTCTGGCTGTCCTCCAGGAATATCCGTCTGATTGTGCCTTCATACAAATTTGCTCCCAGGTTCCTCTGACCTTTTCAGATCCTGCAACAGATTGACCCTGTCTCCTACAAACTTCGGATGCCTCCTACCCGCAGAATTCCCAACTCCTTTCATGTGTTCCTCCTGAAGCCTGTGGTCCTGAACTGCTACACTAAAACCCCTAGCCCTGCAGTGCTCCCATCGGTTCATCCGATGTGTTTGAGGTAAAGGAGATCCTGGACTTCAAAAAAGTAGGAGGAAGAACTCTTTATTTGGTGGATTGGAAGGGGTTTGGTCTAGAGGAGAGGTCCTGGGAGCCAGAAGAGAACATCAATGCCCCTACCCTCATGAAGAATTTCCTCTCTCGCTCTGGCCCCAAGAAAAGGTAACTATAACTGATACTGTAACATCCGCGGACCGTCGGCACTACTCACCCCCCTGACGGCCGCAGCCATGGACTTGTGAGCGCTGGTCCGAATCTCCTCCCCAGGAGACGCCAGCCCTCACATCCGCTACACTCTGCTGTGTCCCGTAGGGTGCGTGCACTCGCTCACGCCTGGCCTTAAAGGCCCAGTGCGTGCACATGTTTAACATCACTAATTCGCCCATGATCACCTTGGACTTAAGTAGGGCCCCACCCTTTTGCTCATTGCCTGAGTGTTGTTCGTATTCCTCTGTTAGTCTTGCAAATGGTCCCTTTAGTGTTATCCTGTTCCCGTTGTTCCCGTGCACTGCTACCTGTATCCCGTGTTGTAGTTGTTCCTGTTCCCACTACAGTGTTGGAGTTGAGTTCTGCCATCTTCCATGTCTGCTGTAACGACGGGGATAGGGAAACGGACAAGTGAGCCCTAATCTACCCGCCACTCTGTCCCTGCCTACTTGCAACGACCCGCCCTAGGCGACGGGGTACAAATGGGCGGCGGTCCCTACGCTCAGTAAGTGCACGAGACAAACATACAAGGGAATACAAAGCAAAGGGAAAGGGGCAACACCGTGAGCAACCAGAGAGGTGAACGAGCCAAGTCAAACCAGGAGTGCACGAGGTACCAAACGCAGAGCAGGAGAGTAGTCAGTAAGCCAGGGTGAGTATGGAGCAGGATCAAATAGTTAGGAGCTGTAGCTGGGCCAGGAAACCACACGACAAGCAAAGGAGGAACAGGAAAGGCAGGTATAAATAGACAGAGGGCGGGAGCTAGCTCAGTCTGGCCAGACTGCGATAGGCTCTCCCACTCCTAAGCCTGCCATCCTGAGTGGTGGAAGATGGAGTCAGTCTCAGAGACGTAGATTCAGGTGCAGACTGATTACCTATGGGAGTTAACCCTGAAGCTGTGCCTGGCAGATCCTTTACATCTGCTGTGTTACACCGCATCTGGTGTCATCTGTCTCGTCTGCATCACCTGCCAAGATCCCATCTGTGCCTAGCTGTTGCTACTGTCTGGACTATCACAGGTACTCTCATGCTTGGACTATATATATTAACTTGGTACACTGTAGTTTGGACAGATACGGTGATGCGGCTCAGTGGGCTCACACACCCAGAGATCGTGACAAAGACATTGGTGGTTTTCGAATTACTGGAAAAAAGGGGGTCCACTAAAAGAAGCTCCTTTATTCTGGTTATTAGTGGGGAAAATGCATGTTCATGATTAGATAAAAAAAATTATATAAGAGGCCTCCTGTACACAGCCATTTTCGAGAGCCATATAACATATATACAGACATCTACCTGTCCAGCATAGCTGAGCGCACATTTCCATGATGGGATCAGTAGTCTTAATTGTCAGCAGAAGACCTAGATAGTGGAAGATAACAGAAGACCTAGTAGGGCTCCTTGTACACGGCTTGGGATCTTTTTCACAGGACCCATGTCATCACACCAGTAGAATTTTATAGACCCATGCTATACCTTCGTGTGCCTCTGATTTTACACTGAAGCAGATTCTTTAGCATCGTGGCAAGCTCCAATGCATGCCATTCTAAGGGTATGTGCACACGATGAGAGGCTTTTACGGCTGAAATGACAGACTGGTTTCAGGAGAAAACAGCTGCCTCGTTTCAGCCGTAAAAGCTCCTCCTCGTATTATGCGAGGCGTCTGTGACGCTCGTAAATCTTGAGCTGCTCTTCATTGACTTCAATGAAGAATGGCTCAAATTACGTTGCAAAGAAGTGCCCTGCACTTCTTTGCCGAGGCAGTCAATTTACGCTTTGTCGTTTGACAGCTGTCAAACGACGACGCATAAATTACAGGTCGTCTGCACAGTACGGTGGCAAACCCATTCAAATGAATGGGCAGATGTTTGCCGACGTATTGTAGCCCTATTTTCAGGCGTAAAACGAGGCATAATACGCCTCGTTTACGCCTGAAAATAGGTCGTGTGAACCCAGCCTAAAGGGTATTCTCCCTTAGAAGCAATGGCTCACAGAGGCACCACGTGGTGGTACACAAAGAGCACATCTTCAGCAACGCTGTCTTGAACAAATCTTTTATATTGTGGGAAATACCTGGCCTTGACAGTCACTGTGAGCACTTGGCCTAAATTACAACTATTCAAATATCATCTGGCAGAGGACTAGATCTGACAAGTGTTGTTACGGATGGTGTAACTTACATTAGAATTAAATGCGATATGTGAAGCAAATTCCTTTTGGATGTGTTGTAATAAAAATAAGTCATTTAATTTAGCTGGGTTAAATACCAAATATCTGATCACCTAAATGGGTTAGTCTCTGTATGCATGTAAACTACTGGTGTAAAGAGGATGTATTCTGTATTGTTATGACCTCCTTCGGGCTAATGGTGCCGTATGTACCTTAAGCGTGTACGCCGGGAGCTTTCCCAACATACACGCTAAACGCAGTGCAATAATAAGATGTAAAGGGCACCTTAGAAGGATGTTTTCAACTATAGAATTGTTTTGCTCTTTGTTCTAATCCGGATTTTAAGAAATTATTAATTTCTATATCTTTAGGACTAGGAGGGTGGTACAGCTACAGGATGTCTAAGTCCGCTCTAAATATGGCTACCAAATGTCTTTCTATTGAGCTGGGAAGAGGAAAGAACAAAGTGGTCTGTGTTTCTCTGCATCCAGGAACAGTGGAAACAAACTTGTCAAGACCTTACCACAAAAATGTCCCCAAAGAGAAGTTGTTTACTCCTGAGCAATCTGTGTCCTATCTAATGACCATTGTTGACGGCCTAAACATGGACCGGACTGGAAAATGTTATTCATGGAATGGATCGGAATTGCCTTGGTGAATTATTTTTTTTTCTATACTGTATGTGAAATATCTGAATAGTTTTTGTAACCTCCAATCGCTAAGTTACCTTAGTCAATTATTACAGCATCTTTTAGGACATGACTTTTAACTTTATTTCAGTATATAGTTTCACCTAATATATATGCAAAAAAATATTATAGCTTGGGTACAGCTAGATATGGACAACCTTGTATTGTGCAATTTAAAGGCTCTTATGAGGCTAAAGATGACCATAGGCATCTATCTTCCCTGAACAGTATTTCTATGGAGAGCGTGAGGGCTTGTAGTTTAAATCCAACCTGCCCGAAGCCTGTTTCTCCCAAAAAGAGGTGTCCTGGACAGTCATGATGTCCCTATAGACATGAGATTGATGACAGGACAGAATGAAAGTATTGACTATGGAAGAGAGCTATGGAATGATTTGGAGATGTGGGGCACTCTGCAATGCCTCTTAATTGTGTCCCCTTGTTCTTTGCAACAATCAGAGGTGACCTAATTTGAACCTCCTGGGCTCCAATGCAGAATCTCTAACAGGGTCCTCCATCTACCATGTGCCTTTTATAATACTGGTGTCTTATGTGGCATCCTATATCTACGCCCCAACAATTTTGTCTGTGGTAATCAGATCATCCTTAAACATCTGCCATAAGGGAAAATTAGCAACAAAAGTTTTGTGTTTTTAACTTGTCCGATTCCTATATTTACCCTTTGTCTGTGCCTTTTATCCCCAGTTTCCACCATAGAATACCATTCAGTTGACACAAAACTGCAATGTGTAGGCTGGAATCAGGGGACATGCTGTCAGATAAGCAATCATGAGAGTTAAGGCCCTTTTACATGGGCCAATGATCTGGCAAACGAGCGTTCATACGAGCTGTGTCGTTGAACAGCACTCTTTTTTTACAGCCAATATTGGCCAGTGTAAAAAAAAAAATTATATCTTGTGAATGGCCAGCACATGTCGGGTAGACATTGCCTGGATTACCAAAGAAGACCACTAAACTCCTGGTTCATCAGGGATGGACAGTTGGGCCAAATAGTCCGAAATGTCCAGGCGCTCCCAGAAAAAGGGGAGAACTCCCGCACGAGTTGCCAATTCTCCTGTACGGTTCCAGATATTGTAGCCATGTGGGCAGTAATATTCTCTGTGGCGACAGAGGCACCACCAGCAAAAGTTAGGCTTTCTAATTGAACAAAAATTTTGGGGTCTGAATCTGGGGTTTAAGTAGTGTCTTGGGGTCTGTCTGAAAAGGATTTGTGAGGAGTCTGTGGGTCTGATGAGGGTTTATAGGGGGTCTGATTGAACATTGTAGAGGGGTCTGTAAAGGGAATAGTGGTCTGTTTGGGGTCCATATAGGGCATAGTAGTCTGGTCTGGGGTCTGCATAGGGCATAGTAGTCTGGTCTGGGGCCTGTATAGGGCATAGTAATCTGGTCTGGGGCTTGTATAGGGCATAGTAGTCTGGTCTAGGGTGTATATAGAGCATATGGTAGTCTGGTCTGGGCTTCACATAGGGGATAGTAGTCTCGTCTGGGGTCTGTATAGGGGATAGTCTGGGGTCTTTATTTAGGGCAGTCTGGTGTGGGGTCTTTAGTTAAGGGGAGTCAGGAGTCTTTATTTAGGGGGAAGTCTGTGGCCTGTATTAGTTCAGGGGCTCTGGGATGTCTCTATTAAGGGGGTCTGAAAGGAAAGGGGGGTGGTCTGAATAAAGGGCCTGACTTTCACGCCGCATAATATGGATCTCTCTGAAGACCATTTCCAAAAGGTGCCAAGTATGTTAAGGTATGGAAACTCTTCCATAGGCTGACTAGGCATTTACACTCCATATATATGTCCACCAATACTCCGCATTTGACAAAGGAATTGTCTAAATACTGTTGACACATCACAGTAAAGTTTCTCGAACCAGTGGACAAACAGAATAGTTACAGATAATTTGGCGGCTGAGCTTCCCGACAATATTACAACCCACATAGGTGTGGCACCAGCAGGAACTAAATATTTCTAATACATTTCTTTTTACTTCTACACATTATAAGAAAAAGTTACCCAAAAAGATAGTGGACGTTGACACTCATTATCTCAATATCATTAATTCTGAGTACAATGACTACACATTGTCTCTACTATGTATAGGTAACAATTAGAAACATCCATGTAGCTGTTTAATGTATATAACCTTCTTTATAGACAAGTCAAGGCAAAACACAATGCTCTGAATCCATAAAAATCATTCACTCTAGAAATAGGATTCTTTCCATGAAGATTCTTTCAGAGATCAGAGACATGTTGTTGAATAGACAAGAGTAGATGAAACCGCTCCAGGAAGTCGACTTCCAACCGGTTCTATGGGTTCTACCCACCTTCTCTGGAGGCATCAAGTGACTAATTCAATCCAACAATCCTGTTCTTTGGGAGGTGCTGGAACTTTGAAAGGTTTTTCATATGAATTGCTGGCATGTTAATGTTCATCTGTATTCATAGATAAACAGATGATGAGATTGATTTCTAATTTTAACATTTATCTCCATTGATCTCATGAATCATCATTAGAAATTGAACTATCTATCGTAGTAGAAAACACATTTAGAAAATGAAACGGTATGTATGACAGATTTAAAAAAAGTTACATAGAGGCATGGCTAAAAAAAATGTGCCATTACTTGCCCCATTTTTGTTTGGCGTAAAGTACTACCATGTATGTATGACAACCATGAGTTGGTGTAAGAGGATTATGTCCAGTATGTCATGTGTTATGTTGTGAGTTGTATGTAGCGTTTGTCGTTTTTTATACATTTTGTGCCTAATTAAAGGTTTTGTTTTTCCTTTGTAAAGTGACATTCTTGCGATTCTATTGACAAATGTGCCCCAATGTCTGTTTATATCAGACATTTATACTTTGTCTAATGGTCCATTTTCACGAACAGATATTCGTATTAGTGATCTTCTAAACGATTGCTGTAAGTGATCGATTAGCGATTCTGGACAAGTATTTACACACAACATTATCGTCTCAATAATCACTAAAAATGTATCATTTGGTGGCCTGTTTAACAATGTCACATGTCCGCTATCAATTCAACTATATACTTTTGCATACCACAATGTCAGAACATTGTGTTTTTGGTTTTTTTTGTCCGCGTAAACTATTGTTTGCCTGATCAATAAGCGTTTTATTGCTAGTTCTTCAATCGCTTCACTTATTTACATTGTGTGATTTATCGCGTGCACGGCTCGCTCCTTATCATTGGAATCTGAGCGATTATCTGCTTGTGTAAACACAATTGTCTCTGAATGGGATACAAAGCACTTGATATACTCTCTTGTTAACATTATCCCATATATTGCAGGGAACGAAAAGGCATAAAGAGGAATTTATTAAAGGCTTTACAAAAAGTCGTTCACTTATGTTGGCTGGCCTCCTGGGATGACGTTTCATCCCATGTGACCACTGCAGCTTGTGATTGGGTGCAGCGGCCACATGGGCTAAAACGTCAACCCAGGAGCCTGGCCTGGATGAAGAAACACAGAATTCTGGGTAAGGATAAGATTTTTTTTTTTTTGAGTTTCACTTTTTTTTGCAGCGGAATTGCTGCATTACCGCTGCAAAAAAAAGCAACACCAGCTATTTGTTGCGTGTTTTACCTCTTCATTGATGTAAGTGGGGAAAACCTGCAACAAATAAGCAGCGATTACACAAATACAATTGACATGCTGATGAAAAAAACCGCACCTCTCAGCATTTTCGCAGAGTGTGGATGACATTTGTTCAAATCTCATTCACTTTGCTGCTACTGCATTGTGCGGCGGATTTTCCGCAACAAAATCCATTGCGGAAAATCCGCAGTATTTATGCTACGTGTGAACTGACCCTTAGGGTATATTCACACGTAGCAGATTTATGGCAGAAATTTCTGCAATTAAAAATCTGTTCTACACATGGGGTTGTATTTGGATTTCTGCAAACCCAATTTAGGTGAATGGGACAGTCACAGAAATTTTGGCCACAAATCTGCCATGTGTGAACATACCCCTAGGGATTGTGATAGATGCCTTATTTAAAGAGGACCTGCCAGCTCTCCTGACATGTATGTTTTAGTAATTACTTGTATTCCCCATAAAATAACAAGGCTGGAGTATTTACTAAAACATATTAGGAGACCGGACAGGCCCTCTTTAAAGATATCTATCTTCATGCTTTATGATCTGCCATAGATACATTCAGGGATTTCTGTTAGATCATACACACGACCGTGGTGGTATTGCGGGCCGTTTGCATCCTTGTGTTGTCAGGATTCACGGACCTGCAACAAAAAAAAATGATGTCATCTGTTTGTGAAGCTGCGAATCCGGACCGTAAAATTACTTCTCCTGAGTTCTTGCGGCCCCGATTCGCGGCCCCAGCATAGATCAGTGGAGACCATGGTTGTGTGCTTGGGGCCATAGAAATGAATGGGTCCAAAACGTATTCGCAAAAATGATGAAACATTCTGGAAACAAAAGCACGGTCTTGTGCATGAGGTCTTATTGAAAATTTGACAATATTCTAAGCGTAGAGCCCAAAACTCTGCCAGACCCACCGATTTCAGCAGGATCAGCCGACGCTTTAATATATATGGAGGCCGCCCAACTCTCCCCCTATTGCAGAGGTTGGAAGAAAGTAGGATCAGGGATGTTGGAATTTAACATGTCTATCCTTTGTTCCAACTGGGGATAAGCTGCTGCCAGTGGCTTATACTCCTCTCCCCATTGAAATAAACATGTACGTTCAGCTGAGCATGCATGTTTATCGGAGATTTGGGAGAAACTCTGGTGGCCACGTTTAGGCTGGATTCACACGAGCATGTTCGGTCCGTAAAGGACGGAACGTATTTCGGCCGCATGTCCTGGACCAAACACTCTGCAGGGAGCCGGGCTCCTAGCATCATAGTTATGTACGACGCTAGGAGTCCCTGCCTCTCCGTGGAACTACTGTCCCGTACTGAAAACGTGATTACAGTACGGGACAGTTGTCCCGCAGCGAGGCAGGAACTCCTAGTGTCATACATAACTATGATGCTAGGAGCCCGGCTCCCTGCAGTGTATTCGGTCCAAGACTTGCTGCCGAAATACGTTCCGTCCTTTACGGACCGAACATGCTCGTGTGAATCCAGCCTTAGGCTCACTATAGAGCCCTTTCATTATGGAACTTAATGTTGGCCCAAGATCACAGGATTCACTAACATAATCTTCTCAAATGTACTTGACACAAATCAGAAGATCGTCTTCAATGGATTTCTCCTTTAAGACCTCGTTCACAGCATGTCGTGCTATACTTTAGCACAATTCTACCACTCTAGTGGTTTTTAATTTTGACCAATGGGGAATAGAACGACCGCTATGTCATTCTGTTCCGTTACCAATTCCTTATGTTACTTTTTCAATGTAAGAATGTGACTTGTACAGACCCTAAGGCTACATTCACACAACAGTTTTCAGAACAATGATGTTCTATGGGTGTATTCACACGGCCGTTTTTTTAATGGCCCGTGAATATTGGCAGTCAAAAAATAGGACATGTCGTGTTTTTGGCTGTTTTCACGGCCAGACGGCCCCATATTAGTCAATGGATCCGTTTTTAAAGGCTGTCAATACATGTAACAACTGTTAAAAACGGATCTGTGACATGGGGATTCAAGAGGCAAGGGAACTATTGGCTTCCTTGCTGGTTATCGGTGGCGCGATGGACACACTTACCGATGCAGCACCGTCCTCTACAGGTGGTTTCTAGTCTCACGGGTTCTGTGAAGGGGATGAGATGACGTCATCGCGCCGCCTTCGCAGAACCCGTGAGACTAGGGACCACACGTGAAGTAGACGGCGCTGCGTTGGTGAGTGTGTAGGGCATTCAGGCGGACTTAAATGTCAGGTATTGTTGCGCTCACTACAAGGGGAGTGTGGCGCTAGTACAGGGAGTATTGTTGTCAACTGTAGTGAATTTTTCGGGACTGTCCTGAATTTACAGAGACCGTCCCGGAAGATTACTACAGGGAGGGGGGGATGTGGTACTTTCTCCGTAGAGGCCTGTGTGCCATCATCGACAGGGGGCCCTGTGTGCCATCATCGACAGGGGGCCCTGTGTGCCATCATCGACAGGGGGCCCTGCGTGCCCATTATCGACAGGGGGCCCTGCGTGCCCATTATCGACAGGGGGCCCTGCGTGCCCATTATCGACAGGAGACCCGTGTGCCATCATCTACAGGGTGCCCGTGTGCCATCATCTATAGGGGGCTGTGAAACAATCATGACAATGACGTTCCTTTGGGTGTTTTCAGGGGGTTGGGACAAAAAAAGCCTGACAAATGAAATTCATCCGTGTTTTTTTGAACGGCCATGAAAAACTGATGCAAAATGGATGTCAAACGGCCATTAAAAACGGACAGACGGACTGGACATGGATGAAAATTTGGAGACACACAGACAGAAATTAAGCAGGCAGGCGCAGAATTAACCCATTTCTTACACACATTTATTGAGACAACCATGCTTTTTTGGGACAACACATTTCAAGGACGTGTCCTATTATAACTCCTGGAAACAAGGCAGAATAATGAAGTGCATGGAATAACAGTGCCAGTCCTGTGTGCCAATAACCCCGGTGCAGTACATTGATCATCCCGGTAGCCGAGCAGCTCGTGCCAGTGTCTCGCTCCTGCCTTCTCCCTGTCACGGCGGGGCGGGGAGTGACATCACACAGCGCTGCAGAACCGGCGGCCGCACTCGGGCATTGGAATTAGGGGACATGACCCCGCTCCTGTCGCCGGACACGTTCCCTCACGTGCCGGGTTATTAGCGCCGCTTCTACGGAGCACAGTAGTGCAGGTTCAACCGGGAGAGAGAAGGGGGTGGCCGCTGTCAAGGCACACGAGTGACGCCCCCTCCCCGGGCTTCTTCTTGCAGTGATGGGAGATGATGCGCAGCCCGCAGCGGCCTCAGCTCCGCACTTACAGAACGGATTCCATACACCTGGCGCCCCGATACTACTCAGTAACGGAGAGAGCAGCGATCATGGAGCCGTGCACCAGCGATCGCCCCCGGATTCCGTTCATCAAGGCTCCCCAGCCAAGAAGAGCAGGATCAGGAGAAGGCTGGACTCGGGCAGGAGGAGTAGACCCCATAAGTGGCTGCAATGGTGGTCCTCGGCTGTGCTGACCGTGCAGTGATTTTCCCCTAGATGTGACGATTTGTCATACAATACCTTTGATAATAAGTGATTGTAATCGATCAATAAAACTCCTATAAACCATGTTCATCAGAATGTAAAATTCAGCAGGTAGCCAAGGAGGTAATGATTTTTGGGCCGACAGCCAATAATGAACCTTTGTGGCGATAATGATCGGAGAGGAACAGTTCACATCCATCATGGTAATGTCATCGTGACATGTAAATGGCAAACGCTCGTTCACATCTGCGTTCTGGTCTCCGTTCTGCTCTGTTATCGGAGCAGAACAATAAGAAAAACCGGAAGCTCAAAATCCGTTGCATGGTGGAAACCAACGCCGCAGAAGAAACCCATTGACTTGAATGGGTTTCTCCGGGTCGCAGTCATGGTTTCTGTCATTTTGCTGCACTATTATGTCCGGTAAAAGCAACAGAATCTGTGACGGCAGCCTCCAACGGAGGCTCTGACGCAGATGTGAACAGTCATATACGAGAATTCATGGAGTAGCATATTAAATTATTAGAATGAATAGCTTTGTATATGGGACATTAAGCTTAAGCTTCGTTCACATCTGCGTTAGGGCTCCGTTCATGGGTTCCATCGGAGCTTTCCATCAGGGGAACCCATGAACAGAATCCAAACTGGAACGTTCCCATTTGCATCACCATTGATTTCAATGGTGATTGATCTGGTGCAAATGGTTTCCGTTTGTCACCGTTGTTTAAGGGTTCCGTCGTTTTGTCAGAATGAATAGCTCAGTCGACTACGACATTGATTCCGTCAAAACGACAAAACCTTAAACAACAGTGACAAATGGAAAACATTTGCACCAGATCCGTCACCATATGGTTGCCGTTTGTTTCAGTTTGGGTTCCGATTATGGGTTCCCCTGACGGAAAGCTCTGAACGGAGTCCCAACGCAGATGTGAACGAAGCCTAATCTAGATAATTGACCAACAAATGTTAAGGGAGATTTATCAATAGTGTCATAGTGGGAAAGCATTTGCAAGTTCGCAAAAATTACGCAGATTGCACCAAATGTATGAAAATATTACGCGTGGCATGATAGATTTGATGCAACCCACGGGGCCTATTTGACACATTTCTCTTACTTATGCCAGCTCATAGCTGGCAAACATATATTCCAATATTTTGCACCATGAAATGGTGTATGTCTTTAGTGCATTTGAAGGCTCTTCTGCCTTTTTTTCTAGACACTGAAGAACTGTCTAGGGAGGCGAAAATCACAAAATTTAGAACAGGACATGCACTCCACTTTTCTGGCCCAATTTATGTCAGAATTCTGGTGCCCCATCTTTTGGCTAGGTCCAGGCAGCAAGGAATCCAATGAGACCCTGTGAAGAAGCAGAGCTGTAATCTGTTTACATCAGTGTATAAACTGAGTGTTTGCTGCAGATTTCATCAAATTTGCCCTGAAAAATTGCATAGATCGCAGCACTATTTTTCCCATTAAAATGACAAACACCTCGCCGGACCTCGACATGTACCTTTGTAAGGGCCTGTTCACATCAGTGTTGTGTTTCCGTTGAGGAGTTCCATTGGAACCTTCCGTCGGGGAACTCCTCAACGGAAAGGCAAACGGAAACCATAGCTTCCTTTTGCATCACCATTGATCTCAATGTGACGGATACTTTGCTAATGGTTTCCGTTTGTCATCATTCCGTAAGGGTTCAGGTTTTTTGACAGAATCAATAGCGCAGTTGGAGTAAAAAAAACTGAACACTTACGGAACGGTGACAGATGGAAATCATTAGCAAAGTATCCGTCACCATTGAGATCAATAGTGATGCAAACGGAAGCTACGGTTTGCCTTTCCGTTGAGGGGTTCCCCCGTCGGAAAGCTCTTACGGAACCGTTCAACGGAAACACAACACTGATATGAACGCAGCCGGAAGTGCCAATTCCATTGAACCACAGACACCACAAGCTAACGGAACCCATTGACTTTAGTGGGTTTCGTCGGCGCGTCCTTGGTTTTTCCGGAAACAGTAAATATACTACACTATTCTTTACGATAATCTCGGCCAGATCTCCACGACAGAGGCATAATGGAGCCTCCAACGCAGGTGTGAACCGGCCCTAAGTCAATAGATTTCCTAATACAAGGTCACAAATATGATTTTAAATCTTCATAACGAGTTAAACTAACTATACCAATTATTCTAGACCGTGGGCCAGTGATTATTAAGGGCTCGTTATTGGTCGTATCTGATATAAGACATCATGTCTATGGCTCTGCTGCTGGATCTTACATTCCGATGACCTCAGGCTTCCATGTTCTTCCTGGTGACCCGTCTCGGCACACATTACGTTGTGGAATGTGTACACGTCTGTGCAGGGCATGATGTGGGTAGTGGTACTGCTGGGCATCCCTCCCTCTGTCCAGCTGACACCACAACACAAGCAGGGGATGGATTGGTGTGAGATCAGTCAGTAGGCTGCCTCAAATCAATGCCGAGTTAAATGCCTGCTCTGCTCAGCCAATCAGGAGAGCGGAGGCCCAGGCACACCCGCTGACACCATGGGGGGCTGGTCTCCGCTCGGCCAATGAGGAGGCGAGGAACATGGCTATTGTCGCTGCATGGTAAATCCCGTGTGCGGAGATCACAGTACAACATGAGACATTTCGCAATTTATATGCAGCAAAGAAATATGTGACCTTGTTCCTAGTAAATCCAGACTGCGTTGCGCTGGTATGCGGTACTGCGTGTCGTGCAGTGACAGGACTGCTTCTCACTGACATCGTGTCTGGCTCTACTTTATAATGAAGCTTATTGACGGAAAGAAACATTGTAAGTACAAGAATGGACATCACATACATACCCTGCTCTCAGTTATGTCTGTAATAATGTATAATATACTCTATCTATGGGGACACATGAGGAACTGTCTCAGCTCTGCGACGAATGTAGAAAACGTCTCATACAGTATAGACATATGTAGCACGTTAGATCTGTTATTGAACATCTCAGACTCCAGAAAAAGTCAGAAAATATTTTATGCATATATGACAACATATATGAAATGGGTTAAAAAGTGTAACCTAGGAAATGTCTAATACTGCTTTTATGTATATTGTGTGAGTATGTGCACCATCATTAACACCTCTATTACCACTATTATTAACCCCTCTAGACTGCTATATATAGTATAATGGTATACAGTAGGACCTTTGTGTGTATGCATGTATGTATGTGTGTATGTATCTATTTATATGGTACCATAATATTAACATACATCCATTTATGGATCTTCATTCTGCCTTTGGTATTGTAAAATGATTATTAAGGTTTTTAAGAATTTCTAAAAAGGAAAATACAAAAGCCCATATCTTGATGTTAAAGTCTGTTGTGTGAAGTGCCGGTCACATTGATAGTGCTTTCAGGAAGTTTTGTCAGAATATTGACAGGGATGTGGATTGGAATTTTGATCCTATGACAAATCATACTTGCGGGAGCACAATGCTGGAATAGTTGTCGCAGGGCTGAGCACCACCACTAGGCAGCCTATAACTTCAAGAGGTTCGCACAAGTTAAGCACATCACATTCTGGAGGTTTGTTCTGTAAGTATTTTAGGATCAGTTTGTGACCCAAGGGAGAGGAGAAACATTCCCTAATATTGCTTTAGGGAATGTTTTCCCCTCTCCTTTGTGCTGCAGCCAATTATCCTTTAGGGTATATTCACACTGCCATTTTGGTGAATTTTTTTTAATGCAGTTTTTTAATCCACAACCAGGAGTGGATTTAAAAAAACAAGAGGATAGGTAGAATCTTTCCTATATATGTCCCCTCCCTTTACGATCCACTCCTGGTTGTGGCTACAAAAACTGCATTAAACAACTGCATCAATACTGCACTGTGTGAACAAGGCCATAATCTAAAATATGTGCGGTCAAACAGACCTTCCAAATGTTCTGCGCAAGGGGCCTAAGCCATCAAACCAAAGATGTCATACTTTTGGATCACATAGGCTTTTGTATATCTATTTTGGAAAATCTTCTTTAAAGCATACCTCTGGCTTGGCATTTAGGAATTGCGTTATGTAACAGGGAAGTTGTGGGGAAGTAGACAGTGTCCCATGTGCAAACTGTACAGCACAATAAATAGTATCTAATAATAAGAGTGGAATAATAATATCTTCAGATTTGTCAGGACTGATTAGGAGGAGCACAAGTAGCTGTGTTATGAGCTATTCACTATAATTGGCATACAGGCACACAACACAAGGCATGCGAGTCTGTCGGCTAGTGAACCATGTTTTTCCTGTTTGGTGGGATATTTACATAGTGTGAGTGACTCTGGGTCGTCATGCCACGTTGAGTTGCTTAGCATTTTTAAAAGGATCAGGGAAACACAATTACTTATTTTCTGAGCTTGTGTTTTGAATGTGCAACGTAACTAAAGGTTAAACAATTCAGAACATTTATACGTATGTATGGGGTGATCGTGAGGACAATGGGTTACAGGGTAAATATATCTGGTCACTTGCAATAAAGGGGTTGGCTGGTTTGGTAAATTCATTATCAAATATCCTATTAGGGCATTCTGAGTTAATAGAGAGGAGTCCCTTGTGTGAGGCCTCAATCAATTAACAGCAAAGTGGCTATAAAAAGTCTCTCTCGCTCTAGCTCTCTCTCTTTCTCTCTAGCACTCTCTCTCGCTCTCTCTCGCGCTCTCTCTTGCTCTCTCTCTCTCTAGCTCTCTCTCTGGAGGACTCGGTGTATAGGCATGGTGTAATACTTCATTTCCCCTGTGGTTGCGCTGCAGAGGAATTGAACATTTACTGGCTGGTACCCCTTCAGATTACAA
Organism: Rhinoderma darwinii; assembly: GCF_050947455.1. Classification (NCBI taxonomy): domain Eukaryota; kingdom Metazoa; phylum Chordata; class Amphibia; order Anura; family Rhinodermatidae; genus Rhinoderma; species Rhinoderma darwinii. The sequence goes on along the minus strand of NC_134697.1, from coordinate 48,275,180 downwards.
CTGATTATTGGGGGTACCAGCAACGGAATCCCTGTACAAGGAATGCATGAACATTCCAATAGAATACTTGCACTTCTATGGGGAATTACACATTTTCCATCTGTACCCTACAAACAAATCCATAGAATGCGGACCGCTGCTTACAACATCTTGTAGTGACTTAATGAAGGAGCATCTCCAATAGTATTGTACTAGGAAGTTTCTATGTAAAGTGAATCTGTCAGCGCTGAGTTTTGAGCCCTTAAAACTGCTGACAGCCCTATATTTAGGAGGTGGAGGGCAGTATACCTGTTGTGTCAGTCATGCAAGTGGCATGACCTAGAAATCGACACTTTAATTTGCTGACGCTGCGATCGTAAATGCAACTGAGACCACCCCTTGATGTTCAAGTGTTCCTGGCTCTCCTCAGAGAACGCTGCCAGCTATGCGCCTCGGCTCTGAGTGACGTCTCTAGCTGTCTCCTGATTGCTCTGAGTGACGTCTCTAGCGGTCTCCTGATTGCTCTGAGTGACGGCCCTAGCGGTCTCCTGATTGCTCTGAGTGACGGCCCTAGCGGTCTCCTGATTGCTCTGAGTGACGGCTCTAGCGGTCTCCTGGTTGCTCTGAGTGACGTCTCTAGCGGTCTCCTGATTGCTCTGAGTGACGGCCCTAGCGGTCTCCTGATTGCTCTGAGTGACGGCTCTAGCGGTCTCCTGATTGCTCTGAGTGACGTCTCTAGCGGTCTCCTGATTTCTCTGAGTGACGTCTCTAGCGGTCTCCTGATTGCTCTGAGTGACGGCTCTAGCGGTCTCCTGATTGCTCTGAGTGACGGCTCTAGCGGTCTCCTGATTGCTGAGTGACGGCTCTAGCGGTCTCCTGATTGCTCTGAGTGACGGCTCTAGCGGTCTCCTGATTACTCTGAGTGATGTCTCTAGCGGTCTCCTGATTGCTCTGAGTGACGGCTTTAGCGGTCTCCTGATTGCTCTGAGTGACGGCTCTAGCGGTCTCCTGATTACTCTGAGTGACGGCTCTAGCGGTCTCCTGATTGCTCTGAGTGACGGCCCTAGCGGTCTCCTGATTGCTCTGAGTCACGTCTCTAGCGGTCTCCTGATTGCTCTGAGTGACGGCTCTAGCGGTCTCCTGATTGCTCTAAGTCACGTCTCTAGCGGTCTCCTGATTGCTCTGAGTGACGTCTCTAGCGGTCTTCTGATTGCTATGAGTGACGTCTCTAGCGGTGTACTGATTGCTCTGAGTGACGTCTCTAGCGGTCTCCTGATTGCTCTGAGTGAGGTCTCCTGATTTGACTCTATGGCCATCACTCAGAGCAGAGAGCGGCACTTGTGACTGCGGTGCCGGGGGCATTAAACATTGATTTGTACTTAGATGTACTATGTAAACTGACATTCATATACAGATTTAGGCATAACGGATAAAGTAATTTTGTTAAAATTCCCTGCAGCCTTATAAACTTATCATCGAATATCTCCTGCATGGAAGGTGAGATATTCCAATATTAGGCTGATACTAGGGAATTGCTGTTCATGCCATTTCATAATGCATTAGGCCCTGTTCACACAGAGTTTTTTTGCCACGGAAACCGCGATGGAAAACGGTTGAAACTACCTCCCATTCATTTCAATGGGAGGCGGAGGCGGTTTTTTCCCGCGAGCGGAAAAACTTCCTCGCCGAAAGAGGAAGCGGCATGCCCTATCTTCGGGCGTTTATGTCTCTGACCTCCCATTGATATCAATGGGAGGCACAGAAAGCGTTTTTCGCTGCGTTTTTGCCCACGTCGCTCAATCGCTGCGGGCGAAAAAATGTGGCAAACGGCGTGCAGGAAGATCAAAATAATTTTCTGACTGCAAAAAACTTAGTGACGTACTGCCCAAACAGCTTTATTTATTTATTTTTGTATTTATTTTTTTAATCCATAGCAAATGTAAGGGCGGGTTCACACATGGCGGAATTGCACTTAAATTCCGCTGCGGACACTCCGCAGCGTTAATCCGCAGCGGAGCCGTTTCTACATTGACTTTCACTTTAATTTAGCAGTGTTCGTTTACACGATGCGTACAATTCCGCTGCGGAGCATAGGCTGCGGAGCGGAATTTGGTGTCCGCAGCATGCTCTGTCTGTTGCGGAGCAGTGGCGGACTCATGGCGGAATTTCTCCATTGACTTCAATGGAGATTCAAAGTTCCGCAATGAAGTCCGCAGCTGTCATGCACATGTCATGTGTGCTGCGGATGCGTCTTGCTTTTTTTACTTGACATTTCTTCATTCTGGCTGGACCTATGTATTTCTAGGTCTACAGCCAGACTGAGGAAGTCAATGGGGCTCCCGTAATGACGGGAGCGTTGCTAGGAGACGTCAGTAAATAGTCACTGTCCAGGGTGCTGAAAGAGTTAAGCGATCGGCAGTAACTGTTTCTGCACCCGGGACAGTGACTACCGATCCCAATATACATGTATCTGTAAAAAAAAATGAAGTTCGTACTTACCGAGAACTCCCTGTTTCTGTCTCCAGTCCGGCCTCCCAGGATGACGTTTCAGTGTAAGTGACGGCTGCAGCCAATCACAGGCCAAGCACAGGCTGCAGCGGTCACATGGACTGGCGCGTCATCCAGGGAGGTCGGGCTGGATGCCGAAGGAGGGACGCGTCATAAAGACAACGGGCGGTAAGTATGAATTTCTTTTACTTTCACTAGGGAAAGTGCTGTCCCTTCTCTCTATCCTGCACTGATAGGGAGAAGGGAAGCACTTTTCCTGCAGTCCGCAGCGGCCAGTCCGCATCAATTTTCTGCACATTTTGTGCAGATCCGCAGCCGTAATCCGCAACCCGGATTAGGTGCGGCATTGATGCGGACAGTTGCGGAGGAATTCCGCCATGTGTGGTCATGCCCTTAGGCTTCGTTCACATCTGCGTTGGGACATTCCTTTGTTCTGCGCTGTCAGAACAAGGGAATAACAGAAGCAACAGGGAATAACAGAAGCAACGGTTCTGTTGCACAACAGACACCGTTGGCAGCCAATGGAACCCATTGACTTTAATACGTTCCGTTGGGGTGTCCGTGATTTTACCAGACAATATATCTCCGGTAATCTCTGCCGAATCTGCGACGGAGGCCCATAACGGAGGAAAATAAGAGCCTGGTTATTGTGCTTTACAGTATTATCATGTAACGTGACATAAAACAGAAGCGGTTCACATTGCACGACCCCCCCAGGCATGCTATAGCAAAATGTGGCCCCTCAAAAGCTGAGAGCAGCATGAGTTGCAAATTTCTCATATACCCCCCATTCTAATTCTGCCTCCGTGCAGAGATTGCGAGGCATACTGGCTGGGGGATTCCTAGCATCAGAAAGATGCCGCTGTGTTTTTGCAACTACATCTTTCTCTACCATAGGCATATTGAAGAGCCTATATGCTATAAGCACATCTGGGGGTCACGCGCTGTGCACCCCTGCTGTTTTATTTCATGTTGCTCATGAATTCATCAGATAAAATAGGCGTCCCATTGCACGTGAGTATATAACACTTCTTTAATTTGTCAGCTATTTGGATAATGCAATAAAGTCTACTCTATATGCAAACTTTAACTTTAATTCATGATTTCTAGCGCATGGTATATATGACACAATTATACTGTAAAGCCCAACAACCAGGCATTTAATTTCCTTTATTTGACTTGTTCTCTGATGTTCACAACCCATAACTAACATTTGCTATGGAATGAAAAAAAAAAAAAAAATGCTGTCTAGTTACTAGATCACTACTAGATTAGGAAACGGCATGAACAGCAATTCCCTAGTATCAACCGAATATTGAAATCTTTCCCTTCCCAAGAAGGAACTATCCGATGATTAGTTACATGTCTGCAGGGAATTTACACAACGTGGTTTTATCCGTTATGCCAAGTCTGTATATGAATGTCAGTTTACGTAGTAAATCTAATTACAGAGAGATTTATTTTACCAGAAACAGAACATTTATTACACTCTCAGAAATGAATACAATAAGAATTAGGGTCTCCTTATGAGTGGTAGTGATGAAATAATAGTGTAGAGCGGCCATGAAGAAATCATACTACCAGTTAATACCCTGCTGTCTATATTCCGCCTATGAAGCAGCAGACACAGGCTGCTATAAAACAGCTTTATCAGCTCAGGCTGCAGGGAATTTGATTTCTCCTCAACTGAATTGAAAAAAATCTTAGCAAGGTCCAGGCGCCAGCTCTAAAAGATGGCATCAATCAAAGGCGCGCTTTTCGACCGGATCCAGAGGAGCAGTTTGATGCACATCTAAGAAAAAAAAGATTCAGAACAGACCCCCCCCCCTCCTTTTCTCCAGTTGTCAAAGAAACCCCCCTACTTGCTCAGTAGTCACAGCAGTCCCCGCTACTTGCTCAGTATTCACAGTTGCCCCCCAGACAAGTTTAGTAGTCACTGCCTACTTACCCAGTATTTACAGCAGTCATCGCCTGTCCTCCCCAGTAGTCCCAGCAATACTCTTCCAACTTCCCTCCCAGTGGTCACAGCAAGGACTGATGCAGGAGGAGCACACAACGCTGTCATTTTATGACCGCATCCAGCTTCATTCATTTGGCACCAGCTGGAAGGAACCTGGTCACCGTATGCACTAAAAGCAGGGAGTAAAAACCTAGCACCCAGGGCTAATTACTACTGATAAATAAAGTGTAGAATGTACAGTGGTCAGGTTAGGACCCTTTTACACTGTGTTTTATAGTCTCCGTATGGCGCATATGTGAGGAAAATCTCCCGACGTATAGGATAAATAGACGCTGTGACGGATGCCATTGTTAGGCAAAGACTAAAATGGTATCTGTTTAACGGATACATCATGAAAAGCTATTGAAAGTCCATGATATATGCAATAAACAGATGCATGTGACATATGTCATACAGTAACATATGTTACCCATAGACTCCCATGTTAAAAAAAAGTATACCACGCGGTATAAGTTGTTTTGCTGGATTCCTCTGGATAGGAGAGCATAGTCGACTACGCTATTCTATCCATTGATAAAATGGTATACCAGATGTACACTGCCCAACAAAGGCCAAAAGCACACTCTTTTGCCCTCCATCGATATGATGGGAGCCTATAAGTGCACTTCACGTATGCGCCGGGGGCCTTCCTGACACATATGTCAAACATGTAGCTAAAATGCCGTGTGAAAGGGGCCTTAAATGGCTGACACGTGGGGAAGAACGTCTTGTAGTTTACACCAGGCAGTACTAAGTGACGTCAGTCACCTCCTAATTTATGTGCATAACTAATGTTTTTGTATAGATAGTAATTATAGCTTTATAGGATTGTGATACATCAATAGTAGACATGTGACACTAATTTCTTTATTTATTACTTGGTAGTTTTATAGGATTAATAAATTCTACAGCCCTTTTCCCTGATTGTATCCAGGCACGTCACCTGTCCCCAGTGGGGCTTACAATACTGACCATAGACGTTAAAAAATTGTCCGAGAACTTTTTTTGGGCTCAGTCCAGCAGTCCCCAAGACGAGGATTGGGATATTTGCCTGTACTATAATTTGTTTCCTTCGGCCTAATTCACATGAACGTGTCCATTTTGCGTCCGCAAAAAAACGGACAAGATTGTCATGCGTTACAGTTCTGTGTGCCATCAGTGTTTATTCCGTGTGGCATCAGTTGGTGATGTCACTTTTGGTGCACATTTCTTTATTTCTTTATTTTTTTTAACGTTATTTCTTATGAACTTGTGCATAAATCATGGACAGCACATGGATGTGCTGTCCGTGTTTTTCGCGCACCCATTCACTCCGGGACTCTGGAATTCCCTTACATCGCTGTCCATATATGGACAGTGTTGTCAGGGTCTTCCCCAGAGCGGAGTCCCGGGCAGAGCGCCAGTATAGGCTCCGCTCCGGGACTCTGTGGAATGTCCTGACATCGCTACTAGCACTCTGCCCAAGACTCCAGCTCTGGGGTTGCCCCTGACATCTCTGGCCATATAAGTATGGACAGTGATGTCAGGGACTCCTCCAGCAGAGGAATCCCTGGCCAAAGCGTCGGCAACGCTCTGGCTGGGGATTCAACTCCTAGAGGGAGCCCCAATGGAGCTATCTACTGGGGGTGTGTGTGGCACTAATGTAGTATTATTATAGCAGTTCAAATAACTAATTGATTAATAATAATTTTGTATAGTTTCAAATTTGAAAGTAATGCGGCCCGTCAACTTCACATTTTTTCTATATGTGGCGCACTTACCCGGCCGAGTTTGAGACCCCTGTTCTATATCATAGCTTCCTAAACTCCTATAAGACTAGTGCGCCATGGTAACACAGCGTCGCCAATATGGTTGGATTTTTTGCAAGTAATGTAGCTCGATACTCTCTTTCCCATATGGAAACATTGACCGTCATGCTGCTGTAATTCTAACCGCATCTATTTCTTGTAACTCACAGGTGAGTCTAGTGCTCTACTTACATAACATCCAGTCACTATATTTGACGTAAATGCCGGTGAAATCTCCTAAATTGTGCACGAATGTAAAGCACCAACATATGCCACTATATACTCTACAGTGGCATACATCTTCCATAGGCACCATACACTGCATAAAAAAACTAAAAAGTAGGGTCTGTAGCTCGGTTCGGTATACGCTTCATGTGCACACGAAGGTTTCATGAACACAACCTTAGCATTACGTTGGAACAATGGTTTATAGGAGTTCACTTCAGTCACACCTGAATATTTAGGTTTTGAGTAGCGTTAGGCTATAAATAATATGTAGCAAAAAATAAACCGCTGATTCAGACATAAAGTGGATAATGATCAGTGTATTGTACCATCAATAAATGCAGATTGCGTGCCTGCTTGTGCTCTCTTAGTACATTGTCATTAATTTTGGTGAGCGCTGACAGTACAGCCAATGTGGGCAGTCATCAGTGATGTCATTTGTGTACAGTGATGACATCCTAATCATGCGCATGTTTTTCCAGCCTGACTCAGGTCACAGTGTCTTTTACATGACTTGCTGCCAACCCAACATGATCTACATTGTTCAGTAGAGGTAATTTTAATTAGTAGGGTTGTGTGATTGACCCCCATGAAACAAAGTTATGCCCACACAGGCGATCTAGACATGGAATCCAAACCCATATGGAAGTTATAGCACTAACTGTCGTCATTAAATATTCTCAGCATTGCCAATGAAGAGTTTTAAGATTCCTAGCGTTTGTATGAAAAATATTGGTTTATGAACCAGTAGATGTCTACAATTTAAGCTGTCATTGACTCATGTCAGCATGTATGGCTAGCTTTATGTTAAAAGGAATGTCTCAAGGATTTAATTTTAGTTTCATTAATAAGTTATGTCTGTAGAAGAGAAATAATGTGTTATATTATAACTGTTTCTATTTTTATTTTTTAAAAACTTCCCCGGGTTGACCATATTGGAGACGGCACCTTTCTTTTGTCTGGCAGAAAATCTGCACCAAATTTGGTGCTGACTTTCGGCTACTATTTCATGCGTTTCTGGGTTAGATACGCTGCAGTCTTTTCCTGCAGTGTATCTCCCCCTGTGGGAACATACCCTTACGCCTCATGCACACGACCGACTGTGCCGTCCCAGTCCCACCAGTGATCTGAGGAAAGGTAGTATCTGTTCTATCTTTCCTCGGATCGGAGACTCGGACCACTTTTCATAGACCCGATTCACCTGCTAAAGTGAATGGGTCCGTGAAGACTATCGGGTGCCACTCAGATGCCGTCAAAAACGGGCCCGAGTGGCACAACGGTCGTGTGCAAGAGACCTTAAAGGGAACCTCTCAGCAGTTTTGAGGCCTCAGGAGAAGGACATTTGATTCCCCCGGCTCGGCGGTTGAAAGTGCCACTCTCTGGTCTTAGTGACTGCTCAAGTGGCCAATCAAGAGACCACTATAGCCGTCACGCAGACCCAAGGGGCTGGGCTTTCAGCGCACAGCGCAGGAGTACCTTCACGTCAAGTCTCGCCTCAGTGGCACTTGAGATTAGCGGCCAGGGAATTAAATATCATTTTCGAAAAGGTGAATTTTAAATGCCTTTCCCCTCCCATATATCACCCTGTCAGCAGTTTGAGACCTCAAAACTACTGACAAGTTCCCTTTTAAGGTGCATGTAAAACCATACTTACAACTATGATGAGCTTTTAAATTAAATAAATGCCACCAAAACTAGTTTTAAAAGTGCACAAAAAGAAGGTGATAAACCCACATGGAGGCCTGAAACTGATGTTTAGATATTGTGAGGGAGCTCCTGTATAAATTAATCTCTGCTGCTCTGGTTTTCTGCCTCTAGTCCTTGTGCTCTTTAGACCTTTCCCCCAGATACCTGTCAGCTGGAGCCTAGATCACGTTTCAGCCTTTCAGTTGCCACCTGCTTGCTTGGACACATGATTGATGGTGAACTGTAAGGAAATTAGGTGTGTACAACAACATTCACTTGATACTTCAAGTTTTCCTTAGGCTGTGTTTACACATCGTGGTCAATTGCGTGTTTTTGCTCATTTATGCAAATTGACTTCAACATGTAAACATAGCCTTAAAGGGGTTCTCCGCTTTGGATAATTCCTACTTGTTAGCAGGGTCCCTTGACAATAAGCTAATCACAAAGTGTCCCCCTGCTGGGACCCCCAGTGATCAGCTGTAATCTGTGGGGAAACCTGGCAGTAAGTCTTCAATTTCCTGCAGCACCACCACAGGGGAAACTAAGCGTTACACAGTGCCCATTTATATCAACGTGTTGTCTGCGTAATGCAGGACATGACAAGTCCTCCAGAGGAAGAGACGCTCTATGTAACCGCTGCCTACTCTGGCCAAGAGATGAGGGTCCTGAACATGAGACTCCCCCTCTATTAACTCATAATTTCTTAATAGGGTATATAAAAATGGGTTTTCTAAACTGGACAACCCTTTTATTGGTGAGAACACACAGTGGTAGCCCCACTCGCAGCAATTTTTCCGGTAAAACTGTAAGATTTTTTTTAAAATCCCGCCGCAAAAAACGTATCTCAGAATTTTTTTTTATTAAACTTACCTAGGAGTCTGTGTTTTATCCTCCTGGGATAATACTTCATCCCATGTGATCGCCACTGCAGCCAATCACAAGCTGCAGCGGTCTCCTGGGATGAGACGTCATCCCAGGAGGCCAGCCTGCTAGCATGCCGGCTAAGCGCTGCAGTTTTTCGCAGCGGACATTCCCTGCAGCGCACAGGGCGGATGCGCTGCGTGCTATTACGCAGTGTATCCGCCCCATGTGAACGCAGCCTTAGACTATGTTCACATGGCATATGTTTAGGCTGAAAAATACAATACTGATTTCAAGAGATAATAGCCTCTAAAATCCAAATCGCTTTTTGAGCAGATTTTCAAAGTGTTTTTTCTTTTTGCAAGCGTTTTTTAAACATATTTTGAGGCGTATTTTCAAGTGTTTTTTGACGTGTCAATGGGAAAAATCTGCTTCTTTTTCACTTCTTTTTTTTACAAAACATTTTTACAAGGCGTTGTTTAATTCAGCAGAGTAAAAATATGCCTCGTATGTACTACTTAGGGTATGTGCACACACACTAATTACGTCCGTAATTGACGGACGTATTTCGGCCGCAAGTACCGGACCGAACACACTGCAGGGAGCCGGGCTCCTAGCATCATATTTATGTACGATGCTAGGAGTCCCTGCCTCTCCGTGGAACTACTGTCCCGTACTGAAAACATGATTACAGTACGGGACAGTTGTCCTGCAGAGAGGCAGGGACTCCTAGCATCGTACATAACTATGATGCTAGGAGCCCGGCTCCCTGCACTGTGTTCGGTCCGGTACTTGCGGCCGAAATACGTCCGTCAATTACGGACGTAATTAGTGTGTGTGCACATACCCTTAGTGTATGGGAAGCTGTTTGCAGGTGTATTTAGGAGTGCAATACTTTGTTTTAAGCTCCGAAATACGGCTGAAAATATGGCATGTGAATATGGCCTATGGGTGCATTCTGCCGTGCCTGGGTCCCATTTCATCAAATTAATGTTATTTGTTGTTTAATTAAAAGTTATAACATTTTCCTATATAATTTCTTTATTAATTCCTCAAATTTTTCAAGATCTCTGCTTGTTGTTATTCAATAGAAACAGCATAAATTGTTAACTTTTAGTGTATGGATTTCAGTCCATGTGATGGACATCGATAGACATTGCTGTGATTGTTAGACTGGGTTCACACAACTTATTTTCAGGAGTAAACTAGGCGTTTTACGCCTCGAATTACGCCTGAAAACACGGCTCAAATACGTCGTCAAACATCTGCCCATTCATTTCAATGGGTTTGCCGATGTACTGTGCCGACGACCCATAATTTTACGCGTCGCTGTCAAAAGACGGCGTGTAAAATAACAGCCTCGTCAAAGAAGTGCAGGACACTTCTTGGGACGTAATTTGAGCCGTTTTTCATTGACTTCAATGAAGAACAGCTCCAAATTACGTCCGTAATGGACGCCTCGCAAAACGCGAGTACGAGCAATTACGTCTGAAATGCAGGAGCTGTTTTCTCCTGAAAACAGCTCCGTAATTTCAGCCGTAATTGACGTTATCGTGTGCACATACCCTAAGACTCAGCTCTGATACACATACTGCAACGACCGTACCTGTATGTTCATCACATGACAATGCCAACGCAGTAATTACTTGTGTGGAAATATTAAAATCAACTCACTATGTTTTAGCTCAGCTGCATCTTTAACCCCTTCCTGATATTTGATGTACATGTACGTCTTCGTCGGGAAGTATGGAGTAGGCTCAGGAGCTGAGCTGGCTCCATACGCAGCAAGCGTCAGCTGTATATTACAGCTGACACCTTGCTCTACTCTCCAGAATTGAAGAAAAGTCAGAACCAGTCCATTTTAACCACTTAGATGTCACGGTCAATAGTGACCGTGGCATCTAAGTCCTTAGATGTCTGTCATCCCATCGCCCCCTGCACAGCGCTTTTGCTGTGTGTTGATGGGCTATCATGGCAGCTGGGGCCTAATAAAGGCCCCCAGGTCTGCCATCTTGGTTCTCCAGGGCTTAATAGAAGGACGCTAAAAGCACAATACGTTGCAAAACATAAGCAGTTATTGCAGTGAATTGTGCAAGCGATCCAAGGATTGCATGTTTAAGTCCCCTAGTGGGACGGAAAAAAATAAAAAATAAGTTTGATAACGTTTTTAGGAATAGATATATATATAAAAAAAATATTTAAAGTAAAAAAAAAAATTATTTCCTGCTTTTCCATAACGTGATGTAATCAATAAAAAAAAACATAATTAGTATCGCCGCATTTATAACGATCCGAACTATTACAATATAACATATTGTTTATTCCGCATGATGAATGACGTAAAAGACAAAAGCTAGAATTGCTGTTTTTTGATCACTTTGCCTCCATCCAAATATATAATAAAAAGTGATAAGAACTTTGTATGTATTCCAAAATGGTTTCAATAAAAACTGCAGCTCATCCCGAAAAAAACAAGCCCTTACACATCTCCATTGACAAAAAAATTTAAAGGTTATGGGTCTCAGAATATGGCGACACAAAACAATTTCTTCTTTTAACAATTTTTTTTTATTTTGTAAAAGTATATAAATGTACATTTGGTTTTACCGTAATCGTATTGACAAGTAGAAAAAAATTAACATGTTATTGTGAAAACAAAACTCAACATGGGGGAATTGCTGTTTTTTTTTTTCATTCCACTTCACAAAAATATTTTCTTTTTAAAGTTTATCAGTACATTATATGGTACATTAAATGGTGCCATTAGAAAAAACAACTTGTCCTGCAAAAGAAGCCCCCACCTGATTATATCAAGGGAAAAAAAAAAAGTTATGGCTCTTGAAAGGAGGGGAGGAAAAAACTAAAACTAGCTTCGACCTGAAGGGGTTAAAACTCAGTGTATTGTGTCGATGATGTGGCCATGATTTCACCCAGGGCTTAGAGAGAACAGTCAGCAGCTACATGTGGTGAACATGCCGTCACCACTATATTTAGAGCCACATCACAACACTTGGCTGTTTTGTCTTAGTTGCCAACTTAGCAGGGCATTCAGAAGCAGGGTGGGCTTGCCCGTCATTTCTTTATGGGAGCTGTAATAAGGATAATATTGTCGCCTTTATATACACAGGAGGCTTTTCTTATGTCAGTTTTATATAGAGGCCAATGGGAGAATAAAATCCTCTCCAGTACATAATGACTTGGATTACTGAGTATATTGGTCTAGGGACACGTCTGGATGTTTGTTATAAGGCAATATTATATGCAGTGAATCAATGAAGCCTATAAATGTACCATTTGCACTACTGTAGGAGTGAGAAGATCTCTGTTCTGGACCTGTCACCTCTCCTGACATGTCTGTTTTAGTAAATTATTTTTTTCCCCATAATATAATGATTCTGGAACATATTTTCTTATAATTCTGCATTGTCCTGTTTCTCTGTTATTCCTCCTGGCAATTTCTGAAAAAATTAATAACTGGGTTCTAGCTCATAGACTAATTTCCCTATTCCATGCATGCACACCAGGGCCAATTTCGAAAGAACTCAAGTAACCTAAGCATGTTTTTGACTTTTTGGAGGAAACTAGTGTACATTTTTGGGTTTGAATCCATGATCCCAGTGCGGCAAAGTTGCAAGCCACTGTGCCGACAATATATTGATAAATAAATATGCTGTATCCTATTCTTATAATCCATAATACAAATAATACTGGGAACCTGTCACCAGCATTTCACCTATTGAACTCTACTCACCCCTCGATGGCCGCGGCTGTCAAAAGTTAATTGCTGTTATCCCCTTTTCTAAACTCCTCCTCCAACCGCAAATAACGCTCTGATCCGGCAGTCTTGTTCGTTCCTCTTCTTATAAACTGGCCCACCCTGAATGCCAAAATCTTGTCTGATATAGCACACATGCACCCGTCATGTATGTTCTGATACACTTCGCTGCCTCGTCCAGGCCTCATATTTAGTTACTGCACATGCGCCGCTATGGTGTCCCATTGTGCGCACGCACCTGAACAGGACATCGATGTGCAAGCGCAGAATTTTGTGTGTGCTCGTGGAGGTGAGGAGCTGTCAATCAAAAGTAAGGAGGCGGGGTAAACTTGGAAATGCGAGTTATGAAGATATGACTCTTTCAAACGAAGATATGACTCTTTTATGCTCATCAGCATACAGCGCGGGAACACAAAAAGACTGAATACTAAAGCTACAGAGCCGACTTAGAAGATAATTATAGGTTACATAAAAATTATTTTTCACCCACTTCCACCAGGTATTACTGGTTTAATAGGTGAAATGCTGGTGACAGGTTCCCTTTAAGATGGGCAATGTCTTCTCTCTTTCCATTTTTCTTTACTTAATATTTGCGCTAGAGGCCAACATAGACGGCAATTTCCTTTTGTTACGAAATTCTGAATACATAATAAACTTTATTCCACTATGTCTAATTTGGATATTTTTTTTCAGCCTTTCCATGGTTTGGAATGGACATTGGTGGAACATTGGTGAAACTAGTTTACTTTGAGCCTAAAGATATCACGGCAGAAGAAGAACAAGAGGAGGTTGAAAACCTGAAAAGCATAAGAAAATACCTGACATCAAATACAGCGTACGGTAAAACTGGTGTCCGAGATGTCCATCTGGAACTGAAAAACTTGACCATGTGCGGCCGCAAGGGCAATTTGCACTTTATTCGCTTCCCCTCGTGTGCTATGCACAGGTTCATTCAGATGGGGAGTGAGAAAAACTTCTCCAGCCTGCACACTACACTATGTGCCACCGGAGGTGGGGCCTACAAGTTTGAAGAGGACTTCAGGACGGTATGTAGGGGAAAGGGCACTGTGTCACAAGTGGTTTCAAAGTTTAATCATAATGAAAACATTGAAATTAATTTTAAAAGCACGCTTTGCTTACATTGACGAAATAAACGTTAAAGAACCATTACAAAAAGGAACGGGATAGAGAAAAAAAAATAACATATTAAATTGGATACAAATAAACACATTAGAAGAAGAGATGAAAAGGTAAAGGGAATCCTTCAGAAGATCTATCATAGGAGGTCTATTTTTCCTTGATGTGTGGAGCACTATGTACCTTTCGCGATTCCAGCTTTGAAAGAAAACATCTGGATCTTTTTTGCTCATAATATTTATTATACCACTAATTTCACATATAAGGTATTTTCACTAGTCAGGTTAGTGAAAAAACCTGCAGATCAGGAGCTCATGTAGGGTACCAAAGTCTGTTGGGGTCACCCTTTCATTGTGTCTTGTAAGATATGGAAACCATTTTTTTTTCAGCCATCTATCTTGTACAATGTCAACTGACCAGGGCCTGCTTACCAGCGCTATGTGAGTTATATGTAAAAAAGTAGAACCAAAGTATAGCGCTGCTACCATCAGGAAAGGCCCAGGTAAGTAATTATAACAGCTTTATTAAAGAAGCAGGGGCTACGCATTTCAACTCCGGACAGGCGCCTTCATCAGGCCAGGTGAGCACTTCTGCACCATGTGGCGCCCTGTTTTTTGTCCTCTCTCAGAGATGCTTACCAGTACGAGAGCATTCTAACATTTAGTAGGTCAGCTTAAAAAAAAAAAAGTAAGAAGAAAAAACATTTTTAAATTGGAGCCGGCATGGCAATCCGCTGATTACTGTAGGTCCGGCTTCTCTTGCCTCTGCGGCGGCCTACTTACCTAATACTCTACACTCCAAAACTGAGGGTCAACAGACTCAAACAGCTAGAATCTTCTGCAAAATTCTGGGGGGAAAAAAGAAATGCTGAGCGGAGCAGTTAGGGAGCTGGGCAATGTTCTGTCAAAAGTGGCAAATCTGTTACTTGTTGTAAGGTACATAGGGTTACTGCGGTGGTTGCTTAGAATTAGGGTTCACACGTTGCAGTCAATTTGCGTTGTTTTTTCTTCTGGGATTTTGCAGAAAATGCAACAAAAAATGCAGTTTGACCATGATTTGGCACATGGGGTTACTATTTGAATCTAATTGACTAATCTGTAATTAATAATAATGCTATGTTCACTTCTGCGTTGGAGGCTCAATTAGTACATTGGCTTTCACGTACATTGAGGTCCGTTGGGTTCCGCTGCAGATTACAAAGTTTTTGACATAAAGAAAAGCGCTGCATGTAATGCTCTTTTCCCCATCATAACAACAAACATGGCTGCGGAACCAGATGGTCCCCATTATACGTCAAAGGGGTCTTCGATTGCTGCAGGTTTCCGTCATGCGATCGATCTGGCAAATGAGAAAAGAGCCTTAGTAACCCCATGTACCTCACATTAGTAACCCCATGTTCCTCACCTTAGTAACCCCATGTACCTCACATTAGTAAGCCCATGTACCTCATATTAGTAACCCAATGTACCTCATATTAGTAACCCCATGTACCTCACATTAGTAACCCCATGTTCCTCACCTTAGTAACCCCATGTACCTCACATTAGTAAGCCCATGTACCTCATATTAGTAACCCCATGTACCTAACATTAGTAACCACATGTACCTCACATCAGTAACCCCATGTACCTCACATTAGTAACCCCATGTACCTCACATTAGTAACCCCATGTACCTCACATTAGTAATCCCATGCACTTCACATCAGTAACCCCATGTACTTCACATCAGTAACCCCATGTACCTCACATCAGTAACCCCATGTACCTCACATTGGAAACCCCATGTACCTAACATTAGTAACCCCATGTACCTCACATAGGTAACCCCATGTACCTAACATTAGTAACCCCATGTATCTCACATCAGTAACCCCATGTACCTCACATTAGTAACCCCATGTACGTCACATCAGTAACCCCATGTACCTCACCTTAGTAACCCCATGTACCTAACATTAGTAACCCCATGTACCTCACATTAGTAACCTCATGTACCTCACATTATTAACCCGATGTACCTAACATTAGTGACCCCATGTACCTCACATTTGTAACCCCATGTACCTCACATTATTAACTCCATGTACCTCACATTATTAACCCCATGTACCTCACCTTAGTAACCCCATGTACCTTACCTTAGTAACCCCATGTACCTCACATCAGTAACCCCATGTACCTCAATTAGTAACCCCATGTACCTCACATCACTAACCCCATGTACCTCACATTAGTAGCCCCATGTACCTCACATTAGTAGCCCCATGTACCTCACCATAGTAACCCCATGTACCTCACATCAGTAACCCCATGTACCTCAATTAGTAAACCCATGTACCTCACATTAGTAACCCCATGTACCTAACATTAGTAACCCCATGTACCTCACATCAGTAACCCCATGTACTTCACATCAGTAACCCCATGTACCTCACATCAGTAACCCCATGTACCTCACATCAGTAACCCCATGTACCTCACATCAGTAACCCCATGTACCTCACATCAGTAACCCCATGTACCTCAATTAGTAAACCCATGTACCTCACATCAGTAACCCCATGTACCTCACATTAGTAACCCCATGTACCTCACATTAGTAACCCCATGTACCTCACATTAGTAATCCCATGTACCTCACATAAGTAACCCCATGTACCTCACATCAGTAACCCCATGTACTTCACATCAGTAACCCCATGTACCTCACATCAGTAACCCCATGTACCTCACATTGGTAACCCCATGTACCTAACATTAGTAACCCCATGTACCTCACATTGGTAACCCCATGTACCTAACATTAGTAACCCCATGTATCTCACATCAGTAACCCCATGTACCTCACATTAGTAACCCCATGTACCTCACATCAGTAACCCCATGTACCTCACCTTAGTAACCCCATGTACCTAACATTAGTAACCCCATGTACCTAACATTAGTAACCCCATGTACCTCACATTAGTAACCTCATGTACCTCACATTAGTAACCCGATGTACCTAACATTAGTAACCCCATGTACCTCACATTTGTAACCCCATGTACCTCACATTATTAACTCCATGAACCTCACATTATTAACCCCATGTACCTCACCTTAGTAACCCCATGTACCTTACCTTAGTAACCCCATGTACCTCACATCAGTAACCCCATGTACCTCAATTAGTAACCCCATGTACCTCACATCACTAACCCCATGTACCTCACATTAGTAGCCCCATGTACCTCACATTAGTAGCCCCATGTACCTCACCTTAGTAACCCCATGTACCTCACATCAGTAACCCCATGTACCTCAATTAGTAACCCCATGTACCTCAATTAGTAAACCCATGTACCTCACATTAGTAACCCCATGTACCTCACATTAGTAACCCCATGTACCTAACATTAGTAACCCCATGTACCTCACATCAGTAACCCCATGTACCTCACATTAGTAACCCCATGTACCTCACATTAGTAACCCCATGTACCTCACCTTAGTAACCCCATGTACTTCACATTAGTAACCCCATGTACCTAACATTAGTAACCCCATGTATCTCACATCAGTAACCCCATGTACCTCACATCAGTAACCCCATGTACCTCACATTAGTAACCCCATGTACCTCACATCAGTAACCCCATGTACCTCACCTTAGTAACCCCATGTACCTAACATTAGTAACCCCATGTACCTCACATTAGTAACCCCATGTACCTAACATTAGTAACCCCATGTACCTAACATTAGTAACCCCATGTACCTCACATTTGTAACCCCATGTACCTCACATTATTAACTCCATGTACCTCACATTATTAACCCCATGTACCTCACCTTAGTAACCCCATGTACTTCACATTAGTAACCCCATGTACCTAACATTAGTAACCCCATGTATCTCACATCAGTAACCCCATGTACCTCACATCAGTAACCCCATGTACCTCACATTAGTAACCCCATGTACCTCACATCAGTAACCCCATGTACCTCACCTTAGTAACCCCATGTACCTTACCTTAGTAACCCCATGTACCTCACATCAGTAACCCCATGTACCTCAATTAGTAACCCCATGTACCTCACATCACTAACCCCATGTACCTCACATTAGTAGCCCCATGTACATCACATTAGTAGCCCCATGTACCTCACCTTAGTAACCCCATGTACCTCACATCAGTAACCCCATGTACCTCAATTAGTAAACCCATGTACCTCACATTAGTAACCCCATGTACCTAACATTAGTAACCCCATGTACCTAACATTAGTAACCCCATGTACCTCACATCAGTAACCCCATGTACCTCACATTAGTAACCCCATGTACCTCACATAAGTAACCCCATGTACCTCACCTTAGTAACCCCATGTACTTCACATTAGTAACCCCATGTACCTCACATTAGTAACCCCATGTACCTAACATTAGTAACCCCATGTACCTCACATCAGTAACCCCATGTACCTCACATTAGTAACCCCATGTACCTCACATTAGTAACCCCATGTAACTCACATTAGTAACCCCATGTACTTCACATCAGTAACCCCATGTACTTCACATCAGTAACCCCATGTACCTCACATCGGTAACCCCATGTACCTCACATCGGTAACCCCATGTACCTAACATTAGTAACCCCATGTACCTCACATTGGTAACCCCATGTACCTAACATTAGTAACCCCATGTATCTCACATCAGTAACCCCATGTACCTCACATCAGTAACCCCATGTACCTCACCCCAGTAACCCCATGTACCTCACATTAGTAACCCCATGTACCTCACATTAGTAACGCCATGTACCTCACATTAGTAACCCGATGTACCTCACATTATTAACTCCATGTACCTCACATTATTAACCCCATGTACCTCACATTATTAACCCCATGTACCTCACCTTAGTAACCCCATGTACCTTGCCTTAGTAACCCCATGTACCTCACATCAGTAACCCCATGTACCTCAATTAGTAACCCCATGTACCTCACATCACTAACCCCATGTACCTCACATTAGTAGCCCCATGTACCTCACATTAGTAGCCCCATGTACCTCACCTTAGTAACCCCATGTACCTCACATCACTAACCCCATGTACCTCACATTAGTAGCCCCATGTACCTCACATTAGTAGCCCCATGTACCTCACCTTAGTAACCCCATGTACCTCACATCAGTAACCCCATGTACCTCACATTAGTGGCAGTGTTACTGGTACTAAATTAGTGCCTCCATGTGTCTCACATTAGCAATCCCATGTACCTCACCTCAGTATTCCCATGTACCTCACATTAGTAGCCCCATGTACCTCGCATTAGTAGCCCCATGTACCTCACATTAGTAGCCCCATGTACCTCACATTAGTAGCCCCATGTACCTCACCTTAGTAACCCCATGTACCTCACCTTAGTAACCCCATGTACCTCACATTAGTAACCCCATTTACCCCACCTTAGTAACCCCATGTACCTCACATTAGTAGCCCCATGTACCTCACATTACTAACCCCATGTACCTCACATTAGTGGCAGTGTTACTGGTACTAAATTAGTGCCTCCATGTGTCTCACATTAGCAATCCCATGCTTTTTTATTTAATAATATATCTAATGTGCAGGATACTGAAAACTCCTCTGAGGCAGGACAGTGCATGGCCGAAAGAGTGAAGCACAGACAAGGTGGTCCTTGCCTACTACAGTGGCGCATTTCCGCCTTTCCTGTGCTTTGACCATAACTGAGCGGGGTGAGCTTGGAAGCCATGCGTCTGTGCAGTTTAAGGGGAACACTAGGTATAAGTGCTGGTTTCTGCAATGAAGGTAATAAAGGAATGGTCTTTAAACTCCGCTTGGTCACTTCTGACGTCCGGGTATGTTGCTATGCAGCTGCCCAAACTATGCTTACTAGCAAGTTCAAGGCTTGCACAGATTGTGAATGTCTCCCTAATTTCCCTAAAATTTAGGTGTTCCTTTAACTGATGTAATGTAATATATGACAGATAAGCATAGTGATGTCTGTAGTGCACACATATTATGCCACTTCTTGAGCAGTCTTTGATCATTCACATATTTGTGATTTCTGCCTGGTACATTTAAGGCTCATTCAGACGAGCGTGTTCCTCGTCCGTGTGCTTTGCGTTGAAATAACTGACAGAACACGGAACCATTCATTTCAATGGGGCTTTTCAGACAAAAGTGAGTTTTCACACAGCGAGTGTCCGTTGCGTGAAACTCACTGCATGTCGTATATGGCTGCGTTTTTGCGGACGTGGTCGCCCATTGAAGTGTATGGGTGCGTGAGAAACACGGACAGCACACGGACAACATCCATTTGCATCAGTTGCTTAGAAATGCAGAGAAATAACAAATATTCTTTCACGGACGTGAAAAACAGATGCCACACGCAAAGCATACTGATGCGATACGCAATGGGCACGGACATGAAATTCAGGAAATATGCTCTGTTTTTTTGCGCACGCAGAACAGACATGCTCGTGTGAATTTACTTACTTTCTTATAGTAATCAGACCTATTAACCAAGATAAATGTCACACCTCAGTTTACACTCTCACTACTTGTACAGTACTTGGCTCCGTATCAGAGGCAGCAACAGGCAGAAATCAAAGGGCAAAGTAAGTGAAAACATCTCAAGATTTATTAGAATTTCTGAATTCCTGTAGACGGGCAAAATAACAAGCAGTATTATTACAAATTTATGTAACCGACAACACATGTAGGTTTCACCTTTTTCGTACGCAATCACGTGCAAAAACCATTCAGCGGAAATAAACTGAGAGATATCCTTCCACCAGTCGGTCTATTTAGCATTCTCCTTCTTGCACTTCAACTTAGGTACAGGTACCTAGTCTTTATTCTTATCTGTAACATGTGATTTCAGCCCGCCATAACATTAGATTCTTATTTTAGTGGTGACCCATGGGAAGCAAGGATCCGACAGTTTTGATTGCAATCGGATGACTCTATTGCTTTTCCTGAGATAAGCGACGCCAGAGGTATTTGGAAGACGCTTATCCCTATCTCACAAATAAAACAACATGATAAACATACAGTTACATAAAGGTTAGCTGTCACTGTGGAAGTACAGTCCATTATTATTCTTATTATTATTGTCATCCATTATTAATCGAGTCAATGAGGGTCAAGATTAGTTTGGAAATCTTGAGGGTTAAAGCTAAGGAGTATGGATGCTCGTAAGTGTGCTAAGGCCCTTATTTCTAGCAATAAGCAGGTTGTCCGCTCACAGATCCATACCAATGAAAACTTTTGACATATTGCACTATAAAACATTAGCTTATCTTCGGATGTCCTACGGTTATTACTTAAAGAGACTCTGACCCCCGAAAACCCCCCTAAACTACAGTACATTAATCTGTAAAAAATTGCAATTTTTATCATTTTACTTACTTGCATTCCCCCGCTGTAAGCCTGCAAACGGGCCGTGCGCTGCATGCTGATGCATAGAGAGGTCTTCTTAGCTCAATGATGTAATGGAGAGGACTACGTAGGCCGGGTCCTATGTAGCGTAAACGCTGTGGAATTTCCACAACCGAATTCTGTGCGGAGAGTCCGCAGCATTTACAGTAGCAGCGAAGTGGATGAGATTTTGAAAATCTCATGCCCATGCTGCGGAATTTAAGTCTGCAGCATGTCAATTTATGCTGCGTTTTCTGTTTCGGGTTTTCCCCATTGAATTCAATGGGAATGCAAAACCCGCAAAAGAAAGTTTTTCGGACGGAATGTGCTGCAGGTTCCAGGTGGAATACGCTGCGTGATTCTTAGGCAGCGTATCTGACTCGGGGGAACCAGGACTTTATCTCGTCATCCGCGTGCATGCAGGGCCTATTTGCGGGCTTACAGCGGGGAATGCCAGTGAGTAGAAAGATAAAAATTGCAGATTCAGAACCCACGTCTTTTACGCTATTCACATATTACTGTAGTTTAGGGGAGTTTCTGAGGTGACAAATTCCTTTTAAGGTGTCAAAAATCGGGCCTTTCCCCTCCATTAAATATTTGCTGATAATTCTGTTCTCTTTTATTACTTAGAAGTGGATCTTTACTTAAGGGGGGACGCTCACTTTAGTTCAACTTTAAAATGACTCTTGCTTTAAGGACTTTGACAGTAAACAAGGTTGCAGAGCAGTATTTGCAGGCAGCGGCTGAAGGAACAGGATTCATTCTCATTGTTCTTATTTTATTAGGAAGCAGAACACACATGCATAATGCTGAGCCCTTGTTCTATGTTCAATGAATAGAATAATCCTTTGGTCTCTATAAAATAGGCAGAACAGCTGAAGAGCTGGCGATCTCGCTGCCTCTTGTTGCGTAGCAACCAATTGTGCCTGAAGAGACGGTAGAACCGGGCTCCCCGGCTGATTGTATTATTACCAAGTGGAACAAAGAAACCATTTGGAGCAGGCCTCATCAAATGGACAGCAGAAGAGCTGGGAGCTACAGGGCTATCTATGGTTCAAAAATATATGGAAAGATCTGCACATATACGGCACACTTCAGATACTTTAGCCCAAATAAACTGTTCCTGTATTTTGCAGTATTTGGAGGGGATTATCTAGCACACATGCCAGCAGTTTTCCATATTGTAAAATCTTAAAGGAACACTCTAGGCAAAACCGGATCATTGGGAGAAATGTATCAAAACTGGTGCAAAGGAAAAGGGGAGTAGTTGCCCATGGCAACCAATCAGGTTCCTGCTTTAATTTTCTAAATTAAAATTTAAAGGTGCAATCTGATTGGTTGCTAAGGGTAACTACTCCACTTTCCTTTGCACTAAATTTGATAAATGTGCTCCATTGTGCCTAGTACATGGCCTGAGAGGGCGGTGCATGACACAGGATTTCAAAGAACACCAAAGAGAGAATCCCTGTGTCATGCTCCGCCCCCTCAGATCCTGAACTAGGCAAAACACAATTTTGCCTGGAATGTTCCTTTTAAACTCAACAATAAATCTCTGGGTCTCCTCCAGTTTAGCACAGCTGATGATTTTCTAGAACACATGAGATTGTTTCCAATATTTCTGTTTGGTAGTTGAGGGATAAGTTTGATATATGTTTCTGTTTGGGATCTTTTCGTTAAAAGGTTTTACCATAGTGACAGGAATTGGGATGGAAAAAACTTTCTATTATATACCCCATATTGATCCCCCTCAACCCCTGCGAGATCACACTCGCGGATGTTAATCCTAGTTTCTATTGAGCAGTAAAGCGCCTATGTTAGAGTACTTTCATTAGAGCAAAGGGTGAGGGCCTGGGGCAACGTTAGAGA
The DNA here is from genome assembly GCF_050947455.1 of Rhinoderma darwinii. Lineage (NCBI taxonomy): Eukaryota > Metazoa > Chordata > Amphibia > Anura > Rhinodermatidae > Rhinoderma > Rhinoderma darwinii. The sequence goes on along the minus strand of NC_134697.1, from coordinate 48,251,910 downwards.
GTGTGTAATTCAGTACATCTCAAGTGCTACAGTCTCTACTCAGAGGCATAAACAGAACAGGGTATATATTATATGCATTTATAAAGTATAACTGCGTGCTTTATGAGGTTGTATATGCAGTTTCTTCTGGTCTTCCATGGATGAGTTCTGCACACGTACCTCCGTACCTTCTTAGGAACATGGCACCACCCCTGCATCTCTATACTTCCTTGTACAATACAAATGTTCCTGTGCAGAAACCATCCAAAGGAGACCAGGTGGTATCTTTTTTTAAGTGCAGAAATAGCTGAATGTATTTAACGTTCTCTTTCAGCAGCAGAAATTGTAGACATTTCAGAATCCTCAGGTTTCCAAGTTGTTGGTCATCCATGTACTTCGCATGCTCAGCAAACACTGTGATATCTACAACTTAAAGTTCCTGTGCCACCAAAATGAAATTTGTAACATGGACCTCCATCAACCATCACATGCGTCTACATTACTGTCTTCTTAACCAGTAGAAGGGCCTTTTGGCCCCCTCCGGCTCCAGCCCCTGAATCCACTTCAGCTGAAGATAGCAGTCCAAGACCAAGGACTTATTCTGTGCATAACCAGCGAAGAAAGATCTTGACAATTTAGGTCTTCACAGTGTTGACCGTTATTTTAAATTTCCTTGGTTGCTTCTTGGTAACCATATTCATACACCCAGTACGATTATGCACACAACTTCTAATGTGCCTGTCAACATCATTTATCACTACGGATCAGTAGTTGTTCTTGTACACAGTCCACACATATGTAGCATCCTGCCCATGTAATTCTGTTGGCCAAGAGCTTTCTAGCGAATAATACTTTGAATTGTATTTTAAACTGTCCAATGGTCCAGCCATCAAGCTGGACTAATGTATGCCTATATTTTATGAGTGGTCTGTATTATTAAAGGGAGTCTGTCACCTGAAATGTACCTATCAAACTTGAAACAGGGTAATATAGAGTAGGCTAACCTGAATATAACATTTATTACCTTTTTCACATGAGTGCCTCCTTTGCAGAGAAAATCGTTTCATTCAGTATATGCAAATGAGCATTTTGGAGCAACGAGGGCATCACCGTTGCTCCAAAATGCTTTGTCTTCTTTCCCCCAGTCCAACCCTCTCTTCTTTCATTGATTGACAGGGGCCAGGCAGTGTAATAGGCGAGTTCATGCCTGACCTCATAGTCTCCTGAACAAGCGCGCGGCTTTCCTTCGTAATCGGCGCATGCGCAGTACACCCTTGACGTTTCATTGGTCTAATCGACTGTAATGCACATTCGCCGATTACATCAGACTACAACCGGAATAGACAGACCTCGGCATCGTAGAGCAGAAAAGGGTGTAGTCTGACGTCATCGGCGCAATTACAATACCACCCATGTGGATGAAATTTTAACAAATCTCATCCACAGGCTGCAGCACATTTTACTGGAGGGAAACAAAATTTTCGATTTCAAAGGGATTTTCAATTCCGCAACATGCTCATTTTGTTTAGGATGTTCACAGCGCATGTTTACAGTGGTGTAAAATCCACGGTTAATCCGTACCAATATTTGCAGGTAACACGTGCAGATTTTACTTTGGATTTTCTGCAGATTTGTTACGGAATTGCTGCGGAAAAATCTGCAACAAATCCACCATGTGTGTGGGTATAAAAGGTTCCGGTTGCAGTTATTCTCTATGTTACGATTTAATATGTGAGAACAGATCTTCAGGATCATGGCTACAGTTGTTTCTTTATTACATGGAAATCATCCATAGATCAGAAATTTGTGCATAGTATTCTGTGCACACATGTGTTGTCTGCGGTTATGCTACTTGGAAACAAATACAAGGGCGCCCGATTATGCGTACTTGTCTATTAAACAACCTTTGGTAGCATTTATCTTCGTTGTCCAGTCAAAGTGCAATGTAGAAATTGATTCCCTCCTGTACTTTTGTTTTATATGTGTTTTTGTTATGCAATATCTAATATGTACAGCAGAGCAAAGTGCCGTCTGATAGCTCTTTGACCTTGTATTTGGAGACGGTCTCCTGTGCCCTACTTACACCTGCTTATTCATTAACTTAATGTTTCTCTCTTTATAGATAGCTGACCTCCAGCTCCATAAACTTGATGAACTGGATTGTTTGATCCAAGGCCTTCTCTATGTGGATTCTGTTGGCTTTAATGGCCGTCCAGAATGCTACTACTATGACAACCCCACAGACCCAGAGCAATGTCAGAAGAAGCCATATTGCCTTGATAATCCTTATCCTATGTTGCTGGTTAATATAGGTTCAGGAGTGAGCATTCTTGCAGTATATTCTAAAGACAACTATAAAAGAGTAACTGGGACCAGGTAAATATCCTTTTCCTTATTTTTGGGGGATTGTGATATCTTATATTCACATTTATGGGAATAGTACCATCACCCAACATATGTTACATATGATATGTTTTAGGCAGTTGTGGAAAAATGATGCAAAGTAAGAATGCTTTCAAAAATAGAAGTGTTAATAGTTTTTATCAATTAACAAAATAGAAAGTGAATGAACGGAAGAGAAATCTAAATCAAATCAATATTTGGTGTGACCACCCTTTGCCTTTAAAACAGCATCAATTCTTCTAGATACACTTGCACACAGTTTTTGAAGGAACTCGGCTGTGAGGCTGCTCCAAAAATCTTAGAGAACTAACCACAGATCTTCTGTGAATAAAGGCTTCCTCGCATCTTTCTGTTTCTTCATGAAAGACTCGATGATGTTGAGATCAGGGTTCTGTGGGGGCCATATCATCAATTCCAAGGCTCCTTGTTCTTTTTGACACTGAATGTAGTTCTTAATGACATTGGCTGTATGTTTGGGATCGTTGTCCTGCTACAGAATAAATTTGGAGCCTGATAGTATTGCATGATGGATAATTATATGCCTGTATTTCTCAACATCAAGGACACCATTAATCCTGACCAAATCCCTAACTTCATTTGCTGAAATTACAGCCCCAAACTTGAGAGGAAACTCCACTATGCCTCACTGTTGCCTGTAGACACTCATTACTGTACCGTTCTCCAGCCCTTCGGTGAACTGCCTTCTGTTACAGATTTTTTTTACTCATCAGTCTATAGCACCTGCTGCCATTTTTCAGCACCCCAGTTTCTATGTTGTTTATATTTGAGTTGTTTGGCCTTGTTTCCACGTTGAAGGTATTATGGCTTTTTTGTCACAATTCCTCCATGAAGACCACTTCTGGCCAGACTTCCCTGAACCGTAGATGGGAGTACCTAGGTCCCACTGTCTTGCCAGTTCTGAGCTGATGGCACTGCTGGACATATTCCTATTTCGAAGGGAAGAAACCATGATGTGTCTTTGATCTGCTGCACTAAGTTTCCTTGGCCGACCACTGCATCTACGGTCCTCAACATTGCCGGTTTCTTTGACCTTCTTCAAAAGAGCTTGAGCAGCACATATTGAAACCCCAGTCTGTTTTGAAATCTTTGCCTGGGAGAGACCTTGCTGATGCAGTATAACTACCTTGTGTCTTGTTGCTCAGTCTTGCCATGGTGGACCTGTGACGTGAAACTGTCTTTCACAACCTCACCTTTGTAGCAGAGTTTGGCTCTTCCTCACCCAGTTTTAAGCCTCCTACTCTGCTGTTTCTGTTACAGCTAATGACTGTGTTTCAACCTACATATTTAAATGATGATCATTATCACCTGTTTGGTATAAATGGTTATTAATACACCTGAATATAATCCTACAAAATCCATGACTTTGTGCAATGTACCTGGAAGAATTGATGCTTTTTTGAAGGCAAAGGATGGTCACACCAAATATTGATTGATTTTATATTGCTCTTCTGTTCATTCACGTTGTATTTTGTTACATGTTTAAAAAAAATACTATTAACACTTCTATTTTTTTAAAGCATTCCTACTTTTTAGCATTTTTCCACAACTGCGTAAAACTATTGCACAGTACTGCATATATTGTTTTATTTGCTATTTTGTTGGCACATCATAAATACATAATAATAACATGGGGATTTTGAGAAGATATGTGATGACATTGAAAACAGCAAAAGTGGCAAAATAGTGTAGGTGAATTATAATCATAGCATGGATACATTTTAAATGGGTTGCCCAGTTTCTTCAAATTAATTGTTTTGTTTTTTTGTATAATTTAAAGTTATACAATTTTCCAATATACTTTCTGTATTCTTTACGGTTTTCATGATCTATGCTTGTTATTATTCAGTAGGAACATTCATTGCTTACTTTCAGTGGATACAATTTTGTCCATAGTCGTGATGGACATTTATAGACATCACTGGAATCATTAGAAGACACAGCTTGGATATACATACTGCAACTGTAACAAGCCATGCACCTGTGTGTCCATCACATAACCATGCAAAGAATTTTATACAAAAAGTATATTCAAAAATTGTGAAACTTTTAATTATACAAAAAAAAAAATTACATTAATTTGCTGAAACCGGACAACCACTTTAAGGTTACACAAATTAATAAAATAACTAGTACTAGAGATTCTCATAGAGATCAATGGAACTCCAGTGAAACTTCAGAGGTGTAACGTCTGTGTTACATCAGTCGCACTTCTTTTAGGCTATGATCACACAATGTGGTGGAGCACAAAACCCAGACCACTAATGTACCACAAAAGCTACACCAAAATAATCTAAGTGTGTGTATATATACATATATATAATTTTGTGACCGTTTATTCATACATTTTTGTGTAATGTTTTCAGTCTGGGAGGAGGAACATTCCTTGGCTTATGTTGCTTGCTGACGGGTTGTGAAACATTTGAGGAAGCTTTGGAAATGGCAGCAAAAGGAGACAGTACTAATGTTGATAAGCTGGTGAAAGATATCTATGGTGGGGACTATGAGCGGTTCAGCCTTCAGGGCTCTGCTGTTGCGTCTAGGTAATCTTTACTTGTATATTTTTCCAATTTAATAAACGTAAGTACCATCATCTTTACAAGTGATAAATAAAATGGGAAACTTTGGAAATTACTCAGGTTCACATCACAGTCGCTTGTTGAAAGCAGAACCCGACCCCTGTCCCACTTGGTGACCCCATTCTGATGACCGGTGCAATTCCTAGTGCTGGGACCCGCATCTATCAGACATTTATGACATATCCAATGGATATTATGTCTAAGGTAGAAATAACCCTTTAATGACTCTTAGCATGAATTTTGAAGATAATCTGCTCTAGAAATCCACAGCTAAAACTCGGATTTCTGCCATGGATTGGCATGCAAATCCACACGCGGATTAGCTCCTCATTTCATCGCAGAATACACGTCAATAATGAACATGCTTAAGATTTTCAAACCCGCCGTATAGTCATTATTACTCACTAATGAGTTACTAACTTTGAGTAATGTGATAATCATCCAACTTTTTCAGGCTCCTGAATGACAACACTTCATAATTATGCAGCAATAAAAAGGGAATGTAGGGTATAAACAAGTGAAGATAAACTATACAAACTCTGAGGTATAAGTTATTCTCTGTTCATATCTCGTTATGTAGAAACGTTCAGCCAGAAAGCTCCCGGTGCATACGCTGAGCGTATTCACCGACGGAGGCCAAAAAACTTGGCCTCTGTCGGGGGGAGGTATACATTGCCATACCTTTTTTCTTTAACTTTATAGGAAAGCGCTGCAGAGTGCACTTTCCAAATCAGTAGACCACTGCAAAAAATGTGCATTATGTTTTTTAACATTAGGGCCAATGGGTGACGAGATGTGAACAGAGCCTTAAAGGAAAAATCTATGAAGTTTGTATATCAAATAACACTTTGTTATTGCTGTTCTTTTAAAAGCTTTGGCCACATGATGAGTAAAGAGAAAAGAGATACCATAAGTAAGGAGGACTTGGCAAGAGCTACGCTGGTTACCATAACAAACAACATAGGATCTATTGCTCGTATGTGCGCCGTCAATGAGGTAATAATTACATTTCTTTCATCTATTCACACAGGATTTAGAAACTGGTTTAGTGAAAACTAGATTTCTCGTTTAATTCTATGCTCTTAATTCTAGAGCATATTTTCTTAGAAATCTGCATTGATTCGTCCCTCTGTTATTCCTCCTGGAAATGTATGACTAAATTGACTACTAGGTCTTACCATTCCCCTTGTCAGTGGGGTGTGTCCCATACAGCACAGTGAAAGGCCTAAAAAGAAGAAACTTACGGGATTGCTATTTTTTCGTACCCTTTCCACCCCACCCCAAAAAAAGTTAAGAGGTGGTGCCATTGAAAAATACAACTCGTCCCACAAAAAAAACAAGACCTCATACAGCTGGACCAATAGAAAAATAGGAATAGTTGTAAAAATGTGGTGAGGCGAAAATAAAAAAAAATTTAAGTTGACAAAAAGTTCCCAGTCGACTCTTCCTCATGCCCAGGTTATAATGTAAGAAACAATATATAGACTCCAAACAAAAATATTATTAGCGGCTGGAGACTGTTTAACCACTACTGTCCCCCCATATCATCTAGGCGACGCCATATACTAATTGATATAACACAGAGAGACAATTCAAGAGCCTTTGACGCCCATGTATCAATATAAAAATTATTAATTTTATTAGACAAACATCATATAAAGTTAAAAAATGAACAAACAAATATGACTCTAGTAAAATGCCGGAGACCGCACTCGCAAAATGTTACTGACTGTAGTAAATGGGCAAGCATGTAAACATCATTGTATTAACCACCTTCAAACATAATCCAAGACAGTGCACTGAGACAGCCGGAAGTGAGGCAAGCCCCACATCTGATGCACTCCCCCTCTGTCTCCGTGGGCGCACTGCGCATGTCCGGAGTTCCCGTCACGCGTCGGGATTCCGGATGTGTGCTGCCGTGCCTGGATCCGGATGTGGGGCTTGCCTCGCTTCCGGCTGTCTCAGCGGTGATGCGCCGCTGTGCATCATTGTAATCAGGTGGCTTAGACACTATAAAGGGGCAGTGGTGGGACACACACGATTATATATCCCCTTGAGGAAGCAATTCGTGGCGAAACGCACGTCGGGGCTTATACGGCGGAGCAGACACTCTTTCTACTTCTTGTTACTTATATGGGTAAGTTCTTTGACCTGACCAGCTAACTCTATGCAATGCACTCTCTTGGATTATGTTTGAAGGTGGTTAAGACAATGATGTTTACATGCTTGCCCATTTACTACAGCCATAACATTTTGCGAGTGCGGTCTCCGGCATTTTACTAGAGTCATATTTGTTTGTTCATTTTTTAACTTTATATGATGTTTGTCTAATAAAATTAATAATTTTTAAATTGATACATGGGCGTCAAAGGCTCTTGAATTGTGTTATATAATGTAAGAAAGTAAAAACATTGTTAAAATTCTGCCTTCAGCACTGGAGACCGGCAGCCATCATTCACCTGCTCACGTTCCACCAGCTCTTCTTCAACATAGTGAGTAACACCACCAGTCTCCTTGGAGTATGGAGATTTACTAGTGTCATCTGCATTTGGGCTTTGCCCAGCAAACAACATTGATAAATAAATTGATTTATTACTGAGCTAGAATGTATCTCTCCTGAATAACTCCACTGAGAAACTCCTCTTTTATGACTATGAATGTGTTTTAATGTCGCTACAGTTGGGAAATTATATTGTAAGCTCTACATGGGCAGGGACCTGTTTTCCTATTTAGTGCACGGTGAAGGAAAGCAAAATGATATCGTCTTTCTGCTTTCAGCTTCTTTACAGTGTTGCCTTGTGGCTTGGAGTTCAAGCAGCATTGTACAGGGCTATCAAAGCATTAAGAACTTCAGCAGAATCTCACACAGGAATTCCAGCTGGACGTCCTACGTTGCTTATGACCCTTTCTGCTGTGCATACTGTGTGTATTATACCTTTTGTGTCCTTGTCGGCAGCATTCGCAGTTCAGATGTGATTCACAGCTAATATCAATTAGTCTTTTCCAATGTATCCACATTTTTAGGATGTAAATGAGTTCTGATGTGTACTTTATTGTATGCTGGTCACAAGGACTGTACAGTAAATTTCCATCAGTCCTGCATTCACTCATTCATAAAAATAGCCCAATTGTACATTTTAATTAACTTTAAATAAATTACGTTTTCTATACCTCTTTAATTTTCCCAATAGTCTAGATATTTTTAAAAAGTTGAGATTAAAATCGTCCTCCTTCCCCTTATGTAATGCCAGGAAGCTCACTGGATCATGCCAACAGCCCTTCTGCTCCCTATAAATGATACCGGATCCAGCGCTGGCACTTTGTGCGTGCTGCTTAGCAAGCCCAGTGCTTGTTTGAATTATTCAAGACAGCAGCAAAAGGACTCCCTAATTATTAAATACAGTGGAGGGAAATTGGTTTTTTAGCCATTTTCTTTTAATTGATCAATGTTATAAGGAATATCATCATAACGTATAATGTTTATACATTTCTTTCTGTTTATTTTTTATTTTTGTAGTATTTATTTCCTATTTTGTTGTGTATATCCAAGTAAAAAAATAATAATAATATTGCAGGTGTGCCATGTGCTGACATCTAGTGGCCAAAAGGGCTACACTGCATGTGCTAACATCTAGTGGCCAAAAGGGCTATGCTGCAGAATGGATAAAGCCAATCCATCACCAGAACATTCCCTTTAAACTTAGAGCATCTGTTAGGTGCCCTAAGAAAAACAAGCTAGTGGGTGCTCCTGCCTCTGCTTAAAAGGTGACCCTGTGTATTTGTTAGTTGAACTTTACTTTGTATGTTTCTATGAAGGCAGCCACATGTTCCGCTTAGTCAATCATTTGAGCAGGATACTTAATGAACACCTGCTGGCTTATTTTTCTTGGGGCATCGAACAGATACCCCCTAAAGGTAGTTAAAGGGACAAAATCACTTATTAATATCAAATCTATTGTATTGCCACAAGCACAAAAGGAAGAATGTAGACCAGGGATTCTTAAACTTTTCCAACTGGGACCTTGCTAAAAAATGATGCCATGCCCAAATTAAAAATATAGCTCAATTTACCTTTTAGTTGTCTCATTACCCAACTAGAACATTGGAATAAGCACATAAGGGGTGAATGATGCAGGCAGAGAAGACTTTACAGGATGGGATAACTTCTGTCAAAACTGCCTCCCCAGCTCTTCCTCACCAACAACCGGGGGGCACCTTACCAGTGAAGCTCCCGCCTCAGTTTGAGAAGCAGTCATGTTATCCACTGACCGCTCATAGTGAGGGGGTAGGGTTATCTGAGGGGACTGGTTTCACTTTGGATGTGAGTGGAGAAGAAAGCCTAATTACTCTAGTGCAATTACCACAAGATAAGCTAAAGGTACACAATGGTTTAATATTCAACTGTAAAGTTAAATGTTATAGCAATGTTGTGTAAGCGACTGTCGAAGTTCAGTCCTGACCTGCAGATTTTATTGCCCACATCCACATAAACTAGATACTTTAGTTCCCGAAGAAGAAGACATATGTAAACCAACACCCATCCCCTGTACCGAGTATATTAGGAAATGGGTGCATGCCGAGTGCTCCTTTTTGGGAACTTTATATATTTTTACAAAATCCATTTAATTTAACGGCACTGTTTGAAGTTTGCTTCAATAAAAAAAAATTAAAAAAACAGTTTGTACATAAATATTTTTATGTAACTCCATTTGTAGAACATTGACAGAGTGTTGTTTGTGGGGAACTTTCTGCGAATCAACATGGTTTCCATGAAGCTGCTATCTTATGCAATGGATTACTGGTCGAAAGGACAACTGAAGGCCTTATTTTTGGAACATGAGGTAAGAGGTAGAGGAGATTGAAGGAGTAATTGTTTATGGTATATCCATGGGTGTCTGATCATTGGGGTTTGATAGAACCTCAAACCCAGCAGTAGATCGGAGATCCCTCTTAGAGGAGAGGGGTGGACAGAACCAGAGAGTTGGACATGAAAACAATATTTCACTGTGATGCACATTGTACATATTGGTCTTTCATATAACTTCATTGTCTTTATTCACAGAGGCATATTAATGCTTCAGTGTATTTACTGCCAAAAATGGGTTGTTATCCAGTAATTGGACATGCATTTGTCACAAAAAGTATCTGAACAAAGGCTGATGCTTGCGTTTGTTTAGTAGAAAAATGTGATTCTACCTGGAAAGCATCAATAAGCAGGTTAGCACTCGTTTTTTGTGTTGTGTTTTATATAGCTAGACTATATAGTAAATGAATACCTAAAGTTCATACACACACTCATCCAGTCTGCTTGATATATTGAAACTTAAATGGGTTGTCTCGTATTGTCCTAATTCCCTTTTAGGTCATGTGTATGTCGTAGAGGGAGTTTTCTGCTTGGGAGTCCCCCTCTAATAGCCAGAACGGAGAGCTCTGCAGAAAGTAGCTCCCACCCTAGAGGACTTGGGGCCACCATGTATTACTTGGTCACCCATTCATTTGAATTTCTTCCATGTAATACCACATGTGTGGCCATGCTTCAGCTGCAAGGCTTGTTGCATTCAGTATATCGACAGAGGGTCCTTATTTTGAGAGGAGCATGTCCAGAAGAGAAAAATAGCGAACATATCCGAGTGCACCTACAAGTGAATTTCCTATTCCTATGCATCTACCGGCATATTTGATATAGAAGATATAGGAGCAGCCACCGCATGATTTTAGACACACATTTATATATTGGTTTGCAAAGACATGTGAGAGTAAGTTCACATGCAAACTCAAAAACGTCCGAAAATACGGAGCTGTTTTCAAGGGAAAACAGCTCCTGATATATATGGAACATTTGTTTGTTTTTTTACTTTGTTTTTTTTAAGCTTATATAAAATCCCTTTTAACTAAATGGTAATATTATTCATTATCTATGATCCACATCTTATCTACAATGGACCGGCATTGAGAAACAGCCTACTACCTAGATATAGTGACCTATGAATGATATATTTGTCTATTATAGGGTTACTTTGGAGCAGTTGGTGCCCTGCTGGAGCTTTTCAAGATGAATGATGATCATTAAAAGAAGACACTGCAGCTAATGTTTGTGCTACTCAAAGCCATTGTCTTAGAGGAACTTTCCTAAGCTGCTAGGAGACACATAAAGCCAATTCACACCTTCATGTTCTATCCTGTAAATAGTTGGGACTCCTCTGAACTGACACTGAGAGACTGTACATATATCTGTATATTTTATTGTAAGACAAACCGTGCAACATGGCCAAATGTACTGTAGTGATTTGGAACTAATTTTAATGCAGTAATTCTTTATATTTATTTGATGTAAATAGCCTTTAATCTGCCCTTTTTGTTGGGCTGCTGCTGTTAATCCTAGAGATCTCAGATTTATACTTTTTTTATTTTTTATCTTTTGAGATCGTTTGAAGAATTGTGTAATTTTGTATCGTGTCTGGGGCAATGACATCACATGGTTCGCTTTTCCACATGGGCTGTGTAATAAAGCAAGTGAATGATGTTAGAGAATTTGCTAGAATGTTCACATTTAGGGTTCCAGTCCAATAAACTTCCTTTAATCCAACAGCAATGGGACCTGAAACATGCCAGATTATGAAATGTTCTGGATTTTCATATGGACATAGGAAAGTATAAAAATTGACTTAAAGAGGACCTGCCCACTCTACTGACATGTCCGTTTTAGTAAGTACCGTATTTTTCGGACTATAAGACGCAGTTTTTAGCAAGAATAAATCCTGCTAAAAAGTCCCTGCGTCTTTTAGTCCGCAATCAAGGGACCCAGCATCGCTGGGCTCCCTGACCGCTTCATTACTTAACCCCTTCCCGACCCACGACGTGCCAGCACATCATGGAGCTGGAGGGGGATGATGTATGGAGCGGGCTCACGCGCTGAGTCCGCTCCATACACTGCAGGTGTCAGCTTCTGACACGCTGCTCTAACGGCCAGGGACAGCAATTTCGCTAGTCCTGGCAGTTTAAAGGGGTTTTGCCATAAAACACATGTATCCCCTATCCACGGGATAGGGGACACATGTGTGATCGATAAGGAGAACGGGGACTGAAAGTTACTAAGAGCGCTGCATGAGAAGCTGTGACTTCCGCGTTCTGTGTCCGGCAGTTTCATAGAGATGAATGGGATTCTTCTGCGCATGTGCGAGCGGCTCCCCATTGATCTCTATGGAGCTGCGGTACAGACAAGCCAAACACAGACCCCGGAAGTCCAGGCTTCTCATGTATCGCTTTGGGTGAATTTCGGTGTGGATAGGGGATAAATGTTTTTTATGGCAAACCCCTTTAACTAGTTAAATGCCGTGGTTAATAGCGACTGCGGCAATTATAGGGGTTTTTCTATGAAAGACACTTATGACATATCCACAATATATGTCATAAATGTCAGATAGATGTGGGTCCCACCCCTGGGACCTGCACTTATCTCTAGAACGGGCCCCCTAAAACTCGTTCTAGCTTTCTGTGCTCTCCTGGCCACTTGATTACATGTGGAGTTACTGAAACAGCATAACTCGCTGAGCTATGCTGTTTCCGTAACTCCCATAGAACTGAACAGTAGTTACGGAAACAGCATAGCTAGCATTCTACGCTGCTTCCTTAACGGCCATTCACTACTATGGGAGTTAGGGAAACAGCGTAGTTACGCTGTTTCAGTAACTCCACATGTAACCAAGTGGCTGCTGGTTCAAGTCCCCTAGGGGAACTAATAAAATGTGTAAAAAAAAAAACCTTTTTCCCATTTTTCCCCAAGCACAATGTAAAAATAAAATAAATTGGTATCGCTGTGTCCGTAAAAGTCCGATCTATTACAATATACCATTATTTAACTCGCACGATGAGTTTAAAAATGTAAAACATCATAACAGTTTTTTGGTCACTTTAGTGCTTAAAATATGAAATAAAAAAAAAGTGATCAAAAAAATCGTATGTACCAAAAAATGGTGCCAATAACACTACAACTCGTCCCGCAAAAAATAAGCCCTCACACCACTCAATCGATGAAAAAAAATCTAAAATAATTTTGCCTCTCAGAATGTGGTGATACAGAATAAATTCTTTTTTAACAAATCATTTTTTTCCTATTTTCTGTTGTCTAAAACCTGGGTGCGTCTTATGGTCAGGTGTGTCTTATAGTCCGAAAGATACGGTACTTGTATTCCTCTTAAGGGCATGACCACACGTGGCGGATTTCCTCCGCAACTGTCCGCATCAATGCCGCACAGAATCTGCGTTGCAGATTCTGCTGCGGATCTGCACAAAATGTGCAGTACATTGATGCGGACTAGCTGCTGCGGACTGCGGGAAAAGTGCTTCCCTTCTCCCTATCAGTGCAGGATAGAGAGAAGGGACAGCACTTTCCCTAGTGAAAGTAAACGATTTTCATACTTACCGGCCGTTGTCTTGGTGACGCGTCCCTCTTTCGGCATCCAGCCCGACCTCCCTGGATGACGCGCCAGTCCATGTGACCGCTGCAGCCTGTGCTTGGCCTGTGATTGGCTGCAGCCGTCACTTACACTGAAACGTCATCCTGGGAGGCCGGACTGGAGACAGACGCAGGGAGTTCTCGGTAAGTATGAACTTATATGTTTTTTTACAGATACATGTATATTGGAATCGGTAGTCACTGTCCCGGGTGCAGAAACAGTTACTGCCGATCGCTTAACTCTTTCAGCACCCTGGACAGTGACTATTTACAGACGTCTCCTAGCAACGCTCCCGTCATTACGGGAGCCCCATTGACTTCCTCAGTCTGGCTGTAGACCTAGAAATACATAGGTCCAGCCAGAATGAAGAAATGTCATGGTAGTAAAACCAATACGCTCCGCAGCACACATAATATCTGCGGACTTCATTGCGGAATTTTGACTCTCCATTGAAGTCAATGGAGAAATTCCGCCATGAGTCCGCCACTGCTCCGCAACAGACAGAGCATGCTGCGGACACCAAATTCCGCTCCGCAGCCTATGCTCCGCAGCGGAATTTTATGCCTCGTCTAAACGAACACTGCTAAATTAAAGTGTAAGTCAATGGACAAACGGCACCGCTGCGGATTAACGCTGCGGAGTGTCCGCAGCGGAATTTAAGTGAAATTCCGCCACGTGTGAACCCAGCCTTATAATAATTCTGAAGCATCTTTTCTTAGAGCTCTGCATTGTGCCATTCCTCTGTTATTCCTCCTGGAATTTTATGAATAAATTGGACAATCCCCATAGACAAGAAGAATGGTAAACCCAGTTGTCAATCAGTGCTGACGGTCTCAGACTGTGTTCCAGGAATACACACTAGGAAGGCAAGATCTTACCTCCAGAAAGACGGCTCCGAATAACTGCTTGTAAAAATCTTCTATCACTTTGTTATAATCTTTGGGGCTCTCGTCATTGATTATCTGTAGAAAATATTCTGGTTTTGGTTTTGTGAGACTACAGATTATCTTGAAATTATGTGCCAGAAATAAATGCCAGATTATCAGAATGTCTTTGGATTAATGGAAATTTATTGTACTTGAAGGCAGCACATTTAAGCAGTAACCATTCAGCCATTGTGATATTTCCGGCGTGGCATTTTGTCAGCTACTTCACACTTGTAAACTGCTTTCACAGGCAGTCCATACAGTTCTCAGACCAAAATGACTTAAAAATGTTTTGCTGGAGACATGCCCTCCACCCCTTTCAAGATGTTCCTTGGTGGGGTTTGTCAGTGTTCTCATTGATAATGAGCAGGGCTGCTAAAGCTATGTGCTTTGACATATAGCAAAAACTATCCTCTAATATGGAATATTTGCTTTCTGATTTTTAAAAATTGGCTGTTTGTTTCTTCAGAACCTTTTTCATTTGTTTGAATTTTGGTTGTATTTCAATTTTTCACATTAAAAATGTAAAATTTTTTTGGACAGAAGTATTGATTGCCTATGCCTTGTTGTAAAATAGAAGATATACTTGAAAGGGTATTCATAAGAAGTTAGCGCCTATTACTTGTGACTGGAATATCCCTTTAAATTATTGAAAACTGGGCATTGTGAGTCATTTTAACACTACCTTATCTTCTGTAATAGAAGATAGTCTAAATGACTGTCGTTTGACACAGGGTCACTTTCTGTATGATGTATACCTCAAGTGTCCTGAACGAACCATATACTTAAAGGAACACTAAGCGTAGAGTCAGCAATATAATATAAGTGAAGCATATAGAAAGTGCTGCTACTATCATTTTACACATATGTATGTAAGGGCCAGTTCACATATGTCTGATGCTCCGTCACAATTTTGTATAATAGCAATATTGTCACAGCATCAATGTCTTCCTAAACCTGACAGAGAAACATTGGTTCTCAGAACTGGAGATATCTGATATAAAATCGCGATCACGAGGGCAGAGATTTTTCTGGACCGCCTATCACTAATTACATGGAGGAACACTACAGTCAGCCTCTACTTAGCCCATTATGGCTGCTTCCAATCACCAGTAGATTACATTAAACCCAGAGTCATAGAGATTGACTGGAAGTTTAGCGTCCATAAAGCGTTGTTAAAGGGAATGTGACGCTAGAAAAAAATGTATTTTTTTTTTAGTTAAACAATTAGTGTATAGGGGATTAAACATTGTTCTAATTTTTTTAATTTTTTTCACGAGTCAGGAAATATTATAAATTAGATTCTAATTTATAATATTTCCCAGTGCTGGTCACTAGATGGAGCAATTCCCAAAATTGTAGCATTGCATTTTGTAAAGCAACCACATTGCTTTATTCTGCAAAATTTGAGAATACTCACTCGCTCTAGTGAGCTCCCAGAATCCCCCTCTCCTTTATCCTGGCTAGTGCCGGGAGAAACGAGGGGATTGAACGGTCAAACCTCCTACACTGTGTGTCGCCATTTTTTGAGCTAACACACAGTGTAGTAGGTTTACATACACTAGTAAACACACACTAAAACACTTACATACACAGAAATAACTTACCTGCTCCAGTCGCCGCCGCTCCCTCCGGTCCGTCTGCTACCGCCGCTCCAAGTGCACAAGTCCGGAAGCCGCGACCGGAAGTAGTAATCTTACTGTCCGGCCGCGACTTCCGGTCTACAGGAAAATGGCGCCGGACGGCGCACAGTTCAACTTGGACTGTGTGGGAACGGCGCATGCGCCGTTCCCACACAAACGGCGTACAGCATAGTGGATGGAACGGGTCCCGTTCGCATTCACTATGGGACTGTAGCTGCCGTATTCCATGTCTGTATGTGTCGTTAATCGACACATACAGAAATGGAAAAAAAAATGGCAGCCCCCATAGGGAAGAAAGAGTTCAAAAATAAAAAAAGTAAAACACAAACACACAAATAAATATAAAAGTTTCTAATAAAACACTAAAATCAAACTGATGTAAAAAAAATAATTTTCATGACACTGTTCCTTTAAAGTTTCAACAAACCTTTAAAAGCTAGCAGCAAATCTGTGATATATTATATTACACCCTTTATTTAGAATGTTCTGTTGGGTTTTTAGTAACAGAAATCTACGAGCAGTGCCAGAGTAGTTTAACTGTTAGTCTGTAAATCAGCGGTAGATTGAGATCCGGAGCCACGACCAGACCAGACCACTTTTGCACTATATTGAAGAAATTGAAAACTGATATTGTTACTGCAGACTTAGGCTGGGTTCACACGACCTATTTTCAGACGTAAACGAGGCGTATTATGCATCATTTTACGTCTGAGAATATTGCTGCAATATGTCGGCAAACATCTGCCCATTCATTTGAATGGGTTTGCCGACGTATTGTGCAGACGACCTGTAATTTACGCATCGTCGTTTGACAGCTGTCAAACGACGACGCGCAAATGGACTGCCTCGGCAAAGAAGTGCAGGGCACTTCTTTGCCACGTAATTTGAGCTGTTCTTCATTGAACTCAATGAAGAGCAGCTCAAGATATACGAGCGTCACAGACGCCTCGCAAAATGCGAGGAGGAGCATTTACGTGTGAAACGAGGTAGCTGTTAACAGTCTGTCTTTTCACACGTAAATGCCTCTCATCGTGTGAACATACCCTTACTGCAAATGACAAGTCCTTCGCCCACACTGAAGGTAAAAAGAAATCAATGTTACTGGCAGTGTAGTCTTCTCCTTCCATTTGACAAAAAAAAAAACATATTGTTGGAAGTCCTGCCTTGGATGTCCAATTGGTGGACATGGAAATTTCACGGTGGTGGGAAAAGTCTGCTGTTCCGCACGTCTTGTGGTACAGAGTAGACTAGAAATCTAAGTGAAATTTTCAGTTTCTACAGGAGTTATGCTTTCATAAACTTCACCCAACACTAAGCACAGTAGAATACAATATTCGTATGCAGAATACTGTAGAGCAGAATTTTTGGAAGTTTATTCAGAACTTTCTGATATTCAAGAACTACAATTTCTACAATATTTTGCTGTTTTTTTTTTCTTTAGAAATGAAACAGATTCTTCTTCGAAAACTGGAGTTTTATCATTCTATAATGTGCTTGAAATATGTATATTTTTTCTGTGGCCTACTACAACGTTGAAGATCCATAGGGTAAAGTTTGTTCTTCGATTTATGTTGAGAATACATTTAATATGATTTCGTTGAATATGTTTCCTTGTTTGTCAAATTGTTTTGATATCTGTAAAAAACCTGTTAATATGTGAAACATTGTATAAATTTGTATTTCATTTGTCATCATTTTCATTCTGACGTAATAAATACTTGCCAACAGTGTCTCTGCTTTAAATAAAGCTTGCAACATTTTAATGTTGTTTTTCTTTCCTTATACTTTTGCTATCGAGTAGAACTTAAAAATTGTAGTTGTTGCCGATAGCAACTAGTTGTGAGACTGCTTTTCAACCTACCTTAGAAAATGACAGCTGGAATCTAGTTGTTATGGGCAATAGTCTCTACTGGGGTAGGTTGAAAGTAAAGGTAGTAAGCTTATTGGTTTCCATTAACAACTTTTTTTCCAGTTTTATTAAGATTTATTTGGGTCTTTCTCACTAAGGCAAGCCTCTTTCTTTGAGGACATATGATTGTCATTGAGGGGTGTTCCCTGCTCGGGACCTCCCTTTATGAGCCAGAATGGAGACCTGCTGGCAAAGAGCATCTTCAACGGGTGTACCTGTCCTATCCATGGACTACATGGACAGCCATTCATTTGAATAGCCGACTTGTAAAACTGCGCTTCCCCTATAGTTTCTTTTATTACCTAATTGGTCATAACCTGAATATTATGGTACGATAATTTAACGTTTTAGGGATTTTTTTCTATTCAGTGACGCACCTTAAATAATTTTCAACAAAAATGGGTAAGTAACACGCCATGTGGTGCAGTGCCTAGGGCGTCCAGGGGGAGGGGGGGGGCGGCTGCAGGATCCTTTTTTCTATTTTATTTTTTTTAAATTAAAAATGTATCTTGTGACTGGGCAGTGGGGGGGGTATGCGCTTCTTAGGCTGTAAGACACGCCCACAGTTAGAGGATTAGCCAGAACTGCTCATGTGAGCCGCCGTGGCCAATTCGCGAATAGTGGGTGTGTCTTAGGCTTGGACGGCAGAGCAGAGCAGGACAGGACGGCACCGCAGCAGGTCAGGTAAGAAAATGTTCAATAACGTTAATTCATGTATTTCGATACTAAGCTGTGTAATACAGCCATTGCCCTTCTTCCTACGTGTGTTCAGGCGCGCGGCCAGCATGAGGTGATGCAAAACACCCCCATGTTCTGTCTTCAGTGCCGACACCGCTGCTCATTAGTGCAGCGCCGGACGCATCACCTTATGCTGACCGCACGTGCACACTTGTTGTCAGGAGCAGGGTAATGGCTGTATTGCACAGCTGCAGCCCCGCTCTAACAGCGGAGATCAGAGAAACCGCTGATCTCCCCCGCTATTCCCCTTAATGCTGGGATCAAAGCTGACTGCAGAATTCAAGGGGAAAATGCAAAGGGAGATGCCCCTTGGATCGCAACACAGGGAATCCCTGTGACGCGATTGCGGGACATACCATATATGGACAGATAGCCCAGGGTCCATTGAAGGACCCCATGGCTGTCTGTCCAGATTTCCTGTTGTTAGGGTATACTTAGGTATGTAATGGGATATAGATATATCTCAGCAAATTAAAGTTTAAAAATTAAAAAAATAAAGTAATGTTAAAATTAAATAAAAAAATACACATCCATTTTTTACAATAAACATTAAAATGAAAAAGTCTTAATACATAAAATATACACATTCGGTATCGTCACGACCATAATAACCTGCACAACAAATTTCTAGCATCATTTATGTGAACACTGTAAAAAAACAAAAAACAAAAAAGGCTTTCTCTCACTTATTAATGTGAGGCACGAGGTGTTATGAATTTTTAACCTGCATGCTCCTCACATTAATAGTAATTAACCCCATCATGTACCTCACACAATAACCCAATGTTGTCCATTATGACTGAGAAACACGATGGGGTTAATTACTTATAGGCTAGATTCACACGAGCGTATGAAACCTCGGACGTGAAAAACTGCCATTATACTGTGTGGGGCAGCTATGGGGAGCATTATACTGTGGAGGCAGCTATGTTGGTGTTATGGTAAACATTAGTCTCACAGGACAGTGGGACAAAGGCTAGGTGGTTCCTGTGCACGGCATACCACCTCCAAAGTGTCGAAAAGATATAAACTCCAAAATATCATAGACAAAACAAGAGAACACAAGGAGTCATAGACTATCAGTAATATGAAAATAGAAAATCTCGATCTTTATTGATACACAAAAATACACAATGCAAAATTGCACAATAAAAAATTGTAGAGGATCCAACATGACATTGGACTGTATGAGAGCCACTAAAGACCAGTGTGATTTACAAGGTATTATAGGACTGGTGCAGTGACGTAACTACCGCTATAGCAGCCGTAGCGGCTGCTATGGGGCCCGCAGCATGAGGGGGCCCGTGCCACCTACCGGCACGGGCCCCCCCATGGCCGGAGGCTCCGCTAGCAGCTGCTGTGGCTGTTACAGCGCAACACAACTGAAGGGGTTGTTCCTACAAAAGACATGCATCCCCTATCCACAGGATAGGGGATACATGTGTGATCGCTGGGACGCCCAGCGATAAGGAGAACGGGGGATCGAAAGTCCCCCGAAGTTCTCCATGACATACCTCGGACTTCCAGGGTCTGTCTGCAGCTCCATAGAAATGACTTGCGCACCGGTCGCGCTTGTGCGCATGCGTGACCAGCGCTCCTTTCATCTTTATTGAACTGTGCAGACGCCGGAAGTCCGATGTTTGTCATAGAGAACTTCACTCCTTATCGTTGCCAGCGATCACACATGTATCGCCTATCCTGTGGATAGGGGATACATCTCTTTTGCAGGACAAAATATAGGCCGTTTTTTTTTTGTTTTTTTTGGGGGGGGGGGGGGCGTTATCTACAGGGGGGGGTCTGTATGGCGTTATCTACAGGTGGCTGTGTATGGCGTTATCTACAGGGGCTGTATATGGCGCTATCTACAGGGGGCTGTGTATGGTGCTATCTATAGGGGGCGCTGTATGGTGGAATCTATAGGGAGGCACTATCTACAAGGGGGGTTGTGTGATACCCAGCGGAGGGGTGGGGCCCCAGTCAAACGTTGGCTATGGGACCCAGTCTTTCCTAGTTACGCCCCTGGACTGGTGCATACAAAAGGTATAGTCCAATAATTATGATGTAGTGGTGCAATGCACCTTTCTGGAGAATACTTTGTTTAGAGATATATAAAATGCCTAGTAACAACAATGAAGATACACTGTACCTTTGTAGGTATGAAGTACATTAAGAACTAGATAGATAGATAGATTGATAGATAACATGTTCACACAAAGAGGGGATAAGCAGTGATATATATGGTGAAGGCAAGGGTTGCATGTAACTAGGACAACCCAGATTAATTAACCAAAGATGAAATTCCCATCAAGAAGTCAGAGGCAAAGTGCCTAACCCATAAAAAGAATGTGGTTGGGATGGCTCAAGGAAGCGCCCCAACTCGCGTTTCGTGTGTAGCTTTATCAAGGGGTGATAGCAGTGTGTTCAGATCGAACTTTAAATAGGGGGCTGTGTGGAGGCATGTGATATCGCGGGGCCAATCATAGCCCGGGTCAACAGCGCATGCGCATGATTTAACGACATGACGCGAAAACCCGTCCCGGACCATCAAGAGCTTCCGCGCATGCACCGCTCCCGGGACGCGTCACCAGGGAGACGGAGCAGGCGCAGAGCATCAAGAAGACAGCCCAGAGCGGAGACTCCGCAAATTGATTCACAGCGCATGCGTACCCCCTGGGGAAGATGTGGATAAACGAGAAGACAAAAAAGGTAAGTGATCTGCGTCATATGAATAATATATATTATTGCTCTGCACTGAGTAAGTGCCCCCAAGGGGAGCCACCCGAAAAAGACTCATCCCTTCTTCCGTGAACATGTCATTCAAACAGGAAATGTGATTTCAAAAATGAAAATACAAGTCGTTGACAATAACCTAAGAAACCATAAACATGGTAATAACAATATCAAATGCAGTGAATATAGATTCAATTTATATCTGCTTTGTTGTATCTGGCTGGTTATGAAAAATAACTGGCCAGATACAACACAGCACAGGCCAGAATTACCAGGGTGGGAAGGGCCATTGTTTTTGTGATTTCCCAGGCTAGTAATACCAGCCTGCGGCCGCCCCAGTAGCCGACCATCCCTACAGATGGTCGGGTACCCGATTGTACCCGGCTCCTCATGGCACCCCTGGATAATAATGGGGTGCTTAGTGTTAGCCTCTTTACCGGCTAACACTAAGCCCTTCCTTAGTAATGGACGCGGTCTATCAGACTGCCACCATTACTAAGGCAGTTGTAAAGAAGTTAAAAAACCCCACCAACACAGAAAAAATATATATTTTTTAAAAATATCTATTTTATCCCCGCACACAACCCTCTTTAACTATTTTATTGAAAATAAAAACGCCGTAATCAATGTAGTCCTCGAAACCAACATAGTCCAATGACCAAACCTGTAAAAAACACACAAAAAAAACAACACATTAGTAACACTAATAAGTAAAAAATGCAAATCATTATTATACTTACCTTTCTGGGTCTGTAACAGTAAACTAAGCAGTGACAGATCTAAGCTGTCATTGGTTAGAACTAAGTTGTCATTGGTTAGTTTACATCACATGCTCCCAGGTTACCTCAGTTCATTGGCTTACTTTTAATAGTAGAACAATTTACTGATGTAAACTAAAAGAGAGGAAACAAAACACGGCGCCACGTAGAATTGTACAGGAGAATACAGGAGAATTGTAGAGAACAGGTGAGAACTAGCAGGTACAACACTAAGGGCATGACCACACGTGGCGGAATTTCACTTAAATTCCGCTGCGGACACTCCGCAGCGTTAATCCGCAGCGGTGCCGTTTGTCCATTGACTTACACTTTAATTTAGCAGTGTTCGTTTAGACGAGGCGTAAAATTCCGCTGCGGAGCATAGGCTGCGGAGCGGAATTTGGTGTCCGCAGCATGCTCTGTCTGTTGCGGAGCAGTGGCGGACTCATGGCGGAATTTCTCCATTGACTTCAATGGAGAGTCAAAATTCCGCAATGAAGTCCGCAGATCTTATGTGTGCTGCGGAGCGTATTGGTTTTACTACCATGACATTTCTTCATTCTGGCTGGACCTATGTATTTCTAGGTCTACAGCCAGACTGAGGAAGTCAATGGGGCTCCCGTAATGACGGGAGCGTTGCTAGGAGACGTCTGTAAATAGTCACTGTCCAGGGTGCTGAAAGAGTTAAGCGATCGGCAGTAACTGTTTCTGCACCCGGGACAGTGACTACCGATCTCAATATACATGTATCTGTAAAAAACATATAAGTTCATACTTACCGAGAACTCCCTGCTTCTGTCTCCAGTCCAGCCTCCCAGGATGACGTTTCAGTCTAAGTGACGGCTGCAGCCAATCACAGGCCAAGCACAGGCTGCAGCGGTCACATGGACTGGTGCGTCATCCAGGGAGGTCGGGCTGGATGCCGAAAGAGGGACGCGTCACCAAGACAACGGCCGGTAAGTATGAAATTCTTTTACTTTCCCTAGGGAAAGTGCTGTCCCTTCTCTCTATCCTGCACTGATAGGGAGAAGGGAAGCACTTTTCCCGCAGTCCGCAGCAGGTAGTCCGCATCAATTTTCGGCACATTTTGTGCAGATCCGCAGCAGAATCTGCAACGCAGATTCTGTGCGGCATTGATGCGGACAGTTGCGGAGGAAATCCGCCACGTGTGGTCATGCCCTAAGAGATGCAGATAAAACACGGGGATAAAGTTGCTGCCTGGTCCATAAACCGCAACAACAACAAGTTGTTGCCAATATACAAGCAGGAAAAGAGAAAAAACAAGGACCACAAATGGCACTGCTAATAAGAGGGAAATATAAAATTAACAGTGTTCATAGTTTAATAAAAATATATAAGTCGACAAGCTATGCATTTTAACGCCGGACAGGCATCTTCATCAGGCCAATATATTGGCCTGATGAAGACTCATGTCCGGCGTTGGAATGCGTAGCTTGTTGACATATATTATTTTTATTAGACTATGTGTTTAGTCTGTGGTCGCTGACCACAAACTCCTTCCATCCAGTCGACGCCCTTCTCTCCAGAGATGTCTGCACATGCGGCCGTCCTGTTTCACAGTGACCACCAGGGTGCGCTCGCGAGGTCAGTCGAGACTTAAGGCGCCAAAGTGCACACGGGTGGGAGATTGAGTTGATTGCTCCCAGAGCACCCTGGGCTATAAGAAGGGCTGTGCCACTCCTGTCAATGCCTGAGCCTTTTTGTCTACCCTAGTCTGTCTAAGCAAATAGCCTCCTAGTGTTTCCCAGTTCCCAGTGTTTCCCTGCCACCTGTAACCTGTATCCCGTGCTATCCTGGTCAAGTACCCTGTTGAGCTGAAGTCCTGCTGTGCTGTGTACCACGCCTGTCCTGCTACACCACGCCTGCAGCCTGCCTGCTGCCTAGTCCCAGCAGAGCCTGTCTTGCTACTGTCTGAGCTACCACAGGTACATTATACGAACTATAGACAGTGGCCCGTGTCCTGTTGGCCAGCTGCCATACCGTCAAGACGGTACGGTCCAGTGGGTCCACGTACCCAACGTGACACTATGAACACTGTTGATTTAAATTTCCCTCTTATTAGCAACGCCGTTTGTGGTCCTCGTTTTTTCAATGTACTGATGTAACCAGCATGGTGTAATTTGCTCCAGCTGCAGGAGTGTTTTTTTTCTAAAAAATAATAAGCTGTGACCTCATCAATAATAGGGGGGCAGGGGAGGGAATGTTAATGGGGTAGCACTGAGCATTTCTTTTAGGGTATGCCCACGCGTAGCATAAATACTGCAGGTTTTCCTTAACGGATTTCATTGCAAAAAAATCCACAGCATAATACAGTAGCAGCAAATTTCAAACGTGAACAAACCTATTCCACACGCTGCATAAAAAAACCCACTGAAAAAACGTTCATAAATTGACCTGCAGTGCGTTTTTTAATCTGCAAGAATGTCAATTTATGCTGCGGGATCGCTGGTTTTCTGTTGCAGGTTTTTCTTATTGAATTCATTGGGGAGGTAAAACCCGTAACAATTAGCACGTTGCAATTTTTGCAGCGGAAAAGCTGCGTTATCGGGGGCGTCCGCACTACAAGTGCCTAGGGCAGAACCAACTCCAAATACGGCCCTGACTATGTTACTTTTTTCATCAATTTGATTCCTTTTCTACCATTAGTTTACGTCACAACTGAAAAATGTTTTGCTTTTATTTTTTTTAACGTATTGATTTGCTTCAAAATTACATAGACATAATTACTTAGAGGAATCTGCAGTTCACACAGTATTTCTGAAGAACTTTAACAGAGGGCAGGTCACAGTTCAAGGGTCATGGACATGCTTCATTACACAGCAAGGAGTCAATACAACATAAAATGGAATGATAGATTAGGTATCACAAAACAGAAGTGATGGTGATGCTTATAATCATGGACTAGGAAGGACAACCTGCAATTTACCTTAGCTGGATAAACACCTGCATTGTAGAAGACTTTCCCAGGAGGATTTATCATTATATCTTAAGCCACAGTAAGGGGTATGTTCACACGCTGTGACCAAAAGCGTCTGAAAATTACGGAGCCTTTTTCAGGCGAAAAACAGCTCCTGATTTTCAGACGTTTTTGTAGCAACTCGCATTTTTCGCAGCGTATTTTACGGCCGTTTTTGGAGCTGTTTTTCAATGGAGTCAATGAAAAACGCCTCCAAACACGTCCCAAGAAGTGTCCTGCACTTCTTTTGACGAGCTGTCATTTTACGCGCTGTATTTTGACAGCAACACGTAAAATTAAGGCTCGTGGGAACAGAACACCGTAAAACCCAGATGTTTGTAGGCGTAATGGAACCGTTTTTTCAGGCATAATTCGAGGCGTAAAACGCACAAATTACGTCTGAAAACACTGCGTGTGAACATACCCTAAACAGTACCAATTATTATGGATAGATATGCAGTGTAATGAGTTATCTAACACAGATGTCCAGTGCTTTATTCTCATGGGAGCGTATACAAGTCCTCCAACCCTAGGTTTTCAGCCTGTGGTATATATACCCCTGGGTGTACACTCCGTGTCTCTTGGGCAGCGTTTCCCAACCAGGGTTCCTTAAAACCCTGGATTTCCTTTGAACCTACTGTTGCCAGCAGTTGTCCAGAAGAAAGCAGCAGGAACACCTGTCATCTGTAGGGATGGACTTATTTTATCCTACTCAAAGGCAATTGGCAATACAGTCAACAAATCTAGGGTAGAATATAGGAGAGATCAAGAATGATATCTGTCTTATCTTCTTCCATCAAGCATCTTTGAGGTAGGAATGGCAGTAGGGGTACCCGGGATTACCAAAAATGTTCAGAGGTTCTCCCATGGTAGCAATGTGGGAAATCAGTTCTTTAGGGGGTACTAGCTCTGTCTTCATGTTGTGCTTTGAATTGGTGCAGCACAGTGTGTGTGATCATAGCCTTGGGGGCATTTTAATACAATTTATTAGAGTTTGGCTTGTAGAATATTGAGAAACACTGGTCCAAATAAAAAAAACTGGTGTCCATTGTTTAGCTTGCTTTTTCAGCTTTCTTTATACTACTGACTGCTGTATACAGTGCCTGTATTTTTCTAGTCAGGGCCGGCCTTAGGGTTGCGCAACCTGTGCAGTTGCGCTGAGAACATGATCTGTCCCTGCTGATGGGGCACAACCGATGGCCTGGCACCCAATATGTAACACTCGTGGATTTTTTTCTTACAGATGTTTCTGCTGCAAATCCACAACGTAATACAGTACCAGCAGCGCAAATAAGTTTTCAAGTAAACACATCTGCACGTTGCACAATTTTTCTGCACATAAATTGAACAGATTTTAAAATCTGCAGCATGTCAATTTATCTTGCATTGCCATCTCAGAATTGTATTTCGCAGTTTATAAAAAAACAAACCAAAATCTGCAGCATATAATCCGCACCTGTTTCCGCATCAAAAAGTAATATCCGCATATAAAACATTGAAAACGTATTTTACCTGCGGAAATATGTGTGTTTATCTACGGTTTCTATGTGGATTTTCCACGAATCCCACAACGTGTGTATGTACTTTTACTACTGCTGTGCTCTTAGGAAACCCAGGATTCCAGATTGGGAAACTGCTTTTATAAACTACAGTAGTTGTAAATGTGGTGCACCATCTGCCCAGCAGGTGGCACTCTGTTCACTTCCAATTTGCATGTAGGAGGCAAGACAGAAGCGTCACACAAGACTCTGAAGTATTGTAGAGCTACAAAACTTGATTTCCGGCACTTTCTTTATCTAGTCATTAGATTAGAGTATATTCAGCACTGATAAAAAATAAAATACAATATATTGTGCTTTGCAGTTGTTTGTAGTACCTGAAAGATTTCAAAATATTTCAGAATATTTGAAAACATAGAAACTTATTTGTTCTAAGACGTCTGAGCGAAGAGATACGGCATCTGTGTACACATGACTGATTGGAAGCCTCAATCAGCCAACAAAAACAATTAATCATATATTTCACAGACACATTGCGAGGGCTCAGATCATAACAGAAATAGTCACGTGATCACCAATCTTCCTGCCTGTCTTTATCTATTAATACCCCTGATTCCATGATATTGCCTCTGACATTCTCCAGAGTATTAAACTTTTTAACGTAAACCTTTATTTTCAGTCAAATTTTGGCAAAAATGTCAAACTCAACAATATAAATGCATTTTGCAATTTATTATCTTTTCATATTATACATTATTATCGTTATTGTTTTTGTGCTATTTTCTCTTTTAAATTACCATTTGCTATTGATTCCTACTAACACCAGTATCAAGGAGCTGTCATTAAAGGTGACGGCTCTTCCAGGGATAGTGACGCTCTTGTTCAGGGGCTGTGTCTGGTATTGCAGACCAGTGGTACAAGCAAAGATGTATTTCTAATGTCATATAACCCCTTTATCAAATTGCTTCTCTCCATATTCTAAGTATGCTCCGAATGCCGGACTGTGCCAGGACATACTTGGACGAGTAGTGCCAATCCACCAATCCATAATGTCATCATTGGTGAGAAAACTACTGTGCTAGAGCTCCCTGTTCCCATTTCTTACTGTCATACTGTATGAACCTCATAGAATCTGCCTAGAGTATATTTCCTTTTCATGCTGATTTTCAAATAAAAGTTACAGATAAAAGAGTTAAAGGAGCCCATACACATTAGAGGTTCCCGTTGATGTCAGCGGAATCGGTCTACTATCTAATGTGTATAGCGCGTATGTCAGATGTCAGGGGAGAATAGGATCCAGCATGTCGAATTTCAACATGCCCGATACTTTATGGGTGATGGGTGAATGGGTGATAAGCTGCTGCCAAAGGGGTCTGGCAGTGGCTTATTCCTCTCTACCCATTGCCATGGGTGCTTGTTTATGGTGGAGTTGGGAAAAATCAGTTACATAATGTGAATGGCCACCATTATATTCACACAGAGCATTAGGGTTGTTTTTGTGACTTTTTGTTTTTTTTTTCTTAACGGGAGCAGGTGTTTGCTGTTAGTCAATAGGAAAATATGATGTTCTTAGCATTTAGGTATGTTACGTGTCTCTTTTGATACCGGTGACATTTTCCATAATGCAGCATGCTCTGGGAATGGCCTTTTTGAGAACATTTTTCCCCTGTAGACATCAGATTTTATGATACTTTCATAGAAATGAAATCTGCTGATCTGCTTGGTACTCACTGCTCTCTGCTAACAATCCTCCATGATGACGTTTCGTCCAGGGTGATGACATGTCACCGTACCACCTTACCACTATGGCCAATCACAGCCTGACGAGGAGGTGTAGATTTGTTTCAATAGAAAAATACACATATTTCTGAATGTAATAAATGCACTTATGTGATTTTTTTACATACAGGTTTAATTATGTGTGTGTTTTCTTGGGAATCCATGCACAAGAAAACACACCCAAAGCTTGTAGTGATGCCAAAATCAGAGTATAGCCTGAAAGAAATGCAGGATCTTCTAAAACACCAAAAATATACACCCACACAAAAAAAAAAAAAGTTGCGCTGGAAAAATCTTGTTTTCCTATTCACTCCAAGCTAACATCTGGACGATGAACATTTTTACTTTAAAAAACATAGACATAACATAGAAAAGCCCAGTATAAAGCCCGTCTTACTAATACCTTTCACTACGCTTACTAATACCTGTTGTAAAACAGCTCTGCCATGTCTCTGGAGGTAAAGCCATCAATGCAAACAGGAAGCCGGAACTAGGACACCTGGGGGGAATCCATTCTTTTGTTGTTGTTACAGCACAATGAAGATCTGGAAGAGCCTGTATTGACGGGTAAACACGCTCTTTAATTACAGTCATTTGGAGAGAACACATATGATTCCTATTTTATCCCCGGATGTTAAAAAGCACCATTCATTTTGGTTTACAGCAGTAAATGTGTAGCATTGTTTTCATAGCATTGACTTGCCTTGATAACAAACAAATGGCAGCACTTATTCAAGATTATAAACTGGGGAAAGTACATATTTCAATGACACATTTATGGGTGAGAAGAGGTGGGCATGTGGGTCCTGTGAAGTGTTGCTCAGGATACAGACTTTACCCAGGGAGCATTGCTGGCTCTCCGTCAGTACCTTTACTGAGGCTGCGGAACATAAGCTTATCAATGACAATATTGCTGGGAATTCATTCCTTGCTTCCAATGGTTGAGCATGTAGTGCTACGTTAGCCCCTTAAGCACGCAGCCAATTTTAGTCTAATTATATGTCGATTTTTTTCTTGTTTTTTCATTTGTCGCATTTTTAATGGCACCATTTTGGGGCAGATATAATGTATTGTATCACTTTTATTCCTTTTTTTTTTTTAAGGGAGAGAGAAAAAAAAATTCAATTCTGCCATTGTTTTCAGGTTTTGTTTTTGACCTTCACCATGCAGTATAAATTACATGTAAACGTTACTTTGCGCATTAGCACAGTTGCGGCAATACCAAATGTATATAGTTTTTTTAAAATGTTTTACTACTTTGCAAATTAAGAAAACTTTCCAGGACCCATAAGATTGTTAGGGTATGTTCACAAGCACTGTTTTCAGACGTAATTCGGGCATTTTACGTTTATGCCTGAAAAAACGGCTCCATTACGTCTACAAACATCTGCCCATTGCTTGCAATGGGTTTTACGATGTTCTGTTCCCACGAGGTGTTATTTTATGCGTCGCTGTCAAAAGACGGCATGTAAAAAGACGTCCGCGAAAAAGAAGTGCATGTCACTTCTTGGGATGTTTTTGGAGCCGTTTTTCATTGACTCCATTGAAAACAGCTCCAATAACGTCCGTAAAATACGCTGCGAAAAACGCAAGTTGCTACAAAAACGTTTGAAAATCAGGAGCTATTTTCGCCTGAAAACAGCTCCGTATTTTCAGACGTATTTTGCTAAGCCGTGTGAACATACCCTTTTTTTTCTGTCGACATAGCTGTATGAGAACTTTTTTGGGGGGACAAGTTGTATTTTTGAATGTCACCCTGTTGGGGTATATATGATGGATTGTATACCATTTATAAAAAAAATTCTTAGGTGGGTGAAAAAACAGCAATTTCGCCATTGTTTTTTTGGTACTTTTTCTACAGCGTTTACCGGTAAAAGAGAAGATGTTAACTTTACCCTGATTTATTATTACAAATTCTGGCAATACAAAATGTATATAGTTTGGACTGTATGTTACAGCTGACGCCTGCTGCTGATGGCGCAGACTCGGCTCGCGCTTAGCACCCCCCAAGCTGTAAATATCTGACACAGGTAAGGAAGGAGTTTAAGGAATTGTCTGGTTTAGTGTTAATAGATGTAAGTGCCCAATTCAGGACCCTTATCTATCAGCCAGTGTGAAGAGTGGCTAAAAATCCCAGCACATTAGTGCATTACAGCAAATTGATTTAAATGGAAACTGTGTAATTCTTCATTTCTCCTGTGGTGGAGCTGCAGGGAAATTAAACGCCTGCTGCTGGAGTATTTAAAACAGGTCAGCTTGTGATCAGCATAACATTAGGGCTACCTTCTAACAAAAAGAGATTATTTAAAAGAGACAACCCCTTTAACCTGCTCCAGAATGCTGTATGTGTTCCAGATATCTAGTACAGTTTATATAGGAGTTCTATTGTAATTCCATCTAGGTGCACAAATATAGCTGAAAACAATGATAGCATGTCTAGTACTCAGGTGACTCATAGTCCATGTTGCAGTTTACTGTTCCCAAAATACAAGGACACTTTGACAACCGTATGCTATGAAGATCAGTGACCTCTACTTTCATTGTAACTCATCTTGAACTATACAAGTCATGTGTATGTATATCACATATGTGGAGATCTGTCCGGCGGAAACTGGAAAAGGGTTCAAGGTGTAAATGCCCTTTGTTGGACTTTTGTTGTTACAGTTGAGCGTCTTCATTGGGGGTGGGGTGTGAGTCTTTGAAATATTAAGCACTGTATTGCGTGGTCACTAATTATTTTAGGAAAATATCACCAACGATCATTTATGGTTGTGATCTCTAGACAATTCCCCTTAGCAGCTCACTATCATAGATATGTAATTATGTAGCATCAACAATTGCCGGTATTCCAATTAGGGGGGATTCACACGAGCGTGTATTCGGTCCGTGCGGGCCGCGTGGTTTTCACGCGGCACGCATGGACCAATACAAGTCTATGGGGCAGTACAGACAGTCCGTGCTTTTTGCGCAGCGTTTGTCTGCTGCGCAAAATGCGCGACAGGTTCAATAACTCTGCGTATTTCGCGCATCACGCACCCATTGAAGTCAATGGGTGCGTGAAAATCACGCGCACCACACGGAAGCACTTCCGTGGGACGAGCGTGATTCGCGCAACAGCAGTGAAAAGGATGAATGAAAACCGAAAAGCACCACGTGCTTTTCTGTTTCCGAACATCCAAACGGAGTGTCTTTGCGTACCGAACTTCACCAGTTCGGCCAAACTCGTTTTGGCCGATCCCGGCAAAAAAATTATCGGTACGCGACGTCAGGAGATAGTCACTGTCCATGGTGCTGAAAGAGTTAAACTGTTTCAGCACCATGGACAGTGACTTGCGATCCCAAAATACATTAACCTGTAAAAAAAACCCGAAGTTCTAACTTACCGATTACTCCTGTCTCCTTCCTGCAGTCCGACCTCCCGGGATGACACTTCAGTTCAAGTGACAGCTCCAGCCAATCACAGGCCAAGCACAGGCTGCAGCCAATCACAGGCTGCAGCGGTCACTTGGACTGCTGCGTCATCCAGGGAGGTGGGGCCCGATGTCAAGAGAGGCGCGTCACCAAGGACGCGTCACCAAGGACGCGTCACCAAGGCAACGGCCGGGAAGTTCTCGGTAAGTAGGAACTTTATCTTTTTTTTGTACAGGTTTTTCGCTGTTGTGTTCGGCATTCACTGTCGAGGGTGCTGAAAGATTTAGCTCTTTCAGCACCTTGGACAGTGACGGGCGTTGACAAGCCTCATCTCTATGATGCCGGCTGCGCGAAAATCACGCAGCCGCGCATCAGACACGCATGACACACGCAGCTGTCAAATGGTTTTTGCGCTCGCAAAACGCTGCGTTGTTTGCGCGCGCAAAAACGCAACGTTCGTGTGAATCTCCCCTTACATTGCAGGAAATTTAGATGAAGATGGACATAGACAAAAAATTCCCCAATTAAGTGATCTGCTGTTATGCTACTCTCCTTGTTTGTTGAGATAAATTATTGAATTGATTTGTAAAGAAATTTTTATTATCAGCAATTTTTAAAGAGGCTCTGTCACCAGATTTTGCAACCCCTATCTGCTATTGCAGCAGATAGGCGCTGCAATGTAGATCACAGTAACGTTTTTATTTTAAAAAAACTATCATTTTTGGCCAAGTTATGACCATTTTCGTATTTATGCAAATGAGGCTGGCAAAAGTACAACTGGGCGTGTTGAAAAGTAAAAGTCCAACTGGACGTGTATTATGTGCGTACATCGGGGCGTGTTTACTACTTTTACTAGCTGGGCTTTCTGATGAGAAGTATCATCCACTTCTCTTCAGAACGCCCAGCTTCTGGCAGTGCAGACACAGCCGTGTTCTCGAGGGATCACGCTGTGACGTCACTCACAGGTCCTGCATCGTGTCGGCACCAGAGGCTACAGTTGATTCTGCAGCAGCATCAGCATTTGCAGGTAAGTAGCTACATCGACTTACCTGCAAACGCCGATGCTGCTGCAGAATCATCTGTAGCCTCTGGTGCCGATGTGTCCTCGCTCGTCTGACACGATGCAGGACCTGTGAGTGACGACACAGCGTGATCTCTGGAGAACACGGCTGTGTCTGCACTGCCAGAAGCTGGGCGTTGTGAAGAGAAGTGGATGATACTTCTATACACAACGCCCAGCTAGTAAAAGTAGTAAACACGCCCCGATGTACGCACATAATACACGCCCAGTTGTACTTTTACTTTTCAACACGCCCAGTTGTACTTTTGCAAGCCTCATTTGCATAAATACGAAAATGGTCATAACTTGGCCAAAAATGCTCGTTTTTTATAAATAAAAACGTTACTGTAATCTACATTGCAGCGCCGATCTGCTGCAATAGCAGATAGGGGTTGCAAAATCTGGTGACAGAGCCTCTTTAACTAAACTTTTTATTTTTAATACTTCTAGTGAAAAAACACTCCCAATCTGAGCAGGAGCTATAATGGTAATATGGGAAAGCAGTTGTTAGGAAGTCAAATTGCCTGCAGCTGTTGACTTTGGAACTGTCAGCAGACAAATATTACACCAAAACAAATGTTTGGCCAGTTTATTGGCAGAATACCGGCACCATAAACATTGTCTTTACTCTGCTGATGGTAACCGGTAATGTTTATGACTGTTCTTCCCTATTACTTGTATCTCTCATGCTCAAAAAGGGACCAATTTGGGCAATAGAAGGTTAGAAACTTCTGATAATACAATTCCATAGTATTCCAATAAAAGTTCACCAAAGTTGGACCTTCTTTTTAAATGGCTCATACTTTTCTGTCCATTAATGTCTCAGGATTAATGTTCTTCCATACAGACAGCTGTGCCCCCATTAAGTAATAAAAAAATGTAAACACCTGTAATGGCAGGAAGGAGGTGAAGGGAAAGTGAGCCCTAATCTACCCACCGCCCTGTCCCTGCCTACTTGCAACGACCCGCCCTAGGCGACGAGGTACAACTGGGCGGCGGTCCCTACGCTGGCTAAGTGCACAGGAAGACAAACAGGGAACACGCAAGGGAAGGGGCAGTAGCCACGGAACGCCACGAGGAAACGGGGCGGCGAACGAACAGTCAGGACCAGGACGAAGTGAGTACACCCGAGCAGGCACGGAGACAGAAGCAAGCCAGGGCAAGCAAGCAGGTCAAGCAGAACTGCAGCAAGGCAGAAGCACGGCAGAAGCAGGCTGGAGCAAGCAGCAGTGGGGCCAGGAATCCAAAAGAATTACAAGCACTGAGGGAGAGCACAGGGCAGGTAATAAAGGGCAGGGGGCGGAGCTAACTCCGAGAGACCAGGCCGCGATAGGCTCTCCCACTCCTGAGCCTGCCACCCTGGTTGGTGGGAGATGGTGTCAGTCGAGCAGGTCTGGCCTCAGGTGTGGATTGATTAATCCCAGGAGTATAGCTAGATGAAGTACCTGGCAGATCCCTAACAGTACTCCCCCTTTTATGAGGGGCCACCGGACCCTTACTAAGGGGACCCGGTTTAGTGGGGAAGAGGAGGTGGAACCTCCTGATCAATACCCCAGCGTGAACATCACGGGCAGGTACCCAAGTCCTCTCCTCCGGCCCGTATCCTCTCCAATGGACCAGGTACTGGAGGGAGCCCTGGACCATCCTACTGTCCATAATCTTGGCCACCTCGAATTCCACCCCCTCAGGGGTGAGAACGGGAACAGGAGGTATCCTCGAGGGGGACCAGGACGGGGAGCAGCGTTTAAGGAGGGAGGCATGGAAGACGTCATGTATGCGAAAGGATGGGGGGAGCTCCAGACGGAAGGATACAGGGTTGAGGACTTCAATGATCTTATAAGGTCCAATAAATCGGGGAGCAAACTTCCTGGACGGGACCTTAAGGCGCAAGTTCCTGGACGACAACCAGACCAAATCCCCGACGACAAACCGGGGGTTAGCAGAACGTCTACTATCCGCCTGAATCTTTTGTGCGCTCTGGGACGCCTCTAGGTTCTTCTGAACCTGGGCCCAGACAGTGCACAGTTCCCGATGAACCTCCTCTACCTCAGGATTATTGGAACAACCAGGGGAGACGGAGGAGAACCTTGGGTTAAACCCGAAATTACAGAAAAACGGGGAGACCCCTGACGAGTTACTGACCCGGTTATTCAGGGAAAATTCAGCAAGGGGAAGGAATGAGACCCAATCGAATTGACAGTCAGAGATGAAAC
This sequence comes from Rhinoderma darwinii, assembly GCF_050947455.1. Classification (NCBI taxonomy): domain Eukaryota; kingdom Metazoa; phylum Chordata; class Amphibia; order Anura; family Rhinodermatidae; genus Rhinoderma; species Rhinoderma darwinii. Next base: position 48,216,832 of record NC_134697.1, on the reverse strand, counting down.
ACCTTAAATATTGTTCCAGGGATTGGTTGGTCCTTTCCGTTTGGCCATTAGTTTCGGGATGGAAGGCGGAGGAGAAGGACAGATCAATCTCCAACTTTTTACAAAAAGCTCTCCAAAATAAGGAAACAAATTGTACCCCTCTGTCAGAAACGATATTGACTGGGGCCCCATGGAGACGCAGGATGTGTTTCACAAACAAAGAAGCTAACGTCTTGGCGTTAGGTAGCTTCTTAAGGGGCACAAAGTGGCACATCTTGCTGAAGCGGTCGACTACCACCCACACCACCGACTTGCCCTGAGATGGAGGCAAATCGGTGATAAAATCCATGGAGATATGGGTCCAAGGTCTCTGGGGAATGGGCAAGGAACGTAGTAGGCCCGCAGGTCGGGACCTAGGGGTTTTGGACCTAGCGCAAACCTCACAAGCGGCGACGTAAGCCCTAACATCTTTAGGCAACCCAGGCCACCAATAGTTTCTGGTAATGAGGTGTTTGGTGCCCAAGATGCCAGGATGACCAGATAGAGCGGAGTCATGGTTTTCCCTGAGTACCCTCAGCCGGTATTGCAGGGGAACAAACAGTTTGTCCCCAGGGACGTTCCCGGGAGCTGCACCCTGATCAGCCGCGATATCAGAAGCTAAATCAGAATCCGTGGCAGAGACGATTATACCAGGGGGTAAAATACAAGCGGGATCCTTCTCGGAAGGAGGATTGGCCATGAAACTACGTGACAGAGCGTCAGCCTTAATATTCTTGGACCCAGCCCTATAGGTAACCAAGAAATTAAATCTGGTAAAGAATAGTGCCCACCGAGCTTGTCTAGGATTAAGCCTCCGGGCCGATTCTAGGAAAACCAGATTCTTGTGATCCGTAAGGACCGTTACCTGGTGTCTGGCCCCCTCCAGGAAGTGCCGCCACTCCTCAAAAGCCCATTTAATGGCTAGAAGTTCGCGGTTACCAATATCATAGTTACTCTCCGTGGGCGAAAACTTCCTAGAGAAGTAAGCACAGGGGCGGAGATGGGTGAGGGAGCTGGTACCCTGGGACAAGACGGCCCCCACTCCCACCTCGGAAGCGTCAACCTCCACAATAAATGGCTCCTCTTGGTTGGGCTGAATCAGCACGGGGGCCGAGATAAAGCACTTCTTGAGAGTCTCAAAGGCCTGGACGGCCTCAGGGGGCCAATGGAGGACATCGGCACCCTTGCGGGTAAGGTCCGTAAGAGGCTTAGCGACGACCGAGAAGTTGGCAATAAATCTCCTGTAATAGTTGGCGAACCCTAAAAAACACTGTAACGCCTTAAGGGAGGCAGGTTGGACCCATTCCGCCACAGCTTGAACCTTGGCAGGGTCCATGCGGAATTCATGAGGAGTGAGGATTTGCCCTAAAAATGGTATCTCCTGTACCCCAAAGACACATTTTTCAGTCTTAGCAAACAGATTATTCTCCCGAAGGACCTGGAGCACCTTCCTGACATGCTCCACGTGGGAGGACCAGTCCTTGGAAAACACCAGTATGTCATCAAGGTACACAACAAGAAAATTACCCAGGTACTCTCTCAGGATTTCATTAATAAAATTCTGGAAGACAGCAGGGGCATTACACAACCCAAAGGGCATTACCAGGTATTCGAAATGACCCTCGGGTGTGTTGAACGCAGTTTTCCACTCATCCCCCTCTTTGATGCGGATAAGGTTATATGCCCCCCGTAGATCGAACTTAGAAAACCATTGGGCTCCCTGAACCTGATTAAAAAGATCCGGAATCAAAGGAAGTGGGTACTGGTTCCTTACGGTGACCTTATTCAGGTTACGATAATCAATGCACGGCCTAAGACCACCATCCTTCTTCCCCACGAAGAAGAAGCCAGCACCTACAGGAGAAGTCGAGGGGCGAATGAAACCCTTGGCCAGGCATTCTTGGATATACACCCTCATCGCTTCACGTTCAGGACATGAAAGATTAAATATCCTACCCTTAGGAAGCTTGGCACCAGGCACCAAATCGATAGCGCAATCGTAATCTCTATGGGGGGGCAACACCTCGGAGGCCTCCTTAGAAAACACATCGGCGAAGTCCTGAACAAACTCAGGAAGCGTGTTTACCTCCTCCCGGGGAGAAATAGAGTTAACAGAAAGACATGACATAAGACATTCATTACCCCATTTGGTGAGATCCCCAGTATTCCAATCAAATGTGGGATTATGCAACTGCAACCAGGGAAGACCTAATACCAGATCAGACGATAATCCCTGCATCACCAGTACAGAGCACTGCTCCAAATGCATGGAGCCAACCAGGAGTTCAAAAACAGGAGTATGCTGAGTAAAATAACCATTAGCAAGGGGGGTTGAGTCGATTCCTACTACAGGGATGGGATAAGGTAAATCAATACAAGCCATCTTTAGAGACATAGCAAAATCCACAGACATGATATTATCAGATGAGCCAGAATCCACGAAAGCACTGCCCGTGGCAGACCGGCCAGCAAACGAGACCTGAAAGGGAAGCAAAATTTTATTGCGTTTCACATTAACGGGAAATACCTGTGCGCCCAAGTGGCCTCCCCGATGATCAGTTAGGCGCGGAAGTTTTCCGGCTTCTTATTCTTGCGCCTGGGACAGGTGTTCAGTAGATGCTTGTCGTCCCCACAGTAGAAGCAGAGACCATTCATTCTGCGAAACTCCCTACGTTGTCGAGGGGACATGGAGGCCCCGAGTTGCATAGGTACCTCCGAGTCCTCCGTGGAGGGGCGAGGAGACGGGACCTCGGGGGGAATCGCAGAAAAGTCAGAGGGGAGCACACTGAAGCGTTCTAGCTGACGTTCCCTGAGACGTCGGTCAAGTCGTACTGCTAGGGCTATAACCTGGTCAAGGGAGTCAGGCGAGGGGTAGCTAACCAGCAGATCCTTCAGGGCGTCAGATAATCCTAACCTAAACTGGCACCTTAGGGCCGGATCGTTCCACTGAGAAGCTACGCACCACTTCCTAAAATCAGAACAGTATTCCTCAACCGGTCTCCTACCCTGACGTAAGGTCACCAGCTGACTCTCGGCTAAAGCAGTCCTGTCAGTCTCGTCGTAAATGAGTCCGAGGGCAGAGAAAAAACGATCAACAGAGGAAAGTTCAGGGGCGTCAGGAGCCAAGGAGAAGGCCCACTCTTGGGGCCCTTCCTGGAGTCGGGATATGATGATACCCACCCGCTGGTTCTCGGAACCTGAGGAGTGGGGCTTTAGGCGGAAATACAGTCTGCAACTCTCCCGGAAGGAGAGAAACGTCTTACGGTCCCCTGAAAACCGGTCAGGTAACTTGAGGTCGGGTTCTAGAGGTGAGGTGAGGGGTACTACTAAAGCAGCGTCACCCTGATTGACCCTTTGGGCCAGGGCCTGGACCTGTAGGGAGAGGCCCTGCATCTGCTGGGTCAGGGTCTCAAGGGGGTCCATGATAGCGTCAGCGTAGGAGAAATGGTAGACTAGGTAAGGGCTTGTAATTATGTAATGGCAGGAAGGAGGTGAAGGGAAAGTGAGCCCTAATCTACCCACCGCCCTGTCCCTGCCTACTTGCAACGACCCGCCCTAGGCGACGAGGTACAACTGGGCGGCGGTCCCTACGCTGGCTAAGTGCACAGGAAGACAAACAGGGAACACGCAAGGGAAGGGGCAGTAGCCACGGAACGCCACGAGGAAACGGGGCGGCGAACGAACAGTCAGGACCAGGACGAAGTGAGTACACCCGAGCAGGCACGGAGACAGAAGCAAGCCAGGGCAAGCAAGCAGGTCAAGCAGAACTGCAGCAAGGCAGAAGCACGGCAGAAGCAGGCTGGAGCAAGCAGCAGTGGGGCCAGGAATCCAAAAGAATTACAAGCACTGAGGGAGAGCACAGGGCAGGTAATAAAGGGCAGGGGGCGGAGCTAACTCCGAGAGACCAGGCCGCGATAGGCTCTCCCACTCCTGAGCCTGCCACCCTGGTTGGTGGGAGATGGTGTCAGTCGAGCAGGTCTGGCCTCAGGTGTGGATTGATTAATCCCAGGAGTATAGCTAGATGAAGTACCTGGCAGATCCCTAACACACCTAGACCCGTTCCTACGACGAACAGAGATGCACGATCTCAGAGCCTCCTCAACCTATGAGACGCCGTGACAGGACCCTTGCATAGGCCGACGCAATGCAGTGACGTCCCTCCCTATGGGTCCGTATTATGAACATCATGGGGACTCTCTGTACCACCATACAGGGTCCATGCACTGACCCTTGCCATGTGCATGAGCCCTAAATTAATTATTGCGTAACTTTACAAACATTTTGCTTTATGTACTCATTTGATGTGTACTTCTCTATTCAAATTTAAAGCTAAATTAAAATCCTATTGGTGTCCTGCAGACAAGTGCAGTGTCTAAGGCTTCGTTCACATCTGCGCTAGGCTCCCGTTCCGACTGAGCTTTCCGTCGGAACGGGACCCTGACTGACATAAACGGAAAGCCAAAGTTTCAATGGTGACGGATCCAGTGCTAACGGTTTCCGTTTGTCTCAGTTGTGCAAGGGTTCCGTCGTTTTGATGGAATCGATAGCGTAGTCGACTAAATACGAAAATGAAATGAAAAATATTGTCGTGTGCATGGAGCCTCAGTCTTTAGTAATATAATATTTACGGATATGAAAGGCAAATAAATTACTATACTCCTATCAACATCTTGGGTCATACTTAGTATAGCAGTAATGTGGTCTTTAACACCTTAGGCCCCATGCACACGACCGTATTTTTCATCCGTAATTACTGACAGTAATTACAGACCCATTCATTTCTATTGGCCACGGACACCTTTCCGTATTTTTACTGATAGGTGTCCGTGCTGAAAAAATGATAGAACCTGTCCTATTCTTGTCAGTAATTACGGAAAGGACTCCGTAAATATGGACGGCTACTGATGTGCATCCATAAACCGTACGTATGTACGGAAGCGTTGCTAGGCAACATGTTCAATACATAATTTGCAACCTCCCCTTTTTGTACGGATTCGTATATACGGATGGAATATGGATAAAATATGGATGCCTACTGATCCGTATTTACGGACAGTATTTTGGGATAGATGAAAATACGGTCGTGTGCATGGGGCCTGAATGACCGGGCCCTTTTGCACGTTAATGATCAAAGATAATTTTTTGTTTTTTCACTGTCGCGTTCTAAGAGTCGTAATTTTCTTTTTTGTTTCGTCGACATAGCCGTATAAGGCCTTATTCACACGGACATGTCCGTTTTGCGCGCGCAAAAAATGTGACGTTTTGCGCGCGCAAAAGTTCCGTGTGTCATCAGCATATGGTGCGCAGCCGGCATCATGATGACACTCTGTTTTTATGTTTACAAACAGAAAAGCACGCGGTGCTTTTCTGTTTTCATTCATAGTTTTTACTACTGTAGCGCGAATCACGCGCGGGACACGGAATTGCTTCCGTGTGCCGAGAGCGATTTGCACGCACCCATTGACTTCGATGGGTGCGTGCAGGGCGAAACACAGGCAAATATAGGACATGTCATGAGTTTCACGCAGCGCACATACGCTGCGTGAAATTCACTGACAGTCTGAACGGCCCCATTCATTAACATAGGTCCGTGCGACGCACGTGAAAATCACGCGCGTAGCACGGACGTATTATACGTTCGTGTGAATAAGGCCTAAGGGCTTATTTTTTCCTGGACGAGTTGTATTTTTTAATTGCACAATATTTGGGTGCATATAATATATTGATTAACTTTTATTAACTTTATTTTAGGAAAGAATTTAAAATAAACAGCTATTCCAGCATTGTCTTTCACATTATAAATTTACGCCGTTCACTATGCGGCATAAATAACATGTTACCTTTATTCTATGGGTTGGCACGATTATAGGGATACCAAATATGTAAAGGTTTTATGTTTTCCTATGTTTTTGCATTGCCGCATTTCAAGAGCCGTAACTTTTCTATTTTTTCGTCGATGTAGCCATATGTGGGCTTTTTTTTTTGCGGGACAAAGTTTTCACTGGTAGTATTTATACTTTATATGTTATGGGGGGGGAGGGATAAATAAAAATTTGCCGTCGTTTTTTTTTGGTTTTTTTTACGGCGGTGGTTCAACTAATGTGTTAACTTTTTTGTTTGAGTTGTTACCATTGCGGCGATACCATATGTGTAAGTTATTTTTTTTTTACACTTTTACTAAATAAAACCACTTTTTTGGGGAAAAAGTTTTTTTTTTTTTTTTTACTGTAATCTTTTTTTTTTTTTCATAAACTTTATTTAACTGTTTCAAATTATTATTATTTTGTCCCACTAGGGGGCTTTACCATGCAATCTGCTGATTGCTTATATAACGCTTTTGTATACTTAGTATATCAAAGCATTATTGCCTGTCAGTGTGCAGTGTAAAACTGATGCCTCTGGCATGGCCTAATAGGCAGTTGCTGACGGCAGACCTGGGGGCCTTTGTTAGGCCCCCGGCTGCCATGAAAACCTAACGATGCCCCGTGATTTTTTTGCGGGGGCTCCAATGGCGTGACAGAGGGACCTCCCTTCCTCTGTTAAACACATTCGTTGCCGCTGTCACTATTGACAACGGCATCTAATGGGTTAAACTGCCAGAATCGGAGCGTGCTTCGATTCCAGCAGTTGGGGTAGGAGCCAGGCTGTGTATAACAGCCGTGCTCCTGCTGCTGATTGCGTGGGTACACTGGCAATACCCACGCTATTAGAGTGACAGATATATTCATCGCTATGCGGGAACTAGCTCCTGCTTGTGACAGATATATCCATCGCTCGTCGTTAAGGGGTTAGATATCCAAAGAGTCTAAATTGGAGGAAAACAGTTACAGGAAGAGTCTCTGTATAAAAATGATGAATGGGGTATTGCTGTCACAGTTCCCACACTGTTCACATGTTCTTTACATTCTACGTTCAGTGTATGTTGTTAAACTTTAATAGTCACAGGTGATAATGGCAAGCACTTGTTTTATTATAATGGCATCTGGTCAGGAAAACTGAAATGGAAATAATGACTGAGCAAGAAAGAGTAGGGAAAGGTATAAATATATACAATACATGAAAATGAATTGATTAATGAATGAATGTCATCAGATACTAAACTTTTAAATAACTTTTGACAGGTCATAGTCACATGTCAGAAGTTTTGATCAGTGGGGGTCTAAGCCTCCCACCAATCACTAAAACGAAGGGGCAGAAACGCTTGGGTGAGCACCGTGCCGCTTAGTTTCTGATTGGTTTTCTCTCGGCTTTCCTTGGAGCAGTGTACGGGCTCAATAGAAAGTCTATGAGTCCGTAGATGGCTCGCTCGTCTTTCTGAGGAAAGCCGATTAGAAATGGAGCGGCACAGCACTCTACCTATTCAAAAGGCACAGTGTGTGTAACATTATTATATTCAGGGGCACTGTGTGTGTATCACTATCATATTCAGGGGGCACATTGTGTAGCACTATAAGGATTTTGTCTTAGTATAGAATGTGTAAATGTGCTAAAAAAAAGTAGCCAAAGGCATGAACTGCATAATCTGCACAGATTAATCGTACCTGGGAGATGTCGTCATGTGCCAGATAGAGAAGGAAAGGAAGGAGAATCAGAGAAGCTGTTGCATGTGAGTCTGCAACTATGATGTGTGGTATTAATGTAGTTTGTGAAAAAGCATCTCTCATTATAGCTTTTTCAGGTCATACTGGGAATTGTAGTCTCACATTGTAGAAACTTATACTGCAAGGTTTAATCTGACTTTGCATTTGATCTAGTACTGTATATATGTACTGAACTTGGTTCTGGTACTATATATATGCGATGAGCTTGGTTCTGAAACTGTATTTTTGTACTGAGCTTTGTTCTAGTGCTGTATTTATTTACTGAGCTTTGTTCTTATCCTGTATTTATGTACTGAGCTTTGTTCTGGTGCTGTAGTTATGTACTAAGCTTGGTTCTTGTACTGTATTTATGTACTGAGCTTTGTTCTGGTACTGTTTTTATGTACTAAGCTTAGTTCTGGTGCTGGGTATTTATGTACTGAGCTTGGCTCTATTACTGTATTTATGTACTGAGCTTTGTTCTGGTGCTGTATTTATGTACTGAGCTTTGTTCAGGTGCTGTATTTATTTACTGAGCTTTTTTATGACACTGTATCTTTATGTTAATCTTGGATCTTTTGTATTTAGGGGGTGTGAAAAAAGTCTTGGAGATTTACTGTGGCATGCTGTGCGAACCGAACACCTGCCCCTTCTCACAGTGCACAATGTAACTAAATGAGCTGTGCACGTCTATTATTGTGTGCATATAAGTCTATAGGTAACTAGAGGAAGAAGTGAAGAGTATGGGTATCTATATGTTTATTTTGTGATTACATTCTAGGCTGGGAAGGGCACACAAGTTTAGAAAATGTATAGGAAATTACTGTTATGTACACAAATATTTATTTAGATTCCACATTAACCCCTTAACGACCGACGTATAGTGTTTTTACGTCGGCTGTTCAGGGTAGTTTTTCTGAAGTGCCGCCTTTTCACGTCGACACTTCAGAAGAAGTTTTCCCGCATCGTGCGGGGATCTCCTGAAGCCCGTGCTGTTGCTAACAGCCTCGGGCTTCAGGGCAACGATCGGAGACCACTAGCAGTGGTCTCCGATCATATTTAACCCCTCAGATGCGGCGCTCAATAGCGAGCGCCGCATCGGAGTGATTTTAGAGGGAGGGGGCTCCCTCTCTCATTCCACTGGCATCCCCACGTGCATTGCGAGGTGCCGATGGGTTCTATGGCAGCCTGGGGGCCTAACAAAGGCCCCCAAGTCTGCCTTTAGTGATTGCCTGTTAGGCTATGCCAGAGGCATGACCTAACAGGTGCCTGTCAGTTTTACACTGACCGGCAATAATACACTGCAATACAGAAGTATTGCAGTGTATTATAATAGCGATCAAAAGTTTGCACAGTAAAGTCCCCCAGTGGGACTAAAAATAAAGTAAAAAAAAGTGAAATAAGGTTTGAAATAAATAAATGTCCCAAGTAAAAAAAAAAAAAAAAAACACTCTTTCCCCTTACAAAATACTTTATGACAAAAAGTAAAAAGTTACTCATATTTTGTATCGCCGCGTCCGTAACGAACCCAACTATAAAACGATTCCATTATTTAACCGCACGGTGAAGGCCGTAAGAAATAAAATAAAAAACAATGCCAGAATTGCTGTTTTCTGTTCATCCTGCCTTCAAAAGAATTTGATAAAAAGTGATCAAACCGTGACTTCTATTCCAAAATGGTACCAATAAAATCTACAAGTCATCCCGCAAAAAGAAGCCTCATACAGTTGCATCAGTCAAAAAATAAAAAAGTTATGGCTGGCTCTTAAAATATGGTGACACAAAAGCAAATAATTTTGAAAAAAATGGGTTTTCAGTGTGTAAAAGTAGGAAAACATAAAAAAAGCCATATAAATTTGGTTTAGCTGCAATTGTAACGACCCGCTGAATAAAGATATTATGTTATTTATACCACACGATGAACAGCGTAAAATTAAGACGCAAAAAAAAATTGCCAAATTTCAGGTTTTTTTCCAGTACCCCACTAAAAAAGTTATTTAAAAGTTAATCAATAAATTCTATGTACCCCAAAATGGTGCTATTATAAAATACAACTTGTCCCACAAAAAAAAAGGCCTTATACAGCTATGTCGACACAAAAATAAAAAAGTTATAGATCTTTGAATGCAACGATGGAAAATCTTACAACATTGCTCGATCATTAAGGTTTAAAATACCTTCGTAAGGGGTTAATATATACTGTACTTGGAATATTGTAATAGTTAATCATTAGAGTAGTACTATTTTTTAGATGTATGGAATGGATTTTCAGTTGCAGAAATGTTTGCAACAAATCTGCTATGTGTGAGTATACCCTGATACTGCATGCAATGTTGCATGTGATCCATGTGCCTCCATGTAATATCAGGGGCACATGTATGTGTGACATGGGCGCCGTATTGTGGATGTGTACAATGGATCGGTAATACGGATAGTTTGACTCCTGAAATAGAGAAGACTCATTAAAGAGGCTCTGTCACCAGATTTTGCAACCCCTATCTGCTATTGCAGCAGATCGGCGCTGCAATGTAGATTACAGTAACGTTTTTATTTTTTTAAAAACGAGCATTTTTGGCCAAGTTATTTTTGTATTTATGCAAATGAGGCTTGCAAAAGTCCAAGTGGGCGTGTTTAAAGTAAAAGTCCAAGTGGGCGTGTATTATGTGCGTACATCGGGGCGTTTTTACTACTTTTACTAGCTGGGCGTTCTGACGAGAAGTATCATCCACTTCTCTTCAGAACGCCCAGCTTCTGGCAGTGCAGACACAGAGCGTGTTCTCGAGAGATCACGCTGTGACGTCACTCACAGGTCCTGCATCGTGTCGGACGAGCGAGGACACATCGGCACCAGAGGCTACAGATGATTCTGCAGCAGCATCAGCGTTTGCAGGTAAGTCGATGTAGCTACTAACCTGCAAACGCTGATGCTGCTGCAGAATCAACTGTAGCCTCTGGTGCCGATGTGGCCGACATGATGCAGGACCTGGGGCAGGAAGTGAGTGACGTCACAGATCTGCACTGCCAGAAGCTGGGCGTTCTGAAGAGAAGTGGATGATACTTCTCGTCAGAACGCCCAGCTAGTAAAAGTAGTAAAAACGCCCCGATGTACGCACATAATACACGCCCACTTGGACTTTTACTTTTAAACACGCCCACTTGGACTTTTGCAAGCCTCATTTGCATAAATACAAAAATGGTCATAACTTGGCCAAAAATGCTCGTTTAAAAAAAATAAAAACGTTACTGTAATCTACATTGCAGCGCCGATCTGCTGCAATAGCAGATAGGGGTTGCAAAATCTGGTGACAGAGCCTCTTTAAAGAGCCTCTCCACCTAGGAACAGATAGTTCAGATTGTGCAATATGAATGACTGTCTTTTTAACTTCAGTGTAGGTTATCCCAGGGAATCGCTGGAGGACATGTTAAAAATAACTGCAGTTCTTAGCCAGAAATTTGCTCAAAATGGTCGACACTTTCTTTCCCACATACAGCATTATGAAAGAAGCACCAGTCTGTAAAGCATCATGGTCCCAGTGCATCTTACCCTGCGTGACATTCGATTCCCGATTCCAGTATAACTGTTAAAGTTCACTGCATTTGCTGTCAAATAAAACCAGTTTTACAGAAGCCTGAAACTGATCCATGAAAGTGATCCGTAGTAAAAGAATCCTGCGGGTTTTTTTTTTTTGGTTTTTTTTGCATTCATGTCCCCCCATAGTCAGTTTATATAGCTTCTTTATTTATTATCAGTATAGTTTCTTTAACTTTTTTTTGCAAACTGAAATCTAAAAAGCTAGGGAATATACTCAGGAACCCTTGTCCTACAGTCAGCATTGACCCATAACAAGGTGCAGGAGTAGAGAATAAAATGCACCAAAATTAAAAGTACGAACTTGATGTAAGAAGAGCTTCAGGGTAGCAAGTTTGTTAGGGCCAGGTGAACTGGAAAAATGGAACTGCTCCTGGGCATCCAGGGATAGTAATTACAGATTTGTCAGATGTAGCTCTAGAAAACGATCTAAACCTGACAGGAATGCTTCTGGTACCAATTTGTAGCGGTAGAGTGGTGCTGGAATTCTCTCCAAGATCATAAAGATGACAGCCTCAGGTCTTAGTCGCCCGACACTGTCCTACCATGTAGGAAACAATCCTTCATTTCAGAAAGACAAAGATTGTGAAGTTTCAGTGTGAAAGATTAAACAAAAAACAGTCGTTTTTTGCGGCCGCAAATCAGACACGCTCGTGTGAAAAAGGCCTTACATGTCAAGAAACGTAGGATCAAACTATTGGCTTAAAATGTCAGACTTCAACAGGAAATATGAACTTCAAATGCACAAACCCCCAAAATTGATATGTATTTAGTATTTTCTTTCATCTGACTTGTTTATGACTCGAATTGCAAGGTACAAGACAAGAGCACTGAACGCACTGTGCTCTGGCTGTATTTCCCTCTAGACAGGTGTACAGCACATAAATAGTGGTGTTGGATGGCAGCCCTGCAGTTTTTTTTTCTGAACTTATCTTATACTATGTATTGTTCAATGGGAAGATGTTAAATGTGTTCTAACGTTTGCAAAGAAATTAGATTTTTGTAGCAACAGAATTAAGATTTCATCATGAAATGTATAAAATTGCTAAACATTCTGCTAGAATTAGGTGGTAAATGTTACACACCACATGTGTTTGAGATGCAGAATGAAATTAAAGGCTATGTACACATTTGATAACTTTTTTTCTTTGTATATCAGTGTGTTTGGAGCAACTTTCTAATTACCTATTCATTAAAATTATTTTTACTTTTTGAGATGCAGCTGCTTTGTATCCTGTATACAAAGCAGCTATAGCTAGCACTGAAACCTCTATCTGTCAGGTTAGTGGCACTGACGGGTTCAATTTCAACTGGTCCGATCGAGCTGTTACCGATCACATCTAAGTTAATAACTTAGATGGGATAACAAGTGGATCCTGTGTGTCAGAGACAAGGAGGACCCACTGTCACTGAACCCATCAGTGCCGCTGACCTGAGGGATTCAGGTCTTAGCAGAATATATAGCTGCTCTGTATACAGAATACAAAGCAGCTGTGTCTCAAAAGGTAAAAATAATTTTATTAAAAATGTTAGAAAGTTGCACCAAACACACTGATACACTTTTTTTTTATTAAAGAATTTTATTTTTTCAAAGGTGTACATAGCCTTTAAAGGGCAGAGCACATGTAGTGAATATGCTCCATCAATGGCAATAACATGGCAGGGTTTTGACTCATTAATTATCATACGAATACTGGTTTTCAGTACTGATGTGTGAACATGGAAATGTTGGAAATCTTATAAACACTAATCATCATGTAGCATGGCTATACATATAATATAATATGATACATATCAAATAAAGATAAACTTAAAATGTAACATGGAAATTATTTATGTTGGGTACAGTATGCCTTTAAACATTCCAAATGTACTAACTGAACCTAAAAAAGTAAATTACTACTAGGTTAGTGATGGTAAGGCCCAAAAATATTTTTGTTTTATGTTTACTCTGTCATGCCCCTGTCTGTGGTTCTGGTTCTTTATTTATGTTATGAGCTTGTTACTGGTGCTGTATATATGTACTGAGCTTTGTTCTGGTACTGACGCTGTATTTATTTACTGAACTTGGTTCTGGTGCTGTATTTATCTACTGAGCTTGGCTCTTGTGCTTTTCATATGTACTGAGCTTGATTGGGATAACAGCCTGGGTTCTTATCTGGTGTAACTTTTTTGGCAATGGTATACAAGTATATGATGTCATTATTTAGTGACTGTAGCAAAACAGTGGTCACTAGTGTAGCGCCAGCGGCTGCGGGTCTCACTCACCCCAGCGGCTGCGGGTCTCACTCACCCCAGCGGCCGCCAGTTTACCTGTCCTCAGCACTGGCGCCTATCTGTTCAGGGACGTTGGCGCACTCTGCTCTCTCCTACTTCCCCTACCTATGCCCATAGGGTGCACCGGGAATATTGCTCCCAGCCTATCCCAGCACACCCTGGACTTTTTAAGGAACTCTGCCCATTTGCTCAGTGCTCGAGCAATGCCAGTGCTAACCCAGAGTTAATCTGTGAAGGTTCCATTTCCAGTTCCCTGAAACCTGTGTCTATGACTATCCAGTGCCCGTGACGAGTCCAGTGCCCGTGACGAGTCCAGTGCCCGTGACGAGTCCAGTGTCCGTGACGAGTCCAGTGTCCGTGACGAGTCCAGTGTCCGTGACGAGTCCAGTGTCCGTGGCTAGTTCAGTGCTCGTGACTAGTCTAGTGTCTGTGATCAGTTCTGCTTTAAATAATCCAGCACAACCCAGCTTCAGATAATCCAGCACAAGCCAGTTTGTGATAATCCAGCACAAACGAGTTTGTGATAATCCGGCACAAACCAGCTTCCGATAATCTGGCACAAGCCAGTTTCCAATAATACAGCACAAGCCAGCTTCCAATAATCCGGCTCCAGCCTGCCATCAAGGTACCATGGACCAGTGACTGTTATATACTTGTCTGACCAGCAGCTACTTCATTCCCGTGGACGTTACAACTGGGTTGTATGTGGCTGCACCAACAATGTATCATTGAGGGCTGTTGGTGAAGGATAGTCTCAAAAATGGTGAACATATGCCATATTAAGATGATTGTGTATCTCCAAAACCAGGAACCAGCAAATTTCAATAACTTTTAACCCATAGCAACCATTTAGGCATTTGCTTGATTTTTTTCTAAGATGTTCTTTCTAATGGAAATATAGGATTAATTAATAGATCTGTAATCTGCATAGTTGTTGTGGCGTCTCCCGCTCCCCTCCATTCTCTTACCTCTGGTCAATGTCTTCCTACCCCACACCGCTCCTCTCGTTCTGCCTTGGCTTCTGTTGGCTGCTCCAGATGCTGACACTCTGAGCTGGGTCCTAGTATGCATGCTGACCCTTGCTTCTTAAAGAGCCATCACGCACCAAAATTATTCTCAATGCCAGAGTTCCTTGTTTTCCCAAAGTCTTCCCTGCTGTCTAGTAAATTCCTGTGTACCGACCTTAGCCTGTGTTTGACCATACGTGCCTGCCACCTGACCATATAGCTAAGTTTTCCGGAACGCACCCCTGCAGCCTGCCCCGACCTTTAGCTCTCCAGACCACTCTGCTTCTACTTATGTCAGTCGTCACCAAGGTAGACTACTCCTGGGGTAGCGACCTGGGGTTCCCCCGCAGTGAAGTCCCCATCCAGGGGTAGCCCCAAGTCTAATCCTTTGATGACAAGAAGGGTTCAGCCTGCCCCCTGCTGGCCCAGTTACAGCCCTTTTCTCGGGCTTCATGACAGTTGTCTATGTGAAAATTCCTCCTCCAATGCCTGTAGATTCTAATCCTTTTCCTAATCCAAGAAATGTTCTCATCACCAAAAGCACACATAAAGAAGTCTAGGACGACAGGGCATGTAATAGTCATTCCTCAGCATAGTTGACATCATTGATATTCAACAATTGAGACTTTAGGACATGTTTACCACATGTGTTTGAAATCAGCAGGGACAGCACAGCCTCATGGACAGAACAGCCTCAGGGACAGAACAGTAGGTTCTTGGCATAAATAGATATAAGGTCACAGGAGTCCTAGCCTTTTGATGCAACCTACCAGTGATTTCTAAGAGTTCCCTTGCAAGCTCATTGCACAATGCCTTTCCCATCATTCCTCCCACTTCTATTGCATTTCCTGCCTTTATATAATACCAGAATTCTATTATAGTCCAAAACAATACTGATGTAGTCTGAACTTTACTATTGCTCAAAATGTGCTACAGTAGACTGTGATCCTAATGTATGGGTACATACCATGAGCTCTTTATTACCTCATTTTAGGTGATATTTGTCAAAAAAGGTAATCATAGCCTCTATCATAGTGGTCTTTTTCCTTTTGAAAAGTACCATAATATTGTGGCATATAGCATTGGTTCTCTCTATTAAATTTCTATTTAAATCTAAGTCTTCAACTTACAATGAACATCCCTTATCTCACCTTAGACATGCATGCTTGTTTTGGCTGGACAGGTATAGATCTCTATATAGACAGGAGGGGTCACCATCTGCCACATAAATCTAGCTGTCACAATAGTGACTGGGCAAGATAATCAAATTTGGTCAATACCAATGGTGTACACCATCCACCAATACATATTATTTTGTGGCAGAACCCACCAAAACTTGGATCTGCTGACAATAAACTAACATCTATGGGCAGTTTAGAGTCATTTTTATGAAAATGTTTCACGTTTGAAGAACAAAAAGTTGTAAATCTAATGAGTGGTGAAGTGCTCTAACATCTACTCAGGTGAACTTTCTACCAGTAAGTATCTTGAGGCTGGGTTCACACGACCATGTTACGTCCGTAACGGACGGAACGTATTTCGGCCGGAAGTCCCGGACCGAACACACTGCAGGGAGTCGGGCTCCTAGCATCATAGTTATGTACGACGCTAGGAGTCCCTGCCTCTCCGTGGAACTACTGTCCCGTACTGAAAACATGATCACAGTACGGGACAGTTGTCCTGCAGCGAGGCAGGGACTCGTAGCGTCGTACATAACTATGATGCTAGGAGCCCGGCTCCCTGCACTGTGTTCGGTCCGGGACTTCCAGACGAAATACGTTCCGTTCATTACGGACGTAACATGGTCGTGTGAACCCAGCCTAAGGGTATGTTCACACGGCCTATTTACGGACGTAATTCGGGCATTTTTGCCCCGAATTACGTCTGAAAATAGCGCCTCAATAGCGCTGACAAACATCTGCCCATTGAAAGCAATGGGCAGACGTTTGTCTGTTCACACGAGGCGTATATTTACGTGCCGCTGTCAAATGACGGCGCGTAAATAGACGCCTGCGTCAAAGAAGTGACCTGTCACTTCTTTGGCCGTAATTGGAGCCGTTATTCATTGACTCCAATGAATAGCAGCGCCAATTACGTCCGTAATTGACGCGGCGTTCTAGCGCCTGCACATGCCAAACTAGATAGTCATTGATACTTCTTTCTTATAGATAAGCAAATATTAAACAATTCGGATTCCCTGCGAATAACAAACCTCGAATATGAATTCTACAATCTGTAGTCATAGAAGGCAGCAATACTTTACAGGGGTATTCCCAGAATCAATGATAATCACCTATTCACAAAATAGGTGATCATTGTCTAAACACTAGGTGACTTCACTGCTTGTATCCCACTGATCGCCAGAAGGGTGGTCCCAACCCCACCACTCCTCCTAACTGCCCGACCGCAGTGAAGAGGACATTGAATGGATCAGCGGTCGAGCATGTACACTGCCGCTCCATTCAAAGTCTATGGCAATGACGAGTACAACGCTCGGCTGTTTCCATCAGTTCCATAGACATTGACATTGAATGGAGCGACGGGTGTGTGACCGACCACTTCTCTAGTCAAGCTTTGCCCGCAGTGAGGAGAATCAGGGGGTTCAAGACCCCTGTTCTTGTGATTGGTGATTGTGGGACTCCAGTGGTCAGACAGTGATCACCTATTCTGTGGATAGGTGAGAATTGTCGATTCTGGGAAAACCCTTTAAATCCAGCCATTATGTATTGCCATGCTGTTCAATGAGCAATGAACATTGTTGTTTTTTTTGGTAGAGGAAGAGGAAGAAAGTGTGATGGAGTTTGGAAGCTGAAGAAAAAGAAAAAAAAGTCCTGTCACCTGATTCTAGTGATTTATGAGCAGGGACACCATTGCTTTGCATTGGTAGGAGTAGTTCAGGGGGTGGAGAGAAAGTACTTAGCATTAGAATACAACCACCTGAGTTTAAATACATGTAGCTCAGCATCAGATGAGACGTGGAGCTGACATGTGGAGAATTTGCAAACTTCCTTTGGATCTGCGTGGACTTAGATAACACACAGTGGTTATAGAGAGCTGAGGCTGTTGCTGTCTACTCTGGAACTCGTCTATGGTAAGTAGATCTCAGTTTAATCTACAAAAGTTATGGCAGGAATTCCTTTAATCTTTATAGCTGAGTATGCAAACTGGGGTTTACCTTGCAACTAAAATGTTTTCAGTAGAAAAAAAGTATTGAATGAAGTTGATGTTTGCCTTTTATATTATTATTGCTTTTATCTGTATAAAGTGTTAACAATTTATATCATTTTATCGAGAGAGAAAGCTGAACCGATATTTACCTATCATTAAAAAAACAAATACTTCTGGATGATACTTTTTGATACTTAGATATAAATTAGGCAAATTTGTCTCAATCTTACAACACATGCAAAAAATGTTCTCATATGTGAGGGACATTTACTACAGTATAGGCATATGTCACACAATGACCAACACGTCTTAAAAGTTTTTATTTGAAACTGTCTACTCATCTTGGAAATTTCTCAATTGCTGTTAATTACATTATATCCCACCATTGATGCTTTCTACCAGGACATTTATCTATATTCATATTACTTGTAAGGTTTATATTAGTGTGAATAGTTTAAATTCAATATATAAAATATTTTTATTCGTTTGGCTTTTCTTTTTCCTCCGGCTTGTTGTTTTCTCATCCTAAATGTTAGTTTAGATCTCCCATCATCTGAAAAGATGTTTGCAATGCTAATCGTTATGTTCCAACAGTAGAGGGCAGATCAGGTAATGGCCTCAAGCTGGGGAGAGGCAATGTTATAAAGCAATGGATTATGCATTATGCTAGGTTTGGACTTTACATTTGGTATGTATGGAAACTTTTCAGGTCTAACATGTCCTAAGACTTCTATTGCCTGGACTGATTCTAAAATAATGTGCTTTCAGCATATATTTGGCTAGTATATGTCTACATTGGGCTAGTAACTGTATTTAAAAGCAAAGTAGACCCTCTTAAAGTAAAAAGTATACTGTAGGGTATATTTTTTTTTATAGTAGACATATGTTACTGTATAGACATACAATTGCAAAGGTCTGGGGCATATGTTTGGAAAAATGTTTCAAATGGTCCCCGACTAATGTCTGACTGCAGTGTGAACCTCACCATAGACACTAAAAGTTCCTATTGTTTTTCTTTTTATTGTAATATCGGCTACTAAATATTGTAATATAAACAAATTTTAAAAAAAATAATGAACTTGGTTTACTCTACCAGTTATTTTACAACTTTCCATAACTTTTACCCGTTTAATTTTTTATTTGTACATATATAGATACAAATATTATTTTAACTTAAATTGGTAACTAACTTATGTACACCTTTGCACTTAAATTTTTTTTTTATTGTTTATTTGCATCCTAAATGCAACTTTTTAAATAGTCTTTATTAAAAATGTCCTACCATTATGCTGCTGTACAGTCTGTGGAGCTGCTGTACTTAGCTTGCTGTGCTAATTCTAACATGTATCCAACAGCACACTGCTCCTGGCTTTGTCCACTCGCTCTGCTCTCCACATGGCATTTTAGAGTGTGGAGAGGGTGGAAAGCATCCAAGTCTTCAGGGGGGCCGATCACACAAGCTGAATCAGATTGTAGTTAGGGAGGAAAGCACACACAGCAGTCTACAGGGGGAAGGGAGAGAGATCACACAGACTGTGTAGTATCCACGGTGGTCTCTGCAGGAAGGAGAGATGGAAATCACACACTTCTCAGCATCATTGTCTTTTAGGAAGAAGTGATCACTCATGGGAAGAAAGGGGAGCAGGAACAGGAATAAATCTGTACTGATACATGAGAGTTAGTGTAGGCAGCAGCATACTGGACACACAGAACTCACACCCATCATGTTTTAGTGGGGAGGACACGCACTCATAACAAAGGTATGAAACTAGGAGCAGTCAGCAAACTGCATATTGTGGGGTGGGGGGGGGGCTGAAAATTAATGAAGTAATAGAAATTGAAGCTTGAAACTTTTTGAAGCATTTTTTTTTTTTACCACCGGGTAACCAGTGACATATGTAAGAAAAACATTTTTTTGTATGTCAAAGGTTTTTTAAAGCCTTTAACCCTCATCTCATAGTTTAACAGGATGTAATTAACCCCCCTTACATCCTTCTTCTGGAAAAAAGAAACTATTTAGGTTAATGTAGCTCACATTTTCTGACACTGATCCAAATGTGGTGCAGATTTTTCATGTCAAGTGACGGTACTTAGACAATTTTTGGCACATGTTCCTTTTGGAACAAAAAGCTACAACTTGTGTGAAAATGCTCTAGATGGAGGCACTGAGTAAGGCTGGGAAAAATGTATCTGAAACATTTGGTGGCCATGCATATTCTATATTGGAATATGCTCTAAAGTAATAACAACAATGTCAGGTCTTAAACCCGTCTGTTTTTATCATTATGGCCTTGTCTATGATGTTCGTTTTAGCTGTACACAGTTTATACTATATACAGATCATATGGACAGAAATTTGATCATTTCTGAATACAGTTTACACTATATACAGTTTACACACACATTGTCCTTGAAAAAAATGACCAGATGGTGACCATGAATGACATGTAATTATCCAAACCATAATGGGTGACTATACACTAGTTTTGCCTAAACAGGTATTTGCATATTCAATATAAACACATATGTACACACAACATTCCTTAAATCCGGCACGCGCTGGATTAACAGATAGTCATAAAGAAGCAAATAAAGTAACTTAATTAAACTGGTAACAGTAAAGATTACTGTATACTTACTTAAGACCCCAATAAAGCATTACAAAAATGTATAGGGAATGTACTATATAAGAAGTTTACACAAACTAACACATGAAGTAATAATTAAAACCTTGGATAATGGTGGCCATCTGCTAGAAAATCCTAATCTACCAATGAGTAACACGTTTTGCCTGCTTGGTTTATTACTGATCAGGCAAAATACTGAATGTTAAGGTAGAAACCTTTTTCATAACCTCATTCCAGTGCTTCCCAACCAGAGTTCCATGGAGTCTTGCTGTGACTTGGAAGAAAGAAAGAGGAAGCTGTTGCTATCGGCCATGTATTCTTATTACTATGGGGAGAGGGGAATAAGCAGCTGCCAGACACCACTAGCAGTGGCTTATCCTCTGCGGGAAGAATTGGGAGGCGCCCATATGCATAAAATTGTTCGCAGATCCCATTGATATTAGTGGCTCAGCTCACTCATGTATGGTCAGCTTTATTCACTATGCTATGGTTAGCAATTAATTCATAAAATGTCCTAAAATAGAATTTGAGTTCAAATATATATATATATATATATATATATATATATATATATATTTATATATATATATATATATATATGTATATATATATATATATAATATACGTACGTACATAAAAACAGATGTGACAAATAAAGATGGCACAACAGTGACAGAACCGTCTAGACATCTATTCCAACTTCCCAACTAACATGACGATTTGGCTTGGGATATTTATAGAGGGAAGGAGATAACTTTTATCTCAAGTAAACAAAGTATTAGACAAGTTACAATCCAACCTATATGATCCCTGCTTCCCTCAAGAGGATGCACAAAGCTGTCTTCATAAACGTGAGATTGTTTGTTGGATCCTATCAAAATCCACCAACAAAAATCTGATTAACAGATCTAGTAGGAGAGTGCTGCCTGAACCAACCAAAGATAAGTTCACAGTACGTACCTGTGGGCACCACGTTCAGCATAAATGCCAAAGTATACTTCTAAGGTACCCATAGACTTTAATTAGCCAAACAAATGCAAAACTATACCTTTGCCTCAATTGTATTGAAAAGCATAGTAGTTGACCAGTATGTAAAAAAAAAGTTTTTTGTTCAACGGGCAACAATGGCAGACATATACATACAGTTACATATGTATGCGGCATGCATTTGGGAAACTCTTCAAACATTCTCGCTGAATATAGTGCCCAAATGCAGTGTAAACACAGCCTTAAGCATTATGTACAAAGTCGTATTACAGATTCTTTTCATTTGGACCTTCGAAATCTATGGGCCTACACTGTACCTGCACGTGCCTCTGATTTTACACTTTTTCTTCTCTCAGAGTAAATATAATTGTGGTGTACACATGATGTATTACAGTGGTAATCCCTAGAAGGATTGCTTAAATGGAATAATAAGACATTATTCGTCATAGAGGGAAAAAACAATTAATATATCTGTGTCACAATCAAATATAAATAAAGAGCGCCGCAAGGATCAGAAAAGAAGTAGCTTGTCCTCTTAATGTAAAGTTCAGCACTATTTATACTTTTTGCTCGACTATACAATTCATCATAGAGTGGGATCCTCTATCTAAGAATCATGTTTTTTTTGTTTGCCATTAATTAGTTCATTTTTTGTTAGCCACTTATTTGTAAATTCTAGGAAGAGCTAAGCATAACCCATTAAGGTAAACATTTTGCCAGACACAACTCAAGAAATTTGTATGGCCAGCATTAGCTCTGGATCTGGAAGGTAAAAGGTGGAAGGGCAAATTATGTACAATGGGTTGAGTAGTTCCCATTAGTTTTTATAAGGGCAGATCTGTATGGTAAGGTTATATCCATACCACCAGACATATGCACCTGCATGCTTGTTTTTTTTTCTTTGTATACAGTTGTATTAAAAACTACATCCGACTGTGCTTTTTAACACAGTTGGGGCTGCAACAACCTTTTAGAATACATTACGTTGGCGTGTATGTTGAAAGATTTCCTCAATGTATATGCCAATAGTTTCCTGAAGAAACTCTGTACTGCTATGAACATTTATCTAATATCATTAGGTACACATTGTTAAATACTACATATGACGGGTGACTTTTCTTTTTATACGAAAGATAACATTCACAATAATGTTCACTAAGTCAACAAGTGTTATATTAGAGCATGCCCACTAAGATTTTTACATACGCTAATCCTTGAGAGGGTGAGCGGGTGCAACAATGTTAATAATACTGATTCTGAGTGTAGGAGAATGCTCAGTGAAAACAAGTTCATGATTGGCTGCATTAAGCTGTTGTTTACTGGCCGATCAACTTGCCAAATAATGATCAAGTGATATTAGTGGCCAAGAAAGGCAGGCGTTCAGATGAGTGATTGTGGGACTAATGTGATGTCATAGGGTAGGTTGTAAATAAGGGTGTCGCACACAATTTTCGCCATTAGCCTCTTTCTCCTAAAGACGCCGGTCAGGGCAAAATGTCGGGGAGGCTACTTTGATATTTTAATCACGATATATCTGCATTGATACTATATATCAAACATAGTTGTATCGGATAGTCTGCAGCTATTCTATATTTTGAATCTGTCATGGAACGTGAATAGATACTGTGTAGAAACACACTTAGTTCAATTTCTCAGGGAGCAGACCTCCAGTAGTTAAGGCCCTTTTACACCGGCCAATTATCGGGCAAGCGATTGTTCACAAAACGCTCGATCCCGATAATTGCTCTGTGCAAACAAGGCAACGATCACCCAATGAAAGAGCAAACGCTTGTTCATTGACTGATTGTATTGTTTAGACAGCATAAAATATTATTGTGTCGGCAGCACATCTCCCTGTGCAAACAGAGAGATGCGCTGCTGACATGATAGAAATGTATGAGGATGAGCGATTGGAGTAACGAGTGCTCGTCCCCACACATAGCTCCTTATCATAGGAGCAAACGAACACTGATCAATGAGCTGTCTCGTTGATCGGCACTCGTTTACATGGCCCTCGTCAGGCCGTGTAATAGGACCTTTAATTTAGTGAGTACAGACTATCAGAATTTTTACTTAAAGAGGACCTGTCACTAGGTCATAGAAAGTGTACCAGCAGACTCACCTTACCACTGCTGTCTCCTGGACTCCAGCGGTGCTTTCATTTTATTTCTAGCGCCCCCGAGATATTGCCTCCAGTTGTGTTTTCAACTGGTGATATTTTAGCACTACTGAAGTTCAGAAGAGATAGGTAGTAAGGTGAGTCTGCTGGTTCACTTTCTATGACCTAGTCACAGGTCCTCTTTAAAATCTATAAGGCCACAATTACAGTTACATTTTTTTTTAGTAATTAATGGTTACACTTTATTTTAGTTTCGCTCAGAATTTATAGTGTCCTTCAGAAAGTCTCTCTTTGTAGCTGCTTACAGATCTAGCTATTTGATGAAGGGTATGAATGAGGGACCCCCTTCTATTAACTTAGAATGCCTTAATCCTTAATATACAAACATAGGGTCACCAACACTTCAATCTGTCACTGAAAAATAAGAAACTAACAAGGATTTATAAATACTATTATTGGCAGGCATTTATCGCAATAAAGCCTGGGAATTGGACAGCAGAGAATATTCCATGCCGAAGGGGTCAGGCCAGGTAGGATGTGATCTTGTGGAAAAGGGTCATCATTTTTGGCCTGCTATACAGCCGACTGCTATATTGTCCCCTGATCTTTTTACATGAAATCATTATTTAGCTTTTACATTATTCCATTTTTTTGCCCCCATAAACAGACAGAGGTTTAACTCCAATGTAATCTAAGAACTCTGAGTGTCCGCTAACAAAATACACTGCTTTCTGGTAACAGAAAACAGCATCAAACTGGCCCCACCTCAGTACCAGAGGATGCACGGGTGGGCCCAGGCTCTGACACAATAATGGTCCCTCATGGTACAGCAGTAGATGACCCCATTTGGAGCTGATTTTGGAGCCAATCAATTGCCCCTCTGGTTTATTTCTTATGGGTTGATTTATGAATCCTCTTTTGACCCTATTGAAAATACGTCCCAGGCAACCAATCATAGAAATATGTAATTCATTGCTTGCCATGGGAACAGCTGACTTTCTTGTTAGAACCTTTTTTTTCATAATTCTTGTGTAATTTAAACCCAATATTTGATATTTAATATTTAAGATTAAGATTAAGTGATTCGATATTCATGTTAATTTTAACTGAGAAATATGGTTAATTAATGGCTTCACACTTTTCCCAGTATCACAAGTCTGCCTTGAAATAATCTTAGAATCCTCCGTCATCCAAGCGCTAACCACCTCCTGCCACCTCCATCTAAAAAAACATTTCTCGAATAAGCTTTTCTGCAACCTCGAGTCAATAAAAATGCTTGTACTTGCCATCATTTTATCCCACTGAGACTACTGAATCATCTTCTCGGTGGCCTTCTTTCTAAACTCTTGCAACGCTTTAAACTATCCTGAAGTCTGCTGCCCCGTTAATCTTGCTCTCTGCTACTGCCTCTGCTACTGCCTCTCCTCTCTGCCAGTCCCTTCACTGAAAACATATTGCCCAGCGTAATAATTAAAAAATATTGACAATGACATACCAGGCAGTCTACAGCCTGTCTTCTCCATATGTCTGTTTCCTAATCTCCTGATACCTCCCCATATGTAATGTCCGGTTCTCACAAGACCTTTTTCTTTGCTCTCCTCTTGTCTGCTTTCTCACATCGTGCTCCTCGATTTCTCCTGTCCATCGCCCTAACCCTGGAACTTCCTACCCCAACAAATCAGAATCTCACCCACCATCCAAACCTTAGAAAGCAACCTGAAAACCCACCTCTTCCGAAGAGCTTACAATCTGCCATTCCCCTGTCTCCACTACACAACTGTATAAGCAGCATCTACCCTAGAGAAAAATTGGAGGAATCCTCCAGCTCACCTTGATACAGATTTACACTGCTAGTAGCGCTTGGGTCCTCGTGTCGGCACTTGGCATGGATATAGAAGAAAGACAGAGAGTGGATACAGCCCTGAGACAAATGTGGTCATTAAAAGGGAAACTTCTTCCAAGTTTTATTCCATAATTAAATGTAAAATCAGCAGGACATGATCCAAGGTACAAGGGGAAGTTGAGGATATAGGCGGTGCCTACGCGTTTCAGACGCCAACTGCGTCCTTACTCATGGCTTGTTCTTCAGCATCTACCCTAATCTACTGTCTCTTTCACCCTACCTTGTAGATTGTAGAACTGTGTGAGGAGGGCTCTCTCTGCTTCTTTACCCATATGTCACTGAGTAACCTTATCTCATGCTATGTATTTATACCCCTGTGTGTGTCATATGTCCAGCGGCATAGGTTGCTAATGGTACTTTAAAAAAATAAAAATAAATTCTAAAAGCAGAGATTAAATGTTTCAATCTGATCCCTTTGGTATGATCTATTTTAACCCTACCAAAACCCTATCTATAAAATTACATCACTCACAAGCATGTAATGGGATACATGTTAGTGTGGAATCCTCTTGTGTGATTCTCGATTATTGTGTAAAAAGGGATGACAAACTGAGCTTTATTAAACAGGTAGGGGATGAATGTTTTTGGAAAGCCTTTTGTTCAAACTGTCAGTATGGGATTTTTAATTAACTTCACACAGGGGATTAGCTCAGGGCTACTCAAATATTTGTGAAAATATAAGATAAAAATAGTCTTGCAGAAGATTCAGGTTTTTACACCCAAAGATTTTTTGACAATATAAAGCTGCTGATACTCTTGCTAAGATGGTGAAAACTCTGTGATAACTAAATAATTCCCTAAAGAAGACATGTGATGTCTGTCTCTATGTGGTGCCTCCTCTCATGACTCAGCTTTTTCATCGCATGTTCTTTATTTAACAATTAATGAATTTTGTTAGGAGATACGGCGAATTATAGTAATGCGTTGCAACGTTTTTGGAGAGTAGACTTCATTTTGGAAACAATCCAGGCTATTCACGCTATCTGCTGGAGGCAACATTGGACATTCTTCTCACTCTTTCATTTGTTAAGTGGTTTTCCTCTACTCAGAAGTAACTTTTTTCAGTACTGTACCTTACATACAAGACTTTACATCTCGCTACAAAATCAGGAAATTGGTCAATGTTTGAAGCCTAGTTTACAAATTTATGGACAGAAGATTCAATATATCCTTTATTTGTTTATGAAAGGATATAGATGCCTTGTGGAGAAGAATTGCCATTTTTATCATTGTCATCAGATGTCATTTAAATGACATTGAAGTCAATGAGATAATGGATGAAGATAACTGATGAGATGAATGACATCTGCTGTATCTGTTTTTTACATCTGTTATCCCACAAATGACTTCACATGAGGGAAAAACAGAAAAAAATGTTGCAATGGTTGCAAACAATTGTCATATAAATGCAGCATGTGCCGCGGTCCTCAATTTGATGCACATCGTGTTGATATACATGGCGAATCTACTGAGGTCTCACCTGTCGTAGTTCATGTCCAATTTTCTTTACTACTTTCTTAGTGGGATATGTGTGTCAAAGTGGCAGAGGGGAGAGGTGCTCAAGATCTATACTGGTAGCTAACCTAGGGGTCCAGGTTGCTACACTCAGATAAAAGTTGAACGTTTGTACAATGGTTTTTCACAATAAGGAAACAGAAATAGAGGTTTTGACAATTTTAATAATTATGCTGACATAAGCAGTTGATCGTCTATAGAGCATACTCCTTTAGTGAAATGTTGGCTTTTTATTTATTTATTTATTTATTCTTCTCATGAATAACATTAAAGTGTATCAGGACCAATAATAGAACACCCAACTTTTTAACTATATTTTTTCCTGTCTGTTGTCATTTGTGGCCATTGTTTTTCAAGCGCCGATAACAGCAGAAACAAGGGCAACAATACTAACATTGAAATCCCCCTTTCAAGTGTATTTGTCATGATACAGGTGTACTTTAAATAGGTAAAGGTTAACATAGTTCTGCTCTTGCTGTTTAAATAAATACAGACAGCCCACCCCCCCCCCCCCCCACACACACACAACAGGCATACATAGAGGAGAATTGCTCTCGAAGCAATAGTAAAATGCTCCCCTTCCAGATGCTGGTTCATGCCACCATGCAATCTTAGTAACAACCTCTTACCCATTCCTATTAAGATAGACAGCACATATGGCCATAGCATACGATTTCCAGACAAGGAAAAATAAAAACTGGGGATTCCATAGAGGCGCTGCTAACATCCAGAAATTGTGACAAAAGAAGGTAATATATATTAATAGTTTTCGTAGCTACGCGTTTCAACGCAGGTCCAGCGTCTTCCTCAAACCAATAACATTAAATTCAAAGTGCAGTTAAATACAGAGTAAAACATTGAAAAAAAAAAAAGCCAAAATCACTTAAAATGTCATCATGGGTCAGGAAAAAACCCCCAGACTTGACAGTTGAGATAACCATTAGAAACAGCAGCTAGAACCACTTGGTCTTAAAAATATAAATAAATAAACAATGCATGGGTAAAGAAAAGCGGCAGTGGCCATTAGGCTGGGTTCACACGACCTATTTTCAGACGTAAACGAGGCGTCTTACGCCTCGAATTACGCCTGAAAACACGGCTCAAATACGGCTCAAAAGACAGCGCGTAAAATAACAGCGTCGTCAAAGAAGTGCAGGACACTTCTTGGGACGTAATTTGAGCCGTTTTTCATTGACTTCAATGAAGAACAGCTCCAAATTACGGCCGTAATTGACGCCTCGCAAAACGCGAGTACGAGCAATTACGTCTGAAATGCAGGATCTGTTTTCTCCTGAAAACAGCTCCGTAATTTCAGCCGTAATTGTCGATATCGTGTGCACATACCCTTAGAATAAAACATCTAACTTAAAATGAAAACATTGGCAGACCAGTTAGGGTATGTGCACAAGATAACTGCATTTATGTCTGAAATAACGGAGCTGTTTTCAGGAGAAAACAGCTCCTGAATTTCAGACGTAATTGCATGTACTCGCGTTTTGCGAGGCGTCAATTACGACCGTAATATGGAGCTGTTCTTCATTGGAATCAATGAAAAACAGCTCAAATTACGTCTCAAGAAGTGTCCTGCACTTCTTTTGACAAGCCGTCTTTTTTACGCGTCGTCGTTTGACAGCGACGCGTAAATGACAGGTCGTCGGCACAGTACATCGGCAAACCCATTCAAATGAATGGGCAGATGTTTGCCGATGTATTGGAGCCGTATTTTCAGACGTAAATCGAGGCATAAAACGCCTCGTTTACGTCTGAAAATAGGTCGTGTGAACCCGGCCTTATAGTGTAGCAGGAACGAGTGTAAAGTGGGAAATGGCAGATACATACAGAAGTATAATACTAAAATAAAAGCGCAAACAGCCATTGCATATATAACATGACGTAATATGAGCGATTTTATTATAGTATTATACTTTTGTATATATCTGCCATTTCCCACTTTACACTAGTGATCATTCCTGCTACAACATACCTCCCAACTTTCAAGTATCACAAAAAGGGACAACCAATGCAATTTTTTTTTCTTTTAAGACACGCCTCTAATCCCACCCAATTCCCACCCATACACACCCGGTTGAGCCCACACAGTATCATGCTCCCATAGTGTCTCCCACACAGTATAATGCCAAATAGCTGCGACCATACAGTATAATGCCCCATAGATGCACCCATACAGTATAACGCCAACACATATTTTTCCATGCAGCATAATGCGAACACAGATGGCACAATACAGTATAATGCCCCCATACAGTATAATGCCCAAACAAATTCCCCCATACAGCATAATTCCCTATAGCTGCCCCCATGCAGCATAATGCCCCCATAGCTGCCCCATACAGTATAATGCCACCATACAGTAAAAAGCCCACACATATGCCCCTAATACAGTATAATGCCCCCATACAGCATAATGCCCCATACAGTATAATGCCCTCTAGCTGCCCTTATACACCATAATTCCCCCAAAGCCTCCCCTAGTTCCCACATTTAAAGTGCCAGTGTAGATAGTGCCACAGTGCCCATGTAAATAGTGCCCATATAGATTGTGCCCCTATATAGTGCCACAGTGTCCATGTCGATAGTGCCACACCCCCCTTGAGGATATCGCCACCTCCCCCTGTAGATAGCGCTAACCCCCCTGTAGATGGTGCCAGGAGCGGAATTACCAGCCAGAGCATAGGCCAGGGATTCCGCTCCTAGAGGAACGCCCTGATGTCACAGAAGCCCTGGTGGCTACTGATTGAGCAGAATCCCCATTGCTGGGGATTCTGCTCCTTGATGAAACCCCTGAGGTCACTGTTCATATATGGACAGTGACGTCAGTGGCTACACCTTGAGCAGAATCCCCGTTGCCGACTCTGGCTGGGGTTTCTGCTCCAGGAGGAGCACCTGACGTCAATGTCCATATATGGACAGTGACCTCAGGGGTTTCATCTAGGAGCTGAATCTCCGGCCAGATCATCGACAATGGGGATTCTGCTCAATCAGTAGCCACTGCGGTCACTGTCCATATATGGACAGTAACGTCAAGGGCTTCCCCGAGCACAACGCTTAAAGTAGCGCTGTGCCCGGGGAGTCCTCAGCGAGCAGTTGAGCTCCCTCTGCTCCTCCACTCATAACTAATTCTAAAGCAGGGAGCTGATGGTTCCCTAATTCAGCATTGGGTTCAACTGTATCTGTGTCCTGAAGAAACAGATACTGTTGACAGTGGGACATACCGCCGGCCGCTCAGGACAGCAGGACACCGCCTAGAATCCGGTACTGTCCCACTGTGGTCAGTCGGTCGGCTAACTGTTCTGCCGATGTTTTCATTTTAAGTTATATGTTTCATTCCACGGGCCACTGCCGCTTTTCTTTACCCATGCATTGTTTATTTGTTTATATTTTTAAGACCAAGTAGTTCTAACTGCTGTTTCTAATGGTTATCTCAACTGTCAGGTTTTTTTTTCCTGACGCACATGATGCCATTTTAAGTGATTTTGGCGTTTGTTTTTTTTGTCAATGTTTCATTGTGTATTTAACTGCACTTTGTTTTTACTGTTGTAATTGGCCTGAGGAAGATGCCACACCGGCGACAAAGTGTGCAGCTACAATAACTATTAATAAATTACCTTCTGTTATCACAATTTTTGGATGTCAGCAGCGCCTCTTTGGAATCCCCATTTTGTATTTTTCCTTGCCTGGAAATTGTATGCATATTAAAGCGGAGGTGGAATTCACCCACCGGTCGGGGACGGCAGCAGCTGACATCTAACTGTCGACACACACACACACCAGAGTTGTACTTGGACTGTACAGCCTAACAAGGTGAGCGCTTATATCCCTAACGCTCTAGCATGTCTCATCCTAATTAATATTGCGCACGATGTGGTGCCCTATGTTCCTTTTTCTCCTTATGGGCATAGGGCTGCTTCCCTATTCCTTTTTTATTATTGTGCCAGTTCCTTTGGAGGGATGATGCCCTGCATAGGTCCACACTACCCATGTGAAAGAATGAAAGTGTAACCTGAATTGTGCCCCCTCATTTTATGGGTCCCTTATCAGCCACCTTGTCTGCCTTAATAGTATGCATGATAGCAGTATTGTAAGAGTGGCACCTTGGACAGGTGGAGATATCTCAAGTCAGCCCTTGGATAGGCGCTATTCCCTTTTTTACGTGGTGTTGTGATGGTTTCTAGTGTCACATGGCATGGAGACATACACTAGGTAGATCAAAATTCTTTAATAGAAATAGGTACGATACAGGCGACTTGTTTCGGAGCCGAACCGGCTCCTTCCTCAGGCAACATCACAGAAATAAAGGTAGTGTGAGAAACATACATATATTTATACTGCACAACATAAGTTACCACAGCCGGATATTGCCGTGCCGTGCTCTGTCTAGTCAATGCAGATTCTGCAGCACCAGTAGTCAATATGGCGGGAATGAGATTGGAAGGAGTTTAACAGTATGCATGCCCTGCCTGAAATTGTGGTTTACAGCCCTAGAACTATGATTCAAAGGACTGTTCAGTGAGTGCTCATTGTTCTCACTGTGTTAAAATTTTATTTCAGCTTCCCAGTCTGACATGTGGATAACTGGGTACTATGGAGTTCATATATTAAAAACAAATATAATTTTATCTTCTTTGTGATTGCACAATTCACTTTTAAAGATTCTCTGTGTGCACAGATTGTTACATGAGGGTGAAGTAGGTCACAAGCATTTACAGTATCTCCTGGGACTGTGCTCATGTTGGACTCTGAGCAAAGGAATGGTAAAGATGCAGCGCACAGTATTTACCTTGGAATAAGTTGAGCCAGACCTCAGGCAGTAAAAAAGCAAAGCACATGTGGTTTGTTCCCACAAACAAGAAGAAGAAATCAATCTCACTTTCCTGTCAGCAGGGATAGACTGATGTCAGGGCAGAGCTGGCCTGGTTCATACTTTTTCCACGTTTTCCTTCCACAAAACTTTCAACTTGGTAGAATTTTTTTCTTTATAGGTGATCATTTAACTATACATCACTATATGTGTATAGTGCACCAGCATGGTAGCAAGGTTTAAATGTCTGTACTTTTTATTTGTGTTTGCTTCAAATAATTCTTATTTGTTTTATAGTTTTTTCCATAAAGATAAAAAGTTTGTATATGATCAAATAGACACCATAGCAAAAATCCCCCCAAACAAAAAACAACAAGAAAAATACTAAATCAATAAATAAACAAAACAAAAGAAAAAAAACAAAAAACATTCTTCTCAACTATTCATAAAAGATTTGCTATTTCAGCACCGCAAACTTTCTGTAATCATAATTATTCGTGAAACCAAATCAGGGTCTCCAAATCTTCTTTATCCCCGTTCTTCTTTTAAACCTAATGGCTTTTTGTTTTCATCACAAAAATATTATCCATACAATTTAATACTAGTTGTAGTGATACATTACCTTTAATGGCTGTTCTTTGGGATCTGACAAAACCGAAATACTTAACACAGTAAAGAAAAATACTGGATTTGCTTTACCCCCCATATATATCCAGAATATCAACTGCTCTGTTTGTTAATCCATGGATTTTACTGTATCTTCCTATAATGTCAGGATAGGGAGACAGAAAGGTGAGCCCTAATCTACCCGTCCCTGCCTACTTGCACAGCCCGTCCTAGGCGACGGCGTACAACTGGGCGACGGTCCCTACGCTCAATATGTGCACGAAAGACACACAAGACAAGGGTACACAAAAGCAAGGGATGTGGGGCAGTTGCCCACAGCGACACCGTGAGCAACAGAGTAGTGGATTAGCCGAGTCAAGCCAGGAGTGTACGTAGTAACAAATGCAGAGCAGGAGAATAGTCAGGCAAGCCAGGGTCAATATGAAGCAGAGGTCAATGCTAACAGCAGGAACAGCAGAGCCAGGAAACAGGAGAATTACAGGCAAAGGACAAGCAGCAAATGAAGGTATAAGTAGACCAAGGGCGGGAGCTAGAACCGTCTGGCCAGGCTGCGATAGGCTCTCCGACTCCTCAGCCTACCAGCCTGAGTGGTAGCAGATCGAGTCACTCTAGCAGACCTAAGAACAGATGCTGGCTGATTACCCACGGGCGTCGACACAGAAGCTGTGTCAGGCAAATCCTTCACACTTCCATTTGTATTTGCGCTGAAATTTCCCAGTATGATCATAATGTTCCTCACCTTTTTAATATTAACACCTGCATTGGTGTAGTTTGGAGACACATTAACCAGAATTACTCATCTATGTCTTTAAATAGTGTATTGGGGGAATGACCATGGGATTAATGTATGTTGTAATGCTAGTTTACAGGGTAATATACAACTGTGGCAGACCTTGACTGATGATTATTCCCATAAAAACAGGATCATTAGGACAATTGTAAGAGTGAGAACACGCATTTCGGTTATGTTATTGCATTTTGTCACAGTTTGTTCTGCAAAACCATTACTGTACTGCTATGTTTCATCTTATCTTAATCTAGGAGGGAAATAAAATGACACACCTAATTATAGCAATTTCTAGTGAAAAGTCACATTAGGAGCTAAGAATATAAAGTAATATGACCCTCATAGTGTACTTGCTCTATGGCTGAAAATTAATAACGACATGTATGGCAACTTTATCAATCACTATACTTCATCAGAGGATTGTGCTTCCTGAATATTGAAGCTTTTGCCTTTTGGTAAGCACTGGGTTCTGCTTAGGAAAGGAGAGCTCTGTAGGCTGTGATGCTGTGTAATGGCGTGAAATCACTGTTGAGCACTGGATGTGCATTGCTCATACAGTAGATATGCTCAGAACTGTTCTCAAGCAGGTTACACTGCAAGCACTTTTAATCGAAAGCACAGCAGTCACGTCGAACAAACCTTGCATTTTGTTTTTTTTATTAAATTGTCACATAGCCCATAGCGATACAATACCTACATATTCAGGACCCCTTCCATATGAAAGCCAAATACACTTGTGTGCATGAGCGGCCATGAAAAGTTTACTGGCCACTGTAACAAAGTATTTTCAATTAATCAAATTCTGTATAAGTCCATTACATGCATAGCACTTATACCGGCATCCTGCATTTACCAGAAATCTCTTTAATTTCTGCTCAAGCAAATAGAACACCAGCCTCCATTAACGCTTGTGTTGGAAATTTGGCTCATAATAAAAAATGTGTCAGTCTGTAAAGGGCCAATGTGGCGAATTTTCCCTGATTCACTTATCTCAATGTGTTTTTTGATAATGGCTCATGATTGTTCATGCAGCAACAAATTAACTTTTCTTTTTCACTGAGTTTAATGACCCAAAGAACTCATAGTTACACAAAATAAGCCTTATGTAAATAATGACTATCTCATCATGGAAGCTTGTATAATGCAGCTTAAATACCATGACTAAGCAAGTACAAATCTATTGAGCTTGTCCCATCCCAGCTGCCTGTTACAAAAATGCTGGGGAAGCAACATGTGTCAACCCTGTGAAACTGTGATAAATCTTACTTGCCCAGAAGCCTTTCACAAGAACCACAAGGTGAGGGGCTCTGCAATAAGTTTAAGAACAATTCCAGCAGAGGTGTAACATGAAACTCCTGGATCAGACAAAGAAATTGCTCACCTCTAATAATAGTAATAAAAAATATATAATATGAAATAAAAAAATGCACTTTGAACACATGCCACACAAGCTTTATCCTAAAATCAGACAAATGCCCCACACACGTCACTCACCTGCTAGAAGCATGGTGCACATGCCCCACTCACCCGCTGGACACATGCTGCACACACACACCAGTAATATGCTGAACACATGCCCACTCGCCCACTAGTCACATTTTGCCCACACACTATTCATCTGCAAGACACATATGGGGCACATGCCCCACTCACCTGCTGGACACATGCCACACACCAGCTAGAAACATGCACCAGTAATCTGCTAGACACATGCTGCAAATAGTCTACTAACCCACTAAACACTTGTCCCACTCACCCACTGGAACATGCCACACTCATGACACTGACCCGCTGGTCACATGCCGCACATGCTCCACTTACCCACTGAACAAATCCTGCACACACACCACTCATCTACTGGACACATCATATTAAACTCACCATACTCTAGATACGTGCTACAAAGTAAAACTGACAGGCAGCGTATAAGGCATGGCAGACCTGGCGGTCATTGTTATGCACCTGGCTTCCATAGCAACCCATCGAAACCCCACAATCGCATTGTGGAAGCATCAATAGGTTGAGAGAGGGAGTCCTATCTCTAAGGGTTAAACGGCCGGGATCTAAGTTATATACGATTTCGGCAGTTAGAGGGGGTGCCAGCTGTAGAATATATTACATTATAATATAATGTTGTGCCTGGGCCATTACAGTGTTGTAATAGAATGTTGACGTACTATAACGGTGCTGGGCGGGAAACTGCAAGTGAGAGCAGGAAGAAAGATTACCCTGTTAGGGCTGTTAGGGCTTGTTCACACACAACGGAATTGCTGCAGATAATTTCTGCAGCAATTCCGTTGAAAGTCAAAGTCTTTCCGCTGCGGCAAAAACGCACCATTTCCTGCTGTTTTTACGGCAGAAAATGGTGTGGAAATTGCTGCGTTTTTCCCAATGTTAGGAGATGGAGATATCTCCTATGAAAAACGCAGCAATTCTGGATACTTTCCGTAGCAGGAATTGACATGCTCTGGTCCAAAAAAATACGCATCACAGGTCAATTTCAGCTCGGAAATCTTACGCAGTGTGT
Organism: Rhinoderma darwinii; assembly: GCF_050947455.1. Taxonomy (NCBI): domain Eukaryota; kingdom Metazoa; phylum Chordata; class Amphibia; order Anura; family Rhinodermatidae; genus Rhinoderma; species Rhinoderma darwinii. The sequence continues at coordinate 48,181,282 of NC_134697.1, read as the reverse complement.
GGATGAGATTTGTTAAATCTCATCCACTCTGGTGCTACTGTATTCTGCTGCGTTATTTCCGGCCGGAAAAAACGAAATTGCATTACGTGTGGACGAGCCCTTGCTTTGATCTTTTTCTGTTCAGCCTTCCAGGGATACAAGAACTTTTTTTCATGTTATCACACCTGTTAGCAATCGGAAAATTTGTTCTCTGTCAAATTTAGGGAGGGTCTTTATTTTTCCTACTACAGGGGTGAGAAGATGAGCAGTTGCATATCTAATCACCCCTTATGCCCAATCAGACAATTTGGCGACTTCATTACTCAGATGTTTACCGACATCTGTATTGCTGATAGTTCAGTTCTAGTAATTATGTGGAGCAGTGTGGATTAAGACATAGGCATACGTGGTATGTATAAACTCTGCACATCTTGAACATTTATTTTTTAAAAGGTGTTTTTATGCATTGTTAGCACAACATTACGTTTTGTTGCAAAATTGCATGAAAGCGCCCATAATTACAAAGTGCTGTGTGGCACTATATAAAAGTGTGAAAATTGTTGCGACAGACAAAGGGTTAATTTACATAAAACAGTGAGCAGGTAAAATACATTAATTACTGTTTAGTACCCTGAATTAAGTACTATAGTCTAGAACTGCATTTACAATTCTGGAGGCTTCAGAGCTGAAATCTTGAAGCAATCCATTCCACAGCAAATCCAGAAAAAGCCAAATGAAAATCCGCAGCTTTGTCTAACTCGGCTAAAATAAATAAAATCTGTATAATTACTTTACCAAGCCTCTGCCACTTCCCTGGTAACACAAGCCTGATCCCCTAACGATCTCTGTGTTCTAGACTTCAGTGATGACATGTCGACCCATGTTACCACTGCAGGCTATGATTAGCTGCAGAGGTCATGTGTCTATTCGACATGTCATCACTGGACACAAGGATACAGAGACCGGCAGTGAACCAGGCTAGTGTTACTATGGGAGTGGTAGAAGCTTGGGAAGGTGAGCATTATTTTTTTTTTTTTATTCTGCTTTTTTAATTTTATAATTGTTTGAACCTGCAAATTTTGCTGCAAATCTATGGGTATTCTGCAGCAAAATATGTAACATTTGGGATTTGTTACAGATTACGAATTGCCCTATCTTACTCAATGGTTAAAATCTGCAATAAATCTGGGCACTTTCCGCAGGAGAATTTGACATGCTGCAGCAGAGGCGTAGCTAGGTTCTCCAGCACCCAGGGCAAAGATTCAGTTTGCCCCCCCCCCCCCAACCTCTTTCCCGACATCTCCTTCCCCCTCGTCGTGTTTGTTTTCTCTACCAATCAATGACGTGTAATTTTTTTTCCACATTTCTTTTTATGTAACGCGAGTATAAAAACATTTGTACATTTTACAAGCAATATGGTTCTATACACAACACCAGAACCAAGCTCAGTACATAAATACAGCCCCAGAACAAAGCTCAGTACATATATACAGCTCCAGCACAAATACAGCTCAATTTAGTGCAACCCCTGCCGTATAGGTATGTACGGCGTAAAACTACAGCTCCCAGCATGGCCCGAACAATGGTAAGGATATGCTGGGAGATGCTGTTTCACAAAAAATAAATCCTATCATAATCATACCACTCATCATCTCGCTGCAGATCATACAGTGACTACAGTACTGATTAGAGGCAGAATAAACATTTACATGAAGTGACTCACCGGTGATATCTCAGATTCTAGTTCTTTTTTTCTCCATCCGGTACAGACCTCTATGATGACTTCTCCTGGTCACAGACCATTTCTGCAGTTTGCCGCTCAGATGTCTTCAGCTTCTCACTTTTCCAACATTTCTACACCTATAAATAGAGATAACGTTATCATTATACCATACACTACGCCCCTATATATAATAGTGACATACACGGCACCTCTAATTATAATAGCACCATACATCGTGTCACACACACACACACACACACTGTGCCCCCTGTAGATAGTGTCTGCCATAGAGCCCGCTGTAGATAGTGCCCCCATATAGCCCACCCCTGTATATAGTGTCCCACAAATAACTCCCCCTATAGTGCTCTATAGATAGCCCACCCCTGTATATAGACCCCTGTAGATATAGCCCAGCCCTGTATATAGTGCTCCATGTATAGCCCAACCCTGTATATAGCCCCCTGTAGCTATAGCTCCCCCCTGTATATAGTCCTCCACAGATAGCCCACCCCTGTATATAGCCCCCTGTAGATATAGCCCACACCTGTATATAGTGCTCCACAGATAGCCCACCCCTGTATGTAGCCCCCCTGTAGATATAGCCCACTCCTGTATATAGTGCTCCACATATACTCCACCCCTGTATATAGTGCTCCACCAGATAGTCCACCCCTGTATATAGTGCTCCACAGATAGCCCACCCCTGTATATAGCCCCTCTGTACATATAGTCCACCCCTGTATATAGTGCTCCACTAGATAGTCCACCCCTGTATATAGTGCTCCACAGATAACCCACCCCTGTATATACTATATACAGGGGTGGGCTATCTGTGGAGCACTATATACAGGGGTGGACTATATATACAGGGGGGCTATATACAGGAGTGGGTTTTCTGTGGAGCACTATAGGGGGAACTATTTGTGGGATACTACATACAGGGGTGGGCTATATCTACAGGGGGACTATATACAGGGGTGGGCTATATCTACAGGGGGACTATATACAAGGGTGGGCTATATCTACAGGGGGGCTATATACAGGGGTGGGCGATCTATGGAGCACTATATACAGGGGTGGGCTATATCTACAGGGGTGGGCTATCTGTGGAGCACTATACACAGGGGTGGACTATATGTACAGGGGGGCTATATACATGAGTGGGCTTTCTGTGGAGCACTATAGGGGGAGCTATTTGTGGGATGCTATATACAGGGGTGGGCTATATCTACATGGGGACTATATACAGGGGTGGGCTATATCTACACGGGGACTATATACAGGGGTGGGCTATATCTACAGGGGGACTATATACAGGGGTGGGCTATATCTACAGGGGGGCTATATACAAGGGTGGGCGATCTATGGAGAACTATATACAGGGGTGGGCTATATCTACAGGGGGGCTATATAATATATTGCCCCCCTGTAGCTATAGCCCCCCCTGTATATGGTGCTCCATAGATAGCCCACCACAGTATATAGCCCCCCCTGTAGATAAAGCCCCCCACATGTAGATAAAGCCCCCCCATAGATAAAGCCCCCCTTGTAGAAACCCCCCCCGTAGACAAAGTCCCCCCCCGTAGACAAAGTCCCCCCCCGTAGACAATGTCCCCCCCGTAGACAATGTCCCCCCCGTAGACAATGTCCCCCCCCGTAGACAATGTCCCCCCCGTGTAGACAATGTCCCCCCCGTGTAGACAATGTCCCCCCGTGTAGACAATGTCCCCCCCCGTGTAGAAAATGTCCCCCCCCGTGTAGACAAAGTCCCCCCCGTGTAGATAAAGCCCCCTCTGTAGATACAGCCACACACTTTTATTACAATTTAAAAAAAACAACTATTTAAACTCACCTTAAACGCTCCCACGCCGGCCGGCCGACAGCAATGGAGACCTGCTCTCTTCTGCGCAGGTCTCCTGGGGGTTGAACGCAGCGTCTATGAAAGGCGCTGAATGGCTGGGCAGGATGACTTTCCCTGTCAATCAGCGCCTTTCATCGACGGAAGCTTCACTGGTGCAAAAGCGCTGAATAGCCGGGCACGGAACGTGCCCGGTCATTCATTGCTTCTAATTGTACCTGTGTCCTATAGACACAGGTACAATTATAGTGGAGGAGGTGGCGCTAGCGCCCCCCTCTAAGTTGCGCCCAGGGCACATGCCCCGCCTGCCCCCCCTAGCTACGCCCCTGTGCTGTGTGAATGAGATTTCAAATCTCATCTACTTTGCTGCTACTGTATTCCACTGCAGATATTCTCGAAAATCCGCATTCCGCTAGCTGTGAATGTAGCCTAGACAGGTTATAGCTTACACACTATATACAATCAGAACAATATAGGTTAAGCAATACATTTACAAAATGGCTCAACATTTTACGTAGGTAATATCTATATTTAACCTTTAAATACTGTTATATTTTTTTTCCCTGTAAATGTAACTATAAAAAATTGTCAGCTGAAGAATATGAACATTCAGTGTGATTGTACAGGTGAATTGATCAAATAATATGGCAGTGTGTTTGTAAAAAAAAAAGCCTAGTGTAGCCACAAAATGGCCCAATGAGAAAAAAATATATACAGTATAATTGAAATTTCTTTTTTAGTTACCTACACATGGAGTAAAACTATGTTCACACTTGCATTAGTGGCTAACGTCCGGGTTTCCAGTATTTTTTTACATACAGAATAGTGCAGTCTGAAGCACTATTCTTGCCATAAAATATATTGGCACCTCAAAGTCAATGGGGTCCATCAGAATCTTCCAGTATCTGTTCGAAAACGGATTCAACATGGCTGTCTTGTCTCTGTTATAAATAGAAGCCATGACTCTAGAGTGAATAAAGCCTAACACTGTAAGGAGTAGATAAAGTATCGTTTTCGAATTTTTGCGTTCACGTAACTCAAAGTAAAAAATATCGCCTGGACAAGAACGCTTAAAACTTTTTTTCTTTTTATTAAATCTTTAAAATGGGCTACTCAAGCCAATAATTCCTATAGATACCAGGCTAACCAGGTAAGTAAAACTAGATAATAGTACCAATATACTTGGATTCAATTATTATGGAACTACTCCAACTATCTAGTTAAAACATATAAATTCTGTTCCCTACCTGGACTAGATAGAAAAGTGTGCATTTACACCGAGTAAAGATCTGATACCTAGCAGCAGAGTGTGTGTGTGTGTTAAAGGAACAGTGTCACCACAATTTTTTTTTTAATATGTTAAAGATGTTAGTGCTTTATTAAAAACGTTTGGATTAATTTGTGTGTTTGTGTGTTACTTTTTCTTATTTTTACACTTTTTCTTCCCTATGGGGGCTGCCATTTTTTTTTCCATTTCTGTATGTGTCGATTAACGACACATACAGACATGGAATACGGCAGCTCCAGTCCCATAGGGACTGCGAACGGGGCCCGTTCCATCCACTTCAATGTACGCCGTCTGTGTGGGAACGGCGCATGCGCCGCTCCCACACAGTCCAATTTGAAATGCTACTACTTCCGGTCGCGGCTTCAGGACTTGTGCACTTGGACCAGCGGCAGCAGACGGAGCGGACGGGCCGGAGGGAGCCGCGGCGGCAGGAGCAGGTAAGAGATTTCTATGTATGTTCGTGTTTGTGTGTGTTTACTACTGTATGTAAACCTACTACACTGTGTGTTAGCTCAAAAAATGGCGACACACAGTGTAGGAGGTTAGACCGTTCAATCCCCTCATTTATCCCGGCACTAGCCAGGATAAAGGAGGGGGGGATGCTGAGGGCTCACTAGAGCGAGGGCTTTTTACCCAATTTTGCAGCATAAAGCAATGTGGTTGCTTTACCACATGCAATGCTGCAATTTTGGGAATGGCTCCATCTAGTGACCAGCAATGGGAAATATTATAAATTAGAATCTAATTGAATCCAATTTATAATATTTCCAGACTCGTGAAAGAAAAATAAAAAATTAGAACAATGTTTAATCACCTATACACTAATTGTTTAACAAAAAAAAAAAAATCATGTTTTGCTGGCAACACATTCCCTTTAACACTCAATAGCAGAAACGCAACACCGGCGACACAGTGTGCATTCACACTGCAATGAGCCACAGCACCTACATTTCTTGTGCATTAGCACCCATAAAAGACAGTGCAGCACCTAGAGCAGTATTGTGCATCCACACTTACAAGGGACTGTACATTTAGACGAAAGTGTGCATTTACACTAGATAAATATAATATACTAAGTGTGCATTCACACTAGATAAATATAATATACTAAGTGTGCATTCACACTAGATAAATATAATATACTGTGTGCATTCACACTAATTAGATATGGTATATTAAGTGTGCATTCACACTAGTCAGCAATATCTACAACACAGAGTACATTATCGCTGAGATGCGTATCAGCACATGCAGGTAGTGGCATTCACACTCCTCAGTAGCAGCGTAACACCTATAGTAGTAGTGTGCATTCACAGCTGGTAAGTATTGTCCACCTGGTAACAAGAGGCATGTGTATTGAAACAGGGCAGATTAGCACATCAGTTTCTCGTGCAATATTGTCTATCCGCCCTGTGTCTGCTAGAGTTTTTCTCCTAACAGCACGGTTCTGGTATCTGACCGCAGCGATGCAACAGAATGCCGGATATTTAAGCTTTTAGCCCTGCCCTTTGGGAGGCTGGACGATTACCTCAAACTCCCAATCAGAGCGCACCACGTCATCAGACACCACGCCCATTTACGAGCTCATCCAAATCACTCCTCCCCGGGCACTGTAAATGGCAGCGCCATGTAACTATGGGAATCACCAAGCGGCTGTAATTCTAAATATTGGCGTATATAGGAGAAGCAAATTGAAGTCATATCGCTGAGACGTCATAAAGAGAAAATTGATTTTGATAAACAAAAAAAGCTAAATTATATATGAGCCAATGGGATGTATAGATAATATTAATAAAAAATCGCAACCGATCCATACGCATCAAACTACTATCTCCAAATATCTGCTCCACCTTATAAGAAACAGGTATAGGAGATGTTATCGTTAAGGCCTCCAGGTTTAACAGTCTGTAACAAAAATATCCGCCTTGCTTCCCGCTGAAGTAAACGTTTATCCCAGTCACCCCCTCTAGTATAAGGATGTACCCATTCAATGCCCTGAAATCTCAGATGGTCAGGGTTACCCTGATGACATTCCCAGATATGGCATGCGATCGGAGTATCAGCTCGTTTTACCGTATCATTGATATGGTCTCTGATACGTCTGCGAAATTCGCGAATGTTTTTACCCACATATTGAATACCACAGCTGCATGTCATCAAATATATGACACCTTGGGTCCTACAATTGATGAAGTCATAATTCTTGTAAGAACGACCTGATGTGGTACTACAATATGATTTACTTGTTAAGATTGATCTACACGCTTTACAGGTACCACAGCTATATGTACCAATGGGGGGCTTAGGCAGCCAGGTTGACCGAATGACTGGTTTCATATGGCTCTGAACCAATTTGTCTTTTAAATTATGTCCTCTACGGTAGGTAATTGCTGGCCTATCACTCAGAAGACTCCATATATCTGGGTCAGCTTTTAAAATACCCCAGAATGTCTGAATGACCTCTCTTGCTTGTGTATGTTGTGAATCATAGGTCCCTATGATTCTAAGGTCGATCTCACCAGTCTCTCTCATCCTTGGATTGAGAAGCTCATCCCTGTCCACTGATAAGGCATGTTAATATGCATTTTTGAGAACCCAATCTGGATATCCCCTTCGACCAAACCTTGTTTTTAAGTGTGAGGCTGTGTTTTGATAATCAGACATATTGGTGCAATTTCTACGAGCTCGCAGATATTGTCCTTTTAGAATCCCCTTTTTGAGTGATTTCGGATGCCAGCTATCCCACCTTAATAGAGTATTAGTAGCTGTTGGTTTTTTTATGGATATGTGTGTTCACTCTTCCTGACACTGATTTACTTATAGACAGGTCCAATAATGTAATTTTGTCCAAATGGATTTCAGAGGTGAAAACTAGGCCAATATTAATCATTACAAATGCTCTAAATTTGGTTTGTGAGCCATTCGATAATATTAGAATATCGTCAACGACTCTAAGCCAGAGGATCACACTTGAAGTACAAGTTTCCATCGCCTCTTGGAAGACCATTTCTTTCTCCCACCAGCCCAGATAAAGATTAGCAAAGGTTGGGACACAGGGACTGTCCATTGCCACTCCTCTGAGCTGGTGAAAAAACTTTCCATTGAACGTGAAAGAATTACGTCCCAACACAAATTGAAGCAACCTCATGACGAACTCATTATGGCTTGTAAATTGAGTACCTCTCAATTTCAAGAGCTGCTCACGGCACAGTGAATGCTGGAGCGAGGTTCCAGCATACAACCCAACTGAATCTGCATCCCGCAGACGCAGGCTCGGTTGGAGGCGGGACCAGCGCGGTCAGACTGGGACACTGCTCTGGTCCTTGCATCGCTGACCATATTCACTGTCCATATATGGACAGCGATGTCAGGGGCTTTCCCAGAGACAGCGCTCTGCCTGGGACTCCTCTCCTTCTTACATCACTGTCCATATATGGACAGTGATGCCCTAACGACGGCAGTGTCAGCACCCGGCGGCCGAGTGGGCCCCGGCACTTGCCCGGGTTCGCCGGGTGCTGACGCCGGCCCTGAGTAAAGTACACACTATAGTGTCTCTATTGACAATGCATATTTTCTAGAAGACTTGTTATTTTGTTATTACTTGTCCTTTTTGACCTCAAACTGTACTTGTCTGTTCTTATTTCTTAGTTTATAAAGGATCACATTTTATACTCTGTACAGCCGAACCATCCGACCTTGTGCTGATACAGATGAGAGTTAAGATGTAAACAATTTTCCAGAAAACGCTTGTTGTGCATTGTAACTATGTAAATTTAAGTCATTGATTCTATAAAAATATGATCCTATCTGAAATAATTTCATAGGATTTTTACTGAATAATTACAATAGAAATCATTGGCAGAAACAACGTATTGCCTGAAAATGTTTTCACACTCATAATGTTTTTACTCTTCATAATTCCGGACAAATTATTGTACTTCAGGAATACTCTTTTCATAAAGTCATTGAGATTTTTGTCTGTAAACATTTATGCCGTACACCATGCAGCATTAATAACATGTTACCTTTATTGTGTAGGTCGGTATGATTATGACGATACCAAAAATGTTATGATTTATATTTTACTATTTTTTGCCGCATTCCATGAGTCATAATTTATTTTTCTGTCGATGTAATCGTATGTGGGCTTATTTTTTGCCAGATACGTTTTTCTTTAATAGAATCATTTTGGGTTACAAATAGATTATTGATTAACTTTTAATTTTTGCGGTGAAAGAATGGAAAGAAAAGCATTTCCACTGTTTATTGCGGTCTATTTTCTATGTCATTCGCCATTCAGTTTAAATAACACGTTAACTTTATTATACAGATTGTTACGATTGGGAAGATACCAAATAAGTGTTTTATTTAACACTTTTGCAACTTTTTATGGAACACTTTTTTTTAACAAGTGTAGATTTCTAACGTAGATCTGTTTTCCCTTAGTAGTAACAGCAGCACATTAATGGGGTATTTCTGCCCTTGTGTACTAGTAGGACTGATGGAATTTTTAATTTAATCAAATTATACACCAATTAACTCGAGCCCCCTGCTTTCAAAAGGACATCTAGCCTTCCCACCTTGTGTTTTTCTCTGTCCTGTGGACTTGGATATATGGTTTGCTCTGCTTGTTTGCTTTGCATTATGTTTTTGTTTTAATTTATTATGCTGGACTTCCTAAATTTAACTGGGAGGTGTACAAAGGGTGTTTCTTAGCCCTATGCAATCTGTGAAGCTGCTATTGAATGTTTTAGCTGCAAATTGTGCCCCAATAAGGTATATTGAAATGTGATGTCTTCATGAGACAAATCTTTTATATAGCAAGTACCTAATAATGAAAATCAGCTATCCAAGTGATATCTTCTAGTTACATTGTTCTTGTCTTTTGATTACTTGTTATTCAACATCCACCAATAGCAAGTTTTTAACAGTACAGTAGCAGTATATTATTTTTCTGTGGATATGCCATAAATGTCTAAGTTGGGAATATCCCTTTAACAACATGTAAATGGCAAACATTGTTACATTTTTATGATGTATACAATGAATAGGATATTTAATGGTGGGACAACACCTTTAGTCTTTGTTTACATGAAACCAGAGCACTCCTAATGTTTTTCATCTATCACAAGTTTTCATCTAAAAAATGTTAAGAAATTGACCAACGATGCAGAATTTTATTCCGTAGAATGTCAATTGTATTTGTGTAAATGCTGCTTAATTGTTGCGGGTTTTCCCCATATAACTCAATGAGGAGGTAAAATCTGCAACAAATAGCAGTTGTTGCATCTTTGCGGCGGGTTTGCAGCGATTCTGCTGCAAAAAACGCAACTCGGAAAAAAAATAATCTTATACATACACAGGAGTCTGTGTTTCTTCCTCCTGAGATGATATCTCATCCCATGTGACCGCTACAGCCAATCACAGGCTACAGCGGTCTCCTGGTATGAAACGTCAGGCCGGCTAAGTTCTGCAGTTTTCTGTAGCGAACTTTCTGGGCGAAAAAATGCACCACAGTTTAATGCGTTTTTTTGCCCGGAATTCCCTGCGGCGCTCAGGGCGGATAGGCTGCATGCTCTTACGCAGCGTATCCGTCCTGTGTGAAATCAGCCTAAATATAAGATTTTCAGTCTGCAAAGCTCCCAAATTTCAGCTGGTAATACATACAGTACACATCATACAACAGAAGACTTCATAAGACTAAAGCATTGTGTTGAGAAAGCATTTTCCTCAGAAATCTAGCTTAACTGGTATCTAAGAGCAGTTGGATTACTACGAATGGCCTTTGTCCTGAACACAAAACATTTCTGCTAGAAAGACATTTTTATTCAACCTCTGATTATACATTCTGGGAATAATTGCTTTTAGATGCTTTGATGGGAATTCGCCCATACATGTATTTACAGTGACTGTTTAGGGGCTGTTTAGGGGCTTTATTAGACCCAGCAGCACTGTCAGGTGTCAGGTGTCCCGGCGATCACGTCATTGCCAGGACCAATAGAGGTAATGGCGCTGCTTCTGTCTCTATTGTAGACACAGCGCTCATCGAGCACTATGTGTACAAAGATCAAGATCAACATGGTAAAAAAAGGTTTCTGCTTTCTCTACTGCGTGCTTGGCTCTCTCTGACATTCAGTACACAACCTGCAAATGCACAATTCCCAGTGCAACCAAAATTCTGTAGCCCTGTGTTTTTCATGGCACTGCAGAGCTGCAATTGCCTAGGAAATTATGCATCTGCAGGTCCCGGCGACCAACTGTCGAAGTAAGCAGAGTAAAGAAAGCAGAAATAGATCTATGCACAAAAATGTGAAAAGAAAACAAATAATAATGAACTAATAATAATAATAATAATAATAATAATAATAAACTATGAAAAACTCCTAATACCCCACCCACTGTTTCTGAAACTCTCCCCCGACACAATTCTCTGTACTAAGCCATGTTATATATAAAAATTAAAAGTAGACTAAAGCGGACAAAATCTAAATTCTATTTAAGGGTTTCCAAATTTGTTATTATTTGAAAAATTCAATTTTTTAAATATTCTTTACAGACTAAAAGTTCAAGAATTCTAAACAAAAAGTAGTAAATAGAAAGCAGAATTTCCTGTCACACAAAAATGAAAAAATCACTTTGATAGCATAAAAAATAAAAGTTATAACCCTTTAACAAGCACGAACAGGTTAAACATGGAAACTCTATCTAAATAATTTTTATCTGTAAATAGTCATTAAAGCCTGTGGGCAGTGTTTCCTGTTGCTTAGATAGCATCAACATATTCTGCAGTACATAGAGATTGTCATCACTCACATCAGACTCTGTCCACAATTTATTTTTTAATAGACTTTTATTCAGTTTTCAGAAAATGATCCTAATAATGTTCATATAAACTTTGCATATGCTCCATGCCCAAAAATACTATTTTGAGGGGATTTCCCAGATGGAACATTTATATGCTACAAATGTCTGATAGGTAGGGATCTCACCACCGGGATCCTCACCTACAGTGAGTTCATTTTTTTGGGCTGTTTCCGTAACTCTTATAGTCTACAATGGAGAGAGTGATGTACAAATGCGCGACCAAAAGTACATTTTTAAATGGGGCCATCTCCACTTGTTAAAAAAAAAGCTTTAGGAGTTCTCCTAACAGGTGGGGGTCCTAGAGATGGGACAATTGGCCGCCGCACCATGAGAAACGGGGGTCGGGTGATGTGGGACCCAGCTCTGGAGCCCATACCTATACTAGCGATATGCCGTAACATACTGATATTGGACAACCCCTTCAAATATTTCCACAAACTTTGCATTAATTAATAGTATAAGTGAATATAAGACTTTTTATAATACATTTTTCACCATTTATAAGGCTCCTTCCCCCGTCCCCCCTGCTAACTGTTCACTCACTCTGTATTTACTGCTAAATTCCGACTGACTTTCAGCTCACTGAGCAATCAGGTTATATGCTGCCCACAGAAGTCTATGGAGACGGCGGCAGGAGGGAGCAGGAACAGAGTGAGAGAGAGGCAGAGAGAGACACACAAAAATGCTGCTGCAGCTTCTAGTAAGTATTCTGTCTATTGCACGCCTCAAAATAAATTTTGCAAACAAGGACTTTCCTTACACCAGAAAATCAATCTGGCATACTTAATAATAAATATGCTGGTCCATTCGCCTCATCCTTGTTAACCCTGCCCACTCGTCTTGCCGCTTTTAAAAATATTACACTAATTGATAAATTCCCCCCAATGAGTCATGCCAAATGTGTATTTATACCCAATAACGGATAAGTCCGCCATCAATCGGATCAAAATGTCAGTTGAAAACATTAAGATATGTACAAATGGGATAACTATCTTTCCAAATTGACTTTCCTAGAGAGAAAATGTGTAATGTATTTGGTCAGTTATAGCAGGTTACACGGTGGTAAGTTTAACCTTTATTAGATTGTGCTGAGTACACAGTGTGTTACTGAGTGCAGGTAAAAATAAACATTCCATTGAAGACGTCTGTTGATTTAGCTAATAATTGGCACTGGCCTTCAGCAATGTTTAATATGAATGATTACACTGATGTTCCTGAAATAAGCCTCCTAGTGTCTACCGAGAATATGTGAAACTTTAAAAAGTGCTGAGTGCAGTTTGGTCAATGGTTATCTTTTCTCCTTGGCTGGTCCAGTATTTTATATGTAAAAGAGTGCACCAACTGATCTGAAGAAACATTCATTCTGAACACAGGGCAACAATTATTAACACACTCAGCACCAGCTTTCCTATATATTTACTATTGCTTATTCTTTATGACTGTGCCAAGGAGTGTTACTAAGGTAAGAGGCATCATCTCTTAATAAGCAACTTGCAAAGTATGTTCAGGAGATTAAAGTACCTCATTTTAATGTCATATTTTGGCTTCACTGAAATGACAGTTCGACATTTACTATTATTTGAGAAGCTCTCTTAGTCCTTGTTCACAAAATGCAAATTTGCCGCAGATTTTGCCAGTATTTTTCAAGCCAAAACCAGGAACGGAAATCTAAAGAGAAGAAATATATAAAGAAAGGCTTCATACATCTGCTCTCCTGAATCCAATTCTGATTTTGGCTAAAAAAAAATGCAGACAAAATCCGGAGCAAATCTGCACTATGTGAACAAGGCCTTTAGATGGAAGCATGCCATTAAGCAGTCTGCGTTCGGTGATGAATTTTCCTGCAATACTTTATGCTATTTTAGGAATGCGCCTGTGGCTAAAGTTTTCCCAGTAGTAAAATTATGGTTGATAAATGCTATTTAAAGGGGTATTCCGGTTCCAGAAAATAAATTGTGTGTTTGATCAAAAATTATACAATTTCAATTATTAAATTTTTAAAATTTCATGATCTCTGCTTCCAGTCACTTAATAACTCAACTTGTAGCTGTTTCATCTAACAGCTCATTAGAAGTCACAGCTTCAAGTACCTGTGAATCTGTCACATTACCAGGACAGATTTTTATCCCAAAGAACCAAACAGTGAAGGTTCCTATTGAATGACAGCAAGCAGAGATCTTGAAAAAACATGAGGTATTCATACAAAAACTATACTGGAAAGTGTTGTAACTTTTTATTATATCGTGTCGATAATTTAAAAATAGTCATATTTGAAACAATCAATAATCTTTGCATCTCTGTGGATATTAACATTGTAGGCTCTATTCACACTGCAGTTGGGAACCGAGCTCCCTGTTTTTTATTGTTTTTTTAAGGCCTGACAAAAACATGATGGAAACTTGAAGGATCCATTATAAGTCAATGGGATCTGTCGAGCTCCATTATGATCCATTACCTGTGTAAACAGGGCCTAAGCTGGCAATAGGGTTGGGTAGGTCAACGGCATCATCCTTTTGTTGTTATATTCACAGGGCAGCTATGGGGAATTAGAATTGCCAGCAACCCTGCATCTTACTGTTAAAATGCCCCTGCTTGTAAGGCCATGTTCAGATGTGGCAGAATTTTTCCGCTGCAAATGTTGGTGCAGATTCGGGGCAATTACATAACGAATCTGCACCAACATTTGCATATTTGACAGGTAATTCAGACGTTGCAGATATCCCAGGGGACTTGCCACAGATTTCAGTTTTTGTATTGCAAAGCCTGAAATCCGCAGTGAAATTCTGTTTCTTCTCTGCATCGTCATGAGCATGCTGCGGAGGGAAAATTCTGCACCGCAGCCTAAATTCCACACAGTTATTTTCCGCAACATCTGAACTAAGTTTCCTAAAAATGTATAGCAACAAATGTAAAAAACGGCTGCTGCAGAATTCCACTGCGGACTGTCCACAGCGGAATTCAACAGCAATTCCGCCACGTCGGAATGTGCCCTAAGGCTCTGTTCACATTTGCGTCTGGGCACACTTTCCAGTATATTTGACAGTAAGAGCTCAGTCTGCATCACTATTCTTTGCTGTACCCTAACTGAACCCCGACGGAGCCCATTAAAGCCAATGGGATCCACCAGTGTTCGTTTAGATCTGTTGGAAAATGGATCCGTCCCAGCAGTCATGGCTATGTTATAAACGACTAAATGCAATTCAGGCATTCAGTAATATATATATGTGTATATAGATATATACACAGACACATAATATTCATACAATTTAATATATTACTGTAAGTTGAGCAAGGTGAACCTGAGCATGAAGTGTTCTCATAGCTATCTATAACTGACTAGCAGAAGCCATCTAATAATAGTAGCTCCTAATTATATTCGGCAGCTTATATTGTACACAATACTGTATGTACAAATAACTGTCTGGGATACTGTATGCTTATAACGTTTCACAGCATACATAGATTTAGTATCCAGACTATCTGCTTTTATTGGAAACTGGGTTGAGGTGGATACAGTCGTGGGGCCTTAGCTACTTACATCAGATCTACACGTGTTACAGGTAGACATATTTACTTTGCCTTTATATGCATTTAATCACAAGGAATATACATTATGGCAAATAATATTGTAAATAGTCAAATGTAGTCTGATACTTACAAAAAGTTCTAAACTTGTAATTCTAAAAGTTGTGATTTTACTGCGTTTCATGATTTACTAGTGGCTCCTATATTTCTGTTAGGTAAAATGTTACTAATAGTGTAGAAACATTACAGTTACTAGCAGGTTCATTTTATAGCATTTTGTCACGGTGTTATACTAAAGTACTGGCCTGGTTTTCACTCTTGGTATATATTTAATACATTTTCACATTGTGGACCAGCCTCCACCTTGAAAATATGGTTAAAATTTCATATATATATATATATATAGACAAATCAAGGGTAGGAGCAGCACTGTGATTCCTTGCCTGTGAAAAAGCCTTCATAGAGAAGGTGAAACGTTGCAGTGTATGCTGGATGAATAAACCAGAGTTTTTTTGAGTGCTGCTTCTATCTCTCTTTTTTGGATATATATATATATATATATATATATATATATATATATTTACATACACACATGTCCCTTTCTTAACTGATTCCAGAACATTCTCTGATTTCTCATGTAGGTTTTTTTATTTCATTTCAGTTCTACAGCCATAACTAGTATGGGATTTACATCTTAGGGTTTGTCTGCTGTCTCAAGGCCCTTTTACATGGGCCAATGATCGGGCAAACGAGCATGCATATGAACGCTTGTTACCGATCAGTGCCCGGTGTAAACAGGGCAATGATCAGCCAATGAACAAGCAAACGCTCGTTCATCAGCTGATCTGCTCGTTTATGCAGCAATAAATATTATCGTTGTCGGCAGCACATCTGCCTGATGTGCTGCCAACATGATGGAAATGTATGGTGACAAACGATCGTAGTAACGATCGCTTGTCCCCTTACATAACCTATCATTGCTCCTTATGAAAGAAGCAAACGAGCGGCGACCAACAAGCTTGGCCCGTGTAATAGGACCTCTAGACTCCGCTTATCAAATAGACCACACCTTAAGTTATTTATGGCTTTAAAATATTTATTACTTTTTACAAAATAAAGCAGAACATTGCACTGCACTTCTCACAATATCAGACTGGCCCACCAGTGTAATCAGGGCAACGATTAGACGATGAACGAGCAAACACTTATTTATCGGCTGATCTGCTTGTTTATGCAACATTAATTACTATCGTTGTTGGCAGCACATCTCCCTGTGTAAACGGGGAGATGTGGCGCCAACATGGTGGAAATGCATAAGACGAACAATCGTAGTAACGATGGCTTGTCCCCATACATAACCAATCATAGCTCCTTGTGGAAGGAGCAAACGATCATTGATCGGCGCTTGTTTTCACAGCCCGTATTGGGCCGTGTAAGAACCTTCCACCTCTGCTTATCAAGTACGGCCATGCCTTAAATCATATATGGCTTTACAATGTTTATTACACTTACAAAATAAAGCAAAACATTGCATTGTACTTTTTACAATATCTAGCACCAGGGTCAGACTTGCCCACCAGAAAGACAGAGAATCCTCCGGTAGGCCCAGATCTTAACATAATTATGGGTGTCCAATGATACAGTAAAAGCCAATCACTTACCACTAGGGTCAACATGGGTTGATTCACAAATAACCTATTAGACCTTATTGATGATATATCCTGTGTATACAATGCTAACAACAAAGATTACAATGGAATTAAAAGTTGATTTTCTGTTTAGATGGAAGTTTAGATCAATAATTTCTTCTGGTGAGCTCTAAGAACCAGTCTGACACTTTTTAGTATCATCTGTAGCCTTTCCCTTTGTCCCTCCCTGGGTGTCATGGTTTTACTACCACTGCACTATGTCTAATTAACATATAAATACTCATAATTTACATATAAATATGCTACGCCAGTGTATTCATATTTAAATTGTCCCTTCCGCAGTCGTCCTTCTCTCAGGGCCGCCTATATGCGCAGGCCTTCTAGGCCTATAAGCCAATCTAGCCCTGACCATAATGTAATCAATTTATATTTCTACACCACACGTATGTAAACCACCTGTAGACCATGTGGGATATGGACTGGTGTGAGTGATGACAAGCTCCGTACATCACTGTAGAATATGTTGGAGCCACTTAAGCAACAATAAAAAAGGAACATAACTAAAAACCTAATATGTGTATACACCCTTTTATTCATTCCTATTCTGTCAAATTGCTTCCGTTTAACGTGTTCTATGCTATGTGCATGTTGTTTCTCAAGTACTTGCTTGCAAAATTCCAAGGTAAGCTGGCCTGTGAAGCCTTGTGCCAGGCGGAACTGCAGCCTAAGCAAAAATATCTACTCACAGCTATTTTAACTGTGTCATAGGCGGATTCCTGCTGCAGAAAACTGATTATGGCTGCATTTGAATGGTTAAATTACAGCTCAATATGAGAGCTGTATATTTGGTGCTAAAAACACAATGCTGGTACCAGCTTTCTTTGTGCCCAGAGCAGGGGTTTCAGAAACATTCAGCATTTACCCCTTAGTGACCGCCAATACAGCTTTTCACGGTGGTCAATAAGGTGTCTTATACAAAAGCATTAACTTTTTTATGCCGCATTGGAATAAGTCCAGCACAGGTGTCCAGTGCCGAGAGGAGCAGGTGCTCAGATATCTGATGAGAGCTGGGTTCCTACTCTAACAGCTGTGTTCAGAGTTACCTCAGATCATGGTCATTTAACCCCTTAGAGGCATGGTCAATAGAGACCATGGCATCTAAGTGGTTTACAGATGGAGAAGACTCCCTCTGTCACTCATCTGTGGCCCACGAAAGCGATTGCAGGCCGCCAATGGGTTGTCATGGCAGCTGGGGCCCTAAAAAAGGCCCAGGCCTGCCATGGCTGTATGCCTATTAGGCCATGCCAGAGTCACGGCCTCATAAATTTTACATACCCAGGCAGTAATGCTTTGGTAGAATAAGCATACCAAAGCAGTATATCAGCATTAAGAAGATCACATAGTGAAGTCTCCTAGTGGGACTTAAAAAATATTTAATGTTAAATAAAGTTAATTAAAAAAACTGTGCCATTAAAAAAATAATAAAACCATTTTTTTCCGTAGAAAGTGTTTTTTATTTTTTCAAAGTGTAAGAAAAAACCCACACATCTATATTACCGTTGCGATTGTAACAATCTGAACAATAATGTTAACAGGGTATTTAAACTACATGGTGAATGGCATAAGAAAAAAATTCAAAAAACAATGACGAAATTGCTTTTTTCCATTCCCCTTCCCCATAAAATGTAATAAAAGTTAATCAATAAGTCCCATGTACCCCAAAATAATCCCAATGAAAACGACATCTTATCCCACAAAAATCAAGCCCACATATGGATGCATTGACGGAAAAATAAAGAAGTTATGCCTCTTAGAATGTGACGATGCAAAAACAAATTATTTTCTTTTAGAAGTGTTTTTATTGTGCTAGAATAGTAAAACAGAGAAAAACCTCTGCAGATTTGGTATCACCGTAATCATATCAACCTATAGAATAAAGTTAATATGTTATTTTCACCGCACAGTAAACAGCAAAAGTTTAAAAAGAAAAAAATAATTGCGGAATTGATGGTTCTTTTTCTAATCCCCCCTCCAAAAAAGTTAATAAAATTTAATCAATAAACTAAATGTACCTCAAAATCATGAGATTAAAAACTATAACTCATCTTGCAAAAAACAAGCCCTCACACAGCTGTGTCGACAGAAAAATGAAAAAGTTATGGCTCTTTAAAAGCGAAGATGAAAAAACGGAAAAAATGGCTTGGTATATAGCCCAGCAATCTGACTAAATGAGGAGGGAGGTGCCTCAGACTCTGCTCATCAATTAAATCACATCTTAAAGGGGTTGTCTCAAGACTAAATGTTATCCCATAACCACAGGATGGGTTATAACATGCTGTTCGGTGGAGGTATGACCGCTGGGACCCCCACCGATCACAAGAACAGGGGCCCGTTCCTCCAAATGAAAGAATGTCATACATGACAGATTTGTAGATTTAGCAAATTTTGATGCAAATTTTGGAGTCCAAGCCAGAAGTGGTTTCAAAAGGAAATATAAAGCAAGAACTTATACTTCTCCTTCCTCCTGGATCCACTTCTGGCTTTGGCGCAAAATCTGCACCAACATCTGCAACAAATCATGATGTGTAAACATAGCCTTAAGGTCCTTTTACACCAGCCAATATGGGCCATGAAAACAAGCGCCAATCAACGATACAGTTTATTGATCGGCGCAATGGAGATGTGCTGCCGACAACGATAATACTTATTGTTGCATAAACCATATGATCAGCTGATGAATGAGCGTTTGCTCGTTCATCGGCTGATTGTTGCCCTGTTTAAACAAGGGAATGATCGGGGGCATAAAAGGGCCTTAAGTCATATATGACTTTAAATTGAGAAACTTAGAGAAAAAGAAGTCATTACGCTAACGAATATGGTAAAAAATACAAATTTTATTCGGACATACAACACAAAATAATACATATGTAAAATTCAAAGGGATCTGAAAAAAGAAACAGTGTGGTAGCTTCAAACAGATGAAGTTTTAGGATATCCTACCCATCAGACAAATTCCCTGGCAGTATGTGTATGCCTAACATTGACAAAACCATCTGAGTCATATAAATAGAGGCGTATCTGCAGCCTAATATTAACAACACAAGTACAATGGTTAAGGGAAACACAAAGTTCAGCATATAGCTGTGTGTTACAGAGTGCCCAGATTCAAAGGATTGCATAGCAGATTACGCCATAATAGTAAGGATAGGTCAAGACAAGAGTGTCATAGTCAGGCAAAAAACTGCCAGATTAAGATATAAGAGGTATTATGGTAGGCTTACCCATAAGGATGAATATTGAAGTGGCCCCACACTGCAGCCTGAAATGGTAGCGCCCCGACGCGCGTTTCGCCAGTCTAGCTTCCTCAGGGGGAATTGACATTTTGTCAATGTTAGGCATACACATACTGCCAGGAAATTTGTCTGATGGGTAGGATATCCTAAAACTTCATCTGTTTGAAGCTACCACACTGTTTCTTTTTTCAGATCCCTTTGAATTTTACATATGTATTATTTTGTGTTGTATGTCTGAATAAAATTTTTATTTTTTACCATATTCGTTAGCGTAATGACTTCTTTTTCTCTAAGTTTCTCATAATGCAATGAAGTTTGCTATGTTACTAGTATACAATAGAGGTGCCCAGACACTTGCCAGTGGCACCTAACTTGTGACTTAACCTGTTGAGTCTTTATATTTAAACTATGACTTTAAATTGTTTGTTTGCTATTACATAGTGAAACAGACATTGTGGGTTAATTCTCACAACATCAAACGCCCTCTGCATCCTTGCTCTTCTCCTTGCCTGGGTGCTCTCCTCTTATCCCCACAGCACTGTCATAATTAACATATAAATATACTCCTTATTTACATATGAATACGCACTGTTCATTGTATCCATATACGTTTACCCTTCAGCAGTCGCCCTTCCTTTCAGGGCCTTTAGGCACAAGTCTACTGTGCCTATAGGTAAACATAGCCCAGCTTATACGATATCATCTTACATCAACCTTCAGCCTGTCAATATACTGCAGAATGCAGACTGTTATAAAATAGATTGGATCTCCAGAACTACTTTAGACAATACATTTATTATGAGAACTTGCAAAATGCCCGAACTGTATGATTATTAGGGATTGTTCTTCAAGACAAATCTATTGCAAGGTGGAGCGTCACTAATATTAATTGCATATGAGTCTATTCAGAACAAATTGAGTTGTGGAATGTAGGTACGAGCCATTTAGTAACTTTCATTAACACTATCAGCACCCTAGATAATTTTTAGGGTACAGGTTGTTTTGGACATGAATTTCTCAAAAACCTTGATACAATATGCAGGCACATGCTGCAGATAGAATGAAGGTTTTTGTGAATAGGTTGTTTGCGCTCAACGTCTGTCGCTGATGTTTGAGAACCTTAGGAACCTTAGACCTTTAGGAAGTACATGTGGTAGCGCCCCCCTCCCTTCACCACATAATAGTTGGTCAAAGGTGGAAAACAAGGGATTGTAGATTGTATAGCAGCTGTCCATAGTTCTAAAAACTATGATACTGTCCAGGAGAGATTCAGAAAAAAGTATAACTACATTGACATGGCAAACAGGCTGCCCTATGGTAAGTGACTTTTTTTTAACTTTAGGTATGTGATGGTAATGTAAGGGTTAATTTGAATTAGAAATGCATTAACATGTTTGCTTAATGTGTGTATGTGAAATTAATTATATGTCTTAACCGTGCAATGGATAGTAAATGTGGAAATGGCATACATCCCTATGATTGTAGGTCTGAATGGCCATATCTATGCACAGTGTAGTACAGCCACACTTCTGTGATCAAATATTTAATGAATATTTAAATGGAAAAGTGTCAATTCAATGCACTCTATAAATCTCCAGTCATTACACTCAATATCATTGCAGGACAAAAAGGAAATAGACATATCGGCTAGTATGTATTTTGGTATTAAATAAGAGTTATGTACAAGGCTTCATGCACATATCTGTGATTTTTTTTATATGGCCACAAAACACAAAATGAGGCTCCTGTGTGCGGTCCGTTTTTTTTTAACAGACAATTGAATAGAATGGGCGAGACTAATCTGTCAAAACTGACAGGAATAGGACCTGCTCTGGGTTTTGAGAATCGGGCACACAGATCTGAAAAAAAAAAACAAAAACGGATGTGTGCATGGCCCCATAGAAATGGCTTTGAATGGACTCCTGATTATAAACACAACAATCTATTGAATGATAACAAGGATGATGTAGAGAACGGGCATTGTCCATTCAGCTCTGCATGATATTATTAGAAGTATTACCATTTATACTATTATGCTATGTGTAATGATATAAACTTGATGTCACAGATACCATTGCTTGTTACATTTTATTGAGCTCACAGAAAACACAGCGGAGCAATGCCCATTGGATTTCATGTCTGCTTTGCATGCTGTCAGCAGATGTTATTCCCTCCATGTCCTAATATTTGTGTTTGCGACGTTCTTTCAACTAGATCTGTTCTCATCATGTAGCCAAGAATTTCCTTTTTGTTTTATTCTCGATGAAGCTAAGTGTTGTCATTAAGATTTTTGGTTCTTGTTGTGGTTTCGCCTTGAATTTTATGTTTGTAGTCTTGTTTTTTTCCCACTTGCTCTTTACTCTACTGCCAGATTTAGCATAAGGCAACCTATGGGGGGTTTGAAAAATATTTGCTTCTAATTCGTTTAGCTATCACAAATTATTACATATTCGTCACATAGAATGATTTCAGATTTTAAAAAATAAGACAAAAGGAACCGATTACGTAAAGCATTTTCTTTAACGTATTATTACATTTCCTTAGAGGAACAATTCAGGTAAAATGTATTTTGTGTGCAGGGCTTGAGGAGGCGGTGCATGACACAGGTATTCTCTCTTTATTGCTCTTTGAATTCCTGTGCCATGTACCACCCCCCTGCACTGCCCCCGGCATAACACAATGTATAAGTTTTACCCAGAGTGTTATCACCTGTTCGTTTACACTGAAAACACCATTAAGTTGTGATGATGTTTTCCATCATTTTTGGCATTTATTAACCAGGTAATTAAATTAAATGATCTAATTCTGTATTCTTTTTATATTTTTATATTTTTTCAGATGGTGAATAAAATTGTACATAAAAAAGCTTTTGTCCTGGAGTATTCCGCATGTCGCCAAAAAACTGTCTGTATCTGGATGTGATCCTATGTGGACAAAGAAGCTCAGCCGCTATTTATACCTGTTTAAGGTGGGAAGTTTGGGTTCAAGAGGTGCCTACGGTTGTCAACCATGACAAAGAAGACGATTCTGCACACAGCCCCACCTGATGGCGGCTGGGGGTGGATGATTGTGGCTGGCTGCTTTCTTGTTACAGTCTGCACACGAGCTGTTACAAGGTGTGTAGTTTTCAATTGTTTTTATTTAACAGAACATTATTGTCTGCATCTTTTCATATAGGTGACAAGGCAGCGCAGACCATTAGGTCTAAATTGACCTAATTACATGTCCAACCTATAGCCGGCCTTGGATTAATTGGCGGTATAGAACCAGCTGAGCCCCATAAATATTAATATAGAGTGAGAAGGCATATCAAATTGAAGTTAAAAAAAACACCCCCAAAAAATATTTAAATATGTATATGAGTAAATGTGTATGTAAAGTGAACTATAAAGGATATGTAAACCTTTTCACTTATTTAAAAAATAAAAATAAAACAATGTATTATGTGATTTTAAGTTTTGGGGCTAGTTCACACGGCGGATTTTGCGTGGCGGGTCCTGCCGCAAAATCCGCCGTGGAACTATTCCGGTCAGCGGCAGGAAGATTCCTCCCTCCCATTGATATCAATGGGAGGTTTGGGTGGAATCCGCTTGAAGAACGAGCAGGACGCTGAAATAATCAACTAGCGGGAAAATGACGCGTCCGACTCCCATTGAAATGGTTGGAAGGCGGAATTCTGCGGCGGAATCTGTGGCAGATACTGCTGCAAAATTAGTGTGTGAACATATCCTTAAATTGTTTTTATTAAAAAAAAATACTTTTTGGGATACAGCTTCTATGTATCCTGTATACATAGAAACTGTATTTTGCAGCCAAAACTGAAACCGTCAGGTCAGCAGAACTGACGGCTGGGCAGAAAGATGGTCCTGCATATCTCTGGCACGCAGGATCCAGCTGCTTTCGATAAAATCTAAGCTCATGAATTTAGATGTGATCGACACGGAGGACCAGCTTTCACCAAAGCCATCAGTCCTGCTGACCAGACGGAATCGGCTTTAAAAACTTTCAAAGTTCACCTAAAAACTTGCAATATTAAAATTGTAACTATGAGCATAACATGTATTACTGCTTGAGTTCTGGTACATTAAGTTATCTACCATTTTTTCTTCCCATTTTATAGATGTATCTCAATATTCTTTGTTGAGTTCCAAGTATATTTTGGTCAAGATTATTCAAGAACAGCTTGGATACATTCCATTGTTGACTGTGCTACAATGCTATGTGGTAAGTAATGTGAAGTTATCCTTACATCATAAGAAATATCATGCTTAAACTAACGTGCGTGAAAAATCTAAAAAATGTAGACTTTATAAAGAAATTAAACAACAACCCTGATACGCCTTATTACGGGGCTGTTAAAGGGCCTTGGTACAGAGTGCTGCATTGGACTGAAGTGCTCGGTTGCCTCATGAAAGCCAAGATCCTGCTCTAATGGTCGGGATCAGAAGAACCTCTGAGGCCTCATTCACACGGCAGGGTTTCCCGGCCGGGTGCCGGCCGTTCATAAATCGGCCGGCACCCGGCTGCATTAGGAATAATAGACCCCTAATGGGGCTATTCACACAACCGATTTTTTGACGGCCGGGAAATCCGGCCGTCAAAAAATAGGACATGCTCTATCTTTGCCCGGGTACCCGGCCGCCCGGCTCCCATAGAAGTCTATGGTGCCGGGTATTACACGGCCATCACTGGAATGTGTTCCGAGTGATGGCCGGGTTTCCCGGCGCTTGCGCTCTCTCTGCTCCTCCTCACAGCGCACAGTGCATGTGAGGAGGAGGAGTTGATGCCATTCTGACGAATGGCATCGCTGAACACGGTGTGGCAGGGCCGGGGTGTACAGCAGGTGGAAGGGAGCACTGCGCTGGCTCCCTTCCCCTGCTTGAAAAGCACCCTGGCCCGGCGACACCTTCGATGGCGCCGCTAGCAGCTGCAGCTGCTGCGGCTGCTACTACCGTAGCGACGCCACTATAGCAGAGCAGGGAGGTATCTCCCCGTTCTGCTATGTGCTAGCCGCACTTTAGCTCCTTGAAGGAGCGGAATCCCCGTGTTTTCGGGGATTCCGCTCCTGGACAGAGCGCTTGATGTCTCTGTCCATATCTGGGCAGTGACATCAGGGGAAACTCCTGAAGCGGAATCCCCGAACACATGGGGATTCCCCTTCAGGAGTTGCCGCTGATGTCACTGTCCTGATCTGCCCGGCCCGGCACGGATGCAAAACTTTATGCAAACCGGCCGGGCAGAATGGCCGATTTTACCGGCCGGCACTCGGGCTTGGGAACGACCCGTTCGTGTGAATCCCGCCTAATCCTGTCCGTTTAACCCCTTAGATGCTATGGTCAATAGCCTAATGAAGGCCCCCAGATTTGCCATCTTTGCACTCCTATTAGGTCCTGGAAGCAGGGTCTGATAGAATGCCTGTCAGTTTTAGGCCTCATTTACACGAACGTAATATACGCGCGTGCTTTGCACGCATGTCGTACGCACCTATATTAGTCAATGGGGCAGTTTAGACGATGCGTGAATTGCGCTCAGCGCGTGTGCGCAGAAAAAAACTCACGAAATGTTCTATAATCGTGCGTTTTTCGCGCACTCACGCACCCATTGAAGTCAATGGGTGCGTGAAAACCACGCATGCCGCACGGAAGCACTTCCGTGCGAACTGCGTGATTCGCGCAAGAGCTGTCAAACTCCTGAATGTAAACAGAAAAGCACCACGTGCTTTTCTGTTTACAAACATCCAAACGGAGTGTCAAATTCGAGATGAGCGCACCGAACTTCACCGGGTTCGGCCAAACTCGTTTTGACCGAAACCGGTAAAAAATGTTCGGGTACGCGACGTCAGGAGACAGTCACTGTCCACGGTGCTGAAAGCGTTAAACTGGTTCAGCACCATGGACAGTGACTTCCGCTCCGAAAATCCATGAACCTGTAAAAAAAAAAAGACGTTCTGACTTACCGATAACTCCGGTCCGACCTCCCGGGATGACAGTTCAGTCCAAGTGACAGCTGCAGCCAATCACAGGCCAAGCACAGGCTGCAGCCAATCACAGGCTGCAGCGGTCTCATGGACTGCGGCGTCATCCTGGGAGGTGGGGCCGGATGACAAGAGAGGGACGCATCACCAAGGCAACGGCCGGGAGCCCGGACTGGGGGAAGCAGGAAGTTCTTGGTAAGTATGAAAGTCTTTTTTTATTCACAGGTTGGTGTATATTGTGTTCGGCATTCACTGTCGAGGGTGCTGAAAGAGTTACTGCCGATCAGTTAGCTCTTTCAGCACCTTGGACAGTGACGGGCGTCGACTAGCCTCATCTCTATGATGGCGGCTGCGCGAAAATCACGCAGCCGCGCATCATACACGGATGACACACAGCGTTTTTTGCGCGCGCAAAACGCACACGCTCGTGTAAATGAGGCCTCAAACTGACAAGCATCATAATACACTGTGCTATATAAGTACAGACAATTGGTATTTCTACATTCGTAATGACCTATAAAATTAATAATCCATAAAATCATGACGTTATTTATTCCGCATGGTGAAAAAACCCTCCTAAATAACAATGCCAGAATTACGGTCTTATGTTCATTGCACCTCCCAAAAAATTAAATAAAAAGTGATCAAAAAGTCATATATACCTAAATGAATTGGTACCAATGAAAACGACAACTCCTTCCACAACAATTAAGCCAATACAGCTCCATCGATTGAAAAATTAAAATGTTATTATTCTTGGAACGCGACAGCACCAAACCACATTTTTCTTTTAAAGGAAGTGAGTTTACTTTGCAAAAGAGGAAAAATACCAGCAAACAATACATATTTGGTAATCGTACCCCCCCCCCCCCGTAGAATAAAGATAGCATATTATATATCCCGCACGGTGAATGTTGTAAAAGCAAAACCCAAAAACAATAGCGGAAATGTTGTTTCTTTTTCCATCCCCCACAATGTTTTAGAAAGAGTATACAATACATTGTGTATACATACACAAAAGAGGAAAAATACCAGCAAACAATACATATTTGGTAATCGTACCCCCCCCCCCGTAGAATAAAGATAGCATATTATATATCCCGCACGGTGAATGTTGTAAAAGCAAAACCCAAAAACAATAGCGGAAATGTTGTTTCTTTTTCCATCCCCCACAATGTTTTAGAAAGAGTATACAATACATTGTGTATACATATATATATATATATATATATATATATATATATATAAAACAAAAATTGTGCCTTTAAATAAAATACAACTCTTCCCACAAAAAGAAAAGCCCCCATTAGTTCACGTTCATGGAAAAAAAAAAGTTATTGGTCTTGGAATTTGATGATGAAAAAACTAATAAAATTGCTAAAAAAAAATGTTCACTAAGGCCCAAGATGCATCCACTGGGAAGGGGGTAACCAAGTGATGTATTTACCATAGCATACAATCTAAAGCAAAGCTAATTTATATCCAAAATGGAAAGAAAACACCTAATGCATGGGATTTGTTTCCCTTGGCAAATTTCTATTTTTCTGAAATATACCTCATGGTTTTTTTTCACCATGAGGGATAAATAACGTCTTTGAAATGAGAGAAAATATTGCCTGTATTTATAATACTATCATTCTTTAATTATGAAGATCCAGTGGTTGTACCATATAGACAATTACTGTAGGCAGTGGGAACCTGGGTGGGACTACTCTCTACTGGAGAACCAGTCAAAGGCGGGCCGGTGGCGCATCTGCCCTGACTGCTGGGGGTCCCAACAAGCTGCTCTTCCTTGTCCAGGGTATTTGGATAGCAGCAAACAAAATACCTCTCTTAGGCCTTATTCACACAAACGTTTTTTCACGTGCCTGTGCTGTCCATTTAAAGTAACTGACAGCACACTGACCAATTCAACGCGGCTATTCACACATCCGTGTTTTTTTTTAAGGAGTGTGTGTCGGTTGGGTGAAACCCACCGCATGTCCTATTATGGTCAATTTTTGCACACCCATTGGGTGCGTGAAAAACACGGCAACATGGCATCCAGGTGCAGCCTGTTTTTCACGCGTTAGTTGCTAAAGAAATGCAGAGAGAATAAGGATTAAAACCAGGAAGCGCTCACAGAGGAGAAACACAGATGAGAAAAATAAATGACACACACGGAAACTACACTTTCGCAACACGCAACACGGACAGTCATATGCATGAAAAACTGCCTGTTTTTTGCGTGTGCAAATCGTAAATAAGGCCTTAGGTGAAGGAAAGTCCAGCTACTACTGTAGTGCCGACAAGTACTGGGATCTTCTGTCATGACATAATTGACTAACAGGAATGGACTACCACTTTATTTTTATGCTATGACACCCATCCTTCATACCCATGTTTTTAAATGTGATATTCTAAATGAATCTTGAAAAAAAAGAAAAATCATGTTTAAAAGAAATAAACTTATAATAAGATAAAAAAAAAAACATCTCCATGAGGTCTTTCCCAAGGAAGCTTACATGCATTGATTTATTTACTTGTCCAATAACGTAGATTGAACCAGAGTTGTCCATCTCACTGGTCATTGGTAGCTTTACAAAACGACTGGATTTTAAGAACAATATAAAGGTAATAGCCTCACGGTCCTTGAGGAAAGGGAATGGGCCAGCTCCATGGGCCCCATAGCAGCGACATGAAATTAGATTAATCTTATGCAAACATCCTTACAAAGGTTTTAATGATTGTAATTTCTTATACAGCCCCTCTGGGAAGCTATGTGAGCAATCATGTCTCTTGTCAAATGGGAATCATGCTTGGTGGTCTTCTTGCTTCCACGGGACTTATCCTAAGTTCATTTGCAACAAGCCTGGAGTATCTCTACCTCACCCTGGGAGTCCTCACAGGTAATATCCACTTCTTTTATATAGCTTTCCACTATATCAACTTTCTCAATCTTGTAGTCACAGCACTAAATTCTATTTATTTGTTGTAAACTAGAACACAGTACAGACTCCATGAATTTAGTACAAAATGAATGATTACATACATTGCAACACTGTCATCTAATACGCAGCAAAATCTGTAGCGTGAAAACGCAGCTATTAACAAAGCAAAACGTAAAGTGCGTTTTTTCCTGCGAATTTTTTGCGGTTTTGCTGCATATTTTCTGCAGCAAAATACGCAACGTGTGCATGTAGCCTAAATGGGGTTGTGTTTGAAGCATGTGCATTGATTTCTGCGAACCCCATTCAGATAAACTCAGCAACTCCCAGTGCTTGGACCCCCACTGATTAAAACGTCTGACATGTCACTATGATATGTCAAAAGTTTTATGAAAGTCTAGATAACCTTTAACACAATTGTTTAGAAATGAACTACAGAATTCCACTCCAGATGATCTCATCTCTTACAGGGGTTGTCCAGGCTGGGAGCTGTTTTTTATACTAATGACCTATTCCAGTTTATGATCGTTGGGGGTCTGACGCCTGGACCCTGCACTGATCAGTTGTTCCGGCAGCCTCTGATCAACGGGAGCTATGCAGTGTTGGTGCCAGAAGCAGATGGCTCCAACCTCTATATAGCAGCCATGCCGCAGTAACGCAGTAATGCAGCTCTGTTCCTAGCTGCAGTAACCCAGCACGGGCGCTATACAGTGGTCAGCTCTGGCAGCTGGAACAGCTGTCACACAGCATTTAGGTCAGGTTTTTGCGGCGTTTTTCATGGCAATCTTTTTATTTATTTTTAAAGGCGTGCTCAGATAGAACGTCTATGAGCCCATCTTCAGCCTAGCGAGAAGCACGGATCACAGCCAAAGGTGCAGGGCGCTCAGCTGCATGCTTTTGCACTTCCGTTTCAGCAACGGTGGGGGTCTCACACCCGGACCCCCACCGATCAAGGTTTTTGATAAGTCTCTAACATAAAAGTTTTTTTTAAAAGTTCAGCAACCCTTCAAATGAAAATGCAGCATCCTGATGTTTGCTGGTAGTCAAAAGAAGATTAGGAAGTTCTCTACACACAATGGCCAACACATATTAATAATGGCATATTTTGCACCAATGAAATTAAAGAGTAGTTGGCAGAATTGTCCCTACTTTCTTAATAGGCACACACCTCCTAATAAATCCGGTGCATTTTTAATTCTCTGACTAATTGAAAATCTTTGTACATCTGCTATGAGCAACTGTACATTTGCGCCACTATTTTGTACCTTTTTAACCTAAACAATACGTCTTAATGTATATTTACAGCTGACTGCGTCCACTTTTCTCGCCTATTCTCTTTATTTGGAGTGAGAAGACAAATATCTGGTGCAAATTTGGTGAAATTTCAGATGCTACTTTTTAATCTACTGTATTAATCATTTAATCAATTTCTGCCAAATTCAGGCGTAAACTAAATAATAAATGTGGTCCATGGCCTTTTTGTTTGTGGTGTTTTGTGCCAATTTTTCTTATTCCCATGGCGCTTTTTCCAAAATGTTGCATGCCCTAGGTGTGGCTCTTTTGAGGGTTTAAACCACCCATAATTCAAAATTTGAACAATAACTGCACTGTGTTGCCATCTTCTGGCGCATTTTTTAAGACACATTATTTGAAGCATTTTTTAAATGCCCCTCCCCCCCAAAAAAAAAGAATGTGTGCAGGAGACCTAAGTGTCGTGGAGTTCTTTTATAATATATTTTAGTCGTCAGGAGGCTGATCTAAATTATGACCTGAAATAAACAGAATATGGAAGCAAGTAGAAAGCAAAAAAAGTTACAAATTGGTCGGACACATTTTTTATCCACCGCTGACCCATCTCTGAAGCCACAGGATTTTATTGACACCAGGGTATTTCATAGAGTTGCTAAAACTAAAATCAGTAAAACACGTATTGTTAGACATAAAAACATTATAAAACATATACATTTACATGACAGTGGGCGGGGCGAGGGGAAGGCGGAGTAAATGTGGAGTTTTTATTATAAATAAGAAGACTGGTGGGGAAGGCGGGGTCAACAGGGGGAAATTTAATTCATGATTCAATAACTTTCATGTAAAACTTTAGGGATCGAGAGTGGGAGTGCATTGTGAAACCCCTGCCTTGGGCATTAAAAGAGTTTGTCCAACCCCTGCATGGCAGACATAAAATGACAGAATGTCACGTAACTCTATTATCAGATGCCAGATGACCGTTGGCGTAAATTAGCTTTTTCACTAGCTAAATGGAAATAAGAATAATAACATCCATTATTAGCTTAGAGTAGCTGTGGTATTAAAAGCTTAGTATTTGGTCTCCTAGAGGATAGTATTAACAATCTGGCATTACTATTGTTTTTGCATGGAAAAGTGCCAAACATTTACAAAGGAAAAATGTGCATCACAGACCACCTGCATCAACAGACTGGTCACGACTTTTGTGTCTATTTTTAAAAAGGTTTTTTTATGTGATAATGTGAACACCGAACGTTACTTGTTTTATTACATAATGAGTTGAGCCAGAACATAGTTTAATGGGCAGAATAAACATTTAACACACTAAGAGGTAAGGTTTTCAATGGGATACAAGTTGTGATAATTGTTTTTCAGCCAGTTATGTAATATCCTATTGTAATAATAAGAAGGTTTCATTATGATGCCAAAGTATATGGGGAAATTTCTACTACTTCTCCCAGGTATTGCCACACAGCCCCCTCCCTGGTAGTGCCACACAGCCCCCTCCCTGGTAGTGCCACAAAGACCCCCCTGTAGATAGCGTCATTGGGTCACCCTCTAGGAGCGGAATCTCCAGCCAGAGCATAGGCCAGGGATTCCGCTCCTAGGGGGAAGCCCTGGTGTCACTGTCCATATAAGAACAGTGACTTCAGTGGCTACTCCTTGACCGGAATCCCGGTTGCTGACTCTGGCCGGGGATTCTGCTCCAGGAGGAGCCCCTGATGTCAATGTCCATATACACATCAGTGATCTAAGGGGTTTCCTCTAAGAGCGGAATCCCCGGCCAGATCATCGGCAATGGGGATACCGCTCAAGGAGTAGCCACTAATTCTGAAGCAAGAAACCATCAGCTCCCTGCCTCAGAATTAGTTCAGAGTGGAGGAGCAGAGGGAGCCACTGACGTCACTGTTCATATATGGACAGTAACATCAAGGGCTTCCCCAAGCACAGCTCTTAAAGTAGCGCTGTACCCGGGCAGGGAGTCCTCAGCGAGCGGAGGAGCTCTCTTTGCTCCTCCACTCTAAACTAATTCTGAAGCAGGGAGCTGATGGTTCCCTGCTTCAGAATTGGGTTCAGCTGTATCTGCATCCTACAGATAGAGTTGACAGCGGGACATAACCCCGGCCACCTGGGACAGTGGGAGATTGCCCAGAATCCGGGACTGCCCCGCTGAATCCTGGACGGTTGGGAGGCATGGATACTGTCATCACTATATCCTGTGTGGCTTTGTGTCTTGAAGGTCCCCATATCTTTCGCATAGACATGTGACATCAATACAATTTTAATATTCAAACTGATGATGATGCAAATCTAGTGAGATATTTTAGAACAACAACGGCCCACAATCATTCGGTCCAATTATTTCAGCATTTTTTTTTTTCAGTCTGTCACATTTTTCACTCATTATGGATTTTTTTTCCAGGTCTTGGATTTGCACTTTGTTACAGTCCTGCTATTGCCATGGTGGGAAAGTACTTTGACAAGAGGAAAGCCTTGGCTTATGGAATTGCCATGTCTGGAAGTGGGATTGGCACCTTTATATTGGCCCCAGTGGTACAGCTGCTAATTGAACAGTTTTCCTGGCGTGGAGCTTTACTCATCCTTGGTGGTTTTGTTGCCAATCTTTGTGTCTGTGGTGCTTTAATGAGACCTATAAACTTGAAGGAGGACTTTGTACACTATTCACTAACGCAGGAGCCTAATCCAAATGAGTTAAACCAAAGTACCATTCCTTCTGCCAAATGTTCACCTCTGAGCCAGGATTGCACACACAAGAGTCTATGCTACTGTTCTCAAAAGGAGTACAGCTTTCTGCTGAAACCAAACTTCATCATTCTTGCAATATCATTTTTATTTCTAGCCTATGGATGCAGTCCTCCTTTTGTCTATCTTGTGCCTTATGCTCTTAGTGTTGGTGTGAGCCACCAACAAGCCGCTTTTCTAATGTCTATACTGGGCATTATAGACATTGTCGGTAACATCACCTTTGGATGGTTGACGGACAGAAGGTAATTCGCTTTATTTTGTAGTAGACTAAAAAATGGTCGTATAGTGCTAGTATATAGTAATAAAGCTAGGTCCTCAACAGCAAATTGCTTTGCGTCATGTAAATCCAATCAATTTGGACCCCCCTCCCAAAAATCCCCCCCCCCGCTCAAATACTGGACCTAGTTAAACCTAGAAAGGCTCTGATCACAATGACGATACCTGCTTTCAGTCAGGTGTTCCTGCGCCATTCTTACACTTATACCTCCGAGTACCTTAAATTTTATATGGAGGCACATAGAGGTATGAAAATAAATAAATAAATCAATCAATCAGTGGCATGTTCCAATGCATGTTATATTATGCTGACCTTCTCCCCAAAAAGCATTGCATGCAATGCTGATCTGTAAGGGTAAGTCCACACGGAATGGAATTGATGCAGATTTTGCCTGCGTATTTGCAGTAGTGTTTTCCAAATCTCATCTACATGCTGCAGAATTTTTCCGCATGGAAATTGACCTCCATTGCAGATTTTAAAATCCACAGCATATCTATTTCTGTTGTGAAAAAAATAACACATTGTTGTGGATTTTCCCCATTTATTTCAATGGGGTCAAAAAAATCCTGGAAAAAAAGCTGCAAGTAAAGAAATGTAGTGGATTTCACTGTGGATTGCCTGTGGATCTGCAGCAAAATCACAAAGCTGTGGATTTTTAAACCATTAACTTATTTTTACTCTTTTTAGAATCTGCAGAAAAATCCGCAGCGGAAAATCTGCACCACGATTCGGTGCATATTTTTCCTGTGGATTTTGCTGCGGATCCTTGGTCAGATATGCAATGGGATTATTCGCACCAAATCTGACTCGTATGGACCTGGCCCAAAAGGGTACTCGTAGGGATTTCGTGTGTCACTCTACAGGGTTGCTGTATGGCTTTTAAAAGTTCGCAGATGGATGCTCCTATTTGTATGGAGATGATTCAAAAGCATAAACAAGCAGTGTAGAACAAAAATTTGGATCAGAAAACTCATATTGAAGTGGTGCCATCTAGTGGTAAAGGGGACATTTCATTTAATATATATATTTTTATCTTGAAGTTCTGTTCCCAGAATCAAAAATCCTGTGCATGGGTAATAATTTTCTGATCGCTGGAGCCCCACTGCTGGGATCCCCAGCGTTTGCGATAAAGAGGGTCCCGAACAACCAGATCCTCCTCACTGCACCCCACCCTCTTCCGCAGTAAGAAATAGCTTGAATGGAGTGGTGGTCGAGAATGCCTTCAATACTCCATTCGATTTCTACGAGACTGACGGAAACAGCTGAGTGCTGTACTCGAATGTTTCCGTCATTCTCTAAGGCTTTGAATGGATAGGCAGCACGCGTGCTCGACTCCATTCAATGTCCTAGGCACTGTGGTTAAGCAGTGGGAAGGAACAGGGGGAGCAGTTCCTCTGTTCCCGCAATCGGTTTGGGATCCTGTGGTGGGGCACCCTGCGATCAGAAAATTATCACCCATTAAAACCCCCTTAACTAGATTTCCTTAACTGCCATAAAGCATGATAGATAGAGTTAAAAAAAAAAAAAAATTAACCTGCTAAATAAAAAAATTTAGCATAATCTTAATTTTCTGCAAAATAAAAAATAATTTCTATCAAACCCAGAAAAAAGCTCCCCAATGTGAACACATACAAGCCATAGTTAAATATGTAGTAAGACAATGCCCTCTAGTGTCTAAAGTAGTATACATGACCCACAATCTACTATTTCTCCCTGTTTTTTCGGGGAACTGCCTAGTTTTGACTGAAATCCATGTCCTACTTTGCCCCTTAAATGTCCCTCTTTTAAAACTGATAAAAAGATTTGCATTAATACATTAACTATATTACTACAGAAAATGTCTATTTGATTCCTAACAATATATTAGACCCCAAATTTTGTATTATTCCATTGCAATTTGGATTTAAATTTTGTCAAAATGTGTAAATAATAAACTATTCCGGCATATAGACATGCATGAAAAAGTGGATTTTTGACATCAAAAAGTTGGGAGATATAATAACTAGATCAGTATAGATGGCTGCTGTCTATTTTTTCCCCATAAGATATTATGTAGTTGCTTTTTTTGGATTTCCCTAATATATTGTTTAAATCAGCTTAAAATAAAAGGCAGGAACATTTTGACCCAAAGCTCGTTAAGAATGCAAGCCTTAACATTTCAATAATAAAATTGTATTTTCTTTTAGGTTCCTTATAAAGCACAGATACACATGCTACCTCATAGCCGTGGCACTGGACGGTCTTAGTTGCCTTTTCCTTCCGATTCTAAGGTGCTTTGAACTACTTGTTCCCTTCTCTGTTACATTTGGTTATTTTGATGGAGCCTACGTTGCCCTGATTCCTGTTGTGACTGGAGATGTTGTAGGAACATCCAGCTTATCATCTGCCCTTGGTGTGGTGTTCTTTCTCCATGCAGTGCCATACCTGGTGAGCCCACCAATATCAGGTATGCCGACTTCATTATTTTCACAAGTATTTTGTAGCTATACTTTTTATATTCTCTGATCTATGACTATATGTAAA
This sequence comes from Rhinoderma darwinii, assembly GCF_050947455.1. Lineage (NCBI taxonomy): Eukaryota > Metazoa > Chordata > Amphibia > Anura > Rhinodermatidae > Rhinoderma > Rhinoderma darwinii. The sequence goes on along the minus strand of NC_134697.1, from coordinate 48,145,385 downwards.
CTAAACTTAAAAAAAATAAGGCTCATGGAGATAGAGAAAATGTTGGCACTGTTGTAGCTTGGGTAGAATTTTTTTCTATGTGACTTGTTATCTTCAAATATGTTTTCACTGCCACAATTTGTATAATATGCAAAAAAGCTCCAATTCTTGCATATTTGACTTCTATGGTGGATCTAGGCTGAACCCAATTCTGAGAACCCAACTCCAGGAATGCCTCAAAATAATCTGGTGCACATGATACCTATTTGGACACTACCTACAAATTATGTAATACCAATTTTGTGGTAGAGGAATAGCTTGGTTCAAAAGCTATATCTGGGACCTCCAACGAACTGCCAAAGACTTTACATGCCATACTCGGTGATGACATAATATTTAGAATCTACATCCATTATAACATACTTTCATTTATATAGTGTGATAGCTCTGTCTGACATCATTTTATTATTGTGCAATTAGAAGTCATGAACCACCTCCTTATAATCTTGCATATTCACTTGAATAGGAGCAGAGGTGCAGAGTTGCAACACGGCCGTTATACAGTGGTCGGAGCCAACTGCTTCCGGCACTGACCATTGCAAAAGCTCAGATGCTGGAGGCAGTCGAAACAGCTGATCAGCGCAGGGTATCGGAGCCCCACTGATCATATACTGATGGCCTATCTTGTGGATAGGTCATCAGTATGAAAAACCACCCTAAGCGCAGACAAGTTGTTGACAATTAAAGGAACACTTCAGACAAAATATATACAGCGTGTTATGCCAAGTACAGGGTCTGAGGGAGGGTGCACGACACAGGCATTCAACGGAAACCAAAGAGAGAAGCCCTGTGTTTGGCTCGGCACAAGACATTACACAGTCTTTCAGTGTTCCTTTAATCATTTGGGAACTATTGAATGGTGACCATTACTTTCTAATCATCCTCTTTTGTCTTGTGCAGGTTGGCTGGTGGACACAACTGGAAACTATACAGCAGCATTCCTTTTAAGCGGGATTTCTATGATATTTTGTGCCATTTTGTTAGCATTTGCCAAATTGATAAAAAAATGTAAGCGGAAAGAGCTGACGATGACTGTGCCCGCATCTGACACCAAGCAAGAGATCTGGACTAATGGAGATCTAACATCGGCAGCCAGTGAAGACTTTAACCACAAGGAGGTTTAGATGAACCTGGAGAAGGTGTCATGACTGACAATTATTTAGGATGTTCTAGATTGGAGTACATCCATCTTTTTAATGCACCAGCCGGTGTCTTTCAGGCTAAAAATTACTACTTTATCAATTGCACAATGAAAGAATTTACCTGCTGGCCGATATCCTTATTGCATAGCAAATGCAGAAAACCTGCACTTTATGGGGAACATTCTTGAAATCTAGATAAACTATGTTGACTTACTCCTAAAATGGGAGTAGTTTTTAGAATATTACAAAGTATATTTGAAGCTGGAAATCCCATGGTGAGCTAGACCTATGTGGATGAGCGATGGTTTTATTCCTATGCAATAAAAGAAGATGAATTAAGAATGTTTCAGTCTCCCCCACTAGAAAATCAAGCTTTATTTTCTTCAAGATACAATGTGGACTAATTAAAAGCATCCTGATATTTCCGGAGAAAATGTATGCTGGAACATTCTACATATGCCACTTGAGAGGTGGCATTGAAAATGGCATCCATCGTTACTTTCACAGTGAAGAAAATTTCCCCTACTGTAATGTCAGTCTACGACTAAGCTATTTTGTGTGTTGAAGAAAATGAAAAGATCACCGGTACAATAGTAGATAAGTACACAAGTATAATGTGTGCTCTGGTTCCAATATATTACTACTGTAATTGATAAACTGAACATAACATGCTTGTGGAGGCTATACAGTAAAGGGAATGTCTACCTTATCTCATCATGTCATCTATGCCGATTGATTTCTTAACCCCTTCCCTCTTTGGCCGCTTTTGACCTTCCTGACAGAGCCTCATTTTTCAAATCTGACATGTTTCACTTTATATGGTAATAACTCCGGAATTCTTTTACCTATCCAAGTGATTCTGAGACTGTTTTCTCGTGACACATTGGACTTTATGTTACTGGCAAAATTTGCCCGATACATTCAGTATTTAATTGTGAAAAACACCAAAATTTAGCGAAAAATTGCAAAAATTAGCATTTTTCTCAATTTAAATGTATCTGCTTGTAAGACAGGCAGTTATACCACACAAAAATGTTGCTAACTAACATCCCCCATATGTCTACTTTAGATTGGCATCGTTTTTTGAACATCATTTGATTTTTCTAGGACGTTACAAGGCTTAGAACTTTAGCAGCAATTTCTCACATTTTCAATAAAATTTCAAAATGCTATTTTTACAGGGGCCAGTTCAGTTGTGAAGTGGGTTTGAGGTCCTTAGATATTAGAAACCCCAATAAGTCACCCCATTTTAAAAAATGCACCCCTCAAAGTATTCAAAACAGCATTTAGAAAGTTTCTTAACCCTTTAGACATTGCGCAGGAATTAAGGCAAAGTAGAGGTGAAATTTACAAAGTTCATTATTTTTTTCCAGAAATTCATTTTGAATCCATTTTTTTTGTACCACAGAAGGTTTTACCAGAGAAATGCAACTCAATATTTATTGCCCAGGTTCTGCAGTTTTAGGAAATATCCCACATGTGGCTCTAGTGTGCTACTGGACTGAAGCACCGGCCTCAGAAGCAAAGGAGCACCTGGTGGATTTTGGGTCTCCTTTTTATTAGAATATATTTTAGGCACCATGTCAGCTTTGAACAGGTCTTGTGGAACTAAAACAGTGGAAACCCCCCAAAAGTGACCCCATTTGGGAAACTACACCCCTCGAGGAATTTATATAGGGGTGTAGCAAGCATTTTGACCGGCCAGTTTTTTCGCAAAAATGTTTGGAACTAGGCCATGAAAATGAAAATCTAAATTTTTTCAAATAAAATGTAGGTTTAGCTAATTTGTTTTCATTTCCAAAAGAACTAAAGTAGAAAAAGCACCACAACATTTGTAGAGCAATTTCTCCCGAGTAAAACAATACCCCACATGTCGTAATAAATGGTTATTTGGACACACAGCAGGGCTTAGAATGGAAAGAGCGCCATTTGGCTCTTGGAGCTCAAATTTAGCAGCAATGGTTTGCGGAGGCCATGTCGCATTTGCAAAGCCCCCTAGGGGACAAAACAGTGGAAACCCCCAACAAGTGACCCCATTTTGGAAACTATACCCCTCGAGGAATTTATCTAGGGGTGTAGCAAGCATTTTGACCGGCCAGTTTTTTTGCAAAAATTTTTGGAACTAGGCCATGAAAATCTACATTTTTTCAAATAAAATGTAGGTTTAGCTAATTTTTTTTCATTTCCACAAGGACTAAAGGAGAAAAAGTACCATAAAATTTGTAAAGAAATTTCTCCCGAGTAAAACAATACCCCACATGTGGTAATAAACGGTTGTTTGGACACAGGGCAGGGCTTAGAAGGGAAAGAGCGCCATTTGGCTCTTGGAGCTCAAATTTAGCAGGAATGGTTTGCGGAGGCCATGTCACATTTGCAAAGCCCCTGAAGGGACAAAACAGTGGAAACCCCCAACAAGTGACCCCATTTTGGAAACTAGACCCCATGAGGAAATTATCTAGGAGTACAGTGAGCAGTTTGACGCCACAGGTGTTTTACAGAACTTATTGGAAGTAGGCCGTAAAAATGAAAATCTACATTTTTTTAAATAAAATGTAGGTTTAGGTTTTTTTTTTCATTTCCACAAGGACTGAAGGAGAAAAAGCACCATAAAATTAGTAAAGCAACTTCTCCCGAGTAAAACAATACCCCACATGTGGTCATAAACGGCTGTTTGGACACACGGTAGGGCTCAGAATGGAACTAGCACATTTGGATTTTGGATAGTGTCTGGGCGCCATGTCACATTTGCTGAGCCCCTGTAGTACTAGTACAGTGGAAACACCCCAAAATTGACTCCATTTGGGAAACTGCACCCCTGAGGAATCATCTAGGGGTATAGTGAAAATTTTGATCCCTAAGGTTTTTTGCTGAATTAATTAGAATTAAGCCATGAAAATGAAAAATAATTTTTTTTTCCAACAAGATGTCGTTTTAGATCAACATTTTTCATTTTTACAAGGAATAGAGAAGAAAAAGCACCCCAACATTTGTAAAGTAATTTCTCCCGAGTACGGTAACACCCCATATGTGGTTATAATCAGCTGTTGACATATATGGGAGCATTCAGAAGAAAAGGAGCGGTATTTATCTTTTGGAGCGTAGATTTTGCTGGAATGGTTTGCGGACGCCATGTTGTATTTGCAAAACCCCTGATGTACCAAACAAAAGTGACCCCGTTTTAGAAACTACACCCCTAAAGGCATTTATCAAGGGATGTAGTGAGAATTTAGACTCCACAGGTGTTTTTCAGAAATGAATACGCAGTGGATGGTGCAAAGTGAAAATTGCAATTTTTCCACTGATCTGCCCATTCACCACACAAGATGTTGTGCCCCTGCAGAATGTTACCCCATAAATTGTTAAGCGGGTTCTCCCGGGTATGGTAATGCCTTACTTGTGGCCATAAATTGCTGTTTGGGCACACTGTAGGGCTAAGAAGGGAAAGACCGCCATTTTGAGCATGGATTTTGCTTGGTAGTTTTGTTTGAGTTTTGCTGGTATTCAGTTTATAATGTGGGGGCATATGTAATCTGTGCGGAGAACATCAGGGCATAATAAGAGGGTATAATAATGGGGTAAATAATACAATTCTCCATAGATGTGTGTTACGCTGTGAAGCGATCCGTTATGCGCAGGCCGGTGTCGCACTGATAAACAGTTTTCTTTCTTATCCCCCTTTTTTAACACTCTGCACCTTTTGGGGACTTTTTCTCCTTCGTAGTTTGGGAAATATTGCTGGGAAAGTTTTGCGCTGGTATAATACGGGCGCCCTCGCTTCCAGCGGATGTGCGATGTCCCTTCCCTTTCCTAGTTCCTAAATACTAGGGCCCTGAAACTGAAGGAATGTTCCCCTCCGGCCTGCGCATTGAGATGTTTTTCATCACCGCATTACTAGTGCCGTAACTTTTTTGTTTTTCAGTTGATTGGGCGGTGTGTGGGCTTGTTTTTTGCGAGACGGGCTGTAGATTTCATTGGTACCATTTTGGAACACATACGACTTTTTGATCACTTTTTATTTCATTTTTTGGTAAAGGAAATTACCAAAAACAATCAATTCTGGAATCGTTTTTTATTGGTTTTTTTTATCGGCATCCACAGTGCGCCCTAAATTACATGTTAGCTTTATTCTGCGGGTCGATACGATTACGGCGATACCAAATTTATATAGTTTTTTTTATGTATTGCGGCTTTTGCACAACAAAATCACTTTTTTTATAAAATCATTTGTTTTCTGTGTCGCCATATTCTAAGACACATAACGTTTTTATTTTTGCGTACACAAAGCGGTGTCAGGGATTATTTTTTGCGGGACGGATTGCCGTTTTTATTGGTACTATTTTGGAGTAAATGTGACTTTTTGATCACTTTTTATAGCATTTTTTGGAAGGAGATGTGACCTAAAAACAAAGATTCTGGCGTTGTTTTCCATGTTTTTTTTTTACGGCGTTCACCGTGCGGGATAAATTACATAATAGTTTTGTAGTTTGGGTTGTTACGGATGCGGCGATACCAATTATGTATAGTTTTTTTAATTTTTACGGTTTTTCCCATAATAAAAGACTTACTATGGGAAAAAAGTCAGTTTAGCTTTATTTTTATTTGAAATGTGTGTGTTTTTATTGTTTTACCACATTTTTATTAACTTTTTTTTACTTTTCTGACTTGTCCCACTAGGGGACATGAGGGCCTGATGCCCCGTTCGCTACTCTAATACACTGCACTACATACGTAGTGCAGTGTATTAGCGCTGTCAGTTATTCACTGACAGCAAGCCTATGAGGACACGCCGAAGGCGGGTCCTCATCGGCTCCCGTACAAGGCAGACTCGGACGCCATTTTCTGTCGTCCGATTGCCACAGCAACCCAGCGATTGCATCACTGGGTTGCCGATCGGGTGAAAACCTATCAGATGCTGCGCTCTATTGAGCGCAGCATCTGAGGGGTTAATCTGCCGGATCGGAGAGTAGCTCCGGTCCTGGCAGTTACAGGAGGGTGCCAGCTGTATAAGACAGCTGTCACCCCGCGGTGATGGTGCCGGCTCTGCTTCTGAGCCCGCACAATCACTGCGCCGTACATGTACGGCGCTTTGCGGGAAGCACCTCCCGACAGCGCCGTACATGTACGGCGCATGTCGGGAAGGGGTTAATATATTCGTATAGCAGTTGGAGATCTGTTTTTCTGATACAGAGCTCCGAATCCTCACATAGACATAACCTTAAAAGAAAACATGTCTGCTATGTGCAGTCACCACTAGATGAAGCATGGGAGTTAACTACATACTGTCTTATTATTAAAGCGACCCTCTAGACAAAATTACCTATAAAATATATATGCAAAATTGTAGTTAACATACCTGGAGGCCTTCTCATGCTTGATCCTGGTTTCCGTTCCCGTGTTCCGATCCCCGTTGTCCGATATCCAAGATCACAACCTTGCATAAGGAGAGGGTTGTCTCCAAGCCCGAGACACAACCCCCTCCACTGCCACTGGATGGACCAGCGCTGATGACACCTCACTGCAGACAGTCGTTTAACCACTTAGATGCTGCCCTCCCCCATGATGCGATTCTGGGGTGCTGATAGTAGTCATGGCAGTCCAGGGGCCTACTGAAGGCCCCCAGATCTGCTATCTGCCAGAGGCATGGCTTAATATGTGCCAGTAAAAAAAAACAATAAACGTATAAATAAAAATACATAAGTATTGCAGTATATTGTACAAGCGATCCAACGATAACTTGCTCAAGTCCTCCATTTTTGTAATATAGTAGTGTAAATATAAAATGAAAATAAACACAATTGGTATCACTGCATCCGTAAAATTCTGAACTTTTGCAATATAACATTATTTAACACACATGGTGAACGCCATTACAAAAAAATGTAAAACACCAGAATTGCTATTTTTGGTCACCTCAACTCCCCAAAAAATTGAATAAAAAGTGATCAAAAATTCGAGCATACCCCAAAGTTTCAGGTACCATCAAAAACTACAGCTCATCCCACAAAAAAAAAAACCCCCAAAAAAAACCGCTCACACTGCTCAACCAAAGGCAAAATAAAAAGTTATGAGTCTCAGAATATGGCAAATAAGGCATTCATTTTTTTTTAAATAAACAGTTGCTCAATAGTTGCTTTTGTTGTGGCTGCCTTATATCTGGCTGAGCTCAGGATCTGACTACACAGGGTTTGTTTGTAGTCTGTAAACATCAACACTCATCTATACCGTCATATATCCTCTTGTGTGTAGGGACCTCTGAGCTCAGCTAACCCACAGATAGGATAGCTAGCCAAAATATGAGGCAGCCACAACATAGGTAATTATTGAGCTTGAAACTAGAGATTGCAGCTACTGATAAAATAGGAAATACTGAATGGATAATTGATCAACCTATAAAAAAATAGTGTGGCCCTTTTAACCCAGTTTGTGTTCCATTATAAATAAATTTTTCTTTATTAGGGCATGTTCAGACGTGGCGGAATTCTGCAGACACTGTCCGCATCAATGCCGCACATAATCCGCGTTGCAGAATCCGTTGCGGATTCCGGTTCAGATCACACCCTGCTCTCATTCAAACATTCCATCCCAGTCTGGGTATAGACCTCAGGATGTGGGGAAGAAAAAGTCTCAGTCATGTCATGTCATGTCATGTCAGGCGCCGTGTCCCGAATTCTGCAACTTTTTCTTCTCCACATCCTGTGTTCGATCTCCCCGGGAACAGAACTTTCTCTCATGGGATAGCAGCGGGTGGCAACCGACACCCACAACGATCTTCATGAATTCTCGTTTCCACGCTAAGCAATAGTGTTGTGCCTATCCTAGCACAACACTGCCAGGTGAGTGTATCAGCTCACCTCTTTGCTCACACTGTCCCTCGTTCCTTAAAATATTACCTTAGTAGAGTGTCCTCCTCTCTCCTTTTTCTTCATTTAGATATGACAAATGGGTATAGACCTCGACACACATAGGTCCAGCCAGAATGATGAAATATCCTGTTCCTGAAAGCAATCCACAACGCAACACACTTTACATCTGCGGATTTCATTGCGTAATTTTGAAACTCCATTGAAGTCAATGGAGAAATTCCGCAACAAGTCCGCAACAGAAAGTGTATGCTGCATACAGAAAATTCTGCATCGCAGCCTATGGTCCGCAGCGTAATTTTCCACGTCTGCACGAAGATAACTAAAAAGGTGTGGAAACCAATAGAAAAACTGTCTGCTGCGGATTTCCACTGCGGACTGTCCGCAGCGGAATTCCACAACAATTCCGCCACGTCTGAACGTGCCCTTTAAAGTAGGTTGGGTTTTGGACTACTGGGTATAGTCTGAGTGAGTATATAGACAGTATTGGTAAATCGATTCCTCTAGCGGCTGCAGCTAGCAAGTTATCTTTCAAACTAATGTATATGCAGGGGATTTGGAGCTCTGTTTTAGAAAAACAGAGCTCCGACCACTATAACGGTATATTAAGAACTTATTCAGCACAGAATTTTAAACCTATTTAGAAAAAAACAAAAGGTGGTCATTAACATTAAAGAGGACTTCCACCCAAAATGTTATATACATGGATAGAATGAATTAATAATTATGACATTAGGGTCAATTGAGTTGAATTATTAAGCTCATCCTGATTATCTAGACAGTACCCAATAGAGATAGGGAATTTTGTATGAGGGTGGAATTACGCGTTACTGAACAATTATAAATCTGTATAATTCCAAAAACCCTCAATAGCTTAATCTGTGACTCCTATAAGCTTTATGTTAACAGAAATTCATGTTTTTTTTAATAACTTAGAGCCTAACTGTACTCAAAACTAAAAATTCGGATGTGTCAAGAGTTAGCCCCAATATCCAACATCACATATATCATACGGGGCTACAGTATATTTTCACACAATCCTACTCGCCTTGAAATACATAATGATGATAGTTTCATTGCCTTCATTGCACTGCTACCTTTAAAAAAAAAAAAAATAGAATTACAATACTGTTAAAAAAGGTGCGAAAATACGAAAATAAACAACAATTTACTAATGAAGTTCCATCACATCTTTAAGGAACATGAGCTGCTGCGTGAATATATATGCCCGCTTTTTAGATGGAGCCTCACTGCTGTTTCCAACATGGGACTGTTTATGTCTGAATTGGTCCCGATATATAAAAAGGGTATAAATAATCTGGAGAGTTGATTCACTATACAGAGACTAGGTCATACATTTCTGATCGTTGTCGGTCAAACTATATGCACCCCCGCGGATCAGCTGAAGGGGCCGTGGGCATTGAGCGAGTATTTCGTTTACCTCTGACACTCTTCTAGCAAGGCATACCGTAGACCGCAGCTACAGTTGTGTTGGCGAATCACAGGCTCCTTTTAAAAACATCATTTGCACGGCTGCGTAAAGTCTGATCACCAACAAGCATTTTTTAATGGTCTAAGCTCAAAATAGGACATCAATTAAAAAATTACAGCAAAGATGAATGTGAGCATTTACTTACTGATTTCTGATGCTGTGCACGATTTCCCTGCTCCCAATGACGCTGCAATAGTTCCTTGGCTATTTCCTCCCATGAAGCATCTTTTTGTAGCGGTCATGGTATGACTCTTACAGTGTATCCAACAATTCAGGATGGTCATGCACCATACTGATCAGCCTCCCTACATCCATCTTATGCTGAATGCTGGGAAATGTAGCCCGCCCTGCCGATACTTCGCAATGGATACGCAAATAACGGATGCCTTCCTTGTGCGGTCTGTTATTTTGACAGACCCATAGGCTACAAGAGTCAACATGTTCTTTTATTTGTGGAATGGACACACGGATCCGTGAAAATAACGGAAGTCTGCATGGTCCCATGCCAATGAATGGCTCAGTGTGCTATCCGTGAAAAAAACAGATAGCACATTGAACAAAATCACTGAAGTGTGCTTGAGGCCTAAGCATTGATAGTGTTCTCTCAAGTTACAATGGCCTCAAGTTACAATATTTTCAACTTAAAATGGTCTTTCATGGGCCATTGTAACTTGAACAAATGAGTAGGTAGACCTTATGATACATAGGGATGTTGTGTGCCGCTGAGATGCTTCACTAAATCTCAGAAATAGCCAAAATGTAGAGATAGGTACAACAAAAAATGAAAGACAACAACCTGTTAGAGTTGAAAAGATATATATTCTTTGTATAAATATAATGGTATACAAGATCACAATAAAAATAGTGCAAAAGTGTAAAAAAAAGTATTCACCCGAAATGACGATAAGTAGATTTAATTCTGTCCATATCAAGATCTTTCGCACCACCCTGACAAGGGGTTCTGTTCAGATGCCACCCTGCCTGATGTTATAATGTCCGACTTTACACAGACTACTCTCCCCTGGACTTGTAGAGTATACAATATGGCTATATAATTGGCACAACTGCGCATGTGCCTATTTGGATGTAGGAACGCACGCGCGTTCATTACACTACGGGGCCGAGCGTGAACTCGCCTAGTATGCTGCCTGGCCTATGTCAATCAAAGGAAGCAGGGAGGAGGGTTCAACTGGGGAATGAAGAGAGAGCATTTTGGAGCAAAGGTGATGCCCTCGTTGCTCCAAAATGCTCATTTGCATAAATCTAATAAAAGCTTTTTCTCTTCAAAGGAGGCACTCTGTGGAAAAACATAATACAGAATAAGGATAGCCTAATCTATAATATCCTGTTGGTAGTTCAATACGGACATTTCTGGTGACAGACTCCCTTTAACGCAGAGCCCTAGACTGCTCGGTCATCCTGATTGACTTTGTTGAGGGCTTTGGAGCCTCTTAATACCCTTCTAGGGAACCTTGGCCTGCCTCGGTATTGACTTCTATGATGTCAGAGGAAATGTTTCTACGACTGAAGGGTCTATGTCTACATCAAATGACTACGGTACCCCTTCTTGTCAGAGAAGCTCTCCACAATTTTAATCAGCTCAACTGCGCACAGTTTATTCCAGAGAGAATGTCTACCAGTGGTAGATAGGGCCATAGTCTTCTCTGACATGTCTAACTAATCTGGCATGTCCAGATTAAATGCACACATGAAACAAAAGAAGAGGCTTCCTCTTCATGGAAATACTAATTTTCTCAGGAAAACTCTTATCTGAGAAATGCTGAACACTCAGGGTGCTTCTGCCCCAACCCAACACGTGGAACGTCCCAAGGGACGCTGATTCAGGCTTCCTAGAGGGAGGAAAAGGTTTAGATGCATTACTGCAACAAACAGCTATAACATTAGGCCGGGTTCCCATGTAGTGTAAACACTGAAGAATTTCCGCAACTGAATTCAGTGCGGAAATTTTGCAGCATTTACAGTAGCAGCAAAGTGAATTACATTTAGAAAATCTCATGCCCACAATGCAGAAAAATAAACACACAAAGTTGTGGGGAAAGTGTTACATAGTTACATAGTTAGTACGGCTGAAAAAAGACACATGTCCATTAAGTTCAACCAAGGGACGGGAAAAGGGAAGGGAAACATTTCTACACATAGGAGCTAATACTTTTTTGTTCTAGGAAATTATCGAAGCCTTTTTTAAAGCCATCTACTGTCCCTGCTGTGACCAGCTCCAGCGATAGACTATTCCATAAATTCACTGTTCTCACAGTAAGGGCATGACCACACGTGGCGGATTTCCTCCGCAACTGTCCGCATCAATGCCGCACCTAATCCGGGTTGCAGATTCTGCTGCGGATCTGCACAAAATGTGCAGAAAATTGATGCGGACTAGCTGCTGCGGACTGCGGGAAAAGTGCTTCCCTTCTCCCTATCAGTGCAGGATAGAGAGAAGGGACAGCACTTTCCCTAGTGAAAGTAAACGAATTTCATACTTACCGGCCGTTGTCTTGGTGACGCGTCCCTCTTTCGGCATCCAGCCCGACCTCCCTGGATGACGCGCCAGTCCATGTGACCGCTGCAGCCTGTGCTTGGCCTGTGATTGGCTGCAGCCGTCACTTAGACTCAAACGTCATCCTGGGAGGCCGGACTGGAGACAGAAGCAGGGAGTTCTCGGTAAGTACGAACCTCATTTTTTTTTACAGATACATGTATATTGGGATCGGTAGTCACTGTCCCGGGTGCAGAAACAGTTACTGCCGATCGCTTAACTCTTTCAGCACCCTGGACAGTGACTATTTACTGACGTCTCCTAGCAACGCTCCAGTCATTACGGGAGCCCCATTGACTTCCTCAGTCTGGCTGTAGACCTAGAAATACATAGGTCCAGCCAGAATGAAGAAATGTCATGGCAAAAAAGCAAGACGCATCCGCAGCACACATGACATGTGCATGACAGCTGCGGACTTCATTGCGGAACTTAGAATCTCCATTGAAGTCAATGGAGAAATTCCGCCATGAGTCCGCCACTGTTCCGCAACAGACAGAGCATGCTGCGGACACCAAATTCCGCTCCGCAGCCTATGCTCCGCAGCGGAATTTTACGCCTCGTCTAAACGAACACTTCTAAATTAAAGTGTAAGTCAATGGACAAACGGCTCCGCTGCGGATTAACGCTGCGAAGTGTCCGCAGCGGAATTTAAGTGAAATTCCGCCACGTGTGGTCATGCCCTAAAGAAGACTTGTCGCCTCTGCAGATTGAACCTTTTTTTTTTCTCCAGACGGAGGGAGTGCCCCCTTGTTTTTTGAGGGGGTTTTACATGGAACAGGATTTCACCATATTTTCTGTATGTGCCATTAATATATTTATATAAGTTAATCATGTCCCCCCTTAGTCGTCTTTTTTCTAGGCTAAATAGGTTTAATTATTTTAATCTTTCCTCATAACTTAGATTCTCTATGCCCCTTATTAGCTTTGTTGCTCTTCTTTGTATTTTTTCCAACCCCAGGGCATCCTTTCTATGAACTGGAGCCCAGAACTGAACTGTATATTCTAGATGAGGCATCACTAATGCTTTGTAAAGTGGCAATATTACATCCCTGTCCCGCGAGTCCATGCTTCTTTTAATACACGACAATATCCTGCTGGCCTTTGAAGCAGCTGATTGACACTGCATTCTGTTATTTAGTTTATGATTTACAAGTACACCCAGATCCTTCTCAACAAGTGACTCTCCCAGTGTAGCTCCTCCTAGGACATATGATGCATGCAGGTTGTTGGTACCCAGATGCATAACTTTACATTTATCTACATTAAACTTCATTTGCCAACTGGATGCCCAAACACTTAGTTTGTTTAAATCCGCTTGATATTCACGAACATCTTCCATAGACTGAACATTATTACATAGCTTGGTGTCATCTGCAAAAATAGAAATAGTGCTATTAATCTCATCCTCTATATCATTAATAAATAAGTTGAATAATAGTGGTCCCAGCACTAAACCCTGGGGTACACCACTTATAACCAGGGACCATTCAGAGTAGGAATCATTGACCACAACTCTCTGGATACGGTCCTTGAGCCAATTCTCAATCCAATACAAACTATACTATCTAAGCCTATAGTCCTTAATTTACCCATTAGATGTCTATGAGGGACAGTGTCAAATGCCTTTGCAAAGTCCAAAAACACTATATCCACAGCGGCCCCTCTGTCTAGGCTTCTGCTCACCTTTTCATAAAAATAAATCAGGTTGGTTTGACAACTTCTGTCCTTAGTAAAACCGTGCTGGCTGTCACGTATAATACTATTTATTGTCACTTAATACTGTATATAGTCCCTCAATAGCCCCTCAAACATTTTCCCCACGATGGATGTTAAGCTTACTGGTCTATAATTACCCGGGGAAGACCTAGAGCCCTTTTTGAAAATAGGCACCACATTTGCCCTGCGCCTGTCCCTTGGCACTATACCAGTCACTAGAGATTCTCTGAATATTATGAAAAGGGGGACAGAAATAACTGAACTAAGCTCTTTAAGAATTCTAGGGTGTATCCCATCTGGCCTTGTGCACATTTATTTTATTTAATTTAGCTTGGACCATATCTACATTCATCCAATTCAGTATATCAACTGATATATTAACAGCACTGCCACCGGCTACATCAGCTGCTCTTTCTTTTGTTGTATATACAGTGTTCTGCAGTGCGTTTTTCAATTCCGAGCTTGTCAATTTATGCTGCGTGTTCTGTTCGGAGATGCTGCATGTTTGGCCAACAGATTTCAATGGGGAGCAGAATTTCCGCAACAGATTTATGTTGTTGTGGTTTTTACAGTGCTTACGCAGCGGAAACGCAGTAGAAACCACTGGAAATCTGCAGGTGGACATATACTTTGTTATAACCAATGTTTAACACTAAAACCCCAGGTAAAACCGCTGCGGGAAAAACGCACACAAAATCCGCACCTATCCTGCGTTTATGCAGCATTTTCTGCTAGAAAAATGCAACAGTAGATACCCCAGAAAACGCTGCGGATTTTATATTTTCTGCAGCGGGTTTTCTGTTACGGAAATTCTGCGGCGTTAACACTACGTGGGAACCCAGCCTTAATAGCAGACTGCATCAGCCGTTTCCAGATTGCATAGGGTTAAAACACCCTTTGTACGCCTCCCAGGAATCTAGGAAGTTCAGCGTGAGGGTATGTTCAGAACGCCTCCAAACATCTGCCCATTGATTTCAATGGGAAAAACTGTGTTCTGTTCCGGTGAACCGTTTTTTTACGCGCCCCTTTTTTTTTTTAAAAAAAAAACGGCCGCGAAATAGAAGCGCAGGTCACTTCTTGGGACGTTTTTGGAGCCGTTTTTCATTGACTCTATTGAAAATAGCTCCAAAAACGTCCATAAAAAACGCTGCGAAAACCGCGAGTAACTTAAAAAACATCTGAAAATCAGAAGCTGTTTTCCCTTGAGAACAGCTCCGTATTTTCAGAAATTTTTGAGTTTGTGTGTGCACATACCCTAACAAATGAAAGCAGTAACACAATGCAAAGCAAACAAACAGTGCAAACCCATCTTGTCCAAGTCCACAGGACAGAAAAAAAACACATGGTAGGAGGGTCTGGATGTCCTTATGTAGGGAGGGGACTCTGGAATATTAGGTTTAAATTAAAAATTCCATCTGTCCTACTAGCACACAGGGGCAGAAATACCCCATGATTGTGCTGCTGTAGGACGTAAGGGAAATCGTTCTGAAGTGTTTTATGTTACTACCACTGCTCTACTGGTTGACTTTCTTATGTGTCTAAATGTGCCTTAATTTTCAGGCTGTTATCATCTCACCACTCCCCATTTAATAACAAAACATAACAGAAATAAGCTATGATTTTCCATTTTTTATTATTTTTTTTGCATTAAAAATTACCCTTTAAATGATAAAGATGTTTCTTTGCCTTTCTTCTGATTATAGGCATATACGTTTATAGTTAATATTCTTTTGTCTGACAGGAGAGGGTTGTCTAAAATGTATTGAGAGATGTAGAGCAAAGGAGTTATAGTGCATACAGACAAATCTTTTTACTGAGAGACCAAGATATTCGCCCCAAAGGAGCTAACATATCTAACCAGAAGTAGCTTCTCCTTGTGTCAGAAAGTTGCGCAGACTCCATGCACTGCCATAAAGACTCAGTGGGGTGCCATATATACACCGTGTTCCAAATTATTATGCACATTGGATTTAAGTGTCATAAACATTTAATTATTAGTTTTTCAATGAAACTCATGGATGGTATTGTGTCTTAGGGCTCTTTGGATCATTGTAATCAATCTCAGACACCTGTGATAATTAGTTTGCCAGGTGTGCCCAATCAAAGGAAAACTACTTAAGAAGGACGTTCCTTCAGCAGGCCACATTATTAAGCAGGCCACAGGTTTCAAGCAATATGGGAAAGAAAAAGCGTGAAATACTGCAATACCTTGGACAAGGTATGAAAACATTGGATATTTCAAGAAAACGTAAGCGTGATCATCGTACTGTGAAAAGATTTGTGGCTGATTCAGAGCACAGACGGGTTCGTTCAGATAAAGGCATAATGAGGAATGTTTCTGCCAGACAAATTAATAGGATTAGGAGAGCAGCTGCTAAAATGCCATTGCAAAGCAGCAAACAGGTATTTGAAGCCGCTGGTGCCTCTGGAGTCCCGCGAACCTCAAGGTGTAGGATCCTTCAGAGGTTTGCAAGTGTGCATAAAGCTATTATTCGGCCACCCCTAAACAATGCTCACAAGTAGAAACGGTTGCAGTGGGCTCAGAAATACATGAAGACTAATTTTCAAACCGTGTTGTTTACTGATTAGTGCCGTTCAACCCTGGATGGTCCAGATGGATGGAGTAGTGGATGGTTTGTGAATGGCCACCATGTCCCAACAAGGCTGTGACGTCAGCAAGGAGGTGGCGGAGTCATGTTTTGGGCTGGAATCATGGGGAGAGAGCTGGTAGGCCCCTTTAGGGTCCCTGACGGTGTGAAAATGACCTCTGCAAAGTACGTAGAGTTTATGACTGACCACTTTCTTCCGTGGTACAAAAAGAAGAACGTAGTAAAATTATCTTCATGCATGACAATGCACCATCTCATGCTGCAAAGAATACCTCTGTGTCATTGGCTGCTATGGGCATAAAAGGAGAGAAACTCATGGTGTGGCCCACATGTTCTCCTGCCCTCAACCCTATTGAGAACCTTTGGAGCATCCTCAAGCAAAATAGCTATGAGGGTGGGAGGCAGTTCACATCAAAACAGAAGCTCTGGGAGGCTATTCTGACATCCTGCAAAGATATTCAAGCAGAAACTGTCCAAATACTCACAAATTCAATGGATGCAAGAATTGTGAAGGTGATATCAAAGAAGGGGTCCTATGTTAACATGTAACTTGGCCTGTAAAGTTTTTTTTGATTGAAAGAGCTTTTGATTTCTGTAAATATGACCTCCTGATGCTGCAAATTCAAAAAATTGCCATTTTAGTTCTCGTTACAACCTTTCAAATGTTTTGATCTCTGTTGTGCATAATAATGTGAAACAGAGCATTTTTAGTTTTTTACTTCTAAAAAAAAAATCTGTTATCATTAGGAGATTTGTTAGATAAAATTTGCATTAAACTCCAATGGTTGATGGCTTGAAGATTATACTGACTGTCATTTGCATTGACTATTTAGGAAAATCAGCGAAAAATAACATTTGCATAATAATTTGGAACGCGGTGTATGTATGGAGCTATTCTCTGCTACTTACCAACAAAATGAGGTGACCAGGTCTTGCTACAACCTTTTTTCATTGGTACATTTTTGATCTATGAAGTTCATCATCTAACCTTCTGTCACATGTGATATTACACAGTTTTGCATTTCCATGTCTAATTCCATATAGGTCACCTAGCGTGTTTGCTATTGCATATGTTTTCTTAAAGCACACTGCCATTCCTGAACAATTTTTCTGTGTGGCAGGACGCATTATCCTGCTGAAAGAGACCACTGCTCTTAGGGAATACCATTACCATGAAGGTGTGTACTTGGTCTGCAACAATGTTAAGGTAGGTGGTACATGAATGCCTGGACCCAGCAGGACATTGCCTACAGCATCACACTACCTTCTTCCTATAATACATCCTGGTGCCATCTCTTCCCCAGTTAAAGAGCACCTTTCACCTGCCCATACATGTGCAGCTGAGTGCAGCATGTCTTAGGCAGGGCTGCACAAACCCTGGGGCACTTTACATTTTTTTCCTACCCTCCTCCGTTATTTATATATCGGTGCCGTTATATTTGGCGACCGATATTTAAATAGCCTCCCGAACTGTCAAGGAGGGCATGTAATTGGCAAGGGGGCATGTAACATTGCTGTGACACTGTCCAATCAGCTATGGACAGTGCCATAGCAAGAGCTGGAGGGAGGTGCGCAGGTGCGCGCAGATCGGAGCTGTGCGCGCGCACGCACTCACT
Organism: Rhinoderma darwinii; assembly: GCF_050947455.1. Taxonomy (NCBI): domain Eukaryota; kingdom Metazoa; phylum Chordata; class Amphibia; order Anura; family Rhinodermatidae; genus Rhinoderma; species Rhinoderma darwinii. The sequence goes on along the minus strand of NC_134697.1, from coordinate 48,127,357 downwards.
CTTCAGCTCTCGGCAGACAAGACTGTGTGATCTCTCGCGATAGATCACATAGTCTTGTCCTTGTCTGCCGAGAGCTGAAGAGTGAGTGAGAGCGTGCGCACACACACTCTCCCTTCTCCAGCTCTTGCTGTGGCTTTTTTATATTACCCAATGTTGTACATATCTCTGTCTTGTACCAACACTTTGTAATGCATTTCAATGTTAATCTGTATATTATACATCCTGTATTTGTTTATGGAATCTTTATATTATACTAAATTACATGTATATGTTTCTCTAGTGCCCGATGAAGGTCTCACGATCAAAACGTTGTACATATAGCCACTGGCATTACGATAAAAAAATCTAAATAAATTCACTTTACCTTTCCAAGAGTGTGCCAAATACAATTCTTTCTATTTCTTCAACTGGGTTGGAACCCTATTCTGAGCACCTGAGAAAAACTAGTGCTATCTGAACAACTCCACACTTGCTGTGGCACAGTCCGTAGCTGATTAGACAGTGTCACAGCAATGTTACACACCCCCTTGCCAATTACATGCCCCATTGACAGTTCAGGGGGTTATTTAAATATCGGGTGCAAAATATATCGCCACCGATATCTAAATAACGGAGGAGGGTAGGAAAATGTTTTAAAGAGTTGTGTAGCCCTGCCTAATACATGCTGCACTCAACTGCAAATGTGTGGGCAGGTGAAAGGTTCTCTTTAAGCGATGCACATGGTCCAGTTCCTCTGGTGGGCCCAAGCAACCTCAGTCCAAAGATGGTGATCATAGGTTATTAATATTATTACTTTATTTTTATTTTAATACACGTTAATGGAAATTTCAATTGACATGTCAGTAAATACTATTTGTATAAACATCACATTCCTATGCAAGAGCCTGACAATTATACATAAATGAGTGGCGCTAAATAGAAGCGGTCTGTTACAGATTTTGCAGAAAGTTCCTACTACTGTGTCAGACACTGATGAATGTAATGCTCCCTCCCTCTTTAAAAGGAGGTTTTCAGCAGCAGCAGCGGCAGCAGCAGCGGCAGCAGCAGGGGGATAACATAATACACAGACCGCATAGTGTAATAGAACAAAATACATACCTCAGATAACCCCTTGGTAACTGCTAATATTCATTGAATTTGCAGTAGGGGGATACATTATTCCATATATTATGAAAAGGTAATTTCACACAAAATACTGAACTGTCAGCAGTTTTGAGCCCCCAATACTGCTGAAAGTGCCATATACAGGACGGGAAGAGCAGCATAGCTACCCCTGTGGTGTTGGTCATGCAAGTTGCATCACGGAGATATCTACATTCTAATGGAAGGTAGGTGCTGAGAGATTTCAGTGAAGACAGTCCGGAGCACTGAACATGAGCACAGTCCCGAGGACTGTGTAGGTTTCACGGTCATGGTGAAATAATGAACAGCCTCCTCTTGTAGATAGTGCCACACAGCCCCCTGTAGATAGTGCCTACACACCCTCTTTGTAGATACTGCCACACAGTCCCCTGTAGATAGTGCCAAACACCCCTTATAGATACTGCCACACAGCCCCCTTGTAGATAGTGCCACACAGCCCCCTTGTAGATAGTACCACACACCCACATGTAGATAGTGTCACACACTGCCCCTTGCAAATAGTGCCAAACAGCCCCCTGTAGATAGTGCCACACAGCCCCCCTCTTGTAGACAGTGCTACACCCCCCTTGTAGATACTGCCATAATAACCCTCTAGTAGATAGTGCCAGACACCCCTCTGTAGATAGTGCCACACTCCCCCTAGTAGATAGTGGCACACACACCCCTAGTAGATAGTGCCATACCCCCTTGTAGATACTGCCACACTTACCCCCTAGTAGTTAGTGCCAGACAGCCCCACACATACACATCCTGTAGATATTGCCACACTTACCGCCTAGTAGATAGTGCCAGACAGCCCCCTTGTAGACAGTGCCACAAAGCCCCCTGTAGATAGTGCCAAACACTCGCCTTGTAGATACTGCCACACAGCCCCTTTGTAGATAGTACCACAAAGCCCGCTGTAGCTATTGCCACACAGCCCCCCTCTTGTAGACAGTGCCACACACTCCCCTTGAAGATACTGCCATACTCGCCGCCTAGTAGATAGTGCCAGACACACCCCTGTAGATCTAGCCAAACTCCCCCTAGTAGTGCAACACACATCCTTGTAGATAAAGCCACACAGCCGTCTAGTAAATAGTGCCAGACACCCCACTTGTAGATAGTGCCACACACACACCCCTGTAGATATTGCCACACTCACCCCTAGTAGATAGTGCCACACCCCCCTTGTAGATACTGCCACACTTACCCCCTAGTAGATAGTGCCAGACAGCCCTCTTGTAGATAGTGCCACACAGCCCCCTGTAGATAGTGCCAAACACCCCCTTGTAGACACTGCCACACATCCCACTTGAAGATCTAGGAGCGGAATCCTCAGCCAGAGGGTCGGCAACGCTCTGGCCAGTGATTCCGCTCCTGGAGGAGCCCCTAACGTCACTGTCCATATATGGATAGTGACATCAGGGGCTTCTCTAGGAATAGAATCCCCAGCCAGAGCGTTGCCAACGCTCTAGCCAGGAATTGCTCACCTGGAGGAGCCCCTAACGTCATTGTCCATATATGGACAGTGACATCAGAGGCTACCTCTAGGAGCGGAATCCCCGGCCAAAGTGTCTGCAACACACTGGCCGGGGCTTCCGCTTCTAGAGGGAGCCCCGGGAAGAGCGTCGGCGCCCCCTACCTTCCTGCTAGTTGTGTCTGGATCACATGACCCACCTGCCCCCCAGCTACATAGAAAAGAGGGGGTTCCATAGCAAAGATTAAAATGCTACTGCCATTTAGATGCTAATTTTTACCATCCAGGACAGAAGGGCCTCTAAGCCCTTTTTATGACCCATAGGCCAATTTCCTACCCCCTGTCGAGAGAGGACTCCTGCACAGGTTCTTTCCACCCAATAACAAATGGTATAGGATCACCCAGAACTGGTCCCGACTCTCCAAGTGCCCCATAGCATTCACATGGTTTGTCTCCATGGTATGTACGGCCCTGCAGGTTAGTTACACTGCTCTCCTCAAACTTTATATAATACTCTCATCAGTTTTGAAAGCTCAAAACTGCAGACATATACCTTTTAAATTAATTTGTTGCTTTATCCTTTGCTTGGCAAGTGTTACATGTTTTCATGAGGAAGTCTTTCATAAAATCTACTATGTTCACACACCATTTGTACAATCAAACATCTCATAAAAGTCAACTTGTATGGGATATCCCACTTATCACCAAGCTCTTATTCACGAGTAGGTTTCAGTGATTTCCATTAAAGGGGTTGTCTCATGAAGACAACGCCTGTTCATATGCCATATTGGGGTATATGGACGTCATAAAGCCGAAATAGAGAGCTGCTCTCAAAGAGTTGGTCCTGCTCTGATGGACATGAGCTGTCCACGAATTACATGGACGGCCATTCATTTGAATGGCCATCATGTAATATTACATTTCCCCTGCAGCTGCCGTGTTAACACAACCCTCATTAATTGTTTAAGAAGAGTAACCATGCAGGTACATTAGTGATCAACACAATATGGAAGATTTACTATTCAAAATGTGCTAGAATTCTATACTTTTTCCTAAAAATAAAAATATATACGCAATTCACCTTACCACAACAAAAAAGAAAGATGTTTACAACATTTTTATATCTCCTATTACCCTGTTTCAAATTTTTCTTTTCATTAGTGTACGTTCTCAGCGTTTCTTCCCTTCCTTTTCAAACTGTTTCTTCACAGCAGTGTCATGACGCATGCCGGTATATCTGGTAACAACTTCTTGCCCTATTAGCCCAGCATTCACTTCGTCCTTCTCGTGAATGCGCTTCATCTTGCCACCAATCAAATTCCTGTATTCTTAAAATACCTGCTCCTGTCTGCCGATGTTAAATCGGTCCTGCAATGATATGTCCAATCCCCTTAGCCACATCTCTCAATTTGTCCTCATTACTGTTTGCTCCCAGTGTTCCCCTGTGCCCCTGTGTCCAATTGCCATGCCCTACTTCTCATCACAGCTTCGCGCATCTCCTTTCCCGCCAGCTCAATAACCCACACTACCATCCTGTTATGCCACCATCCCCCTAAATCCCTACTCCTGTCTGCCCCAACACTCCCCTTTGCCCAATTGGCATGCCCCACTCCCCACTCCTGGGCTAGAAAGCGCTAAAAGGCTGTAATCATGCGCACCAGATACTAAAAAGACATAGCCAACGTAGGCTCCGACTCAGGGACGCGCGTGGATCAAACACGTCTCCCCTTGTTTTGATAAGGCTACAATAACCGTACACCATGTTCCAGGAGACGGTGTAGGGATTTCACTTAGCAACCAGCAAGTGCTGCTGCATTGCAGAGCGGGAAAAGCTGCAGCCATACAGGCATTGAGGATGAAATTGCACTATGATGATGGCAAAACAATAGTTCCAAAATGAACTGGTTTATAATGCACTATATGAATATGCATAAAAAAAACCTGTATTTACACTTTAAGTGAGAGCAATGGCAAGATATTTTCTACATAGTAAGCAATTCTACACCAATCCATTGTTGTTTTAGGGATTTTTCTGTATGAACATCTGTCGGGATTATGTTGCGTAGTGTCACAACCATGTAGCATAGCCCCATAGGGCATTCTGAAGAGCTATTGCAGAGCATAGCTGCCGGCCACAATAAAACAAAAAGGTGAATAATATACAGTATTAGTAATGTGATAATACTGTGATATATTGCATATTATGAGGAGAAATGCAAAAAATAACATATAAAGCTGCTTGGTATAGTTGCTATAAGCCTCCGTCACACACTAGTTTTTAGGAGAACATTACACAGAACATTCCTCATCCTCATGCTCATCTTGCTTGGTCTGCGGGGCTTGTTCGTGGTTGTCACTTTCTCTTATGTTCTCCTTTTCATCTTGGTGGATAAAGTCCAGCAATTCAAAGCAGCATTGTCTGATGGGTTCCTACGAATAATCTCTTTATCAAGGCTCTCACACTGCCCCATGGCCTATTTCCTAAAGACAGTGAGACATTTTATCTTGACGACTTCCTTGAAGTGCCTGATTGCCTCAATTTGGCTATTTCTTCTACAAAGTTCATGCTGTGCCCAAACCAAATGAAGCTCTTGTTTCTCTTCCAGTGTTACATTTTCCATTTTCATAGTTTTGTAAAGGGTTTCTTCAGCCTTTTGGTATTGATTCCCTATCCCATATATACACGCTAGTGCAATGTATGCAATCACAAAGGTGTTTTTTAATATTCCACAGCCTTTTCTAAGTGAAATATTGCTCTGGAAACTGCATCTGAAATGGCCTGTGTATAGCTCCTGGTGGACTGAAAATGTAACGCTGATCTTTTTGCACTTTCTTTTAAAGCCATCATCTTTTTCTTGTAACACATGCCAAGCTGGTGATGAAGATGACGGGATGTAGGTTTATACGTGTGGCTTCATTAAGTCATGCCTTCCCTTCTGTTAAACTTTGCAACATAGCGAAGAAGATATGAAAATTCTGCTGTTTCTCGTAGAGCTTCCTCTATAAGCTCAAGTCCTTTTTTTGATTCATTCAGATCTTGATATTTTAAACCAAGGAGGACCTTGATCACAGTGTCTTTTGGGTTTACTTTTGAAGCATGGTGCAACAGAAGAAAGGATTCATCTAGGGGCTTTTTTAGACAGTTATAGCGTTCAAGTCTATACACGCCATGAGTAAGAACAAGTGATTTGTCTGAAACGCGTAGGCCTGTTATCTCATGCATTGACCCCTTTGTATATGGACTTTTTAATATATTTGGAATAAAGTTGGAATATTTCTTCCTTTTAAACCCAGCGCTGGATCAAGTGTCTCTTTTTCTACTTTGACCTTCAAGTCTATACACAGAGATGGCATAGCTTGAATTCAGCTCTACATTTTCTAGGTTCAGCTCTAAGGCTCTTTGAAAACAATCCTTAGCTCTTTCACTTTGTCTTCCATGGAAGGTTAACAGAGAAAATCCTTGTTCACTGAATACTTCAAAGAGCAAAACATTCTGCTTAATGTGGATTTCAAATATATTGCAGATTTCTTGCACCTTCTTAGGGTATGTTCACACGGCTGAAAATATTTAGGGCTGTTTTTTTGGGCCGTAAACGCCCCAAAAAATCGGAAACAGAGCGCCTCCAAACATCTGTCCATTGATTTCAATTTTTTTAATTTTTTTTCCATTAAAGTCAATAGTTTCCGCTGTGCGCCGATTTTGTCCTTCATGCAACAGTTCTAGAGCTTCCGGTGTTTTCGTTGTTCTGCTCCTATGACAGGGCAGAGAAACAGAAACATCAAACGCAGGTGTGAACGAAGCCTTGGCATCCTCCACCTGTAGACTATAAGGGTACCTGTTTAACGAAAATGGTCATGAGAGTTCATGACGTATATGTTAAATGGATACCATTATAGCCTATGGGTGAGGGATGCCATTATTAGCCATCTGTCATAGCCTATGTTTAACGTATATGTTGGGAGCTTTGTCAAACGTAGGCCAAAAAACATGAATTGAACAGCCCCTTATTTACTTTCAACGTCTTATAACGTCTGTCCCCAATTTGAATCCAGTCATACACTAATCGGCCAAGGCATTTCACATGATCATACCTTTTTTCTTTTTTTGCAGACCTGAAACAACGCTTGTGTTTTAAAATCAGAAGCACTATGGAACTGTGTTTTTTTATCCAGCAACTTTTGAGAAACCTCTTTCCAAGGAAGCAGTGTGCAGGGTCCTTGACAATAACTAACCCCCCTACCCTTCCCAGTGCTGGTTACAGTAGTAAGTATGGTTGAAAAAAAACTAACAAGTTCAACTCATTAAACTGCAAAGTTGATCCAGGGTACGGAAAAACAAATATTACACAGTTGCCAAAGTCAGAAGTTAGAGGGAAAACAAACAGCTTCTTGTCACATGTGACATCAGAATAAATCCCTGGTCATTAACCCGTTAAGCAATCTAGTACATATAATATGTAATATAAAATACATTAAAGGGGTTGCAGACCTTTTTTAAGAACATTGCACATATTACCTATTACAACATCCCATAGTGGAGACTTTTGATGCCTCATTGCTCTTATAATAAAATCCCTTTTATATTGGGGTTAAACCTTATTTCCTCTGAATGTCTGGATGTAAAAAAAATCCCTTTGTAAATCAGGACAGTAAGGAGATGTAATTTATTGGGCCCAACATCACTATTAGGAAATTGAAGCAAAGCAGCCACCGCATATTTATTACATATTGTTATACTTACCACCCATTTACATTGGAATTTTATCAAATATGAGAAAACAAAAATCATTTATGACCAAAAATCACAATGAACACTGGAGAGGAACAATGATGAGGTGGCTATGATGACTGGTCAAAAATAGGTAAATATGTGTTGTTCTATATTCTTTCTTTTGTATCAGAATAGGTCTTAAAATTACCTAAAATCCTCCGTTATGTTCATTTGTGTGTTGACAATAACTAGTAACTGAGAAACAGACATGCCAAAGAAAAAGGCAGCCATGTTTTTCTAATCCTGTACATCTACACCATCGTATAACACCTTTACTTGACATCCTTAGGTCCAAGATTTTAACGCAGCACAGATCGAAATATTCTGTTTTATATGAGTAAAAAAACATGCAAAATTGCTCTCCAACAGATAGAAGAAAAACTGTCTTTCCAGATGTTTTGCATGTTTTCTCGCAGGTTGCATTGCCCTAACTCTACTAACTGGATCTCTACAAGTAGAATCAGTATCTTCCGAGAGGTATGAGAAAAGCAAAAGTTTTTACATTAACACATCCCATAGGGAACATATAATGTGACTTGTTAATGGTAACACTGGAAAAAACGAAACATAAACAGAAATAACATAGCCTCGAGCATTTTTCACCTATCCACTGGATAGATGAAAAATGCTAGATAGGCGGGCATCCGACCGTTGGGACACCCCCCCCCCCCCCCGATTGCCAGAAAGCTGTTCGCAGGTGTTTGAATATAGCGGAGGTCTCGGCATGTGCAGTACCGCTCTATTCAAAGTCTATGGGGCTGACAGAAAGAGCCGAGCATAGTGGATAGGTAAAAAATTCTGGAGGCTGGAATGCCCCTTCAGTAAGCTATGCACAAATAAAAAGAAACAACTACATAACAAGTTTACCTCTGCTAAATATGTATTTGGAGGCATTAACCCCTTCCCCCTGCTTGCATTCTGGGCCCTAATGACCATTTTTTCAATTTTTCCATTGTCACATTCGAAGAGCTATAGCTTTTTTATTTTTGCGTCGACATAGCTGTATACGGTCTTGTTTTTTGTGCGACAAGTTGTACTTTTTTAATAGCACCATTTTGGGGTACATATAATTTATTTATTAACCTTTATTAACTTTTTTTTGGGGGGGATAGGAGAAAACCTGAAATTTCACCACTCTTTTTTTGCGTCCTAAATCTACGTTGTTTACCGTGTGGTATGAATAACACAACAACTTTATTCCACGGGTTATTACGATTGCAAAGATATCAAATTTGTATAGATTTTGTATGTTTTACTACTTACACAGTAAAAACACTTATTTTTCAAAATTATTCGTTCTTGCGTCTCCATATTTGAAGAGCCATAACTTTTTTATTGTTCCGCCGATGCGTGAGGGCTTTTTTTTTGCGGGACGACTTGTAGTTTTTATTGGTACCATTTGAGAGTAGATGCGACTTTTTGATCACTTTTTATCACATTTTTTTAAAGTCAGGATTAACAGAAAACAGCAATTTTTTATTGTGTTTTTTTTAATAGTAAAGCATTTTGTAAGGAGAAAAAGTGGGTTTTTCATTTTTTTTTTCACATTTTTTAAAATTAACTTTATTCAACTTTTTTTTTACTTTTATACTAGTCCCATGAGGGGACTTTAATATGCGATCATCTGATCGCTATTATAATAGCTTCCCTTGAAATTTTAATACATGTTCCTGCTGACCTCTGAGAATAAATCTGTGGACTTGAGTGCGGTGTTCTGCAGCCGCTGACACTCCGTACCCCCACAATCGTCATATATTGCACTATGCTAATCATTGTCAGCTACGGACATTAATTTTTTTAATTTCTGTGTAGTCTGTCTTTTGCTACAATGGCATAATAAATTTTGTTATTTTAATCCATTTATAGTTGGAAAACAGGGCTTATGTTGCCGGCAGGCATTCCTTTGTACTGAAACATAAGAAACACCCCAAAATTGGAAACGAAACCCCTCACGGAATTCATATCAGGGTATAGTGAGCATTTTGACCCCACAGGTGTTTCATAGAATCGGGTCCTTAAAATAAAAAATTACATTTTTGAATTAAAGTTTTTTTTACTCATTAGTCACATTCAGTGGATTCCCTTTTGGAGCGGAATCCCCGGCCAGAGCGTCGGCAACACTCTAGCAAGGTATTCCGCTCCTGGAGGAGCTCCTCTGCTCGCGAGTACTCCCCAGTCATAGGGCTACTTTAAGAGATGTGCCCTGTGAGGCCCTTGACATCACTGCCCATATGTGGACAGTGATGTCAGTGGGTCCTCCAGGAGCGAATCCCGTCATATTATTTCAGATCCCAAACTCAACACATAAATTGATTTCAGACCCCAGACTCATCCTCAATATTAATTTCAGAACCGAGACTGAGATTCCCCATCACAATACTGCACACAGTTCTCCAAGTCCAGCTCAGCAGCTCGGTAAATCGGCCGTAAATCTCAGAAAAGGATGTCCAGCACAGCACTGTCACCATTCCGATGCAGACAGACTACATTTCCCCAGGCCCTGTCGCCTCCATGATCTGCACATGTATATATTAATGCCGGCCTGTAGTAACATTACTTGCAAAAAGGTACGTTAGAATCGGAATTGATTATTACCAGATTAAAAAGAAAGATCTATAATTTATACTGACATAAAGAATGATGTGTTGTGACAGGCAAATGCCAAAGAGATCAATTAATTCTAAGGTCATCATCTGAATATACAATATATGTATGGAAGAGGAGCAAACGAGGTAGGGGGATCCATGATATACATAGATCCCTAACAGATGTACAATTACTGATGCACATACAAACTGTTAATCATATAAAACAGTTGTACGACGTATTTAGTGACCGTAGATGATAGATACATCTACACTCCTCTGTAATAACCGGAAACTGAAATAGGATCTTTAACTAGATAGTGGATCCTTTATTTACTAAGATCCCATGAAGAGGTTATATTGAACACAGAGTGTAGGACACGAAAACCCTTAATGTCCCACCAAAATACATGAGTTGTGTCACATACACACTCCTAGGACAGTGTGAGGGCTGGGAGGGAGTATCCTGCCCACTGGGGTCATTGAGATCCTGCATATGGGACTGTTACATTACCTCAGGATAATAGAGTTTAATTGTGCTAAGCCAGTTGGTCCTTTTTAATAAACTTTATATCCTATTAGTCCTTTAGGAGGTCAATAAATCATATTAAATACATTACCATATTTTATATATCATGGTTGCTGGGTTATATTGGACTGCCAGTGGATATTTCCAAGATGGCGTCAGAGACACTAATGTGCAATCACAATTTTGCAAGACGTCAATATATATATATAAAAATCACCGTTGGTAAGATTGGTTCCTTTGTTTAAGATAGCGCTGCCACACCTCATACTGTATATCCAGAATGCATGCGCAGATGGCTGATATATATTCACTGCACTGAGACCGCGTGTTCTACTTACCCCCTCACATCGAATTGGTGATTGATTTGGAACACTTTTAGTTAATGCTGAAACATCTGAGCAGCATGGAATATGCTCTGTTAACCCCTTAATGACACGGCCAGTTTTCATTTTTTTATTCTTCCAAAAGCCATAACTTTTAATTTTTTCCGTCGACATATGAGGGCTTGTTTTTTTGCGGGGCAAGTTGTAGGTTTTCATAACACCATTTAATGTACAGATGCAGCCTTCTTTATCTTGACTTTAAACCCATTAAATACACAGTGGCAAGAAACTTTATCTTGACTTTTTCAATTACTTTTTAATGGCTTTTGTTATGTAATATCAAGCTGCAGCAAGTTTTCAGAGTCAAGATAAAGATGACTAAATCCGTGCAATATAATGTACTGGAAAACAAAAACCCAAAAAATTGTGGGGTTAAATGGGCAAAAAAATGTGATTACGCCATTCTTTTGTGTTTCATTTTTATGGCATTCATCGTGCGGTAAAGTACATGTCCACTTCATTGTATGGGTTGATATGATTACAGCGATACCAAATTTATATGTTTTTTTTATGTTTTACCACTTTTACAAATAAAAATCTAATTGTTAAAAAAAACAATTGTTTTGTGTCGCCATATTCTGAGAGCTATAACTATTTTTTTTTTTCAGTCAATTGAGCGCTTTTAGGTATTATTTTCTGCGGGGCGAGCTGCAGGTTTTTATTGTTAACATTGTGGGTTACATGCAACTTTTTGATTACTTCTAATTCCATTGTTTTTGGGAGCTTAGGTGACCAAACAAACAGCAATTTTAGCGATGCCAGTGATGTTAACTTTATTTTTTTTAACATTACTCTAGGGACAAAATTTGAAAAGGTTTTTTTTTTAAACTTTTAATATATTTTTTTGATACATTAAAAAACTTAATTTAACTGTTTTATTAGTCGTCCTAGGGGACTTGAACCAGCGATCGTCAGATCGCTTGCACTATATACTGCAATACTAATGTATTGCACTATAAGTATAGTGATTAATAGGCGTACAAAGATGGTAGACCTGGAGTCCTTTATTAGGGCCCCAGGTTTCCATGACAATCATCGGCACCCTACGATATCGTTGCAAGGAAAGGGGCAATGTCATGTCAGAGGGGGTGGTCCCCCTAATTCTAACGCTTTAGATGCCACGGGTGTGATTGACCACTGCATCTAAGGGTTTAAACGGCAAAATCAAAGTGATCTTTGATTCCGCCTGTTGCAGTGAGGTGTCAGATGTATTACACAGCTGACACCCGATGAGTATGGAGTGAGCTCAACTCCATACCTCCTCATAACGGCTGCATGTCGTTAAGAGGTTAATAATATACTACAGACATGGTGCCAGCTGAAATATATGAAGAACTATATGAGGGAATAATTAAAGGGATTGATATTTTATGAACATTTTTTTAGTTTTTTTTAAATATATATTGGTTGCTGAGCTACCTTCTTATATAAAAGATACCACCGCAGCACTAAATTGCCTCGAAGGCCTGACCTTGGATGACAACCATCTGTTAGTGACGGCAGATGTAGAATCTCTGTCAATACGACACTCTGATGGTCTCATGGCAGTCTCCCTGGCCCTAAGAACAAGCAAGCTAGCTGAAGACTTATGTAAGGTCTTACTTGGACTGCTTGAATTTATTCTCAAACACAATTTTTTCATTTTTAAAGATCGATTTTTCTTGCAGATTCAGGGGATTGCCATGGGAGCCACCTGTGCCCCATCTTATGCAAATCTATTTTTGGGAGCATGGGAAAGAGAGATTTTTATGGTAGATCCACTACCTCAAACAGAAAAAATTCATAACTGGATGAGGTACATAGACGATGTCCTGTTCATATGGGAAGGAACTGATGCAGAACAAAATTCCATGATGAAGAAACTTAACGATAATAACATCAATGTTAAACATACACATAAATATGGACAGGAGATCAATTTCTTAGATATCAACATTCAGATGAGTACTGCGGGTAACATTGAGACAGATGTCTTTAGAAAGGCCACAGCGGTCAACTCCTTATTACATGCAAGAAAGAATGGATGCCTCCAGCTCACCTTAATTACGACATGGATAATTTGATCTCTGCGCACGGGTCTTCGTGTCGGCACACGGGAGTAGTAGACAAAACGAGAAAAGGGTAGATCCAGCGCTGATGGAATAGTATAAAAGGAAACTTTTTCCAAGTTTTAATTCAGTAGATTAAAATAGCGATCCATGGAAGAAATATGCTGAAAAAATATTGTCCTGTATTGCCAAGATAATGAGTGAAAATAGATGGCCTACGCGTTTCGAACAATATTTTTTCAGCATATTTCTTCCATGGATCGCTATTTTAATCTACTGAATTAAAACTTGGAAAAAGTTTCCTTTTATACTCTTCCATCAGCGCTGGATCTACCCTTTTCTCGTTTTGTCCTTATTACATGCATATTCCTCACACTTGCCCTCTACTATTAGGGCTATCCCTATTGGGCAGTTTTTGAGAATGAAGAGGATGTGCTCGACATCAAACAAATTTGAGAAACAAGCTGAGGATTTGAAAACAAGATTCCAAGAAAGAGGCTTTTCAAATCGAACTATCAAGAGAGGATATCGTAGAGCCAGAGCTAAATCTAGGGGAAGTTTATTATGCCCTAATAAGAACTATGTAAAGGAAAATCCACAGATCCGTATGACAAAAACTTATCATACACAATGTTCTTTTATGGTGGAAATATTTAGGCATCATTGGCCGGTTCTTCTATCTGACTCAACACTTAAAAAAATCTACCATCAACTCCACAACTAACAGCAAGAAGAGCACAAAATCTTAAAGACCATATGGTACATAGTCATTATGTCCCTCAAGTGACCAATTTTTTCAGTACAAAATGTCCCAAATGGGAATGTTTTACGTGTGGCTCATGTAAAGCCTGTGCTAATATTGAGAGTACTTTCGATTTTGAAGACTCAACACAGCAACATACATAAAAAATGACACAATATATTTCATGTAGTTCCGCCTTCATGATCTACTATGCAATCTGTCTATGTAAGAAAATTGACATTGGTCTCACCAAGGGAATTTAGAAAAAGAGTGCGGGAACATATAAGAGACATAGAAAATGCCAAAGAAGAAAAGCTAGAGATGAGCGAACTTATCAAAAGTTCGGTTCGGCTAGTTCGCCGAATTTCACAAAAAAGTTCGGTTCGGACCGAACTAGTTCTGACCGAACCTGTCACTTACGTGCGCCGAGCATGCTACTGTCCGGGGTGCTGATAGAGTTAATGGGCTGCACTAACTCTTTCAGCAACCTTCACAGTACATGCTCGGCGCGCGGAAAATACCATTTAAATGTAATAAAAAAATAAAAATTATACGTTCGTACTTACTTTCCTCCTGTCCGGCCTCCAGCGATGACGTTTCATCCCTTTCGCCGCTGCAGCCAATCACAGGCTGTAGTGGCGGTCACGCACGTCAGGATGACGCTTCATCCCACGTGACCGCCTCTGCAGCCAATCACAGGCTGCAGCGGCGACATGAATGAAACGTCATCGCTGGAGGCCGGACAGGAGGAAAGTAAGTATGAACGTATTATTATTATTTTTTGGCATGTATGTATGTTGGCATGTATGTATGTATGTATATCTGTGCATGTATGTTTGCATGTATGTTGGCATGTATGTATATATGTGCATGTTTGTATGTATATTTGCATGTATATATTTGCATGTATGTATGTTTGCATGTATGTATTTTTGCATGTATGTTGTCATGTATGTATGTATGTTGTCATGTATGTATATATGTGCATGTGTGTATGTATATTTGTATGTATGTATGTATGTTTGCATGTATGTTTGCATGAATGTATGTATATTTGCATGTGTGTATATATATATATATGTATGTATGTTGTCATGTATGTATGTATGTATGTTGTCATGTATGTATATATGTGCATGTATGTTGGCATGTATGTATATATGTGCATGTGTGTATGTATGTATATTTGCATGTATGTATGTTGTCATGTATGTATGTATATATGTGCATGTATGTTTGCATGTATGTTGGCATGTATGTATACATGTGCATGTTTGTATGTATATTTGCATGTATATATGTTTGCATGTGTGTATGTATGTTTGCATGTATGTATGTTTGCATGTATGTATGTTGTCATGTATGTTTGTATGTATGTTGTCATGTATGTATGTATATATGTGCATGTATGTATGTTTGCATGTTTTTATTTTTGCATGTATGTTTGCATGTATGTTTATATATATGTGCATGTATGTAATTATGTTTGCATGTATTTATGTTTGCATGTATATTTGTGCATGCTTGTATATATGTATCTTTGCATGTTTGTTTGTATGTATGTATGTTTTCATGTGTGTGTGTATGCATGTATGTATGATAGTTTGCATGTATATATGTGTGTATGTTTGCATGTATGTATATTTGCATGTATATATGTGCATGCTTGTATATATGTATGTATGTTTGTATATATGTATGTATATTTGTATATATGTATGTATGGCCATGTATGATACTGTCTGCTGGCGCCCTGTATCTAAGTCAACTTCACGGCAGGCTTCTATACATGGTATAACAGTCAGTATCACACATTAAACTGAATCTAAGCCTACAACATGTTTTATTTCATTATTTTATTTTTTTACAGGTTTGGTGTTTGGACTATGTCGGTTTCGAGGACTACTTCGATGACGGTTTTTTTTCTACAATAAAATGGTTAATGAGGGTTGTGTTGGGGGTGCTTTATTTCAATAAAATATTTTATCTATATCTTTGTCTTTTCAAATTTTATTATTACCACTTTAGTAATGGCCGCTGTCTGAGTGACAACATCCATTACTAATGCGAGGCTTAGTGTTAGCCGGTGCAGAGGCTAACACTAACCACCATTATTACCCCGGTACCCAAAACCACCAGGGGTGCCGGGAAGAGCCAGGTACGATCCAGTACCCGACCATCTGTTGTGATGGTCGGGCCCTGGGGCGGCCGCAGGCTGGTATTATGAGGCTGGGAAGGGCCAAAAACAGTGGACCTTCCCACCCTTGTAATGCTAGGCTGCTGCTGCTGTGTTGTATCTGGCTGGTTATAAAAGTGGGGGGGACCCCACGTCATTTTTTTAAATTATTTATTTATTTACATTTTTTTTTAAAAAAAGACATGGGGTTCCACCCAATTTATCATAACCAGCCACATACAACACAGTGTTATTAGCCTGGGAATGGACAAAACCAGTGGCCCTTCCCACCCATGTAATGCCAGACTGCTGCGGCCTTGTATATGGCTGGTTATTAAAAATGTGGGGGACCCGTCTATTGCTAAATTTGTTAAATTCCAAAAAAAAAACGACGTGGGGGTCCCCCCCATTTTTATAACCAGCCCGATACAACACAGCAGCAGCAGCCTAGCATTACAAGGGTGGGAAGGTCCACTGTTTTTGGCCCTTCCCAGCCTCATAATACCAGCCTACGGCCGCCCCAGGGCCCGACCATCACAACAGATGGTCGGGTACTGGATCGTACCAAGCTCTTCCCGGCACCCCTGGTGGTGGTGGGTACCGGGGTAATAATGGGTGGTTAGTGCTAGCCTCTGCACCGGCTAACACTAAGTACCGCCTTAATAATGGACGCTGTCAATCAGCCAACTGCCATTATCTAGGCACTAATAAAGTTTGAAAAAAAAAACACAAAGACAATTCTTTTTTATTGAAATAAGAAATCCCCAACAAAACCCTCGTTAACCATTTTATTAAAATTTGAAAAAACGCAGATCTACGCAGTAGTCCAACGAATCGTAGATGTAGTCCAATCGGTACATCAAAATCTGCAACAACATAAAAAAACAGTTATCAATGTGAACAATACCAATACTTCTACTCACCTACACACATATATACACGCACACACAAACAAACAACCATACACAGACACACACATATATACACAAACACAACAAGATATACACACACACATAAACAGACAAACACGCACATATACACAAACTCACACATATACAAACAAAAACACACATATCCAAACACACACACACACACAGATATACACACATACACGAACACATATACACAAACACATATACAAACAAAAACACATATACCCAAACACACATATACACAAACACATATACACAAACACACCCATATATACACACAAACACACACCCATATACACATACAAAAACACACACAAACATCTACACACAAACATATACACAAATACACCCATATATACACAAACATATACACAAAACACATATACACAAACACACCCATATATACACACACACACATATAAAAACAAAAACAGACAAAGTCACATACCCAAACACACATATATACACAAACACACACATACACAAACACGGTTTCTTTTAAATGCTGCTGGGGAACCCGCTCGATCCACTATATACGGCTGCGCTACAGTGCAGCATTTAAAAGAAACAGGATCCTGACCTGTCCATAGAGTTTAAGGCAGCACAGAGTATTTCAGGAGATGAGCGTGCAGATTCAGTGCTGCTGCGAACTCTGCTCTTACCATTACGTAGCTCTCAGTCTGTTACCTCTCCTCCACTCCTGTCCTCCAGAACACCTTCACATGATTGGCAAGTCACCACGTAATGGTAAGAGCAGAGTTCACAGCAGCACAGAGTATTTCAGGAGATGAGCGTGCGGATCTTGTGCGGGGTGGTGACTTGCCAATCACGTGAAGGTGTTATTGAGGACAGGAGTGGAGGAGAGGTAACAGACTGAGCTACGTAATGGTAAGAGCAGAGTTCACAGCAGCACTGAATCTGCACGCTCCTCTCCTGAAATACTCTGTGCTGCTGTGAACTCTGTTCTTACCATTACGTAGCTCAGTCTGTTACATCTCCTCCACTCCTGTCCTCTATAACACGTTCACATGATTGGCAAGTCACCACCACGCACAAGATCCGCACGCTCATCTCCTGAAATACTCTGTGCTGCTGTGAACTCTGCTCTTACCATTACGTGGTGACTTGCCAATCATGTGAAGGTGTTCTGGAGGACAGGAGTGGAGGAGAGGTAACAGACTGAGAGCTACGTAATGGTAAGAGCAGAGTTCACAACAGCACTGAATCTGCACGCTCATCTCCTGAAATACTCTGTGCTGCCTTAAACTCTGTGGACAGGTCAGGATCCTGTTTCTTTTAAATGCTGCACTGTAGCGTAGCCTTATATAGTGGATCGAGCGGGTTCCCTAGCAGCATTTAAAAGAAACAGGATCCTGACCTGTCCACAGAGTTTAAGGCAGCACAGATTATTTCAGGAGATGAGCACGGGCAGCCGTTCGTTTTTCCGAGCCGTGCTCCCATCATGCACACGACCGTAAAAACACCCGTTATTGCGGGTCGTAATTACGACCCGCAATAACGGGCTCATAGACTTCTGTTACCCACGGGTACCTTTCCGTATTCTCACGGGAAGGTGCCCGTGCCGTTAAAAAAATAGAACATGTTCTATTTTTCTATTTTACGGGCCGTGCTGCTATAATTATAATGACAGCACGGTTCGCAAAAGCGGCCGGCTGCCCGTGGCCGGCCGGCCGTGCTCGTAATTACGAGTCGTAATTACGAGCACGGCCCGTAAAATAAAAAAAATAGAACATGTTCTATCTTTTTAACGGCACGGGCACCTTCCCGTGAGAAAACGGGAAGGTACCCGTGGCTAACAGAAGTCTATGGGCCCGCTATTTCGGGTCGTAATTACGACCAGTGATAACGGGTGTTTTTATGGTCGTGTGCATGAGGCCCCGTAATGACGGGTGGCTACATGTGTGCACCCGTCATTACGGCAGCGTTGCTAGGCGACGTCAGTAAGGGTATGTGCACACACACTAATTACGTCCGTAATTGACGGACGTATTTCGGCCGCAAGTACCGGACCGAACACCCTGCAGGGAGCCGGGCTCCTAGCATCATATTTATGTACGATGCTAGGAGTCCCTGCCTCTCCGTGGAACTACTGTCCCTTACTGAAAACATGATTACAGTACGGGACAGTTGTCCTGCAGAGAGGCAGGGACTCCTAGCATCGTACATAAGTATGATGCTAGGAGCCCGGCTCCCTGCACTGTGTTCGGTCCGGTACTTGCGGCCGAAATACGTCCGTCATTTACGGACGTAATTAGTGTGTGTGCACATACACTAAATAGTCACTGTTCAGGGTGCTGAAAGAGTTAACTGATCGGCAGTAACTGTTTCAGTACCCTGGACAGTGACTACCGATCACAGTACCTGTAAAAAAAAAGACGTTCATACTTACCGAGAACTTTCTGCTTCCTCCAGTCCGGTCTCCTGGCCGTTGCCTTGGTGACGCGTCCCTCTCGACATCCGGCCCGACATTCCTTGATGACGATGCAGCCTTGTGAGCGCTGCAGCCAATCACAGGCTGCCGCGGCCTCTGCAGCCAATCACAGGCTGCAGAGGCCTCTGCAGCCAATCACAGGCTGCCGCGTCAGAAAAGGTCGGACTGGAGGAAGAAGAGGGACTCGTCAACAAGACAACGACCGGGTACGTATGAAATGCTTTTTATTTTATTTTTAATCAGCAGCCTCTTTTCTCTATCAGTGATTGATAGAGATAAGTGGCTGCCGATTTGTATAATGTTTTTGACCGGGTTCGGTCAAAACGGGTTCGGCCGAACCCGGTGAAGTTCGGATTCGCTGCGAACCGAACTTTACCGGAAGTTCGGACCGAAACCGGGTTCGGTTGTCCCGGTTCGCTCATCTCTAAAAAGGACCTTCTCAAACTTAAAACCTTGCCCAAACACTTTAAAATGTTCCATGGGTGCAACTCAAAACAGCTTAAATTCAGAGGAATAGATATGCTACACTTGGAATCCAGAGAGGGCAATGGAGGTAAGAGATTAGCCCAAATGGAAAGCAGATGGATCCACAAACTGGCGACTTTGACCCCACGGGGACATAATGAAAGTTTTGGGTTTAATGCCTTTCTTTGATATCTTCTTTTATGGCTGAAGGCTGCTATCTGTATTTTGATTTTAACTGTTATTCTTCTTTCTAGTTTTATTTATAGATGTATCATTCTCTTTCCATCTATGGGATGTGGATATCCATTGGAATGTCGGGATTTAGAAGAACACACAAACTACAACTTCTATATATTCAGGGGCTACTGCTGTATTATCGTAGTACTATCAATTCTTGCATGTTTGCACCATTTTCACTTTTATTGTCCTATATGCATATTGATTGTGAATCCATCAGGGTAGTTATGCACAAATGTAAAGTCGATGGCACCTAAGCACTTTATCTCATGGCTAGAAACAGACCGGTAGATCTGTGGTATATGCATTATATTAATATTTAAAGTACAGTGAAGTTTACCGCTCAGACGGCACTGGTAACAGTCCAATATCATTCATTATGGGCTCTCTCCCAGAAAAATGCAGTGGACAGTCCGCAATCCAATGAGGGTGTGGATGGTAATTCTTATCCTTGTAGTTCCACCAAGCTCCTTATCGTCTCTCTCCACATTCAAAGAACTCCTGGTAGGAAAAGGATCTTATGTCTCTAATAGATTGCTCCACGCCAAGTTTAATCCATACTCACAGAAGTAACAAGAAATAAAAGCATCAAGGTAAGTAAAAATCTTTAAAATTTCTAGGCGGCACGCCAAACACTCTCGCCCGACCCTGGGTTTCGCCTTTCCGGCTTCCTCTGGGCCATCTGATGCCCCAGAGGAAGCCGGAAAGGCGAAACCCAGGGTCGGGCGAGAGTGTTTGGCGTGCCGCCTAGAAATGTTAAAGATTTTTACTTACCTTGATGCTTTTATTTCTTGTTACTTCTGTGAGTATGGATTAAACTTGGCGTGGAGCAATCTTTTTGCAGAGGGTGTTGCACTATGTGTCTTCCTTTTTCCATCTATTAGAGACATAAGATCCTTTTCCTACCAGGAGTTCTTTGAATGTGGAGAGAGACGATAAGGAGCTTGGTGGAACTACAAGGATAAGAATTACCATCCACACCCTCATTGGATTGCGGACTGTCCACTGCATTTTTCTGGGAGAGAGCCCATACTGAATGATATTGGACTGTTACCAGTGCCGTCTGAGCGGTAAACTTCACTGTACTTTATATATGTTATTTAGGGTATTTGTTGGATCATACCCAATTTAGTTTTGCCTGCTCAGGTCTGAGAGAGATTTTGTGGGTATTTGAGCCAAGAGAAACCACCATTATATTAATATTTACATTCTATGTAAACAGTGGCTGAACGGCTTTGTTATATTATTTTTGCACTATTGATTTTTAAGGAGTCTAAATTCCTATAAAATGTCCTTTTTGTTTTTATTTTTTCACTTTCCTAATGCATCTGGAGATTATTTGGCATCAGCATAATTGGTCTTGTATATCACTTTTTGTGTTTTTTTAAATTCCTTAATAATCCTTCGCTGCTATCATAGTCATGTATATGTCTAATCCTTTTGTGTTTCATGATAATTTTTCATCACTAGTTCTCATGTACTATTTCATGTATTTGCATCACTTTGACACTTATAATCGCATACATATATTTTTAGAGATAATGTCCACTCAACTACTTTTTACCTGCCCCTTGCAAGTGCGCTTATCTCTTTAGTATGGTCCCTGGTCCCGGACTGCTGCTGCAACTTTGTGGGTGTGTGTGTGAGACACACCCCTCATCACAGACTGGTCCGGACGGGTCTGTGGGTGGTGTTCTTCCGTGCGCACGCGCAGTGCGGCGGTGGTTGTGGGACATATCGGGTAATCCATCTATCGAGATAAGCGCCCGTGAAGGCAAGAGGTTCATGTGATCGTGGTTTTGTTTATTTATATTATTATTCGAATCTCACTTATGTCTTTTTAATAATTATACTTTTCTTTCACATTAATACAAATTATGATACTTTTTTATGATAATGTATACAGATGTATATATATATATTTTTTAAAAACTGCCGGCCACCGTAGTGCGCATGCTGGTTCCCATTTCAATCACTTGATCCTGATGGCTGAAATTTTGTTCCTCACATCGGGGTCATGTGGCCGGATTTGGGATCCGTCATGCGCGGCGATGGTTTGGGCCGAGCTTCATACAAGGTCATGTGATTCTTCACAACATCCGCTTATCTAAACAATTAGTACAAATACCTGTCACCTGATAACATCTATAGTTATTTCTTATTGGCCAAAAGCCCCTATATCCACTCCCTCTGTATCCTTCTAGCCACGCCTCCTGAGGAATACTTAGTGAAACGTGCGTCGAGGCGCAGTGCACTCGCAGAAATCATTGTTTGCTTTATTTTTACTCATACATGATGCCTAAATAGATGTCCGATACATTACATAGGTGCTATCACATCTAGTACTTACTGTCTGTGTTTGGAATGTTTTTTCTTATACATAGTCTCAGTTACATATCCGGCACAGACTATTGGTCTAGCTCTTTATTGTTACAGTATCAGACATATACCGTGCCTTTCCCTTCTTTTGGGTATTGATATCACACGCTTAACAAAAAACGGCTGAAAATATGGAGCAGTTTTCAAGGGAAAAGTCAATGAAAAACGGCTCCAAAAACGGCTCAAGAAGTGACATGCACTTCTTATTCTGAGGCGTTTTTTAAATTTTCTGCCACATAAAAAATGCCCCGTGGGAACGGAACGCCGTTTTTCCCATTGAAATCAATGGGCAGATGTTTACAACCCAAAAAACGTCTGAAAATAGCCCGTTTGAACATACCCTAATGATATCACCTGTGTAATACATGACCTATTGGGGGTACCTAAGGAATTGAGAAACATTGCTATAGAAATTTGGAGTTGTTCAGATAGCACGAGCTTTCTCAGTGTGCCGAATACTTTTTTTCATTGCTATAGACAGTTAATCTTTTTAAGTGTTTTAAATTTATTACTTGTAAATATTTTATACTGTAAAATTCTGTACAAGATGGTGTCACACTCTAGATTATGAACAGATTAGTTATACATTTTCAATAAGAACAACAACGATGCCTTCATATCAAACTTAAAGTAACTTTGAACAGCATTATAAGTCCAGATATACCAAGGAATATGATAAAATAATGTATTTTCACTAATACGTATTAATCATTTTAAAGACTTTATTGATATAATCAGGAAATTTATAAAAATATTTAATACATTTGTGCAAATAATGTCAAGTAAAGTGCTGTCATTGTATATTAATTATGCTCTAATACTTGACTAATTCAGTACTATAATATTTACAGATGCTATCATCTAGTAAAATTGAGCATGTCAATGTAGCAGAGCTAAGTTTACTGCTTTGTTTATATATCTATATATATCTATATATATATATATATATATATATATATATATATATATATAAAAAAAGGGTATGGATTATAGTCCTATGGAAGACAAGATGAGTTGTGTGAAAAATAGATACATGCGTTTTTCTATAGTTTAACAATCATTCGGTGATTTGACGGATGTAGCTAAAATATCTTGAACAAGATTAATAACAAATTGATGATTAAAGGAGAAGCTAAGAAGTAATTTTGTTTTTAAAAAACGAAAAAAATCATTCCTTAGCCCTCATGCACTCGATCGTAAAAATTATCAGTATTTGCAGACCATAATACGGTCCGCAAATTCGGACCCGTCCGGTTCTATTGGCCACGGACACCTTTCCGTATCGCTGCGTATAGCTGTCCGTGCTGTAGAACCGTGTCGGAAATTATAGAGCATGTCCTAATTTTAGTTTTTTATGAAAATCAGCCTGCGACCGTCGGCGGCCGGTCATGCCCACAAACGCGTTCCGTGATTACGGGCACAGCCATATGCACGAGGCCTTAGGCAGTTGTAGACATATGTTAGATATATTCTGGGTTATATTCCTTCGCTCTGGAGGTTTCTGTAGATTTTCTTTTTCAATGCATGCTCTGTGCCCTGACCATTTAGATGTCTCCCCTTTTCTCTTCCCCCTCCGCTTTCCTCCTCATGCTATTTTACTTAAACACTGAGTAAGACACTGCAGCTTCATTGCCTCCTCTCCCCTGCTTTATGAGTAGTAAGATGGATTTTTTGAAAACACATGTTCTACTGATTTGCGAAAAAAAAGGTAAAATGTAATGTAAAAAGCTTTAAAATGTAAGTGCAGTTGCACACGACCGAGCGCCACTTGGGCCGGTTCTCGGCGGCACCAGATAGTTTTGACGGACCCATTCAATTTAGCGGTTGAATCGGGTCCATGAAAACTGACCCGACTCTGCGATCCGTGGAAAGATAGGACATGTCCTATATTTCCACGGATCACGGACGGGACCCGGCCAGCACACAACGGTCATGTGCATTAGGCATTAAGATAATTCTTCTACTTCACTTGTTTTTCATATCATCAACTTCAGCTCGCAGAGATCACTCAGATATTCCTCATTGTGAGGGTCATATCTCAAGGCTTTTTCATAGCAATCAATTGCATCATTTCTTTCCCCATTAATCTTATGGAGAAAACCAAACAAAGCAAAACCCTCAGCTTCATGATTGTTGCTCATAATCTTCTTTGAAGATATATTTTTTAGAGCATTTAGAGCCTTTTCACTGAATTCTCTCTCTTCCTTTGGTGAAGTTATTTGCACACACTTTTTATAGTAGTCGATGGCTTCAGATTCAGACCTCATGTGATATTCTTTGAAACTTCCATAACTGTAATAGATCTGCTGCTTCTCCTCATCTATAAGAGTGGTGAAAGCCAAAATTTTTTGAAACGTGTTCTCTGCTTTTTGATACTCCTTTGCTTCACTATACATATTTGCTAAATCTACATATGCATACACAAATGATGTTTTATACTCCAGTACCTTTTCAAAATGAAATATGGCATTTTGGATGAGGTCATTTACTTCCTTTGAGTCCATTCGTGTGCTATACATGTTCCTGTTTCTTAACTGTTTTTTGTAAATGAAATATTTAGACCTGTAACATAGGCCAATTTGGTGATGCAGAAATCCAGAAGTTGGGATGAGACCTACTGCAGTTTCCAGGTGAGACAGGGCTTTATCTATCATACTAGCTCTCCTGTAAAACTTTGCAACATAACGGAGCAAATATGGAAGGTTTGGGGCTTGTTCTATGGCCTTTTCAATATATTTTATTCCCTCATCAGTTCTGTGTAGGTTTTGTAGTGTCAACGCAAGAAGTGCCTTCAACACGGTATCATTTGGATTCTTCTCTACCGCAAGTTTCAAAAGCCCAAGCGATTTGCATCCTGAAGCAGGACATGTTCTGTCATTGAAATTTTCCAGTCTATAGACTGTTGTTGCATATCCACTGATCCACTCAGGATCTTCAGGCTCAAGCTCCATAGCTTTCTGAAAACATTGTTTTGCTTCTTCGTAAAATTTTCCACCAAGTATTAACAGTGACCAGCCTTTTTCACCATAGATTTCAGGTATATCAGATGTAACTTTTAGTCCTTTATAAATCTGCTCTACTTTATCTATATATTTTTGAGACTCTTCGTACTGCTTTAAGTAGTAGAACACCCATGCGTAATTTCCATAAGTCACCAAATATTTTTGATCAGTCCCATCAGGATTGTTCTCATTGATCATTTCTTCTGCCTTTTCCAAATTGGCAATAGATTTTGTATTGTCGCCTTTCAGGTGCATCGCATAGGCCAGTACATTGTACACCATGTATTTGTTCTTGGTGACAAGAAATGTCAACTGGTCATACAATCTGTCTACTAATTCACCGGGGTCTGTGTTATCTAAAGTAAGTTTCCAAGTAAAGTGGCATTTAAGTTGTAGCAAACGCATCTTCAATGCCCCATTTGATGGCCCGCTGTGATAGAAAACAAGAGAGGTGGTTTGTATTTGACTAAAAAAGTGATAACATATACAAACAAAAATGTATTATGTGTTATATATTGGTTACTAGAATTCTCCGCAACATATAATATGTAACTGGAACGTTCTTTGCATTACATGGCACGGTTGAAAAAAGACATACAGTTTGTCCATATTGTATGACATTTAGCCACTATATAGTCATATAACAATGTGTCTGTAACTTTAAGATGAACATAGGAAAACAAAACAGCATATACACTACATAATAAAAGAACTAAATTAACTCCCCATCATATCTAATGAATTGCTGTGCTAGAGAGTGCACCCTGGACGTCTGCTTCATGCCAATCACTGTCCATAGATGCCACCAAACTTCTAGACATTGGTGTTAATGTGCATTTTTAATCCAGTGACAGAATTTAAATATTTTATCTTATTAGAGGTACAGACCAACACCTTTGTATTTTACATCCTGATGAAAGGCTGTCTGTCCCTGCAGCTAGAAATATGGTTCTAGAACTGACAACTTTTAGTGCACAGTCACAAATGCTCCATTTTTTTTTTGCATTTTGGCCTCTGTAGTAAATTACACCAGCAACCAGACTGTAGAGAACAATATTTGACATTCCCTTTGTGAAATTTGGCTGAAAATTGCGCTGTGTTTAGGGCCCTAAATATTTAATAGAAAACATGACTTGGGCCACTTTCACGTGCCAGTATTTTGGTCAGTCTTTCGTGTTAGTATTTGTGAGCTAAAAGCAAGAGTGGGACCTACACGGCGTAAAACTATAATGGAAAGATTGGAACGTCTTCCGTGTTTTGATCCACTCCTTAATTTGGTTCACAAATTGTGATGCAAAATACGGACTAAAATACTGCCATGTGAAAGTGGCCTAACACTTGCAGTTTTTGTGGGGATTTGCCATGTTCTTTCTTGATTAATGAGGGAAGTTGCAGCATTCGGCAAAGTTCAGACAGGGTTTTTCTTTAGCATTTTGAAACGCCACTAAAACGCCTACAAAAACGCCTGTCTGAAACTTTGTTTTAATAATGCTATTTACATGCATTTTTAGTGGCGTTTTGTAAATAATGTATTTTTGTACATGCACATACCTTCCAACCTTCAACTTTCGCAAAGAGGGGCAACAGATGCGCCGCACGTCGCAGCAATTTTTTCCCTTTTAAGTTACACCTCTAACCCTGCCCAATCCCTACCCATACACACCTGGTTCAGCCCACACAGTATCATGCTCCCATAGTGCCTCTCCACAGTATAATGCCCCAAAAGAACCCACCACACATTATAATGCCCCTATAGCTGCCCCCACACAGTATAATACCCCCATAGATGCAACCATACAGTATAAAGCCAACACAGATGCCCCAATACAGTATAATGCCCACACAGATGCCCTCATACTGCATAGTGCCCCCATAGCTGCCCCCAAACAGTATAATGTCCCCATACAGTATAATGCCCACACAGATGCCCCTATATGGTATAATGCCACATCTATGGACAGTGATGTCAGGAATTCCCTCTAGGAGCGGAATCCCCATCCAGGGCATTGGCAACATTCTGGCCAGGGATTCCGCTCCAGGAGGAGCCCCTAACGTCACTGTCCATATATGAGCAGGCACATCAGGGGCTCCCTCTATGAGCGGAAACCCCGGCCAGAGTGTCTGCAACCTTCTGGCTGGGGATTCTGCTACACGAGGAGTGAATGGCGGAGCAGGGAGCGGATAGTTTCCTGCTCTGCCATAGTATTCAATGGTATCTGCATCCTGAGGAATGGAAAATAGAAAGAATTGATCCAGCGCTGTAGGAGTGTTTAAAAAGGAACGTATTCCTAAATTTATTGGTATAAAAAAAAAACTTTGTAAAATTGGATGAACAGGCAGACTTGGTAGCAAGGCAACAGCAAGTAGTTATTGTGAGCCTACGCGTTTCAAGCACTTCACGTGCTCTTAGTCATGGCTTGACTGAATGATAGCCATGACTAGGAGCACGTGAAGTGCTTGAAACGTGTAGGCTCACAATACCTACTTGCTGTTGCCTTGCTATCAAGTCTGCCTGTTCATCCAATTTTGCAAAGTTTTTTTTTTATACCAATAAATTTAGGAATACGTTCCTTTTTAAACACCTCTACAGCGCTGGATCAATTCTTTCTATTTTCCATTTCTATCTACTGTGGACCGTTACGGAGATCCGAGCGAAGCTGGCATGTCAGGCGTTGGACTTATGAGCTGGAGGTTTCCTCCCCCTACTTTGCATCCTGAGGACTCTGATACAATTGAATGTGGAAGTTTCCGGGACAAATCTTGGACAGTAATTTGTCGGGACTGTCTCTTTAAATTCAGGACTGTCCCGGCAAATTCGGGACTGTTGGCAACTATGGCAGTGTATCCGACCCGTAGGAACCCAGCCTAAAGGTCTAAAGCAAATTGATTCACTGTGATGGACCTATCATTTCTTGAATTAATGTGGTTCTCTGTTCCTGTGTTCTTTTCAATTGGAAAATCTTTTCTCATGTAACCTGCTATAATTATGACTTAGACTGAGATTTATTTCATATACATTACACATGAAACTTGGCATTAAGTTAAACCAAGTAAAATATAAAGCATGGTACTATTAGCATCTCAAATTGCTTTACATTAGAGGTTAATAAGGGAAACATTTAGAAAAATTTGAAAGTTTTTACCTCATTCTGTCAAATTTCCTTTCAGTCTCGTCTGTGAATTGAAGAGGAAGCTTTTGAAGTATAATACAGTGATCCTGACTCCATGCTTTTATAGCCAGATTATCCTTGGGGAGGCAAGTGCCATCCTCAGTCAGGGGAGGAGAGAAGGGAGAAATGATACTACTCAATGCCAGTATAAACAGAAACAGACTAGTGATATTCCGAAGAATAGAAACTGAAACCAGCTATGTAAGTAAACAGCAGGGGCATGGCTAGGGTCTCAAAAGATCAGGGCCACAAGCCCCGAGACATATATTTACCCCCGAAAAAGAAAAAAATATTTACATACATATCGGAGATAGCATATCTATAAGAGTAAGGCTCCTATAGCTACACCGCTGGATAGAATTGGATGCATCGCAGCAGACAGTATCATACATGATAGGCTTAGATACAAGGCCCCAGCAGACAGTATCACACATAATAGGCTTAGATACATGGCCCCAGCAGGCAGTATCACACATGATAGGCTTAGATACATGGCCCCAGCAGACAGTATCACACATAATAGCATACCTCCCAACCGTCCCGGATCCGGCGGGACAGTCCCGGTTTCTCACTGCTGTCCCGCCGTCCCGGGCGGTCTGCAAAATGTCTCGCTGGGCGCTGCATCAAAACAGCTGATCGCTGCTGACTGCAGCAACGATCAGAAGAAGGCAGGAGTCTTGCGGCGGTCTTCTCACTGGGATCGATGCCGGCCCAGGAGTGGACCATTCCAGTCACCTGACCTGTCACCTGACCTCACCGTCAGGTGACTGGACTGTTCCACTACCGGGCTGGCATCGGCACCAGTGAGAACGCCGCTGCAAGACTCCTGTCTTCTTCTGACGGTGAGTGATGTCAAAGCAGAGCGGAGAGTGGCAGCAGTAGGGATGGCTACCTCTACCGCTCTCTGCTCTGGCGGCAATGTGGCACCTACAGGGGAACTGTGTGTGGAGCTATCTACTTGGGGGCTGTGTGTGTAGCTATCTACAGGGGGGCTGTGTGTGGAGCTATCTACAGGGGACTGTGTGTGGAGCTATCTACAGGGGGGCAGTGTCTGGCGAAATGTACAGCGGGGCTGTGTGTGGCGCTATCTACAGGGTGGCTGTGTGTTGCGCTATGTACAGGGGGCTGTATCTGACACTATGTAGTGGGGGGCTGTGTGTGGCGCTATCTACAAGGGGGGCTGTGTCTGGTGCTATCTAAAGGGGGGCTGTGTCTGGCCCTATCTACAGGGGGCTGTGTCTGGAGCTATCTACAGGGGGGCTGTGTCTGGAGCTATCTACAGGGGGCTGTGTGTGGCGCTATCTACAGGGGGGCTGTGTGTGGCGCTATCTACAGGGGGGCTGTGTGTGGCGCTATCTACAGGGGGCCTGTGTGTGGCGCTATCTACAGGGGGGCTGTGTGTGGCGCTATCTACAGGGGGCTGTATCTGGAGCTATATACAGGGGGGCTGTGTCTGGAGCTATGTACAGGGGGGCTGTATCTGGAGCTATCTACAGGGGGGGCTGTGTGTGGCGCTATCTACAGGGGGGCTGTGTCTGGAGCTAACTACAGGGGGCTGTGTGTGGAGCTATCTACAGGGGGGCTGTGTGTGGAGCTATCTACAGGGGGACTGTATCTGGAGCTATCTACAGGGGGGGCTGTGTGGCGCTATCTACAGGTGGCTGTATCTGGAGCTATCTACAGGGGGGCTGTGTGTGGAGCTATCTACAGGGGGCTGTGTGTGGAGCTATCTACAGGGGGGCTGTGTGTGGAGCTATCTACAGGGGGGCTGTGTCTGGCGCTATCTACAGGGGGGCTTTGTCTGACGCTATCTACAAGGGGGCTCTGCTGGATGATTTTTCCATTGACCGGTAGCAGTTACACAACTGGGAAAAAAAAATCCCCATCATGTAACTCTGTTACCTGTCAATTGAAAAGTCATCCACCACAGGGTCTCCCTCTTGACTTTCATTGTTCTCAGCCTTTTGGTTTGTCCTGCAGTTGCTGCCGTGATGAGAAAATGTTATACCCAAGTTAGGAAAAGTAACTTAAAGACGACATAACCGGATCCATAATATCTGTGATATCCAGACAGTCCAGAGATCCGCAGTGAGAATGTGCGCATGTTATTTGCAGAAGGATCTGGCCGTGATTTGATGTGTTTATGCGGGATATTGAGCGTGGTTAGGGGCGTGGCTTAAAATGTCCTTCTTTTCCGAATTCAAAAGTTGGGAGGTATGATGATAGGCTTAGATTCATGGCCCAGCAGACAGTATCACACATGATAGACTTAGGACTCATTCAGAAGAACGTGAACCTCGTCTGTGTGCTGTGCGTTGAAACAACGCACAGCACGCGCCCCATATTCAGACATGTGTGAGTTTTCACACAGCGAGTGTCCGTTGCGTGAAACTCACTGAATGTCCTACACCGTGTTCCAAATTATTATACACATTGGATTTAAGTGTCATAAACATTTAATTATTCGTTTTTCAATTAAACTCATGGATGGTATTGTGTCTTAGGTCTCTTTGGATCATTGTAATCAATCTCAGACACCTGTGATAATTAGTTTGTTAGGTGTGCTCAATCAAAGGAAAACTACTTAAGAAGGGCGTTCCACATTATTAAGCAGGCCACAGGTTTCAAGCAATATGGGAAAGAAAAAGCATCGCTCTGTTGCCGAAAAGCGTGAAATAGTGCAATACCTTGGACAAGGTATGAAAACATTGGATATTTCAAGAAAACTTAAGCGTGATCATCGTACTGTGAAAAGATTTGTGGCTGATTCAGAGCACAGACGGGTTCGTTCAGATAAAGGCATAATGAGGAAGGTTTCTGGCAGACAAATTAATAGGATTAGGATAGCAGTAGCAAACAGGTATTTGAAGCCGCTGGTGCCTCTGGAGTTCCGCGAACCTCAAGGTGTAGGATCCTCTAGGGGTTTGCAAGTGTGCATAAAGCTATTATTCGGCCACCCCTAAACAATGCTCACAAGCAGAAACGAATGCAGTGGGCTCAGAAATACATGAAGACTAATTTTCAAACTGTGTTGTTTACTGATGAGTGCCGTGCAACCCTGGATGGTCAAGATGGATGGAGTAGTGGATGGTTGGTGAATTTAGGGTCCCTGACGGTGTGAAAATGACCTCTGCAAAGTACGTAGAGTTTATGACTGACATCTTTCTTCCGTGGTACAAAAAGAAGAACCGTGCCTTCCGTAGCAAAATTATCTTCATGCATGACAATGCACCATCTCATGCTGCAAAGAATACCTCTGTGTCTTTGGCTGCTATGGGCACAAAAGGAGATAAACTCATGGTGTGGCCCCCATGTTCCCCTGACCTCAACCCTATTGAGAACATTTGGAGCATCCTCAAGCAAAATATCTATGAGGGTGGGAGGCAGTTCACATCAAAACAGAAGCTCTGGGAGGCTATTCTGACATCCTGCAAAGATATTCAAGGAGAAACTGTCCAAATACTCACAAATTCAATGGATGCAAGAATTGTGAAGGTGATATCAAAGAAGGGGTCCTATGTTAACATGTAACTTGGCCTGTTAAGTTTTTTTTTATTGAAAGATCTTTTGATTTCTGTAAATATGACCTCCTGATGCTGCAAATTCAACAAATTACCATTTTAGTTCTCTTTACAACCTTTAAAATGTTTTGATCTCTGTTGTGCATAATAATTTGAAACGGAGCATTTTGAGTTTTTTACTTCTAAAAAAAAAATCTGTTATCATTAGGAGATTTGTTCAATAAAATTTGTATTATACTCTAACGGTTGATGGCTTGAAGATTATACTGACTGTCATTTGCATTGACTATTTAGGAAAATCAGCGAAAAATAACATTTGCATAATAATTTTGAATGCGGTGTATATTGATGTGTTTTCACGCACCTAGTCGTTGAAGGGTGTGAGAAAACCATGGACAGCACACAAACGCACATTCTGGTGTTGCCAGGGTCTTAAAAGATCTGGCTGTCTGCGTTTCACGCATTAATTACACTGAAAATAAAAAGCAAAAACAACTGCTTGCAAGTGTGTGAAAAACACATGCCACACACACAGATTTGCATGCGTTTTTTACACGTGTAAATCTGTCACGCTCGTATGAATTTAGCCTTAGATACAGGGCCCCAGCAGTAGGTATCCTTGTACTAACCCTGAGGGGCAAATTTGGCATTTCTGGGGCCCCAAGCAAAGTTATAGCTTGAGGCTCTAATCAAAGACACCTGTAGAGTTCCCCACACAATGCCCCTATATATAGCGTCACAAACCCATGTATGGTTACACACACACAGTCCCCACTCTGTATCATACATGACAGGCTTAGATACATGGCCCCAGCAGACAGTATCACACATGATAGGCTGAGATACATAGCCCATGGCCCGTGTATAGTATATACAGGGGTGGGCTATCTGTGGAGCACTATATACAGGGGTGGACTATCTAGTGGAGCACTATATACAGGGGAGGACTATATGTACAGGGGTGGGCTATCTGTGAAACACTATATACAGGGGTGGACTATATGTGGAGCACTATATACAGGGGTGGGCTATATCTACAGGGGGGCTACATACAGGGGTGGGTTATCTGTGGAGCACTATATACAGGGGTGGGATATATACAGGGGTGGGCTATCTGTGGAGCACTATATACAGGGGTGGGCTATATCTACAGTGTGTGTGTGTGTGTGTGTGTGTGTGTGTGGGACACGGTGTATGGTGCTATTATAATTAGAGCTGCAATGTATGTCACTATTATATTTAGGGGTGTAGTGTGTGGTATAATGAGAACTTTATCTTTATTTATAGGTGCAGAAATGTTGAAAAAGTGAGAAGCTGAAAACATGTGAGTGGCAAACTGCAGAAATGGGCTGTGATCGGGAGAAGTCATCATAGAGGTCTGGACCGGATGGAGAAAAAGAACTAGAATCTGAGACGTCAACGGTGAGTCACTTAATGTAAATGTTTATTCTGCCTCTAATCAGCACTGTAGTCACTGTATGATCTGCAGCGAGATGATTATGATAGGATTTATTTTTTGTGAAACACCATCTCCCAGCATATCCTTATCATTGTTCAGGCCATGCTGGGAGCTGTAGTGTAAAGGATCTGCCAGACACAGCTTCTGTGTCGACGCCCATGGTTAGTCAGTCTGCACCTGCTCCTAAGTCTGATAGAGTGACTCCTTCGTCTACCACTCATGCTGGGAGGCTGAGGAGTGGGAGAGCCTATCAGAGCCTGGCCAGACGGAGCTAGCTCCCGCCCTTTGTCTATTTATACCTTCATTTGCTGCTTCTCCTTTGCCTGTGATTCTGCTTGTTTCCTGGCTCTGCTGCTGCTGCTTCTACTATTTGTCCTATGCTTCATATTGGCCCTGGCTTTACTGACTACTCTCTTGCTCTGCGTTTGGTACCTCGTACACTCCTGGTTTGACTCGGCTCGTTCACGACTCTTGTTGCTCACAGTGCTGCCGTGGGCATCTGCCCCTTTTACCTTAGCTTCTTTGTACCCTTGTCTGTCTGTCTGTCGTGCACATAGTGAGAGTAGGGACCGTCGCCCAGTTGTACGCCGTCGCCTAGGACGGGCCGTTGCAAGTAGGCAGGGACTGAGTGGCTGGTAGATTAGGGCTCACCTGTCTGTCTCCCTACCCCGCCCATTACATAATCACAGGCCCATATACCTTTTCTACCCTGGTCCCTGACACAACTATGGACCCCCTTGAGACCCTGGCTCAGCAAATGCAGGGCCTCTCCCTACAGGTCCAAGCCCTGACTCAGAGGGGCAACCTGCATGATGCTACCCTGGTAGTGCCCCCCACCTCACCTCTTGAACGCCACCTCAAGTTGCCTGACTGGTTCACAGGGGACCGGAAGACTTTTTTCTCCTTTCGGGAGAGTTGTAGGCTCTATTTCCGTCTAAAGCCCCACTTCTCAGGTTCTGAGAGCCAGCGAGTGGGTATAATTATGTCCCGGCTTCAGGACGGGCCCCAAGAATGGGCCTTCTCCTTGGCTCCCGACGCCCCTGAGCTTTCCTCTGTTGACCTTTTTTTTTCTGCTCTCGGGCTCATATATGACGAGACTGACAAGACTGCCTTTGCCCAGAGTCAGCTGGTGACCTTACGTCAGGGTAAGAGACCCGTTGAGGAGTACTGTTCGGACTTTATGAAGTGGTGTGTAGCTTCTCGGTGGAATGACCCTGCCTTGAGGTGCCAGTTTAGATTGGGTCTGTCGAACGCCCTGAAGGACCTGTTAGTTAGCTATCCCTCTTCTGACTCTCTAGATCAGGTAATGGCTTTAGCGGTACATATTGACCGGCGTCTCAGGGAACGACGACTTGAACGTTTTTGTGCCTTCTCCTCTGGCTCCCCCATGATGGCTCCCGAGGTGCCGTTGCTTCGTTCTTCCACGGAAAACTCGGATGAACCTATGCAACTCGGGGCCTCCGTGTCTCCCCAACAACGTAGAGAGTTCCGCAGGAAGAATGGTCTCTGCTTCTACTGTGGGGATGACAAGCATCAAGTGAACAACTGTCCTAGGCGTAAGAATAAGCAGCCGGAAAACTTCCGCGCCTAGGTGACCATCGGGGAGGTCGCTTGGGCGCACAGGTATTTCCCGTGAATATGAAACCTAATAAGATCTTGCTTCCCTTTCAGGTCTCTTTTGGTGGTAAGTCTGCTACCGGCAATGCCTTCGTGGATTCAGGGTCTTCTGCTAATATTATGTCTGTGGAATTTGCTATGTCTCTAGCTATGCCATTGATTGAATTGCCTAAACCTGTCCCGGTAGTGGGTATCGACTCCACTCCTCTTGCTGGTGGTTATTTTACGCAGCATACCCCTGTTTTTGAACTCCTTGTTGGCTCCATGTATTTGGAGCAGTGCTCTGTACTGGTGATGCAGGGATTATCGTCTGATTTAGTTTTAGGCCTACCCTGGTTGCAGAGGCATAATCCCACGTTTAACTGGAATACCGGGGATCTTACCAAATGGGGTAATGAATGCATGACGTCATGTTTTTCTGTTAATTTTATTTCTATCCCTGAGGAGGTGAACACTCTACCTGAGTTTATTCAGGACTTCGCTGATGTTTCTTCTAAAAAGGCCTCCGAAGTGTTACCTCCTCATAGAGAGTACGATTGCGCAATCGATTTGGTACCAGGAGCTAAGCTCCCTAAGGGTAGGATATTTAATCTCTCTTGTCCCAAACGTGAAGCCATGAGAGAGTATATCCAGGAATGCCTGGCCAAGGGTTACATTCGCCCCTCTACTTCTCCGGTAGGTGCTGGCTTCTTCTTCGTAGGGAAGAAGGATGGTGGTCTTAGGCCGTGCATCGATTACCGAAACTTGAATAAGGTCACTGTAAGGAACCAGTATCCCTTTCCTTTGATTCCTGATCTCTTCAATCAGGTTCAGGGGGCCCAATGGTTCTCTAAGTTTGATCTACGGGGGGCTTATCACCTTATCCGCATCAAAGAGGAGGATGAGTGGAAGACTGCGTTTAACACACCCGAAGGTCATTTCGAATACCTCGTCATGCCCTTTGGGTTGTGTAATGCTCCCGCGGTCTTCCAGAATTTCATAAATGAGATTTTAAGAGACTACGTGGGGGTATTTCTTGTAGTATACCTTGATGACATACTGGTGTTTTCCAAGGACTGGTCCTCCCACATTGAGCATGTCAGGAAGGTGCTCCAGGTCCTTCGGGAAAACAAACTGTTTGCTAAATCCGAAAAATGTGTGGT
Source organism: Rhinoderma darwinii (assembly GCF_050947455.1). Lineage (NCBI taxonomy): Eukaryota > Metazoa > Chordata > Amphibia > Anura > Rhinodermatidae > Rhinoderma > Rhinoderma darwinii. Next base: position 48,091,145 of record NC_134697.1, on the reverse strand, counting down.
TGGGGTGCAAGAGATACCATTTTTGGGTCAAATCCTCACTCCTCATGAATTTCGCATGGACCCTGCCAAGGTTCAGGCTGTGGCTGAATGGGTCCAACCTGCCTCCCTGAAGGCGTTACTGTGCTTCCTGGGGTTTGCTAATTATTATAGGAGATTTATTGCTAACTTCTCGGTCATCGCTAAGCCTCTTATGGATCTCAAAAACACCGAAAAAGGCCATACTTACAAATGGACACAGCCAGGTCTGAAACGCTGATGAAGGCGAGTGAGCAGGTGCTTTAAATAATAATAGCCACTCCCACTAGTCTTGAGGGGAGTGGTATGTGGTGCATGGGATGTGTAGTAAGAAATAATAAATGAATAGTGTATGTGCAAGTGTAATAATGTGAGTGAAATATAGGGGGCAGTAATGAGTGAAGTGCCTAAAAAATAAATGAATAATGGGATGCAAGTGTGTGAAACATGGAGGAATAGTGTGTAAGTCATGAGGCGCAACGTGACTAGCCAGGTAGAAGCCTATTTGTGACGCCTTGATAATTCATAGAGCGGGCTACCCTGCTTGCTAGGCCAAACAACAACACACCATGCTCTCCCAGCATCAAAGACCTGGCTGTGTCCAAAAGAAGCGAATATAAGTAATAATGAAAAATACCTGGGGTATTAGTGATCATTTTGGCCAAAAGGACGCAAGCTCGCAATCCACGACAAGGATCCCCAGACTTGCGAGTCCCTAACTGGAGCGAAAAGCTCCTGATGTACAGACAAAACAGATAAAAACAAGGACATTTATTCAAAAACACCGAAAAAGGCCATACTTACAAATGGACACAGCCAGGTCTGAAACGCTGATGAAGGCGAGTGAGCAGGTGCTTTAAATAATAATAGCCACTCCCACTAGTCTTGAGGGGAGTGGTATGTGGTGCATGGGATGTGTAGTAAGAAATAATAAATGAATAGTGTATGTGCAAGTGTAATAATGTGAGTGAAATATAGGGGGCAGTAATGAGTGAAGTGCCTAAAAAATAAATGAATAATGGGATGCAAGTGTGTGAAACATGGAGGAATAGTGTGTAAGTCATGAGGCGCAACGTGACTAGCCAGGTAGAAGCCTATTTGTGACGCCTTGATAATTCATAGAGCGGGCTACCCTGCTTGCTAGGCCAAACAACAACACACCATGCTCTCCCAGCATCAAAGACCTGGCTGTGTCCAAAAGAAGCGAATATAAGTAATAATGAAAAATACCTGGGGTATTAGTGATCATTTTGGCCAAAAGGACGCAAGCTCGCAATCCACGACAAGGATCCCCAGACTTGCGAGTCCCTAACTGGAGCGAAAAGCTCCTGATGTACAGACAAAACAGATAAAAACAAGGACATTTATTCAAAAACACCGAAAAAGGCCATACTTACAAATGGACACAGCCAGGTCTGAAACGCTGATGAAGGCGAGTGAGCAGGTGCTTTAAATAATAATAGCCACTCCCACTAGTCTTGAGGGGAGTGGTATGTGGTGCATGGGATGTGTAGTAAGAAATAATAAATGAATAGTGTATGTGCAAGTGTAATAATGTGAGTGAAATATAGGGGGCAGTAATGAGTGAAGTGCCTAAAAAATAAATGAATAATGGGATGCAAGTGTGTGAAACATGGAGGAATAGTGTGTAAGTCATGAGGCGCAACGTGACTAGCCAGGTAGAAGCCTATTTGTGACGCCTTGATAATTCATAGAGCGGGCTACCCTGCTTGCTAGGCCAAACAACAACACACCATGCTCTCCCAGCATCAAAGACCTGGCTGTGTCCAAAAGAAGCGAATATAAGTAATAATGAAAAATACCTGGGGTATTAGTGATCATTTTGGCCAAAAGGACGCAAGCTCGCAATCCACGACAAGGATCCCCAGACTTGCGAGTCCCTAACTGGAGCGAAAAGCTCCTGATGTACAGACAAAACAGATAAAAACAAGGACATTTATTCAAAAACACCGAAAAAGGCCATACTTACAAATGGACACAGCCAGGTCTGAAACGCTGATGAAGGCGAGTGAGCAGGTGCTTTAAATAATAATAGCCACTCCCACTAGTCTTGAGGGGAGTGGTATGTGGTGCATGGGATGTGTAGTAAGAAATAATAAATGAATAGTGTATGTGCAAGTGTAATAATGTGAGTGAAATATAGGGGGCAGTAATGAGTGAAGTGCCTAAAAAATAAATGAATAATGGGATGCAAGTGTGTGAAACATGGAGGAATAGTGTGTAAGTCATGAGGCGCAACGTGACTAGCCAGGTAGAAGCCTATTTGTGACGCCTTGATAATTCATAGAGCGGGCTACCCTGCTTGCTAGGCCAAACAACAACACACCATGCTCTCCCAGCATCAAAGACCTGGCTGTGTCCAAAAGAAGCGAATATAAGTAATAATGAAAAATACCTGGGGTATTAGTGATCATTTTGGCCAAAAGGACGCAAGCTCGCAATCCACGACAAGGATCCCCAGACTTGCGAGTCCCTAACTGGAGCGAAAAGCTCCTGATGTACAGACAAAACAGATAAAAACAAGGACATTTATTCAAAAACACCGAAAAAGGCCATACTTACAAATGGACACAGCCAGGTCTGAAACGCTGATGAAGGCGAGTGAGCAGGTGCTTTAAATAATAATAGCCACTCCCACTAGTCTTGAGGGGAGTGGTATGTGGTGCATGGGATGTGTAGTAAGAAATAATAAATGAATAGTGTATGTGCAAGTGTAATAATGTGAGTGAAATATAGGGGGCAGTAATGAGTGAAGTGCCTAAAAAATAAATGAATAATGGGATGCAAGTGTGTGAAACATGGAGGAATAGTGTGTAAGTCATGAGGCGCAACGTGACTAGCCAGGTAGAAGCCTATTTGTGACGCCTTGATAATTCATAGAGCGGGCTACCCTGCTTGCTAGGCCAAACAACAACACACCATGCTCTCCCAGCATCAAAGACCTGGCTGTGTCCAAAAGAAGCGAATATAAGTAATAATGAAAAATACCTGGGGTATTAGTGATCATTTTGGCCAAAAGGACGCAAGCTCGCAATCCACGACAAGGATCCCCAGACTTGCGAGTCCCTAACTGGAGCGAAAAGCTCCTGATGTACAGACAAAACAGATAAAAACAAGGACATTTATTCAAAAACACCGAAAAAGGCCATACTTACAAATGGACACAGCCAGGTCTGAAACGCTGATGAAGGCGAGTGAGCAGGTGCTTTAAATAATAATAGCCACTCCCACTAGTCTTGAGGGGAGTGGTATGTGGTGCATGGGATGTGTAGTAAGAAATAATAAATGAATAGTGTATGTGCAAGTGTAATAATGTGAGTGAAATATAGGGGGCAGTAATGAGTGAAGTGCCTAAAAAATAAATGAATAATGGGATGCAAGTGTGTGAAACATGGAGGAATAGTGTGTAAGTCATGAGGCGCAACGTGACTAGCCAGGTAGAAGCCTATTTGTGACGCCTTGATAATTCATAGAGCGGGCTACCCTGCTTGCTAGGCCAAACAACAACACACCATGCTCTCCCAGCATCAAAGACCTGGCTGTGTCCAAAAGAAGCGAATATAAGTAATAATGAAAAATACCTGGGGTATTAGTGATCATTTTGGCCAAAAGGACGCAAGCTCGCAATCCACGACAAGGATCCCCAGACTTGCGAGTCCCTAACTGGAGCGAAAAGCTCCTGATGTACAGACAAAACAGATAAAAACAAGGACATTTATTCAAAAACACCGAAAAAGGCCATACTTACAAATGGACACAGCCAGGTCTGAAACGCTGATGAAGGCGAGTGAGCAGGTGCTTTAAATAATAATAGCCACTCCCACTAGTCTTGAGGGGAGTGGTATGTGGTGCATGGGATGTGTAGTAAGAAATAATAAATGAATAGTGTATGTGCAAGTGTAATAATGTGAGTGAAATATAGGGGGCAGTAATGAGTGAAGTGCCTAAAAAATAAATGAATAATGGGATGCAAGTGTGTGAAACATGGAGGAATAGTGTGTAAGTCATGAGGCGCAACGTGACTAGCCAGGTAGAAGCCTATTTGTGACGCCTTGATAATTCATAGAGCGGGCTACCCTGCTTGCTAGGCCAAACAACAACACACCATGCTCTCCCAGCATCAAAGACCTGGCTGTGTCCAAAAGAAGCGAATATAAGTAATAATGAAAAATACCTGGGGTATTAGTGATCATTTTGGCCAAAAGGACGCAAGCTCGCAATCCACGACAAGGATCCCCAGACTTGCGAGTCCCTAACTGGAGCGAAAAGCTCCTGATGTACAGACAAAACAGATAAAAACAAGGACATTTATTCAAAAACACCGAAAAAGGCCATACTTACAAATGGACACAGCCAGGTCTGAAACGCTGATGAAGGCGAGTGAGCAGGTGCTTTAAATAATAATAGCCACTCCCACTAGTCTTGAGGGGAGTGGTATGTGGTGCATGGGATGTGTAGTAAGAAATAATAAATGAATAGTGTATGTGCAAGTGTAATAATGTGAGTGAAATATAGGGGGCAGTAATGAGTGAAGTGCCTAAAAAATAAATGAATAATGGGATGCAAGTGTGTGAAACATGGAGGAATAGTGTGTAAGTCATGAGGCGCAACGTGACTAGCCAGGTAGAAGCCTATTTGTGACGCCTTGATAATTCATAGAGCGGGCTACCCTGCTTGCTAGGCCAAACAACAACACACCATGCTCTCCCAGCATCAAAGACCTGGCTGTGTCCAAAAGAAGCGAATATAAGTAATAATGAAAAATACCTGGGGTATTAGTGATCATTTTGGCCAAAAGGACGCAAGCTCGCAATCCACGACAAGGATCCCCAGACTTGCGAGTCCCTAACTGGAGCGAAAAGCTCCTGATGTACAGACAAAACAGATAAAAACAAGGACATTTATTCAAAAACACCGAAAAAGGCCATACTTACAAATGGACACAGCCAGGTCTGAAACGCTGATGAAGGCGAGTGAGCAGGTGCTTTAAATAATAATAGCCACTCCCACTAGTCTTGAGGGGAGTGGTATGTGGTGCATGGGATGTGTAGTAAGAAATAATAAATGAATAGTGTATGTGCAAGTGTAATAATGTGACTGAAATATAGGGGGCAGTAATGAGTGAAGTGCCTAAAAAATAAATGAATAATGGGATGCAAGTGTGTGAAACATGGAGGAATAGTGTGTAAGTCATGAGGCGCAACGTGACTAGCCAGGTAGAAGCCTATTTGTGACGCCTTGATAATTCATAGAGCGGGCTACCCTGCTTGCTAGGCCAAACAACAACACACCATGCTCTCCCAGCATCAAAGACCTGGCTGTGTCCAAAAGAAGCGAATATAAGTAATAATGAAAAATACCTGGGGTATTAGTGATCATTTTGGCCAAAAGGACGCAAGCTCGCAATCCACGACAAGGATCCCCAGACTTGCGAGTCCCTAACTGGAGCGAAAAGCTCCTGATGTACAGACAAAACAGATAAAAACAAGGACATTTATTCAAAAACACCGAAAAAGGCCATACTTACAAATGGACACAGCCAGGTCTGAAACGCTGATGAAGGCGAGTGAGCAGGTGCTTTAAATAATAATAGCCACTCCCACTAGTCTTGAGGGGAGTGGTATGTGGTGCATGGGATGTGTAGTAAGAAATAATAAATGAATAGTGTATGTGCAAGTGTAATAATGTGAGTGAAATATAGGGGGCAGTAATGAGTGAAGTGCCTAAAAAATAAATGAATAATGGGATGCAAGTGTGTGAAACATGGAGGAATAGTGTGTAAGTCATGAGGCGCAACGTGACTAGCCAGGTAGAAGCCTATTTGTGACGCCTTGATAATTCATAGAGCGGGCTACCCTGCTTGCTAGGCCAAACAACAACACACCATGCTCTCCCAGCATCAAAGACCTGGCTGTGTCCAAAAGAAGCGAATATAAGTAATAATGAAAAATACCTGGGGTATTAGTGATCATTTTGGCCAAAAGGACGCAAGCTCGCAATCCACGACAAGGATCCCCAGACTTGCGAGTCCCTAACTGGAGCGAAAAGCTCCTGATGTACAGACAAAACAGATAAAAACAAGGACATTTATTCAAAAACACCGAAAAAGGCCATACTTACAAATGGACACAGCCAGGTCTGAAACGCTGATGAAGGCGAGTGAGCAGGTGCTTTAAATAATAATAGCCACTCCCACTAGTCTTGAGGGGAGTGGTATGTGGTGCATGGGATGTGTAGTAAGAAATAATAAATGAATAGTGTATGTGCAAGTGTAATAATGTGAGTGAAATATAGGGGGCAGTAATGAGTGAAGTGCCTAAAAAATAAATGAATAATGGGATGCAAGTGTGTGAAACATGGAGGAATAGTGTGTAAGTCATGAGGCGCAACGTGACTAGCCAGGTAGAAGCCTATTTGTGACGCCTTGATAATTCATAGAGCGGGCTACCCTGCTTGCTAGGCCAAACAACAACACACCATGCTCTCCCAGCATCAAAGACCTGGCTGTGTCCAAAAGAAGCGAATATAAGTAATAATGAAAAATACCTGGGGTATTAGTGATCATTTTGGCCAAAAGGACGCAAGCTCGCAATCCACGACAAGGATCCCCAGACTTGCGAGTCCCTAACTGGAGCGAAAAGCTCCTGATGTACAGACAAAACAGATAAAAACAAGGACATTTATTCAAAAACACCGAAAAAGGCCATACTTACAAATGGACACAGCCAGGTCTGAAACGCTGATGAAGGCGAGTGAGCAGGTGCTTTAAATAATAATAGCCACTCCCACTAGTCTTGAGGGGAGTGGTATGTGGTGCATGGGATGTGTAGTAAGAAATAATAAATGAATAGTGTATGTGCAAGTGTAATAATGTGAGTGAAATATAGGGGGCAGTAATGAGTGAAGTGCCTAAAAAATAAATGAATAATGGGATGCAAGTGTGTGAAACATGGAGGAATAGTGTGTAAGTCATGAGGCGCAACGTGACTAGCCAGGTAGAAGCCTATTTGTGACGCCTTGATAATTCATCAGCGTTTCAGACCTGGCTGTGTCCATTTGTAAGTATGGCCTTTTTCGGTGTTTTTGAATAAATGTCCTTGTTTTTATCTGTTTTGTCTGTACATCAGGAGCTTTTCGCTCCAGTTAGGGACTCGCAAGTCTGGGGATCCTTGTCGTGGATTGCGAGCTTGCGTCCTTTTGGCCAAAATGATCACTAATACCCCAGGTATTTTTCATTATTACTTATATTCGCTACTTTTGGACACAGCCAGGTCTTTGATGCTGGGAGAGCATGGTGTGTTGTTGTTTGGCCTAGCAAGCAGGGTAGCCCGCTCTATGAATTATCAAGGCGTCACAAATAGGCTTCTACCTGGCTAGTCACGTTGCGCCTCATGACTTACACACTATTCCTCCATGTTTCACACACTTGCATCCCATTATTCATTTATTTTTTAGGCACTTCACTCATTACTGCCCCCTATATTTCACTCACATTATTACACTTGCACATACACTATTCATTTATTATTTCTTACTACACATCCCATGCACCACATACCACTCCCCTCAAGACTAGTGGGAGTGGCTATTATTATTTAAAGCACCTGCTCACTCGCCTTCATCAGCGTTTCAGACCTGGCTGTGTCCATTTGTAAGTATGGCCTTTTTCGGTGTTTTTGAATAAATGTCCTTGTTTTTATCTGTTTTGTCTGTACATCAGGAGCTTTTCGCTCCAGTTAGGGACTCGCAAGTCTGGGGATCCTTGTCGTGGATTGCGAGCTTGCGTCCTTTTGGCCAAAATGATCACTAATACCCCAGGTATTTTTCATTATTACTTATATTCGCTTCTTTTGGACACAGCCAGGTCTTTGATGCTGGGAGAGCATGGTGTGTTGTTGTTTGGCCTAGCAAGCAGGGTAGCCCGCTCTATGAATTATCAAGGCGTCACAAATAGGCTTCTACCTGGCTAGTCACGTTGCGCCTCATGACTTACACACTATTCCTCCATGTTTCACACACTTGCATCCCATTATTCATTTATTTTTTAGGCACTTCACTCATTACTGCCCCCTATATTTCACTCACATTATTACACTTGCACATACACTATTCATTTATTATTTCTTACTACACATCCCATGCACCACATACCACTCCCCTCAAGACTAGTGGGAGTGGCTATTATTATTTAAAGCACCTGCTCACTCGCCTTCATCAGCGTTTCAGACCTGGCTGTGTCCATTTGTAAGTATGGCCTTTTTCGGTGTTTTTGAATAAATGTCCTTGTTTTTATCTGTTTTGTCTGTACATCAGGAGCTTTTCGCTCCAGTTAGGGACTCGCAAGTCTGGGGATCCTTGTCGTGGATTGCGAGCTTGCGTCCTTTTGGCCAAAATGATCACTAATACCCCAGGTATTTTTCATTATTACTTATATTCGCTTCTTTTGGACACAGCCAGGTCTTTGATGCTGGGAGAGCATGGTGTGTTGTTGTTTGGCCTAGCAAGCAGGGTAGCCCGCTCTATGAATTATCAAGGCGTCACAAATAGGCTTCTACCTGGCTAGTCACGTTGCGCCTCATGACTTACACACTATTCCTCCATGTTTCACACACTTGCATCCCATTATTCATTTATTTTTTAGGCACTTCACTCATTACTGCCCCCTATATTTCACTCACATTATTACACTTGCACATACACTATTCATTTATTATTTCTTACTACACATCCCATGCACCACATACCACTCCCCTCAAGACTAGTGGGAGTGGCTATTATTATTTAAAGCACCTGCTCACTCGCCTTCATCAGCGTTTCAGACCTGGCTGTGTCCATTTGTAAGTATGGCCTTTTTCGGTGTTTTTGAATAAATGTCCTTGTTTTTATCTGTTTTGTCTCTTATGGATCTCACTCGCAAAGGTGCAGATCTCCTCCACTGGCCTCCTGAGGCGGTCCAGGCTTTTGAGGTCCTTAAGAAGTGCTTTATCTCGGCCCCAGTGCTGATTCTGCCTAACCAAATGGAGCCGTTCATCGTGGAGGTTGACGCCTCCGAGGTGGGAGTGGGTGCTGTCTTGTCCCAGGGTACCAGGTCCCTCACCCATCTCCGTCCCTGTGCCTACTTCTCCAGGAATTTCTCACCCACTGAGAGTAACTATGACATTGGCAACCGCGAACTCTTAGCCATTAAATGGGCATTTGAAGAGTGGTGCCACTTCCTGGAGGGGGCTAGGCACCAGGTAACGGTCCTTACCGACCACAAGAATCTGGTTTTCCTAGAATCTGCCCGGAGGCTAAACCCGAGACAAGCTCGATGGGCATTATTTTTTACTAGATTCAACTTTTTGGTCACCTATAGGGCTGGGTCTAAAAATATTAAAGCTGATGCACTGTTGCGTAGGTTCATGGCCAGCCCTCCTTCGGAGGAAGATCCTGCTTGTGTTTTGCCCCCAGGTATAATCATTTCCTCTGTTGATTCTGACTTAGTCTCCGAAATTGCGGCTGATCAAGGTTCAGCTCCCGGGAACCTTCCTGAAAACAAGCTGTTTGTTCCCCTGCCATTCCGGCTAAGGGTACTCAGGGAGAATCATGACTCTGCACTATCTGGCCATCCAGGCATCCTGGGTACCAAGCACCTCATTGCCAGAAACTGTTGGTGGCCTGGGATGCTTAAAGACGTTAAGACCTACGTCGCCGCTTGTGAAATTTGTGCTAGGTCCAAGGCTCCCAGTTCCCGACCAGCGGGCTTACTATGTTAGTTGCCCATTCCCCAGAGACCTTGGACCCATATCTCCATGGATTTTATCACCGATATGCCTCCATCTCAAGGCAAGTCGGTGGTGTGGGTTGTAGTAGACTGCTTCAGTAAGATGTGCCATTTTGTGCCCCTCAAGAAACTACCCAATGCTAAGACGTTAGCTACCTTGTTTGTCAAACACATCCTGCGTCTCCATGGGGTTCCTGTCAATATTGTTTCTGACAGAGGGGTACAATTTGTTTCATTGTTTTGGAGAGCCTTCTGTAAGAAGTTATAGATTGATCTGTCCTTCTCCTCGACCTTCCATCCTGAAACTAATGGCCAAATTGAGAGGACTAATCAGTCTCTAGAACAATATTTAAGTTGTTTTATCTCTGACTGTCAATATGATTTGGTCTCCTTCATTTCCCTCGCTGAATTTTCCCTTAATAACCGGGTCAGTAACTCGTCAGGGGTCTCCCCCTTTTTCTGTAATTTTGGGTTTAATCCACAGTTCTCCTCCATTTCACCTGGTGGTTCCAACAATCCCGAGGTAGATGTCGTTCATCGGGAACTGTGCACAGTCTGGGCCCAGGTTCAGAAGAACCTAGAGGCGTCCCAGAGCATACAAAAGACTCAGGCAGATAGTAGATGTTCTGCAAACCCCTTGTTTGTGGGCGGGGATCTGTTGTGGCTGTTTTCTAAAAATTTGCGCCTTAAAGTCCCGTCCAAAATATTTGCTCCCCGGTATATAGGGCCGTACAAGGTCATTGAAGTCCTTAACTCTGTCTCCTTCCGACTGGATTTATCCTCATCTTTTCGAATACACGACGTGTTTCATGCCTCCCCCCTGAAACGCTGCTCCCCGTCCTTGGCTCCCTCGAGGAAACCTCCAGTCCCTGTTCTCACCGCTGTAGGGGTAGAATTCGAGGTGGCCAAGATTGTGGACAGCAGGATGGTCCAAGGCTCCCTCCAGTATCTGGTCCATTGGAGAGGATACGGGCCTGAGGAGAGGACTTGGGTACCTGCCCGGGATGTTCACGCTGGGGTATTGCTCAAGAGGTTCCATCTTCGGTTCCCCAATAAGCCAGGTCCACCTAGAAAGGGTCCAGTGGCCCCTCATAAAAGTGGGGGTACTGTAAAGGATCTGCCAGACACAGCTTCTGTGTCGACGCTCATGGTTAGTCAGTCTGCACCTGCTCCTATGTTTGATAGAGTGACTCCTTCGTCTACCACTCAGGCTGGGAGGCTGAGGAGTGGGAGAGCCTGTCACAGCCTGGCCAGACGGAGCTAGCTCCAGCCCTCTTCCTATTTATACCTTCATTTCCTGCTTCTCCTTTGCCTGTGATTCTGCTTGTTTTTACTGGCTCTGCTGCTGCTGCTGCTTGTACTATTTGTCCTCTGCTTCATATTGACCCTGGCTTTACTGACTACTCTCTTGCTCTGCGTTTGGTACCTCGTACACTCCTGGTTTGACTCGGCTCGTTCACGACTCTTGTTGCTCACGGTGTTGCCGTGGGCATCTGCCCCTTTTCCCTTAGCTTCTTTGTACCCTTGTCTGTCTGTCTGTCGTGCACATAGTGAGAGTAGGGACTGTCGCCCAGTTGTACGCCGTCGCCTAGGATGGGCCGTTGCAAGTAGGCAGGGACTCAGTGGTGGGTAGATTAGGGCTCACCTGTCTGTCTCCCTACCCTGCCCATTACATGTAGTTTTACGCCGTACAAACCTGTACAGCAGGGGTTGCACTAAATTGAGCTGTATTTGTGCTGGTGCTGTATATATGTACTGAGCTTGGTTCTGGGGCTGTATTTATGTACTGAGCTTGGTTCTGGTGTTGTGTATAGAACCATATTGCTTGTAAAATGTACAAATGTTTTTATGCTCGAGTTACATAAAAAGAAATGTGGAAAAGAAATGACACGTCATTGATTGGTAGAGAAAACAAACACGGTGAGGGGGAAGGAGATGTCGGGAAAGAGGTTGGGGGGGGGGCGCCAAACCGAATCTTTGCCCCGAGTGCTGGAGAACCTAGCTACGCCTCTGATATCTGACACCATTATATATATTATATGTACTTTTAAATCCTAATTGTGATTAACGTAATTACACAGCGAATATTGTTGCACTATGTGTATGTGTTTAATACACGATCACATTGCTTTTCCCATGAGGGACATTTATGACATATCCGCCGGAATAGCAGTGAATAGCTGTGGATATATCATAAATGTCTCTCAAGGGAAAACCCCTTTAAAGCAATTTTTCATTTATATCTTCTTGGAGTGCTGCTTCAACTTGGAGTTTTTTTCGCGCCTTTACTTTTAGCTGAAAAATAATTCCTTCAGAACTCTGTACATTTCTTGCATGTGTCGTGGTTGACAGGTGTCTGCCTTTCTGCGTATATACCCTGCATGGTCAAGGACTTGTCTGCTGAACTCACAGATTGTATTGCCCAGGTAATATATTGGGCAGCCGCATGTGGCCATATAAACCACTCCCTTGGTTATACAATTTGCAAATTCTCTCTTTCTCAGATCTTTGTCCGCGGTCAGAATTCCCCGTCAGTTCTGGAAAATACTTCTTATTTTCTTGTGTTTGTTGTCAAAAGTATCTTCGCCTCTGTTGTGTTTTTGGAAATCAGGAAGTTTGTTTTGTTTTGTGCCCTGCTCGTTCTATAGTATACGTTATAATTTTATAAAAAATGATGACGTTTTGGGCTAAGCATTATCAGCAACTGTTGAAGAAGCTTTCCCACTACATTTGTAACATATCATTAGTATGCAATAAAATCCATGTGTATGTCTGACAGTGGAGGTCTGACTGCTGGTATCCCCACCAATTCCAACAACTGACAAGGGCTCTGCTCTTTCCATATCTCCCATTAACTATAATAGAGATTATATAGTGGTCACCTATCCGTTACAAACAGGGGATACGGGAAACTAAACGTAATCGGATAAAGTCAAAGGCTGCGTGTGGAGTCCTTATAATGTTGATGACTATTTCTATACAACAGTGTGCTCCCCAACACATCATGATTTAGAGAAATCCTATAGAGAGAACACCTGTGGTCATTCCTGATGAACTGACAATAAGGCTATGTTCACACGCTTAAGAAAAAACGTCTGAAAATACGGAGTTATTTTCAAGGGAAAACAGCCTTTGATTTTCAGCCGTTTTTTTAAACAACATGCGTTTTTTGCGGCGTTTTTTACGACCGTTTTTGGAGCTGTTTTTATATTGAGTCAATGAAAAACGGCTCAAGAAGTGTTTGTAGGTGTTCAGCCCCTGCATTTTTAGCCATTTTTCAGGGTGTTTACGACCCGAAGAATGGCTGAAAATAGCCCGTGTGAACATACCATAACTTTGAACAGCATTATAAGTCCAGATATACCAAGGAATATGATAAAATAATGTATTTTCACTAATACGTATTGATCATTTTAAAGACTTTATTGATATAATCAGGAAATTTATAAAAACATTTAATACATTTGTGCAAATAATGTCAAAGCGCTCTCATTGTATATTAGTTATGCTCTAATACTTGGCTAATTCAGTACTATAATATTTACAGATGCTATCATGCAGTAAAATTGAGCATGTCAATGTAGCAGAGCTAAGTTTACTGCTTTGTTTATATATCTATATCTATATATGTAATTGTATGGATTATAGTCCTATGGAAGACATGAGTTGTGTGAAAAGTAAATACATACTTTTTTCTGTAAGTTAACAATCATTCTGTGATTTGACGGATGTAGCTACAATATCTTGAATAAGATTAATAACAAATCGATGATTAAAGGAGAAGGTAAGGCGTAAATTTTTTTTTTTAAACAACTAAAAAAAAACACTCCTTAGGCCCCATGCATACGACCGTAAAAATTCCCCGTAATTGCGGACCATAATACGGTCCGCAAATACGGAGCCCCGCCCGTTTGTATTGGGTGCGGACACTTTTCCGTATCACTACGATAGTTTTGGCGGACCCATTAAATCTAGCGGGGGAATCGGGTCCATGAAATCTGACCCGACCCTCCGATCCGTAGAAAGATTGGACATGTCCTATATCTCTACGGATGACGGACGGGACCCGGCCAGCACACAACAGTCATGTGCATTAGGCATTAAGATAATTCTTCTACTTCACTTGTTTTTCATATCATCAACTTCAGCTCGCAGAGATCACTCAGATATTCCTCATTGTGAGGGTCATATCTCAAGGCTTTTTCATAGCAATCAATTGCATCATTTCTTTCCCCATTAATCTTATGGACAAAACCAAGCAAAGCAAAACCCTCAGCTTCATGATTGTTGCTCATAATCTTCTTTGAAGCAATTCTTTTTAGAGCCTTTTCACTGAATTCTCTCTCTTCCTTTGGTGAAGTTATTTGCACACACTTTTTATAGTAGTCGATGGCTTCAGATTCAGACCTCATGTGATATTCTTTGAAACTTCCATAACTGTAATAGATCTGCTGCTTCTCCTCATCTATAAGAGTGGTGAAAGCCAAAATGTTTTGAAACGTGTGCTCTGCTTTTTGATACTCCTTTGCTTCACTATACGTATTAGCTAAATCTACATATGCATACACAAATGATGTTTTATACTCCAGTACCTTTTCAAAATGAAATATGGCATTTTGGATGAGGTCATTTACTTCTTTTGAGTCCATTCGTGTGCTATACATGTTCCTGTTTCTTAACTGTTTTTTGTAAATGAAATATTTAGACCTGTAACATAGGCCAATTTGGTGATGCAGAAATCCAGAAGTTGGGGTGAGACCTACTGCAGTTTCCAGGTGAGACAGGGCTTTATCTATCATCCTAGCTCTCCTGTAAAACTTTGCAACATAACGGAGCAAATATGGAAGGTTTGGGGCTTGTTCTATGGCCTCTTCAATATATTTTATTCCCTCATCAGTTCTGTGTAGGTTTTGTAGTGTCAACGCAAGAAGTGCCTTCAACACGGCATCATTTGGATTCTTCTCTACCGCAAGCTTTAAAAGCCCAAGCGATTTGCATCCTGAAGCAGGACATGTTCTGCCATTGAAATTTTCCAGTCTATAGACTGTTGTTGCATATCCACTGATCCACTCAGGATCTTCAGGCTCAAGCTCCATAGCTTTCTGAAAACATTGTTTTGCTTCTTCGTAAAATTTTCCACCAAATTTTAACAGTGACCAGCCTTTTTCACCATAGATTTCAGGTATATCAGATGTAACTTTTAGACCTTTATAAATCTGCTCTACTTTATCTATATATTTTTGAGAATCTTCGTACTGCTTTAAGTAGTAAAACACCCATGCGTAATTTCCATAAGTCACCAAACATTTTAGATCTGTCCCATCTGGATTGTTCTCATTGATCATTTCTTCTGCCTTTTCTAAATTGGCAATAGATTTTGTATTGTCGCCTTTCAGGTGCGTCACATAGGCCAGTACATTGTACACCATGTATTTGTTCTTGGTGACAAGAAATGTCAACTGGTCATACAATCTGTCTTCTAATTCATCAAGTTCTGTGTTATTTAAAATAAGTTTCCAAGTAAAGTGGCATTTAAGTTGTAGCAAATGCATCTTCAATGCCCCATTTGATGGCCCGCTGTGATAGAAAACAAGAGAGGTGATTTGTATTTGACTAAAAAAGTGATAACATATACAAACAAAAATGTATTATGTGTTATATATAGGTTACTAGAATTCTCTGCAACATATAATATGTAACTGGAACGTTCTTTGCATTACATGGCACGGAAAAAAGACATACAGTTTGTCCATATTGCATGACATCTAGCCACTATATAGTCATATAACAATGTGTCTGTAACTTTAAGATGAACATAGGAAAACAAAAACAGCGTATACACTACATAATAAAAGGACTAAATGAACTCCCCATCATATCTAATTAATTGCTGTGCTAGAGAGTGCACCCTGGACATCTGCTTCATGCCAATCACTGTCCATAGATGCCACCAAACTTCTAGAAATGGGTGTAAAATTTTTATTCCAGTAACAGCATTTAACCCCTTAATTTTAGACGTTAATGACCTAGGCATTTTTTACGTTTTTCCATCGTCTCATTCAAAGAGCTATACACTTTTAATTTTTCTGTCGACATAGCTGTATAAGGTCTTGTTTTTTGCGGGACAAGTTGTAATTTTTAATAGCACCATTTTGGGGTACATAGAATTTATTGATTAACTTTTATTAACATTTTTTTGGGGGGGAATAGAAAAAAAAAAGCAATTTTGCCACATTTTTTTGCGTCTTAAATTTACGCCGTTTACCGTGTGGTATAAATAACACAATAACTTTATTCAGCGGGTTGTTGCGATTGCAACGATACCAAATTTGTATAGTTTTTGTATGTTTTACTACTTACACAGTGAAAACACTTTTTTTTCAAAATTATTTGTTTTTGTGTCTCCATATTTGAAGAGCCGTAACGTTTTTATTTTTTTGCCGATGCATGTGTAGGAGGGCTTTTTTTTTGTGGGACGGCTTTTAGTTTTTATCGGTACAATTCTGGAGTAGATGCGACTTTTTGATCACTTTTTATCACATTTTTTTTACGGCTGGATTCAAAGAAAACAGCAATTTTTGCAAGTTTTCTTATTTTATTTTTTACGACGTTCACCATGCGGGTTAAATAATGTAATATATTTATAGTTGGGGCCGTTACGGACGCAGCGATACCAAATATGTGTAACTTTTTTACTTCATTTTGTTTGTTAATAATAAAGCAGTTTGTAAGGGGGATAAGTGGGTTTTTCATTTTTCTTTCACTTTTTATTAAACTTTTTTACTAGTCCCACTAGGGGACTTCACTTTGCGATTATCCAATCGCATTTATAATACACTGCAATACTTCTGTATTGCAGTGTATTACTGTCTGTCCGTGTAAAACGGACAGGCATCTGATAGGACATGACTCCGGCATGACCTAGCAGGCATTCACCACAGGCAGACCTGGGGGCCTTTATTAGGCCCCCGGCTGCCATCGGAGAAACAGACACTCGGCGATCTTATCGCTGGGTGTCAGTGGGATGAGAGGGAGCTCCCTCCCTCTCTCCAAAACCACTCAGATGCGATGCACGCTATTCAGCACCGCATCTGAGGGGTTAAACGGGTGAGATCGATACTTATATCGATCTCACCCGGCAGAGCAGGGACGCCCCCAGCCCTCAGCTACCTCTGGTAGCTGAGAGCAGGGAAATTTGACAGCTCCCTGCTCTGTTTACTTATTCCGATGCCGCGACGTAAAAAGTCTATGGCATCAGAATAAGGACCGTTAGTGACCGACGTAGAAACACGATGGGCCGGTCACTGACGGGTTAAATATTTTATCTTATTAGTGGTACAGACCAACACCTTTGTATTTTACATCCTGATGAAAGGCTGTCTGTCCCTGCAGCTAGAAATATGGTTCTAGAACTGACAACTTTTAGTGCAGTCACAAATGCTAAATTTTTTTTGCATTTTGGCCTCTGTAGTAAATTACATCAGGAACCAGATTGTAGAGAACAGGATTTTACATTCCCTTCGTGAAATTTGGCTGAAAATTGCGCTGTGTTTAGGGCCCTCTATAACATGACTTGGGCCACTTTCACGTACCAGTATTTTGGTCAGTCTTTCGTGTTAGTATTTGTGAGCTAAAAGCAGGAGTGGGACCTACACAGCGTAAAACTATAATGGAAAGATTGGAACGTCTTCCGTGTTTTGATCCACTCCTTGATTTGGTTCACAAATTGTGATGCAAAATACGGACTAAAATACTGCCATGTGAAAGTGGCCTAACACTTGCAGTTTTTGTGGGGATTTGCAATGTTCTTTCTTGATTAATGAGGGAAGTTGCAGCATTCGGCAAAGTTCAGACAGGGTTTTTTCTTTAGCACTTTGAAACGCCACTAAAATGCCTACAAAAACGCCTGTCTGAAACGTTGTTTTAATAATGCTATTCACATGCATTTTTAGTGGCGTGTTGTAAATAATGTATTTTTGTACATGCACATACCTTCCAACTTTCATCTTTCGCAAAGAGGGACAACAGATGTGCCGCGCGTCGCAGCAAGTTTTTCCCTTTTAAGCCACGCCTCTAACCCTGCCCAATTCCCGCCCATACACACCTGGTTCAGCCCACACAGTATCATGCTCCCATAGTGCCTCTACACAGTATAATGCCCCCATAGAAACCACCACACAGTATAATGCCCCCATAGATGCACCCATACAGTATAATGCCCCCATAGATGCACCCATACAGTATAAAGCCAACACAGATGCCCCAATACAGCATAATGCCCACACAGAAACTCTCATACTGCATAGTGCCCCCATAGCTGCCACCAAACAGTATATTGCCCCCATACAGTATAATGCCCACACAGATGCCCCTATATGGTATAAGCCACATCTATGGACAGTGATGTCAGGGATTCCCTCTAGGAGTGGAATCCCCGGCCAGGGCATTGGCAACACTCTGGCCAGGGATTACGCTCCAGGAGGAGCCCCTAACGTCACTGTCCATATATGAGCAGGCACATCAGGGGCTCCCTCGGCCAGAGTATCTGCAACCTTCTGGCTGGGGATTCCACTACACAAGAAGTGAATGGCAGAGCAGGGAGTGGATAGTTTCCTGCTCTGCCATAGTATTCAATGGTATCTGCATCTTGAGGACTCAGATACAATTGAATATCGTAGTTGCCGGGACACATCTGGGACAGTAATTTGCCGGGACTGTCTCTTTAAATTCGGGACTGTCCCTGCAAATTCGGGACTGTTGGCAACTATGGTAGTGTACCCGACCCGTAGGAACCCAGCCTAAAGGTCTGCAGCAAATTGATTCACTGTGATGGACCTATCATTTCTTAAATTAATGTAGTTCTCTGTTCCTGTGTTCTTTTCAATTGGAAAATCTTTTCTCATGTAACCTGCTATAATTATGACTTAGACTGAGATGTCTTTCAAATACATTACACATGAAACTTGGCATTAAGTTAAACCAAGTAAAATATAAAGCATGGTAATATTAGCATCTCAAATTGCTTTACATTAGAGGTTAATAAGGAAAACATTCAGAAAAATGTGAAAGTTTTTACCTCATTCTGTCAAATTTCCTTTCAGTCTCGTCTGTGAATTGAAGAGGAAGCTTTTGAAGTATAATACAGTGATCCTGACTCCATGCTTTTATAGTCAGATAATCCTTGGGGAGGCAAGTGCCATCCTCAGTCAGGGGAGGAGAGAAGGGAGAAATGATACTACTCAATGCCAGTATAAACAGAAACAGACTAGTGATATTCCGAAGAATAGAAACTGAAACCAGCTATGTAAGTAAACAGCAGGGGCGTTGCTAGGGTCTTAATAATCTCAGTTATTTTGTGTATTCATTATCTGCATTGAACTGTTTAGCATCTTCTAGTGAAAAATATTTGTAGCCCTAATACATTGAAGTTAAATGCAGGAGGCAGTCAGAGAAAATTGATACTTTAACCCCTTCCCGACATTTGACGTATGGGTACGCCATGGAAAGCTAGTGCTTCCCGCATCCATACGCCAAATGCGTGGCACCGGCTCAGAAGCTGACATCCGGCTGTAATGGCGGGGACCGTAATTATCTTCGATCCCCGCCATTAACCCCTTAAATGCAGAGCTCAAAAGCGATTGCTGCATTTAAGGGGTTTGTAGCTCATCGGAACCCCGGCAATAAAATTGCCGGGGTTCCGGTGGCTGCAATGGCAACCGGAGGCCTAATACTGGCCTCCCGGTCTGCCTAGCATGGAAGCCGTTCAGCACCCGCCCGGTGGCGGAGCCTGAACGGCTTTCGTAGCCGCCGGCAAGATGGCGCCGGCTCAGGAGCTGAGCCGGCGTCATCAGCGGTGGATGTCAGCTGTAAGTTACAGCTGACATTCACCTGTAAGGCAGGAACCAGAGCTAGCTCCGAACCCTGCCATTAACCCCTTCGATGCAACGATCGAAAGCGATCGCTGCATCTTAGCGGTTGCTAGCAGATCGCCAGCCCTGCCATGCAATCAGGGTTGCCGACTGCTGCTATGGCAACAGGAGACACAATAGCCTCCTGCTCTGCCATTACGGAAGTCGATTAGGCACCGCCGGGAGGAGAAGCCTAATCGGCTTGCTGTCAGTGAATAACTGACAGATCTAATACATTGCACTACGTAGGTAGTGCAATGTATTAGAAAAAAAAAATCTGACAGTTGGACCTTCAAGTCCCCTAGTGGGACTTGAAAAAAAGTGTAAAAAAAAGTATAAAAAAGTGTAAAAAAAAAGGTGAAAAAAGTAAAAGTTTGAAAACATAATAAAAGTTTCAAGTAATAAAATAAAACACAATCGCCCTGTTCCCTTATCAAGTCCTTTATTATTGAAAAAAAATAATAAACCATACGTATTTGGTAACTCCGCAACCGTAATGGCCTGAGCTATAAAAATATTATATTATTTATTGCATGCGGTGAACAGCGTAAAAAAAAAACGTAAAAACTATACCAGAATTTCTGTTTTTTGGTCACTTTGCCCTACAAATATTGGAATAAAAAGTGATCAAAAAGTCGCACGTATCCAAAAATGGTACCTATAAAAACTATAGCCCGTCTTGCAAAAAAAAAGGCCTCATACAGCTCTGTCGACGAAAAAGTTAAAAAGTTATGGTTCTCACAACTTGGCGACAGAAAAAAAGTAATTTTATTGTGCAAAACATTGTAAAACGTAAAAAAGTGCCATAAATTAGGTATCGCCGGAATCGGACTGACCCGCAGAATAATGTTAACACGTAATTTATAACGCGTGGTGAATGCTGTATAAAAAAAACCAAAAAAAAACTATGCCAGAATTGCAGTTTTTTGGTCACCTGACCTCCCAAAAAAATATGATAAAAAGTGATCAAAAAGTCCCCCAAAATGGTACCAATAATAACTACTGCTCGTCCCACAAAAAGCACCTCTCATACCACTACGTCTATGAAAAAATTAAATTAGTTAAGGAAATAAAAAAATATGCAGTTTATCCTGTTTCAAGAGGCGATTTATCAATGCCCTAAAATTAAGGAACCAGGAAGGGGAGGGCCCAAACATATCTGCTGGATGCGAGGGTGCCCGTATTATACCAGGGTAACACTTCCCAGCAAAATTCCCCAAACTGCAAAGGTGCGGAGTGTGGAGCAAAAGGGGGATAAGAAATTACACCATTTATCAGTGCGACACCGGCCTGTGCAGTATTTTATTGTTTTTTTACCCCATTATTATACCACCTTCCTATGCCCCTGATATACTCTGCCCAGCTTACATGTACCCCCACAACATAAACTATAATACCAGTAATACTCAAACAAAACTACTACCAAGCAATATCCGCCCTCCAAAAGCCAAATGGCGCTCCCTCCCCTCTGAACCCTACAGCGTGCCCAAACAGCAGTTTGCTTCCATATATATGGCATCACCATACCCGGGAGTACCCTTTTAACAATTTTTGGGTGTGTGTCTCCAGTGGCACAAGCTGGGCACAACATATTTGCCACTGAAATGGCATATATATGGAAAATATTATTTTTTAATTTACACCATCCGCAGCGCAATCATTTATGGAAAAGGCCTGTGGGGTGAAAATGCTCACTACACCCCTTAATAAATGCCTTGAGGGGTGTAGTTTACAAAATGCGGTCACTTTCTTTTTATTACTTCACATCTGTGTCCTGCAATTGTGAACCAATACTTTGTAAATCGCCAAATTAGGCCTCAATTTTACGTGGTACTCTTTTGCTCCTGAGCCCTGTCAAATGTCCAGGCAAAAGATTAGGGCCACATGTAGGGTGTTTCTAAAACCGGGAAACACCGCATAATAATAAGAGAGCTGTAAAGGATCTGCCAGGCACAGCTTCTGTGTCAACGCCCATAGGTAATCAGTCTGCACCTGCTTCTATGTCTGTGAGACTGACTCCATCTTCCACCACCCAGGATGGCAGGCTTAGGAGTGGGAGATCTATATGATTATCTTTTCTATAGATATCTGCATTTGTTACCACATCACAGGATGTTTTTAGTATGGTAGCATATATATTGGATTATTCACGCAGCTCCTCCATACTCTCCTTTTTAACTGTGTGCTATATTGTTTTTATATTTTGATGGCCAATGTGTTATGTATATTTCAATAAAGTTTATTTTATATTGTCATGGTACATGACTTGTGCTATGTGTGTTTCATTTTCTGGATATACTAGTAGTCTTCACAGTCTGGTATAGGTATTGATATTTGCTTTATGATTTGTGTGGACGCATTATTGTTTGGCACATGCCAATGGTCTATACTCGTATAGGTATTCATCATTAGGAGTGGGAGAGCCTATCACAGCCTGGCCAGACGGAGCTAGCTCCCGCCCTCTGTCTATTTATACCTGCCTTTCCTGTTCCTCCTTGCTTGTGATTCTTCTCGTTTGGTTTACTGGCCCTGCTGCAGCTTCTTGAACTATTTGTCCCTGCTTGATACTGACCCTGGCTTACTGACTACTCTCCTGCTCTGCGTTTGGTACCTCGTACACTCCTGGTTTGACTCGGCTTGTTCACTACTCTCCTGCTCTGCGTTTAGTACCTCGTAGACTCCTGGTTTGACTCGGCTCGTTCACCACTCTTGTTGCTGACGGTGTTGCCGTGGGCAACTGCCCCATTTCCCTTAGCTTCTGTGTACCCTTGTCTGTTTGTCTGTCGTGCACTTATTGAGCGTAGGGACCGTCGCCCAGTTGTACCCCGTCGCCTAGGGCGGGTCGTTGCAAGTAGGCAGGGACTGAGTGGCGGGTAGATTAGGGCTCACTTGTCTGTTTCCCTACCCCCATCATTACAAGAGCTGTCTTGTTATGGTGGCACAAGCTAGGCACCACATATTGGCATATCTATGGGAAAAAAAAACATTTTCACTCTGCAACATCGAGTGCACACTAATTTCTACAAATCACCTGCGGGGTTAACATGCTCACTACACCCCTAGGTGAATGCATAGAGGAGTGTAGTTTACAAAATGTGGTCACTTCTGGGGGTTTTCCACTGTTTTGGTACCACAGGCGCCCAGAAACCAATTCAGCAAAATCTGCACTCCAAAAGCCAAGTGGCACTCCTTCCCTTCTGAGCCCTACTGTGTGCCCAAACAGCCGTTTATGACCACATATGGGGTATTGCCGTCCTCTGGAGAATTTGCTTTACAAATGTTGGGTTCTTTTTTTCCTTTATTTGTTGAGAAATTATTTTTTTTTTTTAGCTAAAGCGACATCTTATTGAAGAAAAGGGATTGTTTTTATTTTTACTGCCCAATTCTAATGAATACTATGAAACACCTGTGGGGTCAAAATGCTCACTACACCCTTAGATGAATTCTTCAAGGGTTGTAGTTTCCTAAATGGAGTACATTTTTGGGCGTTTTTTTCTGTTTTGGTCCCTCGGGGGCTTTGCAAATGCTACATGGCCTCCGCAAACCATTCCTGTTAAATTTGAGCTCCAAAAGCCAAATGGCGCTCTTTCCCTTCTGAGTCCTGCCGTGTTTCCAAAAAGCCGTTTATGACTAAATGTGGGGTATTGTTCTACTCGGGAGAAATTGCGTGACAAATTTTGCGGTGCTTTTTCTCCTTCAGTCCTTGTGGAAATGAGAAAATTAGCTAAACCTTCTTTTTCTTTGAAAAAATTTAGATTTTCATTTTCAGGGTCTACTTCCAATAATTTCTGCAAAAAAACTGTGGGGTTAAAACGCTCACTATACCCCTAGATAATTTCCACAATGGGTGTAGTTTCCAAAATGGGGTCACTTGTGGGGGCTTTGTAAATGTGACATGGCCTCAGCAAACCATTCCTGCTAAATTTGAGCTCAAAAAGCCAAATGGTGCTCTTTTCATTCTAAGCCCTGCCGTGTGTCCAAACAGCAATTTATGACCACATGTGGGGTATTGTTTTACTCGGGAGAAATTGCTTTACAAATTTTTGCGTGCATTTCCTTCTTTAGTCGTTGTGGAAATGAGAAAAAAAAATCTCTAAACCTACATTTTCTTTGAAAACATGTAGATTTTCATTTTCACTGCCTACTTCCAATAATTTCTGTAAAAAACCTGTGCGGTCAAAATGCTCACTATACCCCTAGATAATTTCCTTGAGGTGTGTAGTTCCCCAAATGGGGTCACTTTTGGGGGATTTCCAATGTTTTGGAGCCGCAAGAGCCCTTCAAACGTGACATGGTGCCTAAAATGTATTCTAATAAAAATAAGGCCCCAAAATCCTCTAGGTGCTCCTCTGCTTCTGTGGCCAGTGCTTCAGTCCGGTAGCACGCGAGGGCCACATGTGGGATATTTCCTAAAACTCAATAACCTGGGCAATAAATATTAAGTTGCATTTCTCTGGTAAAACTTTCTGTGTTACAAAAAAAAATTGATTAAAATTTATTTTTGCCAAAATATATGAAATTTGTAAATTTCACCTCTACTTCGCTTTGATTCCTGGGAAACATCTAAAGGGTTAAGAAACTTTCTAAATGCTGTTTTGAATACTTTGGAGGGGTGAAGTTTTTAAAATGGGGTGACTTTTTTGGGGGTTTCTAATATATAAAGCCCACAAAGCCACTTCACAACTAAACTGGCCCCTGTAAAAATAGCCTTTTGAAATGTTCTTGAAAATGTGAGAAATTGCTGCTAAAGTTCAAAGCTTTGTAACGTCCTAGAAAAATAAAAGGATGTTCAAAAAATGATGTCAATCTAAAGTAGACATATGGGGATGTTAATTTTGTGTGGTATAACTGCCTGTCTTACAAGCAGATACATTTAAATTGAGAAAAAAATTTTGCTAAATTTTGGTGTTTTTCACAATTAAATACTGAACGTATCGAGCAAATTTTGCCAGTAAGATAAAGTCCAATGTGTCACGAGAAAACAATCCCAGAATCGCTTGGATAGGTAAAAGCATTCCGAAGTTATTTTCACATAAAGAGAAACATGTCAGATTTGAAAAATGAGGCTCTGTCAGGAAGGTCAAAAGTGGCCAAAGCGGGAAGGAGTTAAAAACTAAAGTTTAAACTAAAGTTCGTTGTTGAAGTAACTAGATGTTTTACAGTTGCAAATTACCTAAGTTCCTATGCCGTATAATTTAGTAGCTGCTAGTGTGATAAGAGATAGGAGGAGGTGGAGAACAATGGGGGCTCACAGGCGAATAGCCGCTGAGCCAGGGACTGTTGCAGGGAAGGGGTAAGCGAGGGGTTAATAGGCTCCCTTCCCTCCTCTACTCGGTACTTGGGGTGGAGTCAGGTTAGGAGGGGGTCGTTTAGGGGAGGAGAAGGGGTGGGCTTAGAGGAAAGAAGGAAGGGATATAAGGGTGTCTTACCTGGTGTGCGGCCTCTTTCCATGATTTTTCAACCATGATGGATCATCAGGTGTCGCTGCAGGCGCTGCGCGCCACTATCGCCGCTGGAGGGAGTGACTGGCTGCAGTCCCTGCTATGGGAATCAGCTGTGTCGGTTCCTGCATCTGTGACCGGGCGTCGTCGTTCGGCTCGTGCCTCTTGTCCGCCGGTCCGGCTCTCTCTCTCCACTTCCGGCGGGGTGCGGCCGGCGGCGAGGGCTGCGAGTGCCGCAGGCGTTCCGGCCCCTTCTCCGTCGGTTGTGCTGCCTACTCCGGCGACGGGAACGGGGGTGTCGGTGGCCATTGTGGGGGATGTGGTTCCCCCGACACAAGGGACCAGGGGAGCCACGGGTGTGGTGAAACTTAGGCCCCGCCCACTAGATGGGAGAGGATTTGTGGGGCAGGCCCTGGCATAAGCCCCTATCTCGGCGGCGGCAGCTGCTTCACCAGCTGGGAGCGTGCCGCTGCTCCTGGCGTCAGAAGGCAGAGAGGTGGGGGTTTTGAAGGGGAAGGGGGGCAGTGGAGGGAAGAGTCGGGGGATGATGGCTCCTTTGAGGGGTCAGAGCTTTTCTTTTCGGGCCAGTCAGCTAGGCGGGTGGCACGTCAGGTGGTGACCCCTCCCGCTGATGTGCTGCCGGTGCTGCCTGGGCAGGCAGCGGTGGCCACAGTGTCGGCATCACACACAGGTGAAGTGTGCCGGGATCGGTCCCATAGTAGGCACAGGGCGAGTAGGGCTGGGTCGGGGCATCGCCATGTGTCCGGTCGCAGTCGGTCGCGGAGACATCGGCGTCGTCATTTTTGTCGGTATAGGCGGTCTCCATCTGATTCATCGTCATCCAGCATCTCCCGGGATAGTTGGCGGGCGGCCTGGAGCAGTAGTAGGAGTTGTCGTGCTGCGTCTGACCAGGTGACTCGGAGTCGCCGTTCCTCGGCTGCTTCTACGCCGGCTGAATTTTTTCCGTCTGTGCCTGGAGGTTCGTCTGCTGCTGGACACAGTGAGTATGCCTGCCTTCGGGCTTGGAATGCTGATAACATGTCTGCCAATGATTTATTGTCTGCTGTACAATCTCTGGTGGCAGGGGCCGTCTAGTTGCCCGTGGGACCGTCGTCGCAGGCCGTGGTTGTGAGGTCCACGGTGGAGGCGTCCACTTCTATGTCCACTCCGGCGGTCCCCGCTTTCAGAGATTCTTATTTTTGTAGTGTGTCTCCCTTGGGTGCTCATGTGTCTGATGAGGTGCGCGAGAAAATAGGGAAGAATGCTTATATTGATATTTGGTCTCTTTTGTCGGTTGATTCGTCGACGGTGGATAAGGAGCGTAGACTTGAGTGGGGTGTGTTGAGTAAGCCTATGGTCGTGCGGTCGTTTAACAATTGTGTGCAGGCCTTTGCTATTTTGGGGGGGTGTTTAGTCAGGCTCGGCCTGCGTGTGCAGGGCAGTTATTTGTGTATTTGGACACGAATTTTTGTGCGGATAAATCGCACGGCGGCTCGGCCTGGTGGCGATACGATGAGGAGTTCCGTCGGCGTCTGGCGCAGAGGCCTTCTGTGGGGTGGGATACGAAAGCGACGGATGTTTGGTTGTGCTTGATGATGGCGCAGCGGCCCTTTCAGCCCGCCGCCCCCGCCTCTTCCCCTTCCGGTGGGGGCGGGGTTGGCGGGGGGGGTTGGGGGGCTCCGTCAATCAGGAGCCTGTTGGCTCTTTAATGAAGGGCACTGTAGATTTAATGCCGTCTGTAAATTCCGGGATGAGTGCTCCTCGTGTGGAGGTACCCATGCAGCGATCCGATGCTCCCGTCCAGCGGCGGCGGTCGCCCGCCCTGCGGGTGTTGGTAGAGGGGAGGACGCCGGTGCGCATGTCCGCGATGCTCCCGTGGTTAAGCCGGTATCCCAAGATGGCGGAAGCCGCCCTGCTTAGAGTGGGTTTTTGTTTTGGGTTCTTTATTCCGTTTACTGCGCAGGCGGATCCGGTTATGTCGCGGAATTTGAAGTCGGCGGAGGAGTTTCCAGCCGCCATTAGGGAGAAGGTGGAAAAGGAAGTGGAGCTCGGCAGGATGGCCGGCCCATTTTCTGCTTTGCCCTTTCCTAATCTTCGGGTGTCGCCCCTGGGGGTGGTTCCTAAGAAGGAGCCTGGAAAGTTCCGTCTGTTTCACCATCTGTTGCATTCTAAGGGGCGGTTGGTGAATGACGGGATTGACAGTGACTTGGCGACTGTCTCGTACGTTTCGTTTGATCGGGCAGTCGATTTAGTGTGTCGGGCGGGGGCGGGAGCCCTTATGGCTAAGTCTGATATTGCGTCCGCTTTTCGGTTGTTGCCTGTTCATGCGGATTGTTTTCATCTGTTGGGCTGTGTGTTGGAGGGGTTTTTCTATTATGACATGTGTTTGCCGGTGGGTTGTTCGATTTCTTTTTCATATTTTGAGGTGTTCAGTTCATTTCTGGAATGGGCGGTGCGGGATCTCACGGGTTCTGGGTCAGTGACTCATTGCCTGGATGATTTTTTGTTTGTAGGGCCCGTTTCCTCGGGGCAGTGTCAGTTTTTGTTGAGGTCCTTTCAGTTTCTTGCTCAGCGGTTTGGGGTCCCCCTTTCTGAAGAAAAGGCGGATGGACCGGTGTCGGTGTTGTGTTTTCTGGGCAATGAAATAGATTCGGTTGCTATGGTCTTTCGCCCCCCGGCGGAGAAGGTGGTGAAATTGCATACCGCATTGGACGTGGCTTTGGCGGCGCGTAAGTTGGAGTTGCGACAGATTCAATTGTTATTGGGTTTGTTGGTCTTTGCGGGTCGTATTATGCCCATGGGGCGGGTGTTTGCAAGGAGGTTGTCCTTAGCTACAGTGGGCGTTTCGGTGCCTTCCCATCATGTTCAGATGTCTAGTTCTGTTAAAGCGGATTTGCGCGTCTGGCGCACTTTCTTGGAGGACTACAATGTGCGTACGTGTTGGAGGGCGCCTTCCATTTCCAGTGTGGACTTGGAATTGTTTACGGATGCGGCTGGTGCGGTGGGTTTTGGGGCGTTGCTGGGTTTGGCGTGGTGCGCTGAAGCTTGGCCTGATTCCTGGTGGGACAAGGGGTGGTGTGCAAATTTGACATTGTTGGAACTTTTTCACATAGTTGTCGCCTTTGAATTGTGGGGGGCGCGCCTCTCCAACAGGTCTGTGGTGTTTTGGTCGGATAATATGAGTGTTGTTTTTGCTGTTAACCAACTTACTTCCTCCTCAGGTCCGGTTTTAGCTTTGCTCCGTCATTTGGTGTTGCGTTGCTAGCAGTGTAACATCCGTTTTCGTGCTCTCCATATTCCAGGTGTTCACAATGTTGTTGCTGATGCTTTATCTCGTTTTCATTGGCAGGTTTTTTGCTCTCTTTGCCCGCAGGCGGAGCAGGAGGGGGCCAGCTGCCCGGAGTTTTTGTGGAGGCTGCTGGATCGGAGTTAGTGCCGTTGGTGAGGTCGTCCCTTGCGCCCTCTACCTGGGCGACCTACGGTAATGCGTGGAAGGAATGGTTGAGTGCTGCGGGGGATAGACTGGTGGGGGAGGACCCGGTGCTGCGGACAACTGTGACGCTGGAGTATTTAACAGCTTTGCGCGAGCGTGGTGTTTCGGGGGTGGTAGCTCAGCGGCGTCTGGCTGGGGTTGCTTTCTTTCCAAAGTTAAGGGGGTGGTCGGACGTGACCAAGTCTTTTTTTATTTAACAAGCCCTGAAGGGTTGGAAGAAGTTGGCTTCCAGGAGGGAGTCGCGTCGACCGGTGTCCTTTTCTTTATTGCAGGAACTTATAGTGCCGCTGCCATCGGTTCGTTCTTCTCCGTATGAATCTGTTTTGTTTTCAGTGGCTTTCTCGTTATGTTTTTTCAGGGCTCTGCGGATTTCGGAACTATTTCCGATTGGGGCGGCTCGTCCGGGGGGTTTGCTTTTTGAGGACGTAGTGGCCTCTTCGGTGGGGGTTCGTTTGCATATTCGTCGCTCTAAGATGAACGTGTTTGGTCGGGGTTGTTGGGTGGCGCTTCGGCCAGTCCCGGGTTCGGCTTGTCCGGTGGCGGCGGTGCCGGCTTTCTTGGGGGTGCGTAGTTCAGGGGTAAAATTTTTGTCACACTCGGATGGGCGGCCGCTTACTATGTTTCAGTTTTCTGCTATTTTCCGTAAGGCTTTGGTTCAGGTTGGTAAACCGCCAGGGGAATACGGTACTCATTCTTTCCATATTGGCGCGGCCATGATGGCCAGTGAATTGGGGTTATCGGATGCGGCTGTGAGGCGCATAGGGAGATGGAAGTCGGATTGTTTTGCTGGTTATGTTCGCCCGGATCTTATTTTGCATTTATTCAGTTTTCGTTTTAGGTTCCAGACCATCGGTGTGGATTGTCGGGCACTCCTATGTGTTCTGGGCGGAAAGGAGGGCTGTCATACGCCCTGGGGGACGATCGTTGGGCTTTGCAAGTGCCGAAGTTTATTGGAGAGGCCTCCGGGGCCTGCGCTGGTTGCAGGCACTGCCCGAAGCGGTCGACATCAGCCGGCATCGGCTGGTCCCAACTGTTTTGCTTGTACATCTGGGAGGCAATGATTTGTGTTCAGTTAGGTTGGGGGAGTTGATCTCGCTGATACAGTCAGATTTGGAAAGGTTCACTTCCTTTTTCCCCCGGTTAGTGCTAGTCTGGTTGGAAATTGTTCCTAGGTTGGTGTGGCATGGAGCACGGTACGTGAATGCCATTGAGCGGGCGAGGCGCCTCTTAAATACCAGGGTGTCTCGGTTTGTCCGAGCTAGAGGTGGGGTAGTGGTGCGTCATCGGAAGTTGGAGGGTGACAACAGAGGTTTGTTGTTGCCAGACGGGGTGCACCTGACGGACATTGGGCTAGATATTTTCCTGTCGGGGTTGCAGGATGGGGTTGAGCAAGCTCTGTTTATGTTGGGGGTCGGTAAGCCGTGTAGTTGAGGAACACACGGTCACCTGGTGGCGGTAGTAGAAGGGGATTTACCTACATGTCCTTGGTTAGGCAGGCATACAGGTTGTTTATTGACCTATGTTAAGGTCATTTAGTGTGCATATATTTTGTAAATATGTTATTTACATTTTTATTGTATTAATAAAGCTGTGGCCGATCCCCGGGTCAACCCCACTTTAAAAGAGAATTAAGTGCCGGTTGTTATTATTTGATGGGGAGAGACTAATGGGTTAGATGTTGTTTTATGCATACAGTCTCTGCTATTGTGATAAGAAATGTGATGTTGTTCTTAAAATGACTGGACACAAACATAAAATGCTCATATAGCTATTTTGTATAACAATGTACAGTAGAACAGCTTTGTGTCATTAGTAGATTGAATCAGGAAAAGTGATAAATGTAATAATGTATAAACAGACTTCACGGCCTAACCACCAGAAAGTTTTGTTTTGCACTCTGAAATCCTTGATTCTGGTATACATTCTGCCCACAGTGCAGAGTTGTTTTGTTCTGATGAAGGCATGTAAACTGGCAGAGGGAAAGACTTTAAATATGTGTATATATAAGACACCCGTTATGCTTACAGAGTTGTGCATGATTTTGGTTTTCTGTGGGAGCACAGAGGTTTCTTAAAGAGGCTCTGTCAACAGATTATAAGTGGCCTATCTCCTACATAATCTGATCGGCGCTGTAATGTAGATAACAACAGTGGTTTTTATTTTGAAAAACAATCATTTTTGAGCAAGTTATGAACAATTTTAGATTTATGCTAATTAGTTTCTTAATAGACAACTGGGCGTTTTTTACCTTTTTACCACCTGGGCGTTGTAAAGAAAAGTGTATGACGCTGACCAATCAGCGTCCTACACTCTTCTCCATTCATTTTTAGCTGTGCTTGCATCACAGCGTGATCTTGCCATAATCACGCTGTGCTGTCACATACTCCCACATTAACTTTACCGAAGTGTCTTGAGAGTCAATAGACATCGCCTCCAGCCAGGATGCAATGTCTATTCACACACCCGGCACTTCGGTAAAGTTTCTGTGGGACTTACTTACACAGCACAGCGTGATCTCGCGAGATCACGCTGTGCTGTCTTTCACCGCGTGATCTCGCGGGATCACGCTGTGCTGTGATTAAGTCCCACAGAAACTTTACCGAAGTGTCGGGAGTGTGAATATACAGGCACTTATAATCTGGTGAGAGCCTCTTTAACTTCTTGTGGGAAGGTTGTGAAGTTTAAAGACCTCATACAGGACCTCCTGGAAAAGGTAAAGCTACCTTGAGCCATAGCTGTTATCAAATGCCAGGCACATCAGCGAGCAAAAGATCCTATCACTATGGGTAATAACAGGTCAGATAAAGCAACCAAAAAGGCTGCTCTTATGCTCCTCGAAGAGTCCCAAAAAAGATGAACAAAATCTGACAATAGATACTTTATAACCTTGCAAAAACAGGCATGTCCCCAGACCCTGGCTCAGCAAATGCAGGGTCTCTCCCTACAGGTCCAAGCCCTGGATCAGAGGTGTGACCAGCGTAATGCTAACCAGGTAGTGCCCTCCACCTCACCTCTTGAACCCCACCTCAAGTTGCCTGACCGGTTCTCAGGGGACCGGAAGACTTTTTTCTCCTTTCAGGAGAGTTGTAGGCTCTATTTCAGCGAGTGGGTATAATGATGTCCCGGCTCCAGGACGGCCCCCAAGAATGGGCCTTCTCCTTGGCTCCTGACGCCCCTGAATTTTCCTCTATGACGAGACTGACAAGACTGCCTTTGCCGAGAATCAGCTGGTGACCTTACGTCAGGGTAAGAGAGCCGTTGAGGAGTTCTGTTCTGACTTTAGGAAGTGGTGTGTAGCTTCTCGGTGGAATGACCCCTGCCTTGAGGTGACAGTTTAGATTGGGTCTGTCGAACGCCCTGAAAGACCTATTAGTTAGCTATCCCTCTTCTGACTCTCTAGATCAGGTTATGGCTTTAGCGGTACGTCTTGACCGACGTCTCAGGGAACGATGACTTGAACGTTTTTGTGCCTTCTCCTCTGGCTCCCCCATGATGGCTTCCGAGGTTCCGTTGCTTCGTTCTTCCACGGAAAACTCGGATGTACCAATGCAACTCGGGGCCTCCATGTCTCCCCAACAACGTAGAGAGCTCCGCAGGAAGAATGGTCTCTGCTTCTACTGTGGGGATGACAAGCATCAAGTGAACAACTGTCCTAGGCGTAAGAATAAGCAGCCAGAAAACTTCCGCGCCTAAGTGACCATCGGGGAGGTCGCTTGGGCGCACAGGTATTTCCGGTAAATATGAAACCTAATAAGATCTTGCTTCCCTTTCAGGTCTCTTTTGAGGGTAGGTCTGCCACCGGCAGTGCCTTCATGAATTCAGGGTCTTCTGCTAATATTATGTCTGTGGAATTTGCTATGTCTCTAGCTATGCCATTGATTGATTTGCCTAAACCTGTCCCGGTAGTGGGTATCGACTCGACTCCACTTGCTAATGGTTATTTTACGCAGCATACCCCTGTTTTTGAACTCATTGTTGGCTCCATTCATTTGGAGCAGTGCTCTGTACTGGTGATGCAGGGATTATCGTCCGATTTGGTTTTAGGTCTTCCCTGGTTGCAGATGCATAATCCCACGTTTAACTGGAATACTGGGGATCCTACTAAATGGGGTAATGAATGCATGACGTCCTGTTTTTCTGTTCATTTTATTTCTCTCCCTGAGGAGGTGAATTTAGTCAGGACTTTGCTGATGTTTTTTCTAAAAAGGCCTCCGAAGTGTTACCTCCTCATAGAGAATACGATTGCGCTATCCATTTGGTACCAGGAGCTAAGCTCCCTAAAGGGTAGGATATTTAATCTCTCTTGTCCCGAACCTGAGGCTATGAGAGAATATATGCAGGAAAGCCTGGCCAAGGGTTACATTCGCCCCTCTACTTCTCCAGTAGGTGCTGGCTTCTTCTTAGTAGGGAAGAAGGATGGTGGTCTTAGGCCGTGCATCGATTACCGAAACTTGAATAAGGTCACTGTAAGGAACCAGTATCCCCTTCCTTTGATTCCTGATCTCTTCAATCAGGTTCAGGGGGCCCAATGTTTCTCTAAGTTTGATCTTCGGGGGCTTATAACCTTATCCGAGTCAGAGAAGGGGATGAGTGGAAGACTGCGTTTAACACGCCCGAAGGTCATTTTGAATACCTCGTCATGCCCTTTGGGTTGAGTAATGCTCCCGCGGTCTTCCAGAATTTCATAAATGAGATTTTAAGGGACTACCTGGGGGTATTTCTTGTAATGTACCTTGATGACATACTTGTGTTTTTAACCAAGGACTGGTCCTCCCACATTGAGCATGTCAGGAAGGTGCTCCAGGCCCTTTGGGAAAACAAACTCTTTGCTAAATCCGAAAAATGTGTGTTTGGGGTGCAGGAGATACCACTTTTGGGTCAAATCCTCACTCCTAATGAATTCCGCATGGACCCTGCCAAGGTTCAGGCTGTGGCTGAATGGGTCCAACTTGCCTCCCTGAAGGCGTTACAGTGCTTCCTGGGGTTTGCTAACTATTACAGGAGATTTATTGCTAACTTCTCGGTCATCGCTAAGCCCCTTACGGATCTTACTCGCAAAGGTGCTGATCTCCTCCACTAGCCTCCGGAGGCGGTCCAGGCTTTTGAGATCCATAAGAAGTGCATTATCTCTGCCCCAGTTCTGATTCAGCCTAACCAAATGGAGCCATTCATCGTGGAGGTTGACGCCTCCGAGGTGGGAGTGGGTGCTGTCTTGTCCCAGGGTACCAGGTCCCTGACCCATCTCCGTCCCTGTGCCTACTTCTCCAGGAAGTTCTCGCCCACTGAGAGTAACTATGACGTGGGCAACCGCGAACTCTTAGTCATTAAATGGGCATTTGAAGAGTGGCGCCACTTCTTGGAGGGGGCTAGGCACCAGGTAACGGTCCTTACCGACCACAAGAATCTGGTTTTCCGAGAATCTGCCCAGAGGCTAAACCCGAGACAAGCTCGATGGGCTTTGTTTTTTACTAGATTCAACTTTGTGGTCACCTATAGGGCTGGGTCTAAAAATATTAAAGCTGATGCACTGTCGCGTAGCTTCATGGCCAGCCCTCCTCCGGAGGAGGATCCTGCTTGTGTTTTGCCCCCAGGTATAATCATATCCTCTGTTGATTCTGACTTAGTCTCCGAAATTGCAGCTGATCAAGGAACCTTCCTGAGAACCTTCCTGAGAACAAGCTGTTTGTTCCCCTGCAATTCCGGCTAAGGGTACTCAGGGAGAATCATGACTCTGCACTATCTGGCCATCCAGGCATCCTGGGTACCAAGCACCTCATTTCTAGAACCTATTGATGGCCTGGGTTGCTTAAAGACGTTAAGGCCTACGTCGCCGCTTGTGAAATTTGTGCTAGGTCCAAGACTCCCAGGTCCCGACCAGCGGGCTTACTATGTTCTTTGCCCATTCCCCAGAGACCTTGGACCCATATCTCCATGGATTTTATTACCGATCTGCATCCATCCCAAGGCAAGTTGGTGGTGTGGGTTGTAGTAGACCGCTTCAGTAAGATGTGCCACTTTGTGCCCCTCACTACCCAATGCCAAGACGTTAGCTACCTTGTTTGTCAAACACATCCTGCGTCTCCATGGGGTTCCTGTCAATATTGTTTCTGACAGAGGGGTACAATTTGTTTCATTGTTTTGGAGAGCTTTCTGTAAGAAGTTGGAGATTGATCTGTCCTTCTCCTCGGCCTTCCATCCTGAAACTAATGGCCAAACTGAGAGGACTAATCAGTCTCTAGAACAATATTTAAGATGTTTTATCTCTGACTGTCAAGATGATTGGGTCTTCTTCATTCCCCTCGCCGAATTTTCCCTTAATAACCCGGTCAGTAACTCGTCGGGGGTCTCCCCCTTTTTCTGTAATTTTGGGTTTAATCCACGGTTCTCCTCCGTTTCACCTGGTGGTTCCAACAATCCCGAGGTAGATGTCGTTCATCGGGAACTGTGCACAGTCTGGGCCCAGGTTCAGAAGAACCTTAAGGCGTCCCAGACCATCCCAAAAACTCAGGCAGATAAAAGACGTTCTACTAACCCCTTGTTTGTGGTCGGGGATCTGGTGTGGCTATCTTCAAAAAATTTGCGCCTTAAAGTTCTGTCCAAAAAATGTGCTCCCCGGGATATAGGGCCGTACAAGGTCATTGAGGTCCTTAACCCTGTCTCCTTCCGGCTGGAGTTACCCCCGTCTTTTCAAATACACAACGTGTTCCATGCCTCCCTCCTGAAACGCTGCTCCCCGTCCTTGGCTACCTCGAGGAAACCTCCGGTCCCTGTTCTCACTCCTGAAGGGGTAGAATTCGAGGTGCCCAATATTGTGGACAGGAGGATTGTCCAAGGCTCCATCCAGTACCTGGTCCATTGGAGAGGATACGGGCCTGAGGAGAGGACTTGGGTACCCGCCCAGGATGTTCACGCCGGGTTATTGCTCAGGAAGTTCCATCTTCGGTTCCCCATCAAGCCAGGTCCACCTAGGAAGGGTCCAGTGGCCCCTCATAAAAAGGGGGGGGGGTACTGTAAAGGATTTGCCTGACACAGTTTCTGTGTCGACGCCCGTGGTTAATCAGCCTGCAGCTGTTCCTAGGTCTACTAGAGTGACTCGATCTGCTACCACTCAGGCTGGTAGGCTGAGGAGTGGGAGAACCTATCACAGCCTGGCCAGATGGTTCTAGCTCCCGCCCTTGGTCTATTTATACCTTTATTTGCTGCTTGTCCTTTGTCTGTGATTCTCTTGTTTCCTGGCTCTGCTGTTCCTGCTATTACCATTGACCTCTGCTTCATATTGACCCTGGCTTGTATGACTATTCTCCTGCTCTGCTTTTGCTACCGCGTACTCTCCTGGTTTGACTCGGTTCGTTCACTACTCTGTTGCTCACGGTGTTGACGTGGGCAACTGCCCCGCTTCGCTTTGCTTCTGTGTACCCTTGTCTGTCGTGCACATATTGAGCGTAGGGACCGTCGCCCAGTTGTATGCCGTCGCCTAGGACGGGCCGTGCAAGTAGGCAGGGACTGAGTGGCGGGTAGATTAGGGCTCACCTGTCCGTCTCCCTACGCCAACATTACATCTACTTTCTGGATCTATATATTGGTGATGGATTGTAGTTGCTAATGAGGATTTTAAGGCAATAAGTACCCCTCTTTTTTTCTGGGGATACGTGGAATGAATTATTGCAGGATAATCCTTATGCTGTAGTTTAGGTATGTTATTTTCACTTATATGTGTTTCTTGCAAACATATTACGTCACTTCCTTGTAACTCTCTCCATAGGAGTGATCGTTTGAAAGGGGAGTTAATATCCCTAACATTCAGTGATAGAAAGTTAATTCCCATTGTTGGATATATAAAGTCTGAGACTAGGAGATACATGGTCAGGCATAATCCTAACGGTCAAAACAGGGGTCTGGCAAAAACCTGAATGCATACCTTTACAAGCTTGTGATACAATACAGTCATTGTGTTTGAATATACAGGTACATAAACAAAACATTGTAACAGAAATAACATAGAATAGGAGGACTCTCAAGTCATTCAGTATCTTTCCATGAACCGATTTTTGGGGAAAGTGTTTAAGTGGAAACGTGATAAATAACAGTTTGTAACATCATCACTCAAAAAGCAAAAGATTCCTAATTGTTATAGTCAGGTCGGATCAATCCTGTACCATTCTCCATCAATTCTCGTAGGTGATCTTCTGGGAGACGCTGTTACAGGTAAACTTGTAGAGATGTTCCACAGCTTCGGCAGTGAGTATCCTTCTGTGACTGTTTTAACCATGTAAATTGTGCCATCGTGATTCATGAGTATGTTCGTCGGGTAGCCCTATCTATATGAAATGTCATTTTTCCTCAGTATTTCTGTAAACGGCGCTAATTCTCTCCTTGCTTGCAATGTGGCAGCCGATAGGTCTGTAAACAGTTTAAGTTGTTGTATGTAAGCCCTTAGACTTGACCCTGCTACTGATTCTGGAATACCCTTGAAATTTTATGTTGTTTTGTCTATCCCTGTCTTCTGAGTCAGTTCGTTTCGCTTGAATTTTACTAACTTTCTCTTCCAGAGATTTATGGGAGTCGACAAGCTCATTATGTGCAGTAGCAAAGGACACCATTTTATTCTCCACATGCGAAACTCTATCTCCCTCTTCAGATAGGGACTTTTGGAAAGGTTGTATAATACTTGAAATGTCATTATGTAAGGTGCTTCGGAGAGCGGATAGCATTTCCTTAATCATATTCTCCGATACCGCTTTGTTAGCAGTGTGAAAACTCTCAAAAGCGTCTGATGCATTTCGGACGGTAGTTAAAGACTTAGGATCATGGCTTACCTCAGATTTCTTGAGGTGACCGTCTCTGGAAGCCCTCAGGCGTATTAGCCGTTGGGCTCATAACTGTGTGGCGCGGAAAGGGTTAAGGGAGTAACATGATGGCTAGGGCGGGTAGAGTCAGGCTGGCAGCGAGCACACGAGTCTGTATGGGGACGTAGGGCTTCCGCCCCTCTGGGCGTTCTGTAGGCGGGCCGTGGGCGGGCTAACCCTCCCTCCATTGCCGGGGGTTTATAAGCCAGTAGCGGGCGGCCATCTTCCTCTTCTGGCCGTTACTTGTCCCACCCTCCCTCCCTACTCTGGGGTGTTGTGATGGTCTAACATAGTAATATAATCGTTTTAAAAATAAAATAATACAAAAAAAAACAAAGAAGGAAAATAAGACAAGTAAACCTGTTATTTTCATACGTGTAGTCTCTGACGATCGGTGCTATTTTATGCAATTTGTACTGCATTGGATGACTATTTTATGGTTATGGCTATGTTTATTGTGGAGACTGAGAAATGTTGCTAAGATTCCATGTCACAGCAGGCGGTATTTTGTTATAAAAAGAAGTGACCTACATGCCCTGCCCTAGGCAGGCTGGCATACGGGTATAAAACGGTTAATAAGTTATGTGGAAATGGGATAATAAATAAATAATAAATAAAGCTGTGGCCGACCCTCGTGTCAACCCACGTTTAAAAGGTAAATTGGTGTCGGTCTAATTATTTAGGGGATATAGGCAAACCCACCCTGGCCTGTACGCGATAGTGGTATGCGCACAGTCAGCTTCTGTTTTTGCTTAGCTGGACTAGATGATGGAGAAATCTGGGTCAAATCCAAGCTCCTTGGGCTCTGTTGTGAGATATCATCTGCATGATGTTTCAGCATCATGGAGTTGTCTCGTTGTGGCGTGCCTCGTGGGGATGCGGGCGCCATTTTGGTAATGGAGTACTTATTCCTTGTCTGTGGAAAGCGTGGTCCTAACCGGGAGGTCGGTATAATATCCGACATCTCCTCCATAGTTATAGTGAAGTCCGGAACAGTCTCCTCCAATGCGTTATGGATGTGTCTGTGGTTGACGAAGCTGGGCTCCGTGAGTTCTCACCGCCATCTTTGTAATTGTCAGGATTGTTATTTTCCATCGTAGACAGGTTTTGATCTGGCTTTGCAGCCAAATTTTTGGTGATTCTTCTCCTGCCCAGGGCCGCCATCAGGAATTTCAGGGCCCCCTACAGCTACATTTTCTGGGCCCCCCTACCGTGGCACCGCCTGTTAACGGTACTCCGTCCAGTACTATATCATGGTACCCAGGGCCGCCATCAGGGGGGGTATTAGGGGTACTGATGTGAGAGGCCCGGCCAAACCTAATTGAAAGGGGGGCCCGGCAAACTGCCGCGACTTGCCTTTGGTAGAAAAAAAACAGGCCCCGTTTTTTTCACCAAAAGAATGTCATGAGCTGCGGGCCCCCCTTTCAATTAGGTTTGGCCGGGCCTCTCACATCAGTACCCCTAATACCCCCCCTGATGGCGGCCCTGGGTAGCATGGGGGCCGTCAAACACCGCCGCCCGTGCGACCGATCACGCGCACCACGCAAACTCCCGCGCATGCGCACCGGCGACCGCCTGGAAGCGCGCACCGAATTTTGAGGCAGATTTTGACCTGCCCACACTATCTTGCCGCGTTTTTTGCCCACGGCGATTGAGGACAGCAGACAGAAAACGCAGCGAAAAATGCATTTTCTGCCTCCCATTGATTTAGATGGGAGGTCAGAGGCAGAACCGCGGCAAGAAAGGATGTGCTGCTTTTTCTTTTTTCCGCGACTGGCTCCCATTGATTTCAGATTAAATCAATGGGAGGCGGTTTTGGAAGTTTTTTGGTGCTGATTCTGACGCAGTGTCCGAGTCAATATCAAGGCCCAAAAACGTTGAACTGGGCCTTATTGTTAGGGCTTATTCAGACGAACGTGTAATACGTCCGTGAAACGTGTGTGATTTTCACGCGCCTTGCACAGACCTATGTTACTCTATGGTGCCGTGCAGACTGTCAGTGATTTTCACGCAGCGCGAGTCCGCTGCGTAAAACTCACGACATGTCCGATATTTGTGCATTGTTCGCGCATCACGCACCCATTGAAGTCAATGGGTGCGTGAAAATCACGCCCAGCACTTCCGCAGCAGTATAAACTATGAATGAAAACAGAAAAGCACCACGTGCTACAAACATACAAACAGAGTGTCATAATGATGGCGGCTGCGCGAAAATCACGCAACCGCGCATCATACGCTGCTGACACACGGAGCTGTTATGGACCTTTTGCAAGCGCAAAACGCCACGTTTTTGCGCGCGCAAAAAGCACACGCTTGTGTAAATCCGGCCTTAGGGTAGGAACACACTAGGCATGAACACTGCGGATTTTATGCAACACATTTTATTGTGGATAATCCGCAGCGTATCACAGTCGCAGCAGAGTGGATGAGGTTTGAACAAATCTCATCCACACGCTGCAAAAAATAATGGACCTGCAGTGTGACTTTTTGGCTTTTTAAGTCGCATGTCAATGTATTCTGTGGAATCGCCGCTCCTCTGTTGCAGAAATGCTGCGGTTCTGCCGCAAAAATCACAAATGAGAAAAAAAAAAAAAGCCACTTTTTTAAATTGATAAAGTTTAGACTTACCCCGGCCGTAGTCCTGGTGACGCGATCCTCTATTCTTAGCGCAGCCCCGCCTCCTGTCATGACGTTTCATCCCATGTGACTGCTGCAGCGGTCACATGGTCTACAGCGTCATCCCAGGAGGCGGGGCTACGTTCAGAAGAGAGAGATGCGTCACTTAAACTACGGCCGGGGTAAGTCTAAACTTTTTTTTCCCTGCAGGATTCCCGCAGCGGACACGCCTCACCAAACCTGCGCCACTATTTGGTGCGGTTTTGCTGGCAGAATTCCCTGCGGCTCCCAGGATAAGCTGTGTAGTTTTACTCAGCATATCCGCCTAGTGTGTCCCTTATGATGTCGCTCCTGGAGCTGCTGCCGGTCTCTAAATAGGCAGTTGGTCCAGTAGAATTTGGAATTATTTTTTTTTGTGAACCAGCTTAAAAAAATACAAAACTTTGGTGTTAGGGCCTGTTCACATCACTGTTCGCTTCCGCTCCGGGGTTCCTTCTGAGGTTTCTGTCGGGTGAACCCCGCAACGTAAAGTAAAAGTGATAGCACAGCTTCCGTTTGCATCACCATTAGCGCAGTCGACTGCGCTATTAATTCCGTCCGAAAACCAGCCGGAATGGTGACGAACGGAAACCATTAGCGATGTTTCCGTCACCATTGAGATCAATGGTGACTGAAACGGAAGCTGTGCTGTCACTTTCACTTTCCGTTGCGGGGTTCACCCGACAGAAACCTCAGAAGGAACCCCGGAACGGAAGCGAACAGTGATGTGAACAGGCCCTAACACAAAAGTTTTGTATTTTTTTAAGCTGGTTCACAAAAAAAAATAATTCCAAATTCTACTGGACCAACTGCCTATTTAGAGACCGGCAGCAGCTCCAGGAGCGACATCATAAGGGACACACTAGGCGGATATGCTGAGTAAAACTACACAGCTTATCCCGGGAGCCGCAGGGAATTCTGCCAGCAAAACCGCACCAAATAGTGGCGCAGGTTTCGTGAGGCGTGTCCGCTGCGGGAATCCTGCAGGGAAAAAAAAGGTTTAGACTTGCCCCGGCCGTAGTCCTGGTGACGCATCTCTCTCTTCTGAACGTAGCCCCGCCTCCTGGGATGACGCTGTAGACCATGTGACCGCTGCATCAGTCACATGGGATGAAACGTCATGACAGGAGGCCGAGCTGCGCTAAGAATAGAGGATCGCGTCACCAGGACTACGGCCGGGGCAAGTCTAAACTTTATCAATTTAAAAAAGTACCTTTTTTTTCTTCTCTTGTGTGATTTTTGCGGCAGAATCGCAGCATTTCCGCAACAGAGGAGCGGCGATTCCATAGAATACATTGACATGCGACTTAAAAAGCCAAAGTCACACTGCAGGTCCATTATTTTTGCAGCGTGTGGATGAGATTTGTTCAAATCTCATCCACTCTGCTGCGACTGTGATACGCTGCGGATTATCCACAATAAAATGTGTTGCATAAAATCCGCAGTGTTCATGCCTAGTGTGTTCCTACCCTAAGGCCGGATTTACACAAGCGTGTGCTTTTTGCACGCGCAAAAAACGTGGCATTTTGCGCATGCAAAAGGTCCATAACAGCTCCGTGTGTCAGCAGCGTATGATGCGCGGCTGCGTGATTTTCGCGCAGCCGCCATCATTATGACACTCTGTTTGTATGTTTGTAGCACGCGGTGCTTTTCTAATTTCATTCATAGTTTATACGGCTGCGGAAGTGCTGAGCGTGATTTTCACACACCCATTGACTTCAATGGGTGCGTGATGCGCGAACAATGCACCAATATAGGACATGTCGTGAGTTTTACGCAGCGGACACACGCTGTGTGAAAATCACTGACAGTCCGCACGGCACCATAGAGTAACATAGATCCGTACGAGGCGCGTGAAAATCACGCACGTTGCACGGACGTATTACACGTTCGTCTGAATAAGCCCTAACAATAAGGCCCAGTTCACAGAGTTTTTGGGCCTTGATATTGACTCGGACGCTGCGTCAGAATCAGCACCAAACCACTTCCAAAACCGCCTCCCATTGATTTAATCTGAAATCAATGGGAGCCAGTCGCGGAAAAAAGAAAAAGCAGCACGTCCTTTCTTGTCGCGGTTCTGCCTCTGACCTCCCATCTAAATCAATGGGAGGCAGAAAATGCATTTTTCGCTGCGTTTTTTGTCTGCTGTCCTCAATCGCCGCGAGCAAAAAACGCAGCAAAAAAACGCGGCAAGATAGTGTGGGCAGGTCAAAATCTGCCTCAAAATTCTTTAAGGAATTTTGAGGCAGATTTTTTTTTGCCTGCAAAATACTGTGTAAACAGGGCCATACATAAACAACACTTTGAGATAATTTACTCACTGTGTGTCAGAAGAGCTGCTCCCACTCCAGTCCTCTTCCGGCGATGTCTTCCAGGGGAGGTCTTCGGTCCAGACGTCCAGTCCTTCACCTCCAGCCAGGCTCCAGGTAAGTTTTGTCCATGTGTGTCCGCGGCTGCGCGCGCTTCGTTCGCGGGTGCGCGCGCGGCCGGTCGCGGGTGCGCGCGCTTCGTTTGCGGGTGCGCGCGCGGTCGATCGCGGGTGCGCGCGCGGACGGTCTCCAGTGCGGGCGTTCGTGGATGCGCGCTCGCGAGTGCGCACGCGCGGCAGTTTCATTGTGCGCGAGATCGGGTGCGCGCGCGGGCGGACGGTTTGACGGCCCCCCATGACGAGGGGAGGGGGCCCGCAGCAGCAGCAGCAGCAGCAGCTCACGACATTCTTTTGGTGAAAAAAACGGGCCCCATTGCAGGGGCCCGTTTTTTCCTACCAAAAGAATGTCGAGGCAGTTGCCGGGCCCCCCTTTCAATTAGTTTTGGCCGGGCCCCTCACACCACTACCCCTAATACCCCCCTGATGGCGGCCCTGCTCCTGCCCATATATACTTTCGTAATCAGGGGCGTAGCTAAAGGCTCATGGGCCCGGGTGCAAGAATTCAGCTTGGGCCCCCCTACCCCTCCCCAACACCACCACCACCATCATCATCAGACCCCTTCGCGCGCCTATGCCCAGACGCCTTGCCCAACAGCCCCCATAGTATAATGCCCCCACACAGTATTATGCCCCATAACGTATAATGCCCCTCCATAACAGCCCCATACTGTATAATGCTCCCCATATCAGCCCCCCATACAGTATAATTCCCCCATATCAGCCCCCCCATACAGTATAATTCCCCCATATCAGCCCCCATTCAGTATAATGCCCCACATCTTATCAGCCCCCATGCAGTATAATGCCCCCCATATGTGCATAATAGAAAAATAGCATAATTACTTACCTATCCCCGTTCCCACGCCAGGTGGAGGATCCTTCGCCTCCTCCGGTGTGTGCTATGAGTGACTCAGCGCAGGCAGGCGCGATGATGTCGCTACATCCCGCCAGCCTGTGTCGAGCCGCTCAGGGCACAGTGAATGCTGGATCAAGGAGATGTCAGCTCCTTGCTCCAGGATTGAATGGAACCGGGACCTCGGTGAGTGACTCGCGACCCCCCGGAGGTCTTCACACGAAACCCCAGGGGGACGCGACCCACAGTGTAGGGATGTCACGATACCAAAATTTGGACTTCGATACCGATACTTCGTTTACAGTAATAAAAAAAAAAAGTTCTTTCGTTTTCTAAAGGCACGAGGTGTGATGATGAATTTTCAATGTGCCTCACATTAATAGTAATTAATCCCATCATGTTTCTCAGTCATAATGGGTTAATGTGTGAGGTACATGATGGGGTTAATTACTATTAATGTGAGGCACATTGAGGTTAAATTCATCATCGCACCTTGTGCCCCACAATAAGTGATAGAAAGCATGGTTTATTTTATTTTTTTACAGTGCACACATCATAAATGACGCAGATAAATTGTTGTGCAGGTTATTACGGCCGCACCAATACCCAATATGTGTATATTTTATGTGTTGAGACTTATTTTAATGTTTATTGTAAAAAAGGTGTATGTGTATTTTTTTAATTTAACATTACTTTGTGTTTACTTTATTTTTAAACTTTAATGTACTGGCATATATCTATATTACAGTACATTAGCCTGTGTACGGATAGTACACAGGCAGTTGTTAGGACATACC
Organism: Rhinoderma darwinii; assembly: GCF_050947455.1. Classification (NCBI taxonomy): domain Eukaryota; kingdom Metazoa; phylum Chordata; class Amphibia; order Anura; family Rhinodermatidae; genus Rhinoderma; species Rhinoderma darwinii. The sequence goes on along the minus strand of NC_134697.1, from coordinate 48,046,925 downwards.
TAGGTATGTCCTAACAACAGGAAATATGGTAGGACAGCCCTGGGGTCCTTCAATGGACCTGGGCTGTCTGCCCATATATGGTATGTCCCTCAATCGCGTCACAGAGATTCCTGTGATGCGATGCAGGGGCATCCCCCCTTCTCACTTTCCCCTGAATGCTGCAGTCCGCTTTGATCGCAGCATTCAGGGGAATAGCGGCGGAGATGAGAGGTTTCTCTGATCTCTGCCGTTATAGAGCGGGGCTGCGGTTGTGTAATAGAGCCATTGCTCCGCTCCTGACAGGAAGTGCGTCAGCATGAGGTCATGCGGCCGGCGCTGCACTAATGAGCGGCGGTTCAGGCGCTGAAGACAGAACATGGGGGTTTTTTGTAGCGCGCCCGCCACGTCCTGTCTTCAGTGCCGCAGATCATTAGTTCAGCACTGGCCGCATCTCTTCATCCTGACGGCGCGCACATGTCAGGACTCAGGAGCGGGGCAGTGACTGTATTACACAGCCGCAGCCCCGCTTTCATACACATGTGTACTATACTGTATTGTGTTGGATTGTGCAGTTTGCGGTGAAGAGAGCAGGGAGGGCTGTGATTTAACGCCCCCCCCTCTCCACCGCAAACAGCACAATACAACACAATACATTACAAGGCATCACAACACATTACAATACAACACATTACATCACAATACATTACAACACAACACAGACTGCAGCTTACCTGGAGTCCTCCGCACCGACTCTTCCACTCCACTGTCCGGAAGACGTGTCACGTGACAGCACGGTCACATGGTACACTAAGTGTACCATGTGACCGTAACCAGCAAGAGATTTTTTTTGGAAGCCTGCTGTATGGCAACGGGGGAATGCTTTTAATGTCGCTGGCAGGTGCTCTTTGTAGCTTGTGATGAACTGCTTTAGCGGAGCTCTTGTCTCACGCGGCCATCAGCTCCGGTGGCCAAACCATGCCCCCAATTTTGTGTTTTTTCAGCTGGAATTCCCTGTTGCCGTCAGGGTGGATACGCTGTGTACCTTTACGCAGCGTATCCGACATGTGTGATCACACTCTAGATGGGGCGGTTTCGGGGACGCACCTCAGCTGCTGTTGACCTAGTTTTGAAGAAGAAGCGGTTTATGTTATTCAATTGACATAAGACAATGATCACACACAGTTTTGGTGCAGTTATTTCAACCAAACACAGAAGTGGACACAAAAGAAGAGCGATGCATCAGCGATTTTTTTTTTATATTTATTTATTTTTCTTCCCTATGGATCCACTTTTTACTTTGTCTCAGTTTTTTTTATTACAAAGATTGCCACAAAAACTGCATCAAAACTGTGCGATCCTGGCCTAGTGCTACCGATTCCTCTTTTAAAAAAAAAATAAAATAGAAAATGAAATGTTATGAAACAGCTAAAGTGTGTATGAGTGAGTTTCCTGTCCTGCCTTAAAACACTCATCCTGTGAGATAATGCTTTAATATGGATACAGAACTCCTCAGCAGTTTTAATGTTCTTTAAATTTACAGCAGGGGGCACTGTTATTTTATTTATGTTTTCATGTTGCACAAATATACGTAGTTTTGTGTTGTTTATAGTGTTTCTTCTTTCATATTTTATCCACTAAAATCTGACTGAGAACACAGCCTGAGGTGAGGATGAATGGCATGGGTATATTTGGTATCACGTTCCACATCTAGGTGGTGCCAGGATAACAGCTCCACGTCTGTAGCAAGTAATCCATATGTTACAAAAAATGTGCAAAGTCCGGCACTCATCCAAATTTAGATATAAAACAGCATTTCAACTTGGTTAAAGCAAGTAAAAAAAAGTTGATTCCTAGGAATGACGCTTACGCGTTTAAACTGAAGAGATCTTAATCATGAGAATCTTAGGGTATGTGCACACACACTATTTACGTCCGTAATTGACGGACGTATTTCGGCCGCAAGTACCGGACCGAACACAGTGCAGGGAGCCGGGCTCCTAGCATCATACTTATGTACGATGCTAGGAGTCCCTGCCTCGCTGCAGGACAACTGTCCCGTACTGTAATCATGTTTTCAGTACGTGACAGTTGTCCTGCAGCGAGGCAGGGACTCCTAGCATCGTACATAAGTATGATGCTAGGAGCTCGGCTCCCTGCACTGTGTTCGGTCCGGTACTTGCGGCCGAAATACGTCCGTCAATTACGGACGTAACTAGTGTGTGTGCACATACCCTTACAGTCAACACTTCAGTATAATGAGCGGGACCTCACTCGAACAGGATCTCGCTCGTTTAACCCTTTTGCAATAGCAACCACGGCATCTAAGCCATTAGAATGCGATTGCAGGGTGCCGATGGTCATCATGGCAGCCTGGGGGCCTAATGAAGTCCCCCACGTCTGCCATCTTTGTATGGTTAAGCCCTGCTGGAAGCAGGACTTAAAGAGGCTCTGTCACCAGATTTTGCAACCCCTATCTGCTATTGCAGCAGATCGGCGCTGCAATGTAGATTACAGTAACGTTTTTATTTTTAAAAAACGAGCATTTTTGGCCAAGTTATGACCATTTTTGTAGTTATGCAAATGAGGCTTGCAAAAGTCCAAGTGGGTGTGTTTAAAAGTAAAAGTCCAAGTGGGCGTGTATTATGTGCGTACATCGGGGCGTTTTTAATACTTTTACTAGCTGGGCGTTGTGTATAGAAGTATCATCCACTTCTCTTCAGAACGCCCAGCTTCTGCCTGATCACGCTGTGACGTCACTCACAGGTCCTGCATCGTGTCAGACGAGCGAGGACACCGGCACCAGAGGCTACAGTTGATTCTGCAGCAGCATCAGCGTTTGCAGGTAAGTAGCTACATCGACTTACCTGCTAACGCCGATGCTGCTGCAGAATCAACTGTAGCCTCTTGTGCCGATGTGGCCGACACGATGCAGGACCTGTGAGTGACGTCACAGATCTGCACTGCCAGAAGCTGGACGTTCTGAAGAGAAGTGGATGATACTTCTCGTCAGAGCGCCCAGCTAGTAAAAGTATTAAAAACGCCCCGATGTACGCACATAATACACGCCCACTTGGACTTTTACTTTTAAACACACCCACTTGGACTTTTGCAAGCCTCATTTGCATAACTACAAAAATGGTCATAACTTGGCCAAAAATGCTAGTTTTTTAAAAATAAAAACGTTACTGTAATCTACATTGCAGCGCCTATCTGCTGCAATAGCAGATAGGGGTTGCAAAATCTGGTGACAGAGCCTCTTTAATAGGTGTCAGAATCGCGATTTACTGCAATACATTAGTGTAAGCGATCCACCAATCGTTGTAAAAACTGTTTAAACTGGGTTTTATGAAATATATATTAAAATATAAAAAAAAATATTAGTTAAAAAAACCTTTTCCCGTTTTCCCCCAAAAGCAATAAAAAAATAAATACAAATGAACGTAAATGGTATCGCCGGGTCCGTAGAATCGCCAGAATCGCTGTTTTTTGTCACCTCATCTCCCACATAAAAAAGGAATAAACAGAGATCAAAAAATCTCATGTACTCCAAAATAATACGAATAGAAACTACAGCTTGCCCTACAAAAAAGAAGCCCTCATTCCGCCAATTGACGATAAAATAAAAAAAAGTTATGGGTCTCAGAATATGGCAACACAAAACTATTTTTTTTCTTAACAATTAGTTTTTTTCTTGTACAAGAAGTGAAACATAAAACTTGGTATCGCCATAATCGTATTGACCCGATAAAATGAACATGTCGTTTTTACAACACGGTGAACACCGAAAAAATTTAATTCCCAAAAATGGAGGAATCACTGTTTTTTCCCATTCCACCCCACAAATAATTTTTTACCAGTTTCCTAGTGCATTATATGGTACAATAAATGGTGCCTTAAAAAACTACAACTTGTCCCACACAAAAAAGGCCCTCATAGGACTTTATCGATGGAAATATAAAAATGTTAGAGATTTTAGAAGGTGGGGAGGAAAAAACAAAAATTAAAATCCAAAAAATGGCTGCTGCGGGAAGGGCTTATAGGGGATTTCCAGGGAGACATAATTTTTGCGGTGGGCAGTGCACGAGCACGGAGTTATCTGAAAGGACACAAAGAAAATGGGGTGGGCATTGAGTGCTCGTGCGCTAACTGTCCCGAAAGGGGCGAGCAGCACACGAGCACGGAGGAATAGCATGAAAGCGAAGTAAATGGTGCCGGCATTGAAACATAAGCAGAGAAGGAACGGGGCAGGCATTGAGGAGACTGTGGACCAATAAGATGCCTCAAAACCAGGTCTACGTCAGAAGTCCCGGGTTTGAGGCATCCTATTGGTCCACAGCCTCCCCAATGCCCGCACCATTCATTCTTTGCTTATGCTTCAATGACTGACCTGTGTCAATACTCAGTGAGGTATCGACACAGGTCTGTCTGCATAATAACGGTTGTGCATGAGCGTGTGTCGAAGTAAAAAACCACTTGACTAAAAAGCAGAACTTCAGGCCGGCCAGACGTAGGGGAAATAGGAACAAATGTGTTCCAATTTTTGACAATTTATATTATGAAGTTTATTTAATTTAGTCATAGAGTATAAGTACAAAAATGCTGAATCCCTGGAAAACCCCTTAAACATACATCCAAAATGTGTTGTGACCAGGGCCTAATACAGTTCTGTCTGCCTGCAGCTACCACTAGGGGGAGCTGATTGCATATAGATTTATACAGCTTCCTATGTACTCAATAATAAATCCATCTTTAGTAATCGCCTATGCTCTACTTGTTAGATTTGTATAATTTAAGGTCTCATTTACATTACGTTTTGTTTTTTGTGGCTTTAAAAAAATGTACATAAAAACTGCAATTCAGTAGCGTATGTTTGACAATTACTTTCCTTTTAAGAAAATGTATACTGAATTGCGTATATGTTTTGACAGGAAGGTATTGAATAGCGTAGCAGGTAAAAACCAGTATCCATTTTTACCTGGATTTTGTTTGCTAAACACACAGTATGACAAAAGTACACTTTTGCCATATATTTGGCCCATACAAAACTATGGGTGCGATACAGGATATGATTGGATACATTTTATTTTATTTTTAAACAAACATACTGTATACTTTAAGGCTGAATGCACACAGTGCGTATTACATGCGGTTTTGCTTATTCTCCCACCTTCGTTTATGCTCACTTTAGCCAATTTAGCTTTGTGGTTAATACCTTATATCTCTGTTAATCCAGAACAGTGTTTCTCCATGTTTTTGAGCCAAGTACCCCCTACTCAAATAACATCAAAGTTCCACCAAGGATGTGATCGTGTGCTGTACTGCACTTGAAAGACACTACAGCAGGACAACGTGAGTACCCCCTAAACATATGATATGTACTCCCTGGGGAATAAGTACCACATTTTAAGAACCTAGACCTTAGAACAGGGGCGAACAACACTTCTAGTGCAAAGGCCACGTTGTCAGATTGTACCACTCCCAAGGGCAGAAATAGAACTTAAAAGTGAATTCCCATCTGAGACATTTATGGCAAATCAATAAGATATACCACATATGTCTAACGGGTGTTGGTTCAACTTTTGGTAATCCCACCTATTGGGAGAATACAGAAACAAACCACAATGGAGAGCAATATGCATGTATTGGCACAAGTCTACAGTACCTCCTCATCTCCTCCTTTCTGGAGTGCTGAACAGGAGATCACGGGACCCAAATTCTCCCAATAAAAGGGGGTCTTAGAGATGGACTCCTCATCAGATATTTGTCATTTAACTTAGTGTGTTCTGCTATACTACTCAGACAAGGATTTCTGGGTATTGAAAAGCCCTCCATTTGTTTGCCCATGGCACCCTTGCTACTCTTGGCAACTATAGGAATTATAATAAATAAATCCTATGTACATATAAAAACAGAAACCTGTAATTTGTCTTACTTTCAGACCAACAAAATGCAGTCATTCTAAAAACACTACACCAGTAGCCGGCCAGTATCACACACACAGAGTTTTTGACTGAGTTTGAGCCAAAGCCAGAAGTGGAACCGAAAGGAAGGAAAGTTATAAAGAGAAGACTGATGGATCTCCTTTCTTTTGTTTCTATTCCTGTGTTTGGCTGAAAATATTGGGGAATATTTATCAAAACTGATGCCACGGAAAAGTGGAGTAGTTGCCCATAGCAACCAATAAAATTGCCTCTTTCATTATTAAAACAGCCTCTGAGAAATGAGAGCTTGAACCTGATTAGTTGAGATAGGCAACTAGTCCACTTTTTTCTTTGCACCAGTTTTGATAAATTTCCTCCACTGAACCAAAAACGGCATCAAAACCGTGTGTGGTCCCAACCTTTGGCTGGAATCATACATAAATTGCATGTAAGGGTATGTGCACACGGTAGCTGGCTTTTACGTCTGAAAAGACAGACTGTTTTCAGGAGAAAACAGCTGCGTCGTTTCAGACGTAAAAGCTCCTCCTCGCATTTTGTGAGGCGTCTTTGACGCTCGTAAATCTTGAGCTGCTCTCCATTGACTTCAATGAAGAATGGCTCAAATTACGTTGCAAAGAATTGCCCTGCACTTCTTTGCCGAGGCAGTCATTTTACGTGTCGTCGTTTGTCAGCTGTCAAACGACGACGCGTAAATGACAGGTCGTCTGCACAGTACGTCGGCAAACCCATTCAAATGAATGGGCAGATGTTTGCCGACGTATTGTAGCCGTATTTTCAGACGTAAAACGAGGCATAATACGCCTCGTTTACTTCTGAAAATAGGTAGCGTAAACCCAGCCTAAGGCTGGATTCACATGAACGTGTATTGCGTCCGTGCGGGCCGCGTGGTTTTCACGCGCCACACACAGACCAATACAAGTCTATGGGGCAGTACAGACAGTCCGTGCTTTTTGCGCAGCGTTTGTCCGCTGCGCAAAAAGCGCGAGACGGTCAATATCTCCGCGTATTTTGCACATCACGCATCCATTGAAGTCAATGGGTGCGTGAAAACCACGCAGGTCGCACGGAAGCACTTCCGTGTGAACTGCCTTTTTCGTGCACCAGTTGTCAAAAGGATGAATGTAAACAGAAAAGCACCGCGTGCTTTTCTGTTTACAAACATCCGAATGGAGTGTCATAATGATGGCGGCTGCTCGAAAAGCACGCAGCCGCGCATCATATGATGCTGCCTCACGGAGCAGGTAAGTGGCTTTTGCGCAGGCAAAACGCCGCGTGTTTTGCGTGCACAAAAACGCCACGCACGTCTGAATCAGCCCTAACAATTCATTCTATTTAGTCTATGAAAGCTAGTTAATCACAGTGTGAATGCCAAATTTCCAGTTAACTGTAAGTCGGTAATAGCCGGGACTGAGCTTTAGTGACTCACAGAAATAATAGTGCACAGATAAGGAAAACAATCTCAATTCATCTGCAAGATCTGGTACAGCACATTTATTACTAAATACATGACTACAATTTTAAAAATCACAAAATACCATATGGATTTGGCAATTGCCTACTACTCATCCACTAACCTCACTATTCCATTATTCTGCAAGAAATGTATGATTCGGTTAAGCCTTACAATGTGCTATAGCGGCACGTTGCGAAACTATTATTAAAGAACATTAGAAAGCGGACTGATAAATATAAGTGAGTTTTTCTTGAGCTGTCAAGTTATTAAAAAAGCTGTTTCTTAGTTATATCGGTTGCTGCTGGGTAATGACCAATATGGCTGTCATTTCATCTCTCACGTGGGTTGTGGTCACTCTGTATTCTCTATAGTCCTTTGCTGCTGAATGGGAGCAGGATGTGAGTTTGTTTTGCTCTAAAGAGATACAATAAAAATGTTAATGGAGGAACCAAGGGTTGATGCATGGAGAGAGGAGAGAGAGGAGAGAGAGGAGAGAGAGGGGAGAGAGAGGAGAGAGAGATTGGGGAGAGTGGGGAGAGGGGGGAGAGGGGAGAGACGAGAGAGAGGGGAGAGAGGAGAGGGGAGAGAGGGGAGGGGAGAGAGGGGAGGGGAGAGAGGGGAGAGAGGAGAGAGAGAGAGAGGAGAGAGAGAGGGAGGAGAGAGAGAGGGGAGAGAGATTGAGGAGAGAGAGGGAGCGAGGGGAGAGAGGGGACAGAGGGGAGAGAGAGGAGAGAGAGGAGAGAGAGAGGGGAGATATTCTTTGTAGTTTTTTTTACCACTTTAGCTAAATAATGAGAGTCCCCTAATATGTTTTTTGACAACCACTTTTAAAACCTAGGAACCACATGACTTACATTTTATCTAGGCAGGTATGAATTATAGGGAGGGCAAAAGGGGTAATTGCCCAGGGGCCTCCACTACCCAAGGTCTCTGCCTCCCAGTTTCCTTCACCACTTCCCAGGCAAAATTTGGGCGTTTGAAAAGTGTTGAAGTGTTCATCCAACAATATAAAGGTTTTGTGATGTTGCAGAAGAGGTGAGAATACTGCTTTTATTTATATTTATTACTAAGGGTCAGAGCTCTATTCTCCTTGTTTAGATAACCCATATGCCTGAATGATAAACTAGAAGAAATCTGGTGGATAAGCATTTATTGCAAAACCTACATATGTACCCAAAAGAAGGAGAGAGCACCCAAACAGATATATAAATGATATCTTTATTATATATTTTATTAAGTAACAAAAAGTATCAAAAATAGTTAAAAATGAGAGAGCAAGAGGGACAAGATGGAAACAAATATGTCCAAAGACACAGAAAAATGGTACCTCTCCACGTCTATACCCAAAATCACGACCTAGTGCATATACACATATAACCAGATAATATAAGTTATAACATATCTGTTCCTAAAAATGATGTGCACAGATGGAAAACCCCCAAAGAATGAGGATATCAGGGTGGGTGCAAGCGAAGGGGTGTCTAATAAATAATAAGTGCAGGAGGATCAACTGATCCACAAAAGGATCTACCTGTACCCTAATAAGCATGCAACCAATCTATGATGCCAAGCCTTTGTTACCTAGCCCATGAGAAGAGAAAATAGCGTGTGTGTGTATATATATATATATATATATATATATATATATACATATATATATCCATCTAAAGATATAAACTCTGTGCTATACACAAGCGGGAAAATACTTGTCAAAGACCTATGAGTATAATGAAGACTGACAACATACCATTGGCCATGATGGGAGAGTCTGGGATAGGAGAAGAGAATGCACCACAAAGCACGCCTTGACGCACTTTTCGCCTATGGCTTAGTTTATTGCTATACAAATCACCCAAATTGGGGATGACAGGGGAACAAAAACATGTCAGTTAGGTAAGTATATTTGAAAAAAAATGACTAACAAATTTTTCTCCCAAATAAGCACCTTTTAGATCCTGAAAAATAACACACATTATATATTACTCAGGCCTCCACCAACCTTGATTTGGCCCTTTATCTGGGTGACCGTTTCAGTATATGTAGCTATATACAGTATACTAAAGTGGTCACAGGACATTCTCGCTTTTTTTTTTTCTATGCTGCAAAAAGGCCTTTCTAGTTTCCTTTCACTAGTGAAAGCCTAACATGTGAAAGCATAAGTGTAAAACCATGCAAAAGAAGGTTATAAATGTGAAGGAGTACAATTGATAGTTAAGGTCTATCTGTGTACATTTTAAACGTAAGTAAACTTTTAAAAAAAACTTTGGACATGTCATATTGACATGTCAGAAGTTTTGATTGGTGGGAGTCTCACTTCTCAGACCTCCACCGATCAAAACTTCTGACATGTCGCTAAAACAAAGCTGCAAAAGTGCTCGAGTGAGCGCTGTGCTGCTTAGATTCTGATTGGCTTTCCTCAGAGTGGTGTATGGGCTCAATAGTAAGTCTATGAGTATGTACACCGCTCCAAGGAAAGCCTATGGCTTCTGGCACCTCATACACACGAGCACTTCTGCCTCTTCGTTTTAGTAATCAGTGGGGGTCTCAGTGATCGAACCACTACCAATCAAAACTTCTGACATGTCACTATGACATGTCAAAAGTTTTATAAAAGTTTAGTTACCCTTTAAGGCTGGCTGAAATGAAGTATGAGTTACAAAAAACACCTTGGATTTGGAAACATGATGATAATTTTATATTTGGAGGAAGCTGCCGCAGGTAAGGGCCTGTTCACATCACCGTTGCCCTTCCGTTGAGGGGTTCCATTTGGTTAACCCCTCAATGGAAAGGCAAACTGAAACATCTGCTTCCATTTCCCTCACCAATGATCTGGAAAACCACCTATCTATTAGCACCAACATCAAATTCACTCGGACTACATTTCTTACCTACCGCCCAACCCCCAAAAAAGGATGTGTTATTCTGGTCCCATAATGCATTTGAAGCCAACTGTTACAGTACACAGATTAGCTGTAGCGTATTAGAGACCAGGCATGGGTGAATCAGCTCAGGTCATCAGATTGTCACCCAATTTTCCACAGAACCTGATCAATATATGAATATGCAATGCTCCTGCCCGGGTATCACAGAAGTTCTTTACAATTCTTTAATCTTGAAGTAATAATTGTATAATACAGGTCACCGGACAGGCCAGTCACATGTAACAGGGGAGGACCACAGTGGTGAGAGAACAGAGAGAAGGGAGGTTATACTGTGGCTGGGCGGCGGGGGCGGATTTTGGATAACACTGAAGAATCATTGTGGCTGACACTGGGGGGCCATACTGCTGTTGGCAATATGTGAACAATGATTGACACAATGTTCCCACTTCCACTTCAAAATGAGGTTCTGAAGCAGCTGAGGTGTATATTGTAAAAAAAAAAATTACTGTCTGTGGTCTTTGTATGAGATAATCTGGTCTGACGTCTGCATCTAGCAGTATGGTCTGTGGCCTGTATAGAGGATAGAAGTCTGGTCTGAGGTCTGTATAAGGGGATAGCAGTATGGTCTGGGCTCCTGTATAGAGGATAGTAGTCTGGTCTGAGGTCTGTATAAGGGGATAGCAGTATGGTCTGGGGTCTGTATCGACGATAGTCTGGTCTGGGGTCTGCATTTAGGGAGAGTTTTTTCTAGCGTCTTTAATTAGGGGAGTCTAATCTGCAGTCTGTATTTATATAAGGAGTCTGGGATCTGTATTTGTTTAGGGGGCTCGTGTCTGTTAATAGAAAAAGTGCAGCAGTTGTCCATAGCAACTATCAAATTTCACCTACCACAGCCCTGGAAAAGTACAGCTGTGATCTGATTGTTTGTGGATATTCCCTCAACCCCTGTTCATCCTACCTTCAAAAAAATTTGATAAAAAGTGATAAAACAGTCACATGTTCTCCAAAATGATACCAATAAAAACTACAAGTTGTCCCGCGAAAAAAATGCACTCATAAAGCTGCATCGGTCAAAAAATAAAAAAGTTATGGCTCTTAAAATATGGCGACAGAAAAACAAATAATTTTGAAAAAAAACGTGTTTTTACTGTGTAGAAGAAAACATAAAAAAACCTATATAAATTTGGTATGGCCGCAATCGTAACGACCAGCTGAATAAAGTTATTATATTTTTTATACCACACGGTAAACGGCGTAAAATTAAGACGCAAATAAAATGGCGAAATTTCTGTTTTTTTCCAGTACCCCACTAAAACAAGTTAATAAAATACAACTTGTCCCACACAAAAAAGTCCTTATACAGCTATGTCGACGGAAAAATGTAATTGTTATAGATCTTTGAATGCGACGACGGAAAAACAGAAAAAATTGCTCGGTCATTACGTTTTAAAATACCTTTGGTATTAAGGGGTTAAAGGCTATGTAAATCTTTGAAAACTTTGTTTTATTAAAAAAATAATAAATTGCATCATGGTGTTTAATGCAACTTTATGTTGGTTTTAATTGTTTTTTATTATATATTTTTTTACTTTTGTGAGAACAGCTTCTATGTATCCTGTCAGATCAGTAGGACTGATGGATACGGTGTACGGTGTTCGGTGCTGCGTGTGTACACGTATGATCCAGCTGTTATCGATCACATCTAAGTTCATGACTTAGATGTGATCAATAAGTGGTGCATGCTGCGTGTCAGACACATGCAGGTCCCGTTGTCACCGAAGCCTTTAGTCCCACAGACCTGACGGATATGGATTTCAGCACAAGCTCCAACTTCAATGTATCCAGGTTACATAGAAGCTGTATCTCAAGAAGTACTTTTTTTTTTCAATAAAATTCAAAAGTTGCATTAAACACCATGAAACATTGTATATATATATATATATATATATATATATATATAAATAAATAAAAGTGTTCAAAGGTTTACATAGCCTTTAAGGACATTTCTAATAGCTGTCAAGTATACGTTAAATGCAGCATAAATCTCACATCAACTCGCCATATCTATCCTCTATGTAAAATCAATGGGGAATAAAACTAAATATTCTGCTGCCAGTCTGTGTACTGTGTACTTAGCTGACTTGAAAAGCATGATGGGACCAGTAGTTCCGCAAGTGCATAATAATCTACTTTACATAAATATCAATAGCATAGTTCAGCTATCAAATATATATCCTTTAAGATCTCAACATGATTTGAACACAAACCACCGATTAGAAAAGTTACTGGCACATGTATGAAACACAGCGAACTTGATAAATTATTCCGGTCAGATTTGCAGCCTCATGTATATATAAAAAAAAAGTTTTGCTTCTAGGACGTCACTGCATTCCTTTGTAAGGGAAAGTAAGCTGGGATTTCCCTGAAGTGAAGTGCAGCTGGCAGGAGCCTGGGAGGAAGTAGGAGGACTATATATACTACACCAGCAGACCAGTTAGAGCAGATTATTCAGAATGAACGGTAGCGTGCAAGTAACACTTCCAAGCCTCTCCATCTGGAGAGAGAAGACTGAAGGCTCAGTCCTACTCCAGCCAATATGGGACTTTGTCACATCGAAAGAACATCTGGTTAGATCACCTTTCTATCCAGTTATCTTCTCATTCACAGTCTACATGTTCTTCTGTCTTCCTTACTTGGCACTGGATTCTCTCTGCCACAAAATACCTGCTTTGAAGAAATACCAAGTACAGCCGAAGTCCAGACCTTCGTTGACGATGGTGCTACACTGCCTGGCACACGCCGTTTACAGCCACTTGGTATTTATATTTCCACTGACCATTGCTTACTGGTACTGGAGACCAGTATATTTGCCACTTGTGGCACCAGAACTGCATCGATTTCTACTGGACATTGTGGTCTGTCTGTTTCTATTTGACTTCCAGTATTTTGCTTGGCACTTAACGCATCACAAGATTCCTTGGCTGTATAAAACATTTCACAAGATGCATCACAAGTACACTGCCACCTTTGTGTTGGCTACACAATATTCCAGCGCCTGGGAGATGCTGTCCCTTGGATTCTTTGCTAATGTCAGCCCCATCCTGCTGGGTTGTCATCCAATGACTGAAATGGCCATCTTCATCATCCATATCTACCTGTCTGTGGAAGATCATTGTGGTTATGACTTGCCCTGGTCCACACACAGGTTAATACCATTCGGTTTATGTGGTGGACCAAATCATCACGATCTCCATCATGAAAAGTTTGTGTCTAACTATGCACCTTACTTCACTCACTGGGACAAGCTCTTCAATACATTAGCACAAAAGACAGCGAAGAAACCGAAATAAACTTGCAACTGTATTCAGGACTAAGCCAATGGTCAGAACTTGACCTTGATTTCACTTGAGGACCAAATGGGTAGATAGACCACGCTCCATATTTGTGACTATCTCTTTAAAGATGCATGGGCAGTTGATGGCCCTGAAACCATATCTTGTGCCATCTACCTGATCTTCGTCCATCAAGGCTGAACGATCAGTAAATGCTACAGCAACTGGGCCGTGTACCATCGACCTGCTCCTTGTCCACAAAGGCTAAATAGACAGTAAATGATGCAGCAACTGAACGTTGCACTTCAAGAATGAGTAACCATGAACAGTAGGATGAACTTCATCTGCATCACATGTACATGCATCTTATATGTACAATATTTATTGAGCAAAGAACTGTTCACATCGGTAAAAAAGGACTTTTAGTATTAACCCCAAGTATTTATTTATTTATTTATTTTTTGTGTATTAGCACGATAATAATTTTATTCTATGCAGTTTAATGCATACATTCATTTCAGACTGATAATTTATGACATAGAAATGCTATATGTCATTTTGAATAACTGTAATGTGAAAAATGATGATACTAATTGTATAAAGTTATTGGTTAAATAGGACCATGCAGTAAGTTATTGTCAGTGAATAGTGGGATAAAGAATGTAAAAGGATTAAGAATATAAAAGGTAAAAGTAATTGTTGATAAACTGTTTGCGCATGTGTCATTTAGGTTGACAGTATTAGAAGTGCAGATGTAGCAGATTTGCCATTGCTTTTGTTTTCTGCATCGTGACAGCTCAAATGATATAACACATGATGACGCAAAAGAATTCTGTCAAATGACAAACTCATCTCTGCTGCATCTGTCAATACTGTGAAGGAAATAGATGAAGGAGGGGTATATTATATTTATTTATGTAAAGGGTCTACAAAGTGTCATGAGAAAGGTATCAGGAAAGTATTAGGAAAATTGTAATAAAATGTTTGATAACAATAGAAAGATACGCATGGATTAAATAATAAGAATAATTTGCTGGATAAATTATTTTTTTTGCATGAGGAAAATGTGCAGATTTAACTGGATTAAACTTTTGCGCTGAATGCAGCTGGTTGTGTTCGCTCACAATACTGGAGAAGTATGCTATATATTTTTGTGCTAGTGAAGTGTTGTAAATTATAAATGGTGCTTTTGTTACAATGTATAAATTTTATATATTTATATTGTCAATGAACAATCATTATTAAACTCAGATTTTTAAAAAAAAAAAAACCAGCTAAGATTGGACCTCTGTCTGTACATATGGGTGAAAAGTTTTGGTATTTATATTTATAAAACAGGTCATTCACTAGTATGCATGATATAATATGCATACATTGCCCTATCATTACCATTTAAAGGGGTATTCCCAGAATGGAAAATTATCACCTATCCACAGGATAGGTGATAAGTGTGATCAAGGGGGGCCCCACCACTGGGACACCAACAATCACTAGAACGGGGGTCCCAAGCCCTCGTACCTCCTCACTGCACCCCCACAGTGAGGAGGAGCTTGAGTGGAACGGGGGACGAGCATGCCCCCTGATGCTCCATTCGATGTCTCTGGAGCTGATGGAGATCACTGAGCGCTGCAGTCGGCTATCTCTGTCTGTCTCAAAGACTTTGAATGGAGAGACACCTGCATGTTCATTCTCCATTCCATTCAAAGTCCTCCTCCCTGCAGTCGTGTAGTGAGGGGAAATGGGGGATTTGGGACTTCAGTTCTAGTGATCGTTGTCCCCTACAGTATCCTGTGAATAGGTAATCATTGTCCATTATGGAAATACCCCTTTAGGAAAGGAAAGGCAAGCACCCCTCAGTTTTATCTTTTCATATTTTGTTGGCCTGTAATATGTCAGAGGGGATAGCTCAGTGGTTAAGAGCATTAAACCAGGGGCAACAGCTGCATGGACTTTGTATGTCCTCCACTATTCTTGCATGAATGTGTAAACTATGGGGAATAATAGAATAATATTAATGAAGTTGAATATATAAGATAGTTTTCAAGCAGCTGTGTTCCCGGACTTCCCCAAAAACATGCACATAGGCCAAGCGTGCATGTTGTTTCAGCAGGCAAGGGAGATAAACGACTGACAGACAGTGCTGCTACCGCTTATCTCTGGGGGAAAACCAAAAGATCAGGTACCTTTACGATCCAACCAGTATGATCCTTGATAACCCTTGGATCTGGGAACATTCAGGCTGTCCCAAAACATTCGATTTGTGACAGATCGTATCAAAATTGGTGGGATCTGCCAACAAATATCTAGTACACATATGGCCAGCGTAACTTTATTACAATGACCTTAAGTAAAAATTTAATTCGATTACTGTGACTGGCAACCAGCTGGCATTTCACTAAACAAACTGTCTTCTCTTCAATATATGCATCTGTCAAGCACACGACCATAAGGGTTTTTACTGTCCCTAAATGCGGATCCGCAAATCCAGATGCACATCCGTAGCCGTCCACAATTGTGGAAGCACCCATAGACTTCTATGGGCGAGTTCGTGACACAATAGAATAGGACATGTTCTATAGTTTGAGGATAATTTCTACAGCCCGGACACACATCCGTAAATATACTGAAAGGTTTCCATGGCCTATAGAAATGAATGGGTCCGCAATTTCATCCGTAAATACAGATTCCGTAATTACGGATGAAAACTATGGTCGTGTGCATGGGACCTAACCGTTAGGCCTTATTCACACGAACGTATAATACGTCTGTGCTATGCGCGTGATTTTCACGCGCGTTGCACGGACCTATGTTAATGAATGGGGCCGTTCAGACTGTCAGTGAATTTCACGCAGCGTATGTGCGCTCCGTGAAACT
Organism: Rhinoderma darwinii; assembly: GCF_050947455.1. NCBI lineage: Eukaryota > Metazoa > Chordata > Amphibia > Anura > Rhinodermatidae > Rhinoderma > Rhinoderma darwinii. The sequence goes on along the minus strand of NC_134697.1, from coordinate 48,030,463 downwards.
CATGACATGTCCTATATTTGCCCGTGTCTCGCGCTGCACACACCCTTTGAAGTGAATGGGTGCGTGCAAATCGCACTCGGCACACGGAAGCACTTCCGGGTGCCACGCGTGATTCGCGCAACAGTAGTACAAACAATGAATAAAACCAGAAAAGCATCATGTGCTTTTCTGTTTGTAAACATAAAACCAGAGTGTCATCATGAAGCCGGCTGCGTGAAAATCACGCAGCCACACACCATGTGCTGATGACACACGGACCTTTTGCGCACGCAAAATGCAGCGTTTTTTTGCGCGCGCAAAATGGACACGTTCGTGTGAATAACGCCTTAGACTAACATCTCTACTCTCTCAGTCATTACACTGTTTACCTGTGCTCTCAGAGCTCTCTTACTTGACAACAAAGTTATCAACAATGCTGGATCATCAGACATTTCAGTTCTCATCTCCATCTACCAACCTATTTATGATCTTCGCTCTGCCAATAATTTACTGCTAGAGAAGAGCGAAACAATTCTAAACAAATCAAATGTAATCTGAATTTCCCAAAAGTTTCAAATTCTGTAAAATCTGTAGTAATTTTGGTTCGCAGCACACAAATTGTTAAAATGGCGGCCACTGGCCGCTATTTCACATAATAGAAAAAGATATAGAGCAGAAGAGGAGATAGAAAAAAACAAAACATACTACATGGTCTGCCCTCTAGCGTCCTCCTCCTCTGCTGGCCTCCTGAGATAACATTGATTTATCCCATGTGACATGGGACAAAACTCATCATCTCATTAGACCGGCTGCTATGGAAGACCAGGGGAGGTGAGTAGGTTATTTTTTTTATTTTAGAGTTAGTATCGCAAGTACACCAATTGGCCTGATTGAATCTCTGATGTCTTCTAGGACTGATTTGCGGTGAATATATTCGGACCGACTCTAATTGGACAGCCAATTCGATAGATTGGGAAAGTCGCACATCTTTATTTACTATTCTCATCCTCCCTCATTAAATCCTCTCACTTCCGTCTGCAAACCTCCTCCCGTGCTGCAGCCACCCTAAGGAACTCACTGCTTCGAACCATTAGACTTGCTCCTAAAATTTTCGACTTTCAAGAGAACCTATCACTAGATTTTAGTCTACTAAACCATTAGCATGTTGTTAAACTGCTGGGGTTTAATGTCCTAAACTTGCCCCTCTAAAAACTGTCCGTTTAGCATTTTGTCTAAAACAAAGTTATAATACAATTTGCGCTGTATTTAAACTACCAGAGAAGAGTCTTGAGATCAGGCCAACGGTCTAATAATAATGATAATAATTTATTTATATAGCGCCAACATATTTCACAGCACTTTACAATTCAGGGGGTACATCGTACAGACAACATCAGTCTTATCTGTATCCTGCGCATGCTCAGTGCTCAGGTGAAGCCGAGGCCGATACTCCTGGACTTCTCAAGACTCCCCTCTGGTAATTTTACATACCACCCACACTGTATTGTAACTTATTGTTAGACAAAATGAGGGGCAAGTTTAGGAAGCAGTTTATCAACTAGTGGTTTAGTGCCCTAAAATCTAGTGACCTCTAGGTACCTTCTAGGCATGTTTTGAAATCTTTGTTTTCTCAAGGAGGCTTATGTTACATATCTTTTGCCTATAACCACAGTCTATGGCCTCCAGATAGCCTCACATGGTGACAGATATCTCTTCAATGTGCTATCCTCATTGCATCACTCTGCACTTGACTAAGGTATGCTTGGTATCCGCTGTACTGGGACCCTTCCACCATTATTCTTCTTAAATAACACACGACACCTAAAAATTGGCAAAAAGGCCACAGCCACACTCTCCCAGCTAGCCTTACATTTTTTTTTTTACCCTTTTAACCTCTTTCTTTTCACTACAATCAGTCCACTAACTACTGCTCCTCCAAACGACCTTGTCATGCACCCCCTGCATTACTCCTGTGTTTCTATTCCGGTGGGGGCCTACTTTATATCTGTGTTGGCTCATACTGGTTGGGTGACTGATTCATGTATATTTATTTATATTAGCTTATTGCCAATACAAAGGGCTGGTCCTTGTGTCATTTCTCTCATTATATTTAGATTGCAGACTCATATGGTCTCTCTTTTTCTAATTGTTTGTGGATGCTCACTTGTTCTCTTGTTTACTTGTAGTTGTTTGTTGCTTCCCTCAAGAGCTGCAAAATATGTTTACACTAGAAAAATGAGGCCGGGTTCACAACTGCGTTCGGGTTTCCATTGCTCTGCTACGTCATAGGAGCAAAACAATGAAAATATCGGAAGCATAGGATCCGTTGCATGACTTTAACAGTATATGTCGCATTAACTTTAGTGGGTTCCGTTGGGTCTCCAACGTGGTTTCCACCATCTTGTTGGACATAATAACGCAGCATGCTGCGCTATTTTGTCCAGCAAAGACAACGGAATCTGTGACGGAAGCCCCTAACAGAGCCTCCAATGCAGATGTGAACAGCCCCTGAAGGTTATTCTTATTACTTTTTGTAAAGTCAGGTTGACTAATTGTTGGAGCTTCCGATTTTGCATGACACCCTACATCACCTGATTCATACACCAACAATGTTCTAGGATAATGAGGACCGCACTGCTGAAAAACCTGACACTTGGAACTGGAAATTCCACTCATGAGTTCATCCTTGTAATGAAGTGATTTCCTGCATTTCACATCCTGAGTGAACATTTCCATTCAGTCAATTGTTAGCTGTCAATAATATGCAGCATCTATTTTATTTCAGGCTCTACCGGCTGTGCTGGAAAGGATGGATAATCCACAGGATCAGAACTGGATTATAGCATACATGCCGCAGCCTATTCCCAGGGAATGTTTAAGAGATCTCTTGGACTCACAAAAGAATGGGCTTTGCTCCCGGGTCTGTTCATTCTGCCAGCACAGTATCGTGTGCAAACTTGTGCAAGCACAGTGTCTATGCATGTGCAACTACACACCTTCTACCATACACACAACAGGAAAAACAGCCATTACTGAACCACAAGTGGCCCCCCAGATAAGAGGCTTTGGCTGTCATGAGTTTGTGGGGCACTGTGGCTGGCACTGTTATGGAGGCAATCTGTTTATTTAGGGTCATTTGGGGAAGCGTAAGCTGTATTTTAAAGGGCAGTACATAAGGCTAAAAAATTCTATAAGGTGCACAAAGCATTGTCACTGTGAAGTGGCTTTATTAGCTCCTGATATATATATATATATATATATATATATATATATATATATCCTATAAATGAGGACAATTAACATAGCATTGATATGAAAATATACAAAATATACTTTATTAGTGAACATATATTAGACAAAACTGAAGCATACAACGCAACATCGTGGTGTCCTACAAGGCAGGAAACATATGGGCATACAAAGAGTATATAAAATGTAGGCTACAAAGAAGTGACATCAAATACATGCTGCAAAAGTAATGGGCAGTTATGCCCGTGCATGAGATTGGAACTGGCTATAAAAAAATATATGAAATAGTAAATCAAAAATAGTATGGACGTTTGCACAATGTAGAGAACCTCAAAAAGGGGATAGAGAATTGAAGAAAGAGAAGCCAGACTTATGTAATTGATGGTATAAGCGGGGTCACTTACCCATGTTGTTACTCCTGCACCGTAGAGACACCAACCCTCCTGATATACTGGGGAGAGTATTATGCTATTGATTTCTTAAAGGTCTTTAACAGGAAGAAACATGGCTACTTTCTTCTAGAAACAACGCCACACATGTCGATGGGTTGTGTCTGGTATTGCATGAAATGTAATGCAACACACAACTTGTAGACAAAAGCAGCCAGCCATGTATTCTAATCCTGGGTTTTCCTTTCTTGAGCAGCGGTTGTCCTTTCTTAGACCCCTAATAGTAGTTTATAACCACTGCATACTGGGCACACCCTGTAAGACCTACCCTGAGCCAGTCATCTAGCCTTCACAATTTGGCCCTTGTCAAAGTCGCTTCCAACAAATCAACTTCAAGAACTGACCATACACTTGCTGCCTAATATATCTCTGTGTGTATATATATATACAATATGAAAAAGTGAAGCAAGTGTCGCACTCCCATTCTGAACTGAATATGAGGCTTTATTAACTCCGCCCTTGAAAAAAGCCAAATGAATACTTCTCACACTTGAGAGGCACAGTTCTTAAACTTGGTTCAAACTTAGTAGAGGCAGGTGAATAAAGACTGGCTAGCTCATTCTTAAGGACAGAGTCAAGGGCACTCCTCCCTGATACAGGGGCACGTCTTCTTTAAATAATCAGGCCATGGCTTGCTGCTGACTTGCTGCTCCAGTCACACTGTCTTACGTGGGGAGGCTAGTGCCTGTCACCCACCAACCACAGCTTGGCACAGTGGAGGTTCCTGCCCATCGCTCATGCTGAATACTCAACATGCAAAGAAGCTTCTGCCTGTCACCCACAACCAGCTTCTGGACACAAAGACTCTTAGGCCCTGTACTGGTGCCGCTAAGCACTACACAGCAGCTTGTTCTTCCTCAAGCATAACAGCTAGATCCTCCTCCAGCATAACACTTTATTCACAGCTTGCTAATGCCCACATACTGAACCCTAAACTAAAGGTGTTTTATGGACCAAACCCTGTCCTCACGTAGCCACGCTGGTCCCTTCCTCCCTGCTTCCTCCTGGCTGCCATCAAGATTACAAGAAAAGCCCACACTCAATTTCCATCAAAAGGCACACATAACTTTACAATAACGAGCCACCACAGTTATAACTTTTTTGTGGGTGGGATTTTGCCACAGCTTTCATTATTCCAGATGTACCAATTTTTTATTTATTTAAACCGCTATCAATCTGGAAATGGCCATAACTGGAAAACAGGTCGGCATGTACAATGACACCAACCACCGTAACAATTTTTCCGCCAGCTGGGACATTAACCCTAAACTTGCCCCTATTGTCATCAAGTGCCAAATTTATAATAAATGATGCAATGCATTTGCCTCTAATGCAATGTAAAACCTCTGTTAACACTTTGTAGACTTACAAGTTGTGCCAATAGTCAATCTCACTCTATTAAATGATTTTTAAAGAAGAACTCCTCAAAACCACAACAAAAATTCAAGGGTCAGACTCAGATTTCAGCCCCAGGATCTTAGCCAAATCCCCGTTCGATTTTTCCTCAGGAGAAATCCTCCATGTGAACATGGCCATAGAGGGAATGTGAGTATTACCGTGAATTTAGAGAATAAACCCTGTTCTATTGATTATAAAATTGCAGGACATGCTACTTGTAGTCTGGCTGAGACTACCTCTTTTCATATGCCTTATTAAGGGCTCTGTCGATATTTGCTTGAATCAAGTTCAGCACCTCTTGTTATTCCCAACTCAGACACTTATATCATATCCAGGAGCGCACCCAGAAATTGTACTTGGGGGGAGTCCCTGAACTGTCTGCTTCTGCCTCCCATCTACAATACCTGTTAGCTTCCCAGTCCCTCTCTGGCCATCTCCAGCACCAGTAGCCACAATCCATGCTTCCTCCTCTACTTCTTTTAAGATGTGGAGGCTGAGAAGGAGAGTCACTGGTGCACAGCGCCAAAGCCAGCCATACTTGTCAGGCTCTTTCTCTCTCTGTGCTGCAGTCCATACTGGTGTGCTCTTCTGGCTCTGCAGGGGTTGCTTTGACATGATGCTTCTAGGAATAAAATCTAGAAGGGGGCACAAAAAATGGTACCATACAGCCACATAAGTAGAAAATGTAGGATGGGGCACCAGACCCCATATCCGACATTAAAAGGAACTTAGGACTCAGACCACACCATTTGAAAAATTCAGACCTCAGACCAAACACCTAAACTAATATAGACCCCAGGCCAGACCCAAAAAGGAATTCAGACCTCAGACCAGACCCTTAAATAAATTCAAACCACAGACCAGACCCAAATATTAATTCAGACTTGACCTCCTAAACAAATCAGACCTCAGACCCTCTAATCAGTGTTTCTTATGCTGTCATATGAACTGCAGCCTCAGGTGGTTCACAAGAAAGAAATATATAAATAATTAAAATCTAAGACGGCCCTAGCATCCTGCAATGTACCTCCTGTGCTTTGCCTGTGTCGCTGCTACATTTGCTGCTTGTTTCCCACCGCCATCATCAACATCCTTCTGCGGGGGACACTGGGGTCAGTATAGTCAGTATTTATAAAAGGGAATTTTGAGTTTGAGCTTGGAAGAATGTTTCTATCAGCAGTGGGTAGGGGAGGGGATTAGGGAA